>NC_056514.1:33724529-33734200 GCF_014905685.2 Nematolebias whitei | reverse complement strand
TACGTACGTACGTACGTATGTAAGTATGTATGGATGGATGGATGGATGGACAGATGGATGGACTCCCTCAGTTTTAAACAGCTTATTAGGGAAATGAGTCAGAACATTTTAAAAGCCTTATAATGTATATTCTCTGTCCTTTTTTTAAAGGATAACAACAAAAATAGCATTGGCCTTAGAAGCTATTTGAATAAAAGTTTAATAAAACTTGTTTCAGAAAAGCAGGAATCTCTCTAAACCTCTGAGAAGCAATTATTCAACTGTATTTCACTTTGAACAGGTAAAAACAGTCTTGGAGATGATAAGTACAGTAAATATTTTATAGGCAAAGATACATAAATGAATTTTATTCTTTGGAAACAGTTGAAAAATGTCATCTTCTTACCAACTTACCAAAAATAATTATTCTTATTTTGCTTCCAAACTCAAAGCTAATGAGCAGTTTTTGTCTTTAAACTCGTAATATACCTGACAATAAATCCAAAGTGGGTTTGTCAAGTGAAATTCTTAGCTTTACTAAAACTAATGTTATGCCTGGTTCCATTTTAGAGGCAGTTTATGAAAACAGCTGTGAACATAACGGCGTGAAAATGTTCTGAAACAAAAGGTTTCAGCAGTGCGAGCTGAGAGTTGGCAATGGGAAAAGGTAATGCAGTCGTGCTGACGGAGAGGAGTGTGTATGTGAGAGAGAAAGAAGAGGAAAAGTGTGAGCAATATTGTGTGAGTGTGTGTGTGCATGTGTGTGTGTGTGTGAGAGAGAGAGATGATGTCTATGCTGACTGCAGCATTGCGCCAAGGAGAGTGGAGGGGGAATATACCCTACAGAAAGAGGGAGGGAGGTGAGGAGGAGGGGAGGAAGGGATGAGGTGGAGTGAGTAAGAGAGGTGAGTTTGTGTGTATTCTTGTGTGTGTCTGTTTGCACATGAGTGTGATGACAGAAACAACTCCAATATTCATTCATCTCACTGCTTTCTTTTCTCTCGCTTGTTCCTGTTTCATTCGTTTGCATCTCCCTGCCTGGTTATTGAAGTGTGTGCATGTGTGTGTGTGTGTGTGTGTGTGGGTGTTTTCCACATCTAAAATGTGTTTGTAAGTGGGAAACTATTTGATGCTGAGAGAGATAAAGTGTTGCAGTGACGTCTAGAAGGATAGCCACAGGCATCCAGTAAACTTACTACAACAACAAACTTCTTCTTCTTTTGGCTTTTCCCTCTTCAGGGGTCTCCACAGCGAGTCCTTCTCCTCCATCTCACTCTTTCCTCTGCATCCTCTGTCCTCACTCCAACTACCTCCATGTCCTCTCTAACTGCATCCATAGATCTCCTGTCTTTATACTGGCAGCTGCATTTCTAACATCCTTCTACCAATATACCCACTGGACCTCCTCTGGACATGTCCAAACCATCTCAGTTGGGTCTCTCTAACTTTATCTCCTAGTTCAACCTGTGCTGTACCTCTGATCTCATTCTTAATCTTATCCATCCTTGTTACTCCTAAGGAGAGCCTCAACATCATTTCTGCCACTTCCAGTTATTTCTCCTGTCTTTATGTCCATGTCTCTGTCTCCAGACCATACAACATATATGGTCTCACCACTGTCTTATAAACTTTTCCTTTGACATTTGCTGGCACCCTTTTTTCACAAATCACTAATGAAACTTTTCTCCATCCACTCCATCCTGCCTGGACTCTCTTATTCACCTCTTTACCACACTCCCCATTTTCATGGACAGCTGTCCCTGAGTGCTTGAAGTCCTGCACCTTTGTGACCTTTGCTCCTTGTAGCCTCACTGTTCCATCGACCTCCTGCCCATTCACACACATGTACTCTGTCTTACTACGGCTGACTTTCATTCCTCTTCTTTCAAGTGCATACTTCCACCTCTCTAAGTTAACATCCACCTGTTCCTTGTTCTCACCACAGATCACAATGTCATCTGCAAACATCATAGTCCACAGGGATTCCTGTCTGACCTCATGCCTGACCTCATCTGTTAGTCGGTCCATCACCAGAGCAAACAAGAAGGGGCTCAGAGCGGATCCTTGATGCACTCCCACCTCCTCCTGACATGTTTTCTTTCTCATAGTCTTTGAAATTTACTAAGACAACAAGAGTTTTAATCTTCTGAGGACAAAGAAAAGCTAATTGATTGGGGGGGGGATTGCTACAATCTCTACTCCCCTTCTGTAAGTGGCAGAGTTGCGTGGAGGGTGAGGGATTTGGTAGGCAGGCTGCTCTGTTCTATTGTCAGGGCAGGGTGCCCTCCTTGAATAATGGTAGGGGAAACACTTGATATTAATTTTTATTTTTTATTTTTACTTGTCTTTTTTATTAGATTGCAAGAGTACAGAAGGAAGGTACAGGTGCTCGGAGGTATGATGCAGTGGAGAATGGGTCAGGCAGGTAAGTGGTGGTGGTTTTACAAGCTTCTTCAAAGGAGAGGGCTTCGAGGAAACCAGGGAGCAAAGAGTTCTTCTGCCCAAAACAGCCAATGAGGAAAGCAAGGATCCAGAAAAAGAGCGTCACAGGAAGGTCAATAGAAAATAGTCACAAAAAATCCAAAAAGTGTAGAAGTTTGGCAACAATGATCACCAAATAGTCCTACAGCAGAGAAAACGTATTCCAAATTTACCTAGCTGTAGACATGTTTTAATCTGTAGGTCACTGACGTTGTTTATTGTGAGCTGGGTTTTTGTCTAAATTAAACTGTCTCCAAACTGAGGTCAGTCAAAGTGCTTACAGCAGGTAAGATAATTGTTCATAACTTTTTCCACAGAACCCCACACCAAAACATGTGAGCTATCGGTTTGATTTGTGAGTCTTGCTCAATTTCATACACGTATTTATTTATCTTTATTTAACCAGGCAAATCTAATTGAGATCACAGATTTTTTTGTGTGTGTGTGCAGGAGGCCTGGAGGCAGCCTAACATGCATGTTTCGAACTTTAATCTTGGTCATGGGGGAGGGCTACATAAAAGCAATTTTCCAGCTGTTAGTTGGCAGGATGGTTAATGAAAGCTGACAGGAAAATGTGAGCGTTACGCCAAAACCTTTGATTTCCACCCCCACGGATGACTCGCACAATCCTGTGTACCTGTGCATCAAATATCTTAAGGTGCATGGCTGGCATGCACAAAAGATTTGTGTGTTTTCAAATCAGCATCCCAGCGTGGGCTGTGCTGGCTCAGCGCTTTTGCTCAGCCAATTAATTACAGGAGAAGCGCTGGAGACGGAGCAGCATGCGGAACCCACACATCGACCGCACATGTACAGTACCACAACAGTGCACGTCACACACCTCCTCTCAGCAAGACACACATATCAGTTGTTAACTTATGCAACAAATGGCCGGAGTGGAGCTGCATAAGGTTCTCTCATTAGGAGTGTTTCATGATGTTACAGATCTTAATCTTCTGCTGTATCAGCAGCTGCTAAACAGCAAGTGTGAGTCAACCTGCACTGCTGTAAAAGAGCATTAAAATGCACCGGCAAAGTTTCTGGAATAAAACATGAAGACAAGAGAAACTGCATTCAAGTTCCCATTTGAGGCTTTTAATCTATTAGTGATGTAAAATAAAGGACATTTTTATGAGAAATGGAAACAAAAACAGCTAGCATTCCTAGCTAGCATTGTTAAACCTTGAAAACAGCATAATTTGCAATCTCATTCAATTTTGTAAGATGCCATGCATTGCTAAAGACTGTCAGCTACTACCACACTAAATTTTAGCTCAGTATCTCTTAAACTGACTGACATATCACCATTTTTGTGTTAGCCAATTTCAATTAGCTATGATGGCCATATACAATAAGACGAACTCCAAACCTTTACCAGTTGTTGACGCTCATCCAAGGATTGTTTTCTCAAAGTTTCTTTAAAAGCCATTCTGTCATTCGTGAGATATTTTGCTAACAGACAAAAAGGGTTGAATCCAGCAACTGATGTTAAAGTTTAAAGCAAAGCTCTTGCACAACGAGTAGCACTTGGCGTATGTGTTGCGAATGACTCTCAGCAACTACCACTTCAAATTTTAAGCCAATGTCTGTAAAATTGAGTGGATTGAAGCCGTTTTTGTGTTTTTTATGGTCAGTTGGCTGTGGTGGCCTCAAAAGAACTGTTGATGTGGATCAAATGATCACGCTGTCATTGCTCAGTGGTTTTTGAGGTATTTTGGTAACAGATGCACAAACAGGCAAAATGTTATCAAAAACGTAAAAAAATACAAAAGGAACTCGAACCACTGTCAGTATATATTTCAATCTTGCTTCTTCTCTCACTCATATTACAGTGACTGCAGCAAAGAGTGAGTTGTTACAATGTTTTCAGTGATTCTTGTGTTTTTTAATCTCCAGTGGTTTAAACTGCAAATTTGACCTTTGATCGGCAAAATATGATGAGATATTTGTGGAGTTTAAGCGCAGTAGCTGTTTCAATGGCTGCATTTTACTGTCTCACAACGTAGTCAAGGAGTATGCAAAAACAGTAGGTAGGCAAACACAAAAAAAAATACTGTAATTATTTAACAACACATTAAATATATGTTTGGTTTTAACAGGTGGTTAGGTTTAAAAAGAGTATGAGAGCCTCAGATTTTTGGGAAAAACATTGTAAAACTCTGTGAAAGATAAGTTTTAATGTGTTTTATGATTTTCCAACTTGACATAAACATTTACTTCCCTAAATTTGCAAAAAGCTGGGACATTTTATCATACACAATGCTTATCCTTATTATATGCAAAAGAAAAAAAAAAGAAAATCAGTACTAAATGACTATAATGGGAGTTGGTAGGAGAGATCATATCTCTCCAGTTTTAGCTTCTCTCTATTGACCTCCCTGTCAAATTCAGAATATAATTCAAAATCTTACTTCTAACCTACAAAGCCCTCAACAACCTAGCTCCATCTTATATTAGAGCTCTTATTGCTCCATATTTTCCCAACAGAGCATTTCACTCTTAGACTGCAGGCTTACTTGAAGTTCCTAGAGTTTCCAAAAGCAGAATGGGAAGCAGATCTTTCAGTTGCGGAACCAACTTCCAGTTTCTGTCTGTAAGGCTGACACATTGACCAGTTTAAGACTGGGATTAAGACTTTCCTTTTTGATAAATCCTATAGTTAGGGTCAGCTTGGTTTCCTGACCTATTCCTTATCCTATGCTGCTACAACCTTAGACTAATGGAGAACAAATTGGTCTCATTTCATCAAATGAACAGTTACAACTGCGTACAAATGAGTAGTTTGTATTTGTAATAATTATTTCTTAACGTGTGATTCTGTCTTTTTGTCTTTCCTCCTAGAGAAAAACTGATGGCCTCTATCCTGGACCTGTCAAGGTGTGTTCGTTTTCTCCTTCCTGTCCTCTCAAACCCAACCGGTTGAAGCAGATGACCGCTTGTCCTGAGCCAGGTCCTGCTGGAGGTTTCTTCCTCATGAGGAGTTTTTCCTTTCCACTGTCGCCTTCATGCTTGTTCAAGATGAGAGTTTGCAATGAAGTTAGACTCAAAGCAGTCTGCTCCTCAGATAAATAGCGTTAACTTACTTTATATGTATAAGAATGTTTCTGTTCAGTGCCCTGAGAGGACTTTTGTTGTGATTTGGCGCTATATAGATAAACTGAATAATCTTCAGGGCTATGAGCAGCACTGTGACAAAATAATACACAATTATAGCAGGAATCACTTTCAGTTAACATGATACCAATAGTTACACATACATATATTAGTAAAAACATTATAAATCTTGAATTAATAATTCAAGATTTTGAACATATGTTATCATCCACGTATAGTTTTCTTCACAGAAAGAGTTAATTTCTGCAGAAAATAAGCCAAACTATGTGATTTTTATATCAATACTATATTAAAGCTCCATAGAAAGACTCCGGGTTGGTTAACCACTGAAAACATTTGCTGTATTTGGAAGAAAAAATACTTGTAGACTTGAAATAAAGCAAGACTGGGGGGGAAGCAGCATGGTCTCCTTCAAATGCTGACAGAGTTTTGTTCAAAAGGTTGATGCAAACCAGCATCAATCACGCCACGATCTAACTGTGATCTAATATGATGCTGAAAGTATCCAGACTGACCCAGAAATAATCCTGATCTGTTCCGGATCCAGAAACCATCTTCACCTATTTTGCCCTCTTTTAAATTAAAAGAACCTTTAAATCATGTTATCTCTAGATGATAAATTAAAAGTTAAAATTTTGTTCAAAATTTAGATTTTTTTTTTTTTTTCAAAATATTATTTCACTCGTTTGATTTAATTAGAAAAACGTCAGAATAATTAGCTTATTACATGGCCATGGAAGTAGGGACGCTTGGGGTGCTGCAGCACCCTCTGATGGATGCCCAAGGACAAGCAGGTCCAATATAGATATATATAGCTATAAATAATTAATTAATGGACAAAGTTTAATAAGGAAAAAAAATCTGATTAGTGATGCAGATGTGAAAATACATGAGTTTAATAAATCTGATCCACAAACTGGCACTGTGTGTGTAAAATTTAAAAATCGAGCAGCAGCATGATTGCAATTTTAAATATATTGTCCACCCAAATTATACTACATTCTTTAATTTCCATATTCAAAGACAACCTGCACTACTAGTGTACAATACACTCCAAATATTTGGTTGTTTAGTGTCATACAAATTTACACATGCTCACAGAACTCTCCATATGATACATGTTCCACATCTATGGTTTACTTTTAAGGCCACTACAAGCCGGGAGAGGTTCCAACGTGTTTTTACCTTTAAAGCACAGAAGATGCACGAGTCCTCCATGCACTTATGAGTGGTGAGCTGCCGAAAGCTTCTGCGAAAAATGTCAAGGTGCCACAAAACCTGAAAAACAAAACATGAATGTTAACTGTTTATTCACTGGAATTTAGTCTTTTTTTTTTTTTTTTTTTGGTGATTTGTTTATTCCCCAAGCAAGTTGCTCCGGTCACTGATTTGATATGATTTTTCTTTACCTATTTTCTTTCATTTTCTTTACCTGTGTAGCACAAGCAATAACAAAATACAACAAAGTTCAATTTGAAATGTTTAGATTTAATGCCGCTGAATTTGGTTAGGGGCAAACAAAACGAGAAAACTATGAGAAAGCAATGCGTTTATTGAATAAGTCTTATTTCCCAGTCAAAATAATAAACTTCTGCATATAATAATTGTGACGGACATCTAAATTCAAGATGGTTTCATCAGTGCAGAAATCACTTCATCAAGATACCGTACACGTCACACTGCCGTATAAGTCGCGTCAGTCCAAATATGTCTAATAAAGTGGAAAAAACATAAATATGTCGCTTCGCCATATAAGTTGCATCTATCATGCATCACCGTTGACAACCCAGAAACGTAGGCCGATGTTGAGCCAAAAATAAATTGGCTGCCGTGGGAGCATGCACGGGAGGACTTTAACAAGAATCTAACAAGATTAACACTTAAAAACAATTATTTGTTTGCTTGAAATTATAGCAAAGGTGTGTCTCAGTTGAACTTTTCCTTAATAAATGCACTTTGACGGTCATATCAGCTGCATTTCTCCTGGATGGTGCGGAGAAATGCATCTGATTTGACGATTGCTCCAGGAGTTCCAGAGCGAGATGAAGGTGACTTTGTATGGCAAGCCAAGTGTCTCATTAATAGCCACTTTTACCTATTATTGAGACACTTGGCTTGCGCCCTCTAGTGGCTGAAAATGGTAGTGTTTTTATGTCAGAATGAATGAAATCGTCAGATCTAAGCCAAAAACTGAGTTACAAATATGGAGAAAAAAACATAAATAAGTCATTTTGCTGTATAAGTCACAGGACATGCTAATTTATGCAAAAACGTACGACCGTATACAGCGAAAAGTATGGTAGTTACTTAAAAGTCATTTAACTTGTCTGTTTAGTCAGTCATGGTTGAATGAATGAACTTAATCACACCACTCAACTGACCTGTAATCATATAAAATTTTTATTCAATGTGTGGGTAAAAAAAGTGGTGCTGTTATAAATACAGTTGATTAGAACTGCAGTTATGCTTCTCTTTTCATTTGTTGAGAAAGACGTCACATTTTACCCAAAATAACTACCTGGAGGCGTTTCCAAAATTGCTGCCAATTGGCGATATTTGCTTCTGTGAAATCATTGGTTTGATTACGGTAAAGCTTTTGGTTGCTATAGTAACATCCCATAGAGCCTGGTTATTTTTTGCAGGTGCGCAGCTATCAGAAAAAGCAATTAAAAACATAAGTGATGACACATTTTGAAAGGAACGTTATCTCCGAGTGCCGGATTTCCTTTTAAAGTTATTAACAGCAAAAAACTGTAAAGTAAAACCAGCGCACGAGCAGCATCTGCACGAGGAAGAATGAGGATGAGGTCGCAGTACGTGATGAAGAATGAACCGCTTTGTGTGTGCAAAAAGAAGCTTTCCGTTTAGTTTACAGTGACAAAGCTGCTCTTTGATAAATCTGGCTAACACCAGAGCTCACACAGGCTGTTGCAGCTTCTGTTACCTATGCACTGTCAGATCCAGGTATCGCCATGGCAACCTCTGCCTCATTCATCTATTCTTGTGCAAAGCTTTTCTTGATTGGACTAGATTAATCTGATCTCTGCATGGGAGAGACGAGTCTGCGGATCTGGTGTCGACACTACAGTGAACTACAGAAACCAAGGATTTAGCTTCATATTTCACTTTAAATACTGTCGCATGCTATCAGTTCGATTCAATCTTTAATTAAATCTCAAAACTCTCCTCAGGGCATGGTGAGCTAGCGAGATTTTCAAATGCAATGTGGTCAGTCAACTTCTGCATTCCTCCCACTGGCTTCTCTGATTAAGACTGGGATTGTCTTAAATCGACAAACATTGGAGTTATAGACCTTAAAAACTATTATTCTTGTTCTACACCATTACAATATCCTATGAGATCTTAATTTCAGTTTCTACCACACCAAGTTTTAGCTCAGGATCTATTAAATTGATTGAGCTATAGCCCTTTTTGTGTAGGCAACGGTCAATTAGCTGTGGCGGCCATGTTGAAATGGCATCAGAACGTAATCAGTAGCAGAGGTACGCCCAGTGATTGCTTTCTAACAGTTTAATCAAAGTCATGGATTTATAACATATTTTCCTCACAGAGAAACTGGGTTGACTCCAATATTTAATGCTAAGATTCAAGGCAACAATCTTGGGCTGTTGATTGTGCTTAAAGGTTGTGTTCAGCGCAATGCTCAGCAACTACCTGTACTTTCCGCCATATAAACAACAAAAAAGGTTGAATCATGTCATCTGATTCAACCTTTTTTGTTGTTATATACCTGGATGACTGAGAAAACAAACTTTGTGTTTCCGCCATATAAGTCTCATCAGCCCAAATATGTCTAATAAAGTGGAAAAAACATAAATATGTCTCTTCGCTGTATAAGTCGCATCTATTATGCATCACCACTGACCACCTGGAAACATAGGTCGGTGTTGTGCCAAAAATCGATTGGCTGCCAAATGGCGGCCGCGGAAGCGTGCACGGGGGGACTTTAACAATAATTTAACAAGATTAACACTTAAAAACAATTGTTTGTTTGTTTGAAATTATAGTAAAGGTGTGTCTCAGTTTAACTTTTCCTTAATAAATGCACTTTCACGGTCAAATCAGCTGCATTTCAC
>NC_056514.1:33723614-33724429 GCF_014905685.2 Nematolebias whitei | reverse complement strand
AATGGATAGATGTTCTTGTCGTCACTTTGGTGAACTAAATCTTACCTTTCTAAACAAGCTTCTACCACATTATTTTACGTTACTTTCCTCTAAACTAAAATTCAGTTTTGTATTTTCTAAATACCTGTTGTGAATGCTGTTGTGTACTTGCACCAATCCTAAATAAATGGACTAGCTCATAGTGAAATATCTATCTAGCATAACTTTCCTCACAGCCTTCCTTCCTCCCTCGACTTCCTTCCATCCTACTTCCCTTTGGCCTCCCCCTCTTCAGATTACTGCAGTGTTTATCGGAGCTTTAAAGACTTACCCACCAGGCCACGCGTGAGGCCACACTTACCCAGCAGTCTAAAACACCCCCACTCAAATCCTACCAGGCAAAGTGCCTGCTCCCACAGTAGCCACCTAGTGTGGACGCCAGGTTTTTGTTTGCGTTTAGGTGCATGGTATGTCAGCAATGTAGTTTATTGTTATTCTTAACACAAACTTCCATCCTCCTTCCATCCATCAAGTTATGTTGCTCGTCATTTCCTATTCCTGCCTTGATAAGGAACATTGTATCACAGAAGTCCTGGCAAGACAATCCTTTTCAAAATCATACCTTTTTCCAGTGGCACATGCACACACACATGCACATATAGGCCTACACTGTACTTTCTGCTTCTGCAAAGAGCCCACAGCTTTTTGCTGAGCCTATACTTTTCCTTGGTGGGACATTAATACTAGAAGGAGTGCTATGTAGACACTTGATGGCAGGGAAAGAACAATAACAGCATTACAACACACTCACAATCTATTAGCATTACTTCATTCTC
>NC_056514.1:33659789-33720614 GCF_014905685.2 Nematolebias whitei | reverse complement strand
TTTATACATCATTGTCTCCCGTATGTGTTGCTTTTGTAAACAATTTTATAGAGTTTTATCACATGAATACATAATGATATATCTGATGGTGGTTTCCAACCTTTAGCTGTGTTTGTACTGGAAAATTTTGTACTACTATTTTTTTTTACCATATTTTTTATAAAATATCTATTTTATTTTATTGTAATATTTTATGAAAATAAACTTTTGAAACCTTATATTTTGTATATTGTTGTTTCCTCCAACTCCTCGTTTCAGATCAGTGTAAGTTCATGAACCATGATGCTACCACCACCGTGCTTACTGATCAAATTACTAGACCAAGTAAGATGAAACTGATGTTCTTGAGCTTATTTCTGACTTAATAAACATTTTCCAAAGATTTACTTAGGGTAACTAGTTAAAGTGTAAATCTTTCCATTTGGTATTGTGTTAGACTTAAAATTTATTTTTGAAATATTGTCAAATTCCATGTTAAAACCAGCATTACCAAGAAAATGCAACAATTCCTAAGCTGCAAATTATTTTTTTTAATAATTTTAAAAAGGAACACATAATTTCCAAGTTCCCTTATACATTTATCTGATCCCTAAGAATTACCTACATGTAAAATTGAATCCATTACTTATATGATTAAGCCAACAGGTATACTGTAATATTTTTATTCCACTATATTCTCTCAAGATGCTTGTGCTTGGGTTTATCACTCATATTGGGAGTCCCACAGGGGTGTGTGCTGAGCCCCCTGCTCTATGCCCTCTACACACAACTGCACCCCTGCTCACCACAGCAACACGTTAGTCAAATTGCAGATGTGTGTGTGTGCGTGTGTGTGTGCGGGGGGTGGGGGGGGGGGGGGATGAGTCCACCTGCAGGGACGAGGTGGAACAACTGACTACTTGGTGCAAGGGAAACAATCTGCTACTCAACACCTCAAAGACTAAGGTGCTGATCATAGATTTCGGGAAAAAGAAAATGGCAGTCCCACCCTTGATTATAAGCGGAGACCGTGTGGAGAGAGTAGCTGACTACAGTTTCCTGGGAGTCCATATCGAGGGGAATCTGACCTGGAACGTGAACATCTCATAGTTGTTAAAAAAGGCCCAGCAGAGAATGTACTTCCTGAGAGTGCTCAGGAGGAACACCACCACCCAGAGACTGCTGACATCTTTCTACCGATGCTCCATAGAGAGCATCTTAACGCACTGTATCATGGGCTGCACTCTTCTGTGGAAGATCTACACAGTCCCTGCTGCATAGAAAAAGCCCACAACCTCATAAAGGACACGGGTCACCCTGGACAAGAACAGTTTGAACCGTTACCATCAGGGAAAAGGCAAAGGTCAATCAAGACAAGAACAGATTTTAAAATAGTTTTATCAATCAGCAGTTACTGTATTTAAAAACTATAATAAGAACTGAATAAGTAGAATAAGGGACAACTTGTATAATTTAAATCTACTTGTGTTGCACATTTGGAGTGTTTTAAATCAGTACCTTTTATACTAAATAGTTTTATATTTTACTGATTTTACTTTTGCTCTGGGAAGCAAACCAATATTTCATTGTATTTAGGTGTAATGACATAAAAAGGTCCAGTCGATTCTATTGATGGCGTTTGTACGCGTTAACAGTATAAGTCATGAACACGTGGATGGATTTTAATGAAACTCTCAAAGTAATTATTGGATAAACATCCACAAGTGATAAAATTCAAGTCAATTCAAGACGGCTGTCGGCTGTGTGTCAGCACACATCCTGAACGTGACCTCTTGCGTTACGGCAGATTAGACAGTACTTTATCAAGAATGAACCAAAATGGCTCCAACTCTGTATGTTATCAGCAAAAAGACCCACGTTTAAACTGGCATTAAAGGTTCAGCAGAATGCAGAATCGTGTTTTTGCTTCAATATAAACTACTGTAAAACAAAATCTGTTTTGAAAGGAACAATATAGTCTTGGGTTATTCATATAAAATAATCCCAATACTCTGCATTACAGGAAACACAACAATCCCAACTGGTAAATTATACAGAAACAGTCCAGTCAAAACGTCTTCTACAAAGAGGAACTAAAACAAGTATTTCGTAATTTGAACCAGATGTGAAATGCGGTCCAGATGCATTTGATCAAACTCCGTGTTCAGCTTTTTCCTCAGTGGGCGTCACAAACAGGAGAATCAGGATGTGCCGCTTTATTTCAACAATCGTTTTATTAGCAGTCCCAAGAGGCAATGGGGGGGAATTAAAAGAAGAAGAAAATAAAAGGAACAGAAATAATTCAGTTTACAGTCATGATGATGGGTCAGGGTGGACGTAAAGACGAAACAGAGGGCTGCGCGCACGCCAAACACAAAATCACAACAGAAACTGGTAACGGAGTTCAATCAAGTTTTTTTTTTGTTTTTGTATTCGTGTTGGCTGATCCCTCTGTTCCTTGTGAGAAATTCACCAGGACCGACCCCCATTCACTCGCACACACATTCAGAAACAAATCAAGCTCCCCGTCCTTCCTTTTTCAGCAAAGTTCACATCTCGGCTGTTTGTGACACAGAACCCATGAAACCAACATGGCTGCTCAGGCATTTCTTTAAAACAGTCATTTTCTATTATTCTGTACAGATTTTATACTTTTATTTACACACCGAACAGTTTTTACCTTCAGTGTGAAGACAACTGAAAACAACTTCTCTCATCCACTGTCATTTCTTATTTATTTATTTATTTTTTTAATATTTTCTACTGGAACTTTCCTTTCATTCAAATTTGTGATTAACATAAAGTCTGCAGCACGACACATCAGTGATGACAGTTTCAGCTGGAAAGCTCCCCCGCCTCAGAAATCTCCCACTCCTCCGCTGTGCTGCAAATAAATCTAAAGTGCACATCTGGTTCCCAACAGTCCAGAAATCTGAGCCAGATGTTGGCATTGTTTAATAAAACAGAATTAAACAAATCTGCTCCATTTAATTAGTCTTAAAACTGCTTTATTTTCAGTTTACATCAACCATTTAAAAACAAATATTTGACTTTTAAAGGGAAGTTTTAAATAAATTTTGTATTGGTCCAGGTTGAGCTACACCTAAATCCAGATGCTTGCATTAGGATTCACCGCAGCAGATTAAAAACGGGGCAAAACGGCGGCTAATCCTCTCTAATGTGAAAACAAGCACACATGAAGCAGCATGAGAGGAGGTGGGGGTGGGGGGGGTTACTAAGGCCATGATTAAAGTGGATAAGAGACATCTAGAACAGCATTTATTTCGTTTAATTTTTATACATAGATGTCTGTCACTGAATCAGAACTCAATCATATAAAAAGTGTTTGCTATTGAAGTTGCTTCCCAAAAAAAACATCAACAATAATAATAATAGCCTTTCAGTGCTAATAATAGACAGTACAGCAACTACAGTTTTATCAGCTTTCTCCTTCACTCAGTCTGTTGCATACATAATGTTTACTTGTTTATGTACATGACTCTTCCTCGTTGGGGTTTTTGCTCTTTGCTGTGTTGGAGCCGTAGATTTGAGGTGGAGTAAATCTTTACTAAACACCACATCCTCATCTCCAAACACTTTCACACACACATGTCATCTGCTGCTCAGCTGACAGCAAGGAGAGTTTTAGTTTACATGGTTAAAAATCTGGGGGAGAGGAGTGAAAGGTGAGAGAGGCTGGGTGTTTGGGGAAGGGTGGTGACGGGGGTCTTAAAGGTGACGGGTCTAGCTGAGAAGCTGCCGGATCTCTTTGTGCATGTGACACAGGAAGTCGACGTACGACGCTCCCCCGCTGGCGCTCTTGTCCTCCACTAAGAAGTGCTTGAATATCAGCTCGGTTCGGTCTTCCTGTTTCACCACCATCAGCTGCAAAACAAGCAGAGACAACAACGTGAGCGGAGCAGGGTTTTATATTAAAATCTCTGCTTTTCCGAGAAAACGAAAGGATCCCTGAATGACCGACAGATTTTCTCTGTTAAAATCGTGGATACGGCTGTAAAACTATTTATTGTAAGAAGTCAGTTCAGCTAGTTATTTGAACCAGGAGGTAGCTTAGCTACCTCATGGTATTTAATTTTCAGGACAAGATTCACATTAGCATTAGCTTTAAAACAACATTTTAAAACAAAACAAAGAGGATTAGCACTACAGTGGCTATCCAGTTATTTGAAATAATAGGAGACAGTTTGTACAGGTAAACGATGTAAGATCTGAATTTTGTGTGAATGGATGTGGAGTTCCTCAAGGCTCTGTGTTGGGACAAAAGTTGTTTAATTTGTATGTGAATGATCTGGTTGATGTGTCAGGGCTTTTGAAGTGTGTTTTATTTGCAGATAATACCACATTTTTTTGTTCGGGTAAAGATATTGAACCGATGTTAGAGAGGATACAGGCAGAATTCGTAAAAATACAAACTTTGTTCCATCTTAAGTTATTAAAATTGGGAAAAAAACAAACTACATGATATTTAGTAATAAAAATAAAATTATCAAAGTCTCAATTAAAAGTGACAGTATTGAAATTCATAGAGTTAATGAAATAACATTTTTGGGTGTTGTTATTGATGAGAAGCTGACATGGAAATCTCATGTAAATTAAGAATAAAAATAGCTAAATCAATTGCAATACTGTATAAAGTAAAATAGTTTTTGAATGACAAAGCTTTGTATATATTGTATAATGTAATGATTGTTCCATATTTAATCTATTGTATTGAAGTTTGGGGAAAAGCATGCAAAACAATTACAAACCCTATTTTAATTTTACAAAAAAGAGCTACAAGAATTATTAGCAGGAAATGCTATGGTCACCCAACAAATATATTGTTTCATCAGTTTAAATTTTTAAAATGTTATGATTAGGTTGAATATAGTATTTTGCAAGTCATGTATGAAGCTCATAAAAAAAACATTACCCCCAAATATTCAATTAAAATTAGTTAAAAAGAGAGTCATTATAACATTAAGGGAATGGAAATGTTTGTAAAACTTCCATTTAGAACTGGTCTGAAGGAGCTGCGTTGTAATTCAGGGAATACGATTATGGAATTGTCTCGATATCACCATAATTTTTTTTAAATCAATTTATGTTTAAAAAGATGATTAAGTTAAAATTGTTAGGAAAGTATGGTGCCATGTGAAGGATGCCTGTTTTTTCGTTTTTGCTTTGAGGATTGTTCAAGTCTGAGTTGTTTATTTTATATTTTTTTAAATAAGGGGCAGGTATAAGAATGTTCTTCTTCTTTCTGCACCCTTGTCAGTGTTTTTTTTCTTTTTGATGAATTTGTTTTGTTTCTTTTGTTTATTTTAAATGAATGAATAAATGAATAAACAAACAAATAAATAAATAAATAAAACAAATTTGCACATTAGCTTTTGCAGAGCCGTGGGAATACTTCACGTTACCCAAGGCCCAAGCAAATATTTTAATCTTACAGTATTCTATTAAATGATACCACTGCAGCTGAAACATGAGCAAAGCACACCCAGGAAATACACTGTGCCTTCTGTAGCCTTAGCTTGTCTGTACTTAACGTAAAGAGGCTGCCGGATCAAATTTATCAAAAGAAAGTCCATCAGATGTGCCGACTGTCAGATTTCAAGTTTGCCTCAAATAGGAAACAATGTTTAGTTTTTTTAATTATTATTATTTTGTAGATCAGAATTTATAAAAAGAAGAATTTTCTGTCAGGAAAAAAGCTATGAGATCTGATGACCTCAATGATGGGATTACACAAAGTATATATGCTCAAATTACTGCTCCTGAGCTTTATATAAACTGTTCAGAAAAAGATGGAGTTAGAAAATTAACACAGTTGGAACAAATTTAAAATACATATATGTACCAATTTAGGATATATAAAATAAATTAAATTCCATTTTATCATAAAGAGTAGAAAACAAACAAAAAAAAGCAGTCAATATCTATTAAAGTAAATTAAAGTAAAAATTCTTAATTTTGGGAAAGGAAGTTTAGCTATTTCAAATACTTGGCCAACATTTCAAATAGTTCAGGCAGCTCAACTTCAGTAATTATACTATCCCCTGCTGTAAATTTTGAACAGTGATTAAGTTATTTAATACATTTTTTCCTAAATAGATTCGATAGTTTAAGGTATGTGTGTTCATATATAAAAAATAAAATAAAATGAGGATTTATTTTTACTTCTAGCAAAACATTTGAGGCATTTTGTATATACATATACACATACATACAGTATATATTATATATATTGAATAGGGCTCTCTTGTAAATGAGTCCTTGTGGCTCAATGAGACTAACCTGTACAAATAAAAGTTGAATGAATATATTTATATGCAATAAGGGAAAGAACCAGCTTGCCTTCATGTATCGTGAGCGCTGCGCTCTGAAGGAGTCGATGATCTCTCTGAGTCGTTGTGAGAACGGGTTGTCGAGAACAGGAAGGCTCGTCTGAAACAAAACAGCAACACTCAGAAAGAATACACAACATTTCCACACACGACAACAAAACTCTCACAAATCCCTTTAAAACGTCAGCTGATTCAAAGAAAAGCATCTGGTTTGTTTCCCCTCACAAATAATCCAGATTAAGCCCCACGCAGGGAGCAGCCACACAAACTGAAGCAGGTTCGTTTCTTCTCACCATGCTCGAGTCGATCTGGCTGAAGCTCGGCGTGCCGAAGATGTTGAGGAGCAGCTCCTGTTGAACGCTGGCTCCCACCCACAGGAAGAGGTGGAGTCCCGTCTCCATCAGGTAAACGCCGCCTTTCGACAGTCTCTCCTCCGAGTCTCTCACTGCGATCGGCAAAGAGCTGCTGTCCAACTTTACCTGGAAAATTAGGAGGAAAAGACAAAACGTGATCAACGTTGTCCTCTATGAGCACCGTTCATGCTTTTCTAGAGATAACGGTTACAGCTGAAGTGAGAAGCTGGACACGGACTGACGACAAATGTTTCTATTCTTACAAGTTTTAGCTGTTTTCATTTAATCAGTTCATACTTTCAGTAACAATATATTAATCAGCTTCAATTGTCTTTGCACAAATAAATATAATTCATCAATTTACAGCCAGATTATAATAATTAGTGAAAATACACATCAAATATTGACTCTACCTCAGTAAAATTAGAGTTGACACAAAAAATAAATGTTCATTACTAGCAAAGATTCAGTGCTGAAGGCTGAGCTTAGTCTTGAAACTGATTTTCTTTCTTTTTTTTTGTTGCTATAACAGTCTTACGAGGTTTTGTTAGATTTTTGTGACGGACCTTCACAGGACAACAAGATAAAAAGAGATCCTGATGCATGCTCAATAATCCAGGTAGAAAAATCTGAAACGGTTAAATCTGGTCCTCCGGACATTCAAAAAACAAAACAAAGCAAAACAACAAAAAACGTAGAAACGTTTCGTCTTTCATCCGAAAGACTTCCTCAGTCTGAGGTGCTGTATTCAGCTCAGTCTTATAAATAGCACCTTCTCACCTTCCCAGCAAACTGGTTGATCCACTCTGTGAAGGTGCTATTTATAAGACTGAGGTGAATACAGCACCTCAGACTGAGGAAGTCTTTCAGATGAAAAACGAAACGTTTCTACATTTTTTTGTTGTTTTGCTTTGTTTTGTTTTTTGAATGTCCAGAGGACCAGATTTAACTTTTTTAGAAGCTAAAAAGATGTTTGTGTGGCTGCGTTTGAGGGCTCACCAGGGGCAGCAGGCGGGGGTAGAAGAAGACGTGGGTCTCAGCAACGTCCATGCAGCTGATCAGCTGCCTGAGGTAAGCCCTGTCATCCAAGGAGACGTCAGCTCCTGGCAGCAGGATGTCGCTCTTCAGCACACAGTTCAGATAAACAGGAAGTAACTTCATGCACTCTGGAAGAATGAGCTGAAAAAAAAAAAAAAAAAAATACAGACAACTGTAGGAATGCAAAAAACAACAACACTTGATGTGTGAAAAAAAACTAGCAAAGTTTGCCAAGTACTCAGGACAAATCTAGTACCATATTTTTAGGACTACAAGGCGCATTTAAAATCCTTTAATTTTCTCAAAAATCAACAGTGAGCCTTATAATCCAGTACGCCTTATGTATTAATTCTGGTTGTGCTTACTGACCTCGAACTGATTTTATTTGGTACAACTGAACAATGTTGGGTTATTGTGAATGAGTTGAATAAAGTTTGACTTATCCGACTGTTTTGTTTCGCTTAATGCGCCTTATGCATGAAAAATACGGTATTCTCAGTATTGTAATATCAAAAAGTCAAACCTTAAATTTGGAAAACTGCATCATTTAAACAAAACTTCTAAAGAATCATTCTTGTAAAAACGGTTTGCGGCACTGATAGACTGAGTGCGGGGTGTGTGTGTGTGTGGGGAGGGGGGTTTGTATATGTACAGAGGTTTCCAGTACCTGACCAGCAGACGAAGGACTTGCGCAGTTCTTCCGATAGCAAGCCAGGATCTGAGCACACTGGTTGACCAGAGTGTCTCTCACTGCCTTGGTGGGGTTGTTCAGAATGCCCCGGAAAGCTGCAGAACACAACGACACAAAAACATCAGTCCTTGAACAAAAACGTGGAAAGCTGCGAGTTGATGGTAACAAGCTGTGGTTTTCTACTAACTCCCACCCACACGTACTGGTAATTGGCGTGAAGCTGAACCGACAGCCTAAAACTCACCATATTTGGCAAAGTAGTTGATGATTGTGTCCGTTTCACAGTTGCGGTAGAGGTCAGCCAGCTGAGAGCAACAGTTGACAGCCATGTTGTGGATACGGAGACGCCTTTGGCCGCTGCAGCTTGTGTACAGCACGGCACACTGCAGGACGTCGGAAAACACATTTCTTACAAAATAACACATTTTGATTCTACTAAATCAATTAAATGAGTAAAGTTTAACTGTGCGTCAAATAGGTTTTAAACAAAGGCAGCTACTTTGTCACATGATTTGATAGTAAAAAGATGCACACCTGCATGAGAGCCCCCGTCTCCTCACTGAGTTTGTCGTCGTGTTTGAACTCGACAGTGACGGCCTTGTCACAATCCAGACCTGCCATCTCCACATCCGTGGTGTTACTCATGTAAAAAGAACCGAAGAAGTCCGTCGCTCTGATACCTGAAGGTAAGGACAACTCGTGAAATCGTTTGCCCAGTCGTGTCCCATGTCAAGATTATTTTCAGGGAATAAAGTCTCACCCGTGCTCGTTCGCACCCTCATTACAGCATCAAAGCCAATGGGTTTCTGAACATCTCGCCTGAGGTCATTCAGGAATCGCTCTTGATCCGTTTGAGCCTGTGATGAAGACGCGCAGTGTTTTACACTCAAAGCCACACTGGAGCGTAGTACTTGCATATAAACGAGGTTACACATTTAGGGAGTTTTACTCACCTGAAAATATGTGTATTTGTAGACTGAACCTCCAGTGGAGACGGGAACCACTTCTAATGTGGCAATATCCACATACTGGTTAGGGAAAAGAAAGAGATCCACGCAGCAGCCCTGTGCCACGCACTCCTTAGCCAGGTTGTTGTAGATTCCCCCCTGTGGATGAAAAAGAGACTGGAGAGAAAAAAGAAAGTGAGTATGGAACATAAATCTGAGCTGACAATAGTTAGAAAATAGGTTCTGGCTGCGGTCGTGTTCACCTTCTCCTTGTCTGTCCCAATCAACTTCTTGTCTTCTCGGTTTTTTAGTTTTCCAGGAGCCTCTGCGATGGGCAGACTGGTATGAAACACAAACAGCTTTCCTGCACAGTCTGCAGCCTGAGAACACCAGATAAAGCGAGTCAACTCAGCAGCCACACGAGGAATCATAACGTCATACAGTTAAATTAAGATCTGCCTCAGCGAAGAGTAGGTCTGTCACGATAACTAATTTTGCTGGGCGATTAATTGTCTCAGAAATTATTGCGATAAACAATAATATTGTTTGAAATTTGACATTAATAATTATTGTCAAATTTAAGAAGAAATGTTTGGCCATTAGTTTTGCCTGTAGTATCTTTTTTGACCACCAGATGGCAGTATAAGACGGTTTGAACTGAAGGATGGATAGTGAGGGAGCGAGCAGCGTTTCTCTTTAAGAAAAATAGGAGGGAGGCCCCTTGACATGACATGGGCTGTCTCCCCTTTTTTTTATGGTTTTCAAAATGGCGGACGCTCGGTGTGGTTTAAGCGCTTTAGCATAGTATTTGTCACGCAAAGCTTTTAATAAAAAAAAAATCAGTAAACAAGTTCTCAGCTTCCTTTTTCAGAGAAAAAAAACTTTTTACACGAAGGCACAGGTTTCAACCGTGAATTTTGGATCTTCGACAAGATGGAGGTTTTTTCCTGAGGTCGGTCTGTTAGCTTAGCTTCTCAGCTTAGCTGCTTTTAATGATCCAAAAACACGATTTTGGATCGTTAAAAACAGATTTTAAAGAAAAGAGAAAAAAAGAGAACGGTCAGTGAAGAGCACTGGAGTTGAGCCTTTTTGTCATCCAGTGCTTTCAGTAGAAAGAGAGGGACGAAGAAATGATAAAGCCGATAAATGAAAATGAGGTTGATAATTTTAATTTATCGTGCGATTAATTGATTTATTGTTTATCGCGACAGGCCTAGTGAAGAGTCAACATCTATAATCATTTCACATCAAGCTTAAATATCAAAACATATTTCATTTTATATAAAAATCCAACAAAATGTGTTCACCTTCAGGGCCTCCAGTCCGGCCTGGATGACGGGTCCAAAGACCGTCTCCGTCTCCCTGGTGTCCGCAAACATCTCTGGGATCTGGTCCAACAAGCTGAAAAGCACAACGTGTTGTAAAAAGAAAATCAATGCGTCGGACTCTCCGACCACACTAAAGCCCCATACATTCGTTTACATCTGAGCACACCCACCTCTCGATGACTTGTCGGCTTTCGTTCACGTTGACCAGGAAGCCGTCGAGCAGGGGCACAAACATGTCTGACACGTCAGAAACCACCAGCATCTGGGGCTGCGCGAGGCTCGACTTTACGTTGTAGAAGTGCAAAACCTTGTTGTAGGTGACAAAACCCACCCGGACCACGGAATCCATCTCTGGGTTTTCCCTGAAAAACAGCAAAGAAATGAAAGGAAGGAAAAATATCAACATTTTATTTATATTCTGTAAACTTGTAGTTTGACCAGGTTTGTTTTCAGCGTCACTCGTCATCTTTAACTCTAAACTCATAATGACACATTCTGTTTTAATCCATCATGCTTTTCTCCACCAATACATCTTCTCATTCATCTACATGTTTGTGTTGGAATACCTGGGCAGGTGGTCCAACAGGCTCTTGAGCTCGTGGCAGACGATGTTGACCATGCCGCTCTTCACAGCATTGTAGGACACATCGATGAGGAAGATGAAGGCTGGAGGCTGAGGAGGCTTGTTGTTCTGTCGAACAGAAATATGGTCAAGTGTTGATAAAAACATATTTAAAGGAGCTGGTGAACAGGTTTTGTTGTTAGGATGTCCATGAAAGTTCTGACATCACAACTTCTGTATTTTTTTTTTATATTAGCGTCAAAACCATTAATTGTCTGGTAAGAATTTTATAATTAGATTAAATTTAAAAATCAGTTTTTATCAAAAATAGAAATGAAATGATAAATATATATGGATTAAAAAAGTTATTTAATTTGTTATTATGGTCATAATTCATTTGACACTTAAAGTGTCATATCACATCAATTTATTTTGAACCCATAAAAATAAACCAGTCTTGTAAGTAATCCTCCATCTGACTCAAACTAAAGAAGTTTTGAATATTTTAAATCAGCAACTCAAAAGAAGTTGTTGATTCAATTGGCAAATTATCAATCTGTTCGAAAATCTTTATTAAAAAGTTTTAAAAAATTTGAAGATCACTGAGGGCATTGAACTTTTTTCTGTTGACAGTTTAAAATGTTTTATTGCAGTCAGGAGATACGTGTGTGGGAATGAGATCTTTCTAAAGTAACTAAACTGGTTATATTATAAAAACATATACCGTATTTTCCACTCTGGCGTATAGGTTGCATCAATCAAAAAATGCATCACGAAGAGGAAAAAAACATAGGTCGCATTTATTATGCGTTGATCCCTTATGACAGGTGTCGTGCCAAAAACTGATTGGCGGCCATGGGAGTGCGCTCGGGAGGACTTGGTGTTGCAGTTCTTCGAAATTTAACAAGATTTAACACCTAAAAACAATTATTTGTTTGCAGTGGTCGGCAGCCGTGCCGGGGGCGAGGGGGATCTATCCCTCCGTCACCGGAGTGAGGATGAAAGGTGCAGCGAGGCACGTTGTCCGTGGCCCCGGGAAGCAGCGAGGTGCAGGCGGAGGGACGCTGTAGTTCTACCACGTCCCTGTAGTATATAGTGCTGCTTGTAGCGTAGTGATATGTAATGTGATGAGACTGAAGGTGTTCTGAAGACGATGGTTCATAAATACAGTTCACGATGAGTCCGTCAAGCGTCTTTTCTTGTAGTAAAAGGAGTAAGTCAATATATACTTCAGTCCCTGGATCCTTCCAGGCCGACCCAGAGCCGGTCGCGATGCACCACCGCGGAGGAAATGCGCCCTGCGGGAGCCAACCAGAAACAGGGGGGAAGGTCCCCTGCAAGGAGGAATCCTCCGCCACCGAGCGGCCGTCCATTCTGCCAGATTATGAGTCCCGGGCAGACTGCGTGGACCCCACCTGTTTACAAACTTTCTGCTGCTCAATTACTGTTTTGGGCTGCATATTTGATTACCTGCAGTTTGTAATTTTCAGCAGAATAGCATTTTCTTTTCTCAGTTGTCTCTAAGTGAATGTGTTTTTTTTTTGGGAGGGGGGGGGGGGGTAGCAGTAGAGGAACAACATATAGTTGTCAAAAGCCTAGAGGACCCTCTCACAGCTGCAAAAGGTTACTCTGGTTCATGTCAGTATGAATGAACATTTTAAACAGTTAAAAATTGCGTCTTGAATATGGAAAAAAAACAACATATATAAGTCACTTCGGACTGTACGCCGCAGGACTGGCCAAGTTATGAAAAAAAGAGCGACTTATAGTCTGGAAAATACGGTACAAGACTAAGATTTGTGAGATTAAGCAGCACAGAAACAACGTTCTTTGTATGGATTTGTTTTTTAAAACCATACATCACAGCAGGCAAGTAGCATGTGACTGAACACGCAGTTAATTTCAAGCTTGTCACATGTTCTACTTAATTTTTATGTTACAGTTCACACTGTAAAAACATAGGATCATAAGTCATATGCCACATAAAGACTTAGGAATATGCCGTTTCATGAGACTACGCTTTTTACTCTCAAGAAACTGCATCTTTTAATTTTTCCAAGTTAAAATAAAGCAGAAATGATTAATTTTGCTTAGTGTTGATAAAAGCTGTTGCAGATTGTACTCAGCATAGAACAAGACTGACTTTATACATCACGGCTGCACAGCTACAACTGAATAGTTTCCAAGCATTAATAACCCAACCTACAGCGTCTATGACATCACACAATGAAATATTTCATATCAATGCCACTAGAAGGGCTCTGCTGACCCAGGAAAAATAAAACTGGTTTATTAGAAGAATTACAAAACAAAGACATTTTTTTAATACTGGTGTTAAATCTGTGAGTCTCATAAAAAGTTCAGTTTTGCAAAGAAAAGAATGGTTTTGATCAGAGATCGTACCTTACAATAGTCAACAGTGGCCAGAAACTCGTAGGTTCCCAACGACAGCTCCGGCTTGTCGTAGCAGTCCACCCTCTTACCGGTGTGGTCCAGATGCTGGAAGTAATGTGGAGGCACTGCGGCAGAAGAGCAGGAAGGGCGAAACGGTCAGAACAGCAAGAGTTTTGGAGAAAATGTTCACACTAATGCAGACACAATCTCACCCTCTGTGATGCAGCTGCAGAAGCTACACTGGAAGCGGCGACCCCCCTCTATGAACTGCATGTACGGACACATGTAAGCCTTGCATCGGTTGCAGCGGATTGGACCACTCTCTCCATGGTCCACCAAATATGGAGGGGTCTGGCAAAAGGTTTAGCAAAGATTGCATATTTATCTGAATTTCTGTGGCAGACTAACACAATACGAAGATTCTAGAAAGAACAGGACCAAAAACCTGAAGCTGGCAGAGTTACTGAAACTAATGTATTTTATCAGTTAAAATATCACTGTCTTTCCTCTGCAGTTGTTTCTGCAAAATGATGACACACAAAACTAGATCTGCATTTGGAACAATCTTGTTAAAAATAAGATCAGAAAACTGAAGCCAAAAAAAAAATAAAAAAAATAAATCTGACCTCCATAATTTTAGATCATCTCCAGAGACAGAAGCTTTCACCAAATCTGGCTCCGAGTACAAACTTACTGAGAAACTGAGCTACACTGAATACTGACAAAAAGTATGACACAGATTTAAAATAAGGATGCACAATATTATCGGCATGGTATTGTATCTATTTTTGTATGACTGATCGAGTGTTGTCATTGTGTTGAGTAAATGTCATGAATAAATTTGACATTAAACATAATCCAGTTGAAGTGTTACATAATTTTCAGCTCCTTTTTTGACAAGTGCATTTGGTAGCAGGTAAAACTGATAAAAATCATGCAGAATAATGGATTTTAATTCCACAGCAGAGAAAGCTGTGTAGTCTTTGTAAGTAGGTCTAGGGCAAAAAAACAAACAAATATCGGTATTGGTATCGGCCAAATAAGTTTTAACATATCGGATATCGGCCAAAAAAATCCAATATCATGCATCCCTAAGTTAAAGAAAAAGGAATTCCTGATTTTTGCCTTCAAGCAACTGCTCGGATATTTTACGATCAGCTGCAGATCAGACACAAAGTCATGTCTAACAAAACCCATCAGAGGAAGGAGTTGTAAGAGAAGGGGGCATCTCTTACCTCATCTGGTGGCAGCGTGGCGAGGGGCTTGATGACAGCTGCCAGTGGCACCTGAGACTGCTTTGCCATATCGGATGTGCAAGGTATATTGTAGGCTGTACAGCGAATGAACCGTGGACTGGCATTCCCTAAATTCACAAACAAGTCTTCCATTATTACCATTACGCAGCCATTATACACTGCGCTTCACTTTGTTTTTTTATTAAACTGTTGCATTCTTGACTTACATGTTTTACAGAGAGCGAATAAATTATGTGTCACTGAGAATGAGCTTGAAACGTTTTATAAAAATAAGAACAAACCTTGATCTCTGACTTGAAAGTTGGTGGTGACCAGTGGCGGGGCCTGACCTCTGACCCCTGTGGTGAACGGCTCGGTGGTCTTAGCTTTGTCATCCTCTATTACCTGGATCTAAAAACGAGACGGGAGTAAGAACATTCTCCCTTCTTAGCTTACAGCATCAGCGCACACACAGGAAACATGTCACCTCTTGTCCCAGCCCAGACCTCCGAAGATAAAGGAGGAACACTTAAGACTTTTACATGCACACTAAAAACTGTTTCAACATCTGCAGACAAATTTTCCACACAGAAGTTTGTGAACGATTCAAGCTCAGCAAGCTGTTTTCAAAAACACGACAAGAAAGTAAAAAAAGATGTAATTAAATTCAGAAGAATGAGGACGCCAAAAGGAACAGAGAATAGAACAAATGGGGAACGCCAACATGCAGGGAAAAGGATCAAACTAGTGAGGGAGACAGCCGTTTAAACTCTGACAAAACTAACAGAAACTAACTCAAAGCATCTGGTCAAGCACTGAAAAACACGAACACGAGTCAGGGTAGTGACATCTACTGCACTTTTAAACGTTCTTCACATTGGCTCCAGAAATGTCAAACAATTTAGATTTTAGTATTTAAAAAAAATCCTCATTTTAAAGTTTGACAGATAACTACAAAATCCTCCAGTTTGAGGTTTTCAGGAAATAGTAACTCAAAGGACTGATAACACACACACACACACACACACACACACACAAAAACAAACAAACAAACATTGTAGGCACCAGAAATCTTCTTGGACCTGATCATTTTCATGTGAGCCCTTACAGGTAGATTTGACAGATTAACCCAAAGGTGTAACATATTCCTTAAGGACCACTTGGGATACAAGTCCAGGTTTATTTCCTGTCATGTGAAACTAGGCAGCCTTGTTGCTAAATTCATAAGGCAACGGTGATTATTTCATATTTATTATATAAAAGTGGTTTAAAAACTCCTTATTAAAACTCCCATTGTGACTGAACCCCCCCAAAGACCCAACTGTAGCGATGTTTACATGCGCAAAATTTTTTGACCGGATTGAAATGTTTTCAGATTAAATAATTCAAATGTATTGTTTATATGGGCACAATCTGTTCATTACGAGCGTTTAGACAAAGCTTTGTTCTGAACAGAAGTACTGACATACGCAGAGTGGTAAACTCTCTTTTTAAAAAAACAAGAAATTCTACTTCTGTTCTACTTCCGGGACGAACGTAAACAAACTTGAGCACCCAAAATGGACCGGCGACAGGTTTTTAATGACGGTGGAGACGCTGCTGCACTCCCTGACTGAGCTACAGGTAATACAGATCATTTTGAGCTCTTTCAAAGTTTCTAGTAGAAATGTGTCGCTCACTGAGCAGTTTTGCTTCCCCAATATGCTAATATTATTAGCATTAGCCAGGCGGAAATGGCAAAGTCGTACATGTGCAGTCAGGTCAGTTTTTCACAATCAGAAAAAAAAAAATGAACAGATCAAGCGTTTACATGTGCACTGTTCAGATTATGAATCGGTGTAAACCACCTGCTTCGTTCTGATCCCAAATTATTTCGGATCACGCTGAATAAACAAAGAACAACCCGAACAGGGTGTTTACATGACGTGTTTTTATTCTGAACGGCCGTTTGATTTGATTACTTATGTCCGTGTAAACAAAGCTTGTGTTGCGTTTTGGTTTACTGCCACAGCAGTCTCTGGAGATAACTGCACAGACACCAAAACAGATCAATGACTAAAGGGTCAAAGTACAATTTCAACACTTTTGTATACAGAACAACTGATTCACATTCAAAAGGAACAGATGTCAGCGTTTCCCTTAGATAACTTGCCATGGTGGGGCGCTCATCTCGTCCGTGATTTTATTTTTTGGAGGGTGGGGGGACACGTGTCTGAGCTGCGTGCCGTTTGTACCGGCAGTTTTCTTGTGTGCGCAGGTAGGTGTGGAGGGAGACAGAGACGCAGCTGAGCTGCGCCGTTTGTACTTGTCATTCCCCGATCTGTTATGGAAGCACAATCCGTAGTGTACTTCCGGGTCGCCGTTGTTTATGAATAAAAACTGTCTTAATTTACTTAGAAAAGTACATGCTCCATCTCCACCGAACTTCATGTGGCTAATTTACGCCACTCGTATTCCTGTTACAAATCATTGGTTAAGATGATATGTGTGACGCATTAGACCTGACCCCCAGCCTGGGCTGAATGAGAAAAACCCTGCAAGATACAGAATGAATTATTTCCATGGTGAAACAGCGCCGCTCAGTGGTGAAGCTGCATATCATTTTAACCATGACGGAAATAGGTCAATGGTTTTAACAGAAATACGAGTGGCGTAAATTAGCAACATGAAAATCGGCGGCGATAGAGCACATACATTTATAAGTAAATTAAGACTATTCTTATTCATAAACTGAATTATACCAGTCCATTTTCCTTAATCTAGCATATTGAACGGTGATCTGCGCGACCCGGAAGTATTCCTTTTGGCGCGTGCACAAATGAGCTGCACTACGGAGCCGCGGCTTCCCTAACAGATCAGGGAATGACAGAACTGACAGTTTTAGAGCGGGTGTGGGGGGAGAGAGACAGAAACACAGCTGAGCTGCACGCTGCTTGTGCCAACAGGTTTTGAAGGGGGGGGGGGGGTCAGCATGAGAGAAGAGGCAGAGTGTTCACTGCCTTCAACTTTTTAGCTGGCATGCCTGTATTGCACGCCGCTAGCTTAGCGCTATGTCAGTGCTGACAGGTGAGGGGGGTGGTAGGGCTGGGTGATATGGACCAAAATTAATCTCAATATTTTTTTAGATAAATCGCAATATACAATAAAATATTTTTTCTTTCGTAAAGTAATAAAAATCTATTTTTGAGTCAAAGCTTTGTCTCAGTTGTCACACAAGCACATTTATTAACAAACAGCTATAACTCACAATATGAACATCTAGAAACAAAATTATTTCCATATATTAAATAATAATCCTCTTCAGCTGCACCACCTTCACGATGTTCGTAAGCGTGTGTGAAGCAGCACGTGAGGGGCTGTGTTTGTATTCAGTGAGGGAGAAGGAGGGGCCGTGTGAAGTTGGCGGCGCAGACGAGAGAAAAAGAACTACACGGATTTTCAAGTCTAATAATACTCTATGGTTGTGATAGAGCCATTTTAACCGTTTTAAATTGAAACACTCACAATACATCGAGTATATTCGATACATCGCCCAGCCCAAGGGGTGGTGCGCGCAATTCAGTTCGGTAGGCGAAGCGCTTTGCTTGTGTAATGGCAGGAGAAACACTGGATTTTAACAGCAGCTGTCTTTACACAACATTCATATCTTTCATGCAAAAAAAGACCTCCTTTAACCATCCTTGTTGATTTTGCTTGGTAACAATATTCATATTTTGCTGTTTAAATCACAATATCTCATTCATGTTACTGTTAAAAAAATTAAAATAAAATCTAAATTAATGAGTCAGGCTCATGTTATGTCCCACTACACTACTGCAATCTTTGCACTGATATCCACTTAGTACTTCATAGAACCCACACTTCTCAAAACACAAACCATTACTTAAGGTTCTCTCCAGCACTGAAAAGGTAAATGTGCAGCCGCCCCCACTCAACACTCACTCTGCTGAAGCAAGTGTT
The DNA here is from genome assembly GCF_014905685.2 of Nematolebias whitei. NCBI lineage: Eukaryota > Metazoa > Chordata > Actinopteri > Cyprinodontiformes > Rivulidae > Nematolebias > Nematolebias whitei. The sequence continues at coordinate 33,701,777 of NC_056514.1, read as the reverse complement.
GCTGATTTTTGTGAACGAAACAAGCAATTCAGTTGTGGAGTTGAAAATAGATGAGCCTGCACAGTCAATAATTTAGTTTGCATATTTCAGACACTGTTTATTACTTTATTTAGGACAACCAGAAAATATTATCAACATGATAACGACTTAACTGCTGTGAAGTTTTAATGAGGTTAATATTGGCGTATTGCTGACTGTGCATGTAAACAAAGCCAGTGTGTACTTTATGCTCTAACTATTTCCACTGTTGATTTAGGAGCTTCAACTTTGATCCTTAATTCAATTTATGAATGTAAAGAAAAATGCCATAAAACTGCATCGGTTCGTTTGAACAGGAAGTCTCAAAAAAAGCTTTTGTGACTATTGCAAACTTTAAGGGGTTGGGAGGAAAGAACAGGAGGAGGGGGAGCAGTTAGTGCAAACAAGCAGAAAACACAGGGCAAAAAAATAAAGGAAAAGACAGACACAAGAAACTTACTGGGCTGGGAATAGCATCTGGATCTATTCTATGTCTTGATTTCTGCACAGCCGGCATGTCAGACGCTTGCTTTACAATCAAAAGTTTGTCCGGCAAATTGTGCGAAACAGGACAAAATAAATACAAAGAGTGAAAATGCAAGAAAAAAACAGCAAGACTGTGCTGAGATTCAGATTCAAGCACAACTGTTAACACTGATTGTAGTATCAGTTATTTGTTAGTGATACTGTAGCATCAGACCGTTAAGTTTAAAAAACAAACAAACAAAAAAAAAAAACCCAAGCTGAACATCACACAAGATACAAAAGCTTAAAACAAGCAAGAAAATGTAATTGTTTTTGCAGTGATAGAGCTTGGCAGTACCAAGAAAAATCACATGAAAACTATATACACGTCATTAATGAATTTAACAACACGGCTGAATGAATCACTTCAGATGATCTTTTTCTTTCTCTAGGCAAATAAGGATTGACTAAGAACACAGCGTGAAAGAGTTTAGAACAGTTGTCTTTCAACACAGAAATGGTTAAAAAGTTTAGCTACTTGCAGATATATCAGTTTATATGGAACTTTAAAGACAAGATTTAGACGATGAAATATAATTCAAAAATCAAATATGCAAAAATGAAAGTTATAAGGACAATTTTACTAATAATACAAAAGCTAGTTTTTTTGTACTGAGCTTTCTTGTAATGAGGAAGTGTGATCACCTCAGAGTACAATGAAGCTCAGTTAGTACAACACCACCGCAACCCGAGCTAAAAAAGAACGTGATAAGGAGGTCAGCGACGTTTTGATGCTCACCGGGCTAGGAATGGCATCTGGGTCAAGTCTTTTCTGTGCAGGAGCAGGACCTGGTGCTGGTGTAGGAGCTCCATAGTTTGGTTGTCCAGGATAAGGGCCTGCATAACCAGGCTGAGGGCTTCTTACTTGTCCAAATGCACCTGGAGCAAACAAAACAACCGGATGTGATACAACAAACGGTCATGGCTTTCATTTTTCCACTACATCGTCACATCCTCACCATTCTGTTGAGGAGGGTATCCTGTCTGTGGAGAACCAGGCTGCTGAAGAGGCCCGGGAGGGCCTGGTGGACATGAAGGGCCCTGTGGTCCTGGAGGCAGGTGGCTGGAGGTGGGAGGCATCTGAGCTCTAAGTGGAGGGGGTCCTGGGTGGTATGAGGATGGCTGGGTTGTGGGCGGCTGCTGTTGGAGTGACATAGGGGTGGGGTACTGGCCAGAGGCAGCTGAAGTGGGAGGAGGACCAGGAGGAGGAAAAGAGCCTGGCTGAGAGGAAGAAGGGGGTGGATGAGGTGGGAAGGAGCTTTGGGCAGGTGGAGGTGGGCCAGCTGCAAAGCCAGGTTGGCTAACATGTGGAGGTGCTGAGGAGAAAGGAGGCTGAGGAGCGAGGAAAGGTTGCTGTGACTGGGACACTGGGGGAGCAGGAGCTTGACTCGGTGGAGGGACGGGACCCGAAAAGGAGGAGGGAGGAAAAGTTTGTTGAGAAGGAGGTGGTGGAACAGAGGAGGTGAACTGCTGTTGAGATGTAGGGGGGAGAGAAGAGGTGAACTGCTGTTGAGAGGGAGGTGGTGGGCCTGCAAAGTACTGCTGAGGAGCAGCAGGACCACTGGAAGGTGGTGGCTGTGTAAGAGCAGAGGACACAGGAGGGGGGGCTTGGGTGTAGGAGGGCTGAGGTGCAGGCTGATAGGAGGTACTGATGGGAGGTTGTGAGCTGTGAGGAGGAGCTGTAAAGAAAGGAAACAGTGTGAGTGTGTGTCCTACAATGAAATTTAAAACTATTTAAATGTTTTCAGGTGGCAGAACTGAGCTCATTCCTTTAATTTAATCTCTAAATTTACAGATTAAATTAGATTGTATGTCTCTAATTTAATCTGTAAATTTAGGCTCAGATATAAGGCATTTAAAATTACCATATCCTGGCCCCGCAGGAGTCGGTGGTCCAGAAGACATCTGCATCCGAGTCATTTGGTTGGTGACCTGCTGCATTGTGGGAGGAGGTACGTAGTGTTGTGGGTAGGAAGGGTGTGACCCTGTCAGGTTTGCAGCTCCCTGGTTGTATGGCTGAGATACAGCAGGCCTGCAAATACACAAAAAGTCAAGAAAACTCTGTACTTCAATCACAGAATAGAAGAAACCAGCTGTAACCAAACCAAACTGTAAATACAGTATATCATTTTTTATTACTGCAAAATAATTGTAAATGGTACTGTAATAACTAGCTGCCATCTGGACATATTAAAAATGACTGAGTCACTTGTTTTCTTCATTTTGGATAGGCATTTTAACCAGAACAACCGAGTCTGTTACAATTTGTTTAATGCCTTAACACACATAGTGTTTGAGTCTTGCAATTTACTGGTGTCTGTAAAGATTCTGTATATGTCAAACAGCTTCATGTTTTGACTCAACTACAAAACAATACTCATTTAAAATGAAAATTACCTGGGTGGTGCCTGTGTCATTGGTGTGGTGCCATTTTGTATGTCCCCTTGATTGTGGCTGTACTGATTATACTGTTGAGGGGCTGAGACTGGAGGGGGTACCGAGGTGGGAGGACCCCTAGCAGGACCTAAAGAAAAGAATGCAATTATTTTCACATACGTGTATAACACAATATCAGGTACAGAGTTATGAAATGTCCTAATATCAACCAAGTTTTAAAAGATGTGTGTCAAACCAAACGTGGCATTAAGCCACTGTGGCTGCTAAATATAAAGTCAGTCGAACTGATAATATTCCAAGTTTTTGCCTTTGAGTTAGGCACTCAGAATAAATCATAAAACCAGGTCAGCAAAGATGCCAATCCAGATTCAGTCAAGGGTGAAAATAACAAGGCATCTCATATTCTTAAGATTTTGAATGCAAGTCAAAGGATACAAAGCAAAATAGCCCACTAAAAGTTAATACCCATACATGTAAAAACGCAGCAGGAAAATTAATACAAGATACACAAACAGATATTCTTATTAATAGAAGAGTCATTTACAAATCTGAATGCTAGAGAGCAAAACATTAGTCATTTACTGGCTTCTAACTTAAGCCATTTTCACAAAGACTTACAAGATCTATTATTTACAAAGAGAAAAAACAGCACGGCAGCAAGATGTGCAGATACAGAAAGAATGATTTCAGGATATTTCAAGAGTGAAATGAGCAAGAAGCAGAGATGAACAGAGCCAGTTACCTAAGTCAAGAGGAGAGGAGAGGTCAGAGACTGGGTTGGCTGCCACAGCCTTAGAGGGAAAGCTTGTAAAAGGAGAGTAACCTGAAATACAAGAAAACGAAGGAAATGGGCAAATACAAAGATACAGAGTAATGGGTGAAGTTAAATGAAGTAATGACAGGACAGCTGAGATTAGGATTAGTAGACTCAGGGTTTTTCTCACACATGTATGCTCCCATAATGAGCGGCAGATAGAACATCCTAAAGTTTCAACTTTGTGATTGCAAAGCACTTAATTCATAAAGAAACTTATCTGGAAGCTGCTGTTTACCTTGTGGTGGAACTCCAGGCTGATAGGCTGAAGCAGGGCCATTGTAGGGTGCATACTGGGCCGGGTACCCTCCATCCAGGGGAGCGTAGCCGGGCTGGCCATAGCCAGGCTGGGGCTGGCCGTAGGGAGAGGCCATAGGAGTGTGCTGGTTTACATTCATCCTCAGTTCATCCCTAAATCTGGATAAAATCACGTCACAACACAATCATACACAGATTTCATATTTTAAACCAAACTTCTTTTAACCTGGTAACTAGGTGTAAAGAAAACGATAAGACGTGAATTGTAGAAGTGTCTGAAACACCGATGCTAAAAAGATCAGGGTTGTTGAATTGTCTTAAGTCTGAAGGGATTGCCAGTCTTTCAATTAGAGACATTTACCCATAAGTCTCTGCTCATGAAAGGAGCAAATAAGGGGAGGGAGATAAACAAATGTCCCCCCTCTTTCGGCTGCTCCCTTCTTCAGGAGTCGCCACAGTGAACTAACTCGCACAAAGACTTGGCAACTGGTTTTACGCCGGATGCCCTTCTTGATGCAACCACAGATCACCAAGCTACCACAGCCCTCTGTGTGGAGCAGAGAGCTGCCATCTAGGACACCCGGGGGAGCAGATGGTGGGGGTTAAGTGCATTGTTCAAGGGCCCAGACTGGGGCAAATGAGAGTGGAGGCAGGTGTGGGTGTTTCACGTTTCCCACCCACATTTTGATGTCGTCAGTCGAGGGAGTTGAACCCGTTATCTTCCAATCACAGGACCACCTTCTCTAACTGGATAAACAATTGATACTGAAAACAGTAATTTCCACCAACCTCTTGTTTTTGCAGTTTATATCTTTAATCATGTATGATAATTATTTCCTACTTACATATAAAGGCAGACGACCCTGTCAGGGCAAAATTTACCCACACTTTGCATCTGAACTAACAAATCAAAAGGTTAGGCAATACACACTTTAAACCTTCTGTCAGACCAAAGTCACACTCTCCTAACTTTAATATTTCCTGGTTCAATAACTTCGTTAGCTTTCTGTGTTTAACATGGCCACACCCACAGATTCAATAACAGCCCTAAACTTTTAAGTTTTCAGAGCATTAGATATAATAAAGACCTTCCAGGGTGTAACAAAGATCCTCTACCAGGCCTTGAGCAACCAAAACTGAAACCTGATAATCCTGTTAATATTAACCTGTTAATATTAAGGCAGATTCAAAACACTTGCAGAAACTTTCTCAAATTAAGGTGGGGTTAAATACTGAATCTTGTTGATTAACTATAGTTTTCGAAAAGTCTTAACAGTGACAAAAGCTAAATCCGTATCTTTTAGCTAAGATTTTTGCACGTCACCTGCTAAAAAATGTGAAGCTGCTGTGCCGTTTATAAACTTGGTATTTAGATGCGTGTCTGACCTAAACATGAGTGTCATCTAACAAACAATGGCTAAATGAGCAGGGTCTTTGAATAATTCAGCAGAGAAGGGGCCATCATGAGAAATACAATCACTAGAGTCGAACAGCTATTTAGTACGTCAGGTGTGCTAAAACGACAAACATCTACTTTCTTCTGTTTCAGTGCCATAATTTAGGGCTGCAGTCAAAAGTTAAAATAAATTATTTCGTAAAAGGACTGACTGTGACTGCAGCAAAACAGGAATAGCTGGAGAGAGTAGCTGTGCCGCATTAAAATTAGCTGACTAGCCAGCTAACTGTCAGTAGCATAACGTATAAGAAAGCTAAATTTAAGCTAAATATTAAGTTAATAATTGTTAAAGTGGCAGAAATGGAGATCGAATTTAGATGTTCAATAAACGGGTGTTATCTTCGCACGCTAATGTTAGCAACAGGCCGACTTGAATCACGATAACAGGCAGCCAACACAGCTGGAGCTAGGAAATGCTAACCAACCGGCTGAGCCTGTAACCTACAGCAGAGCTGTTAGCAGTGGCTATTAGCATTAGCTAGCAACAGAGAAATGCGAGAACTAAACGTAAAGCCGGACATGGATGTCACACAGAGCCGCCTCTACTCAAAACTTACCTCCGAAGAGGGGCAAATTGTAAGGCTATCCTTTATTCGTGGCAAACGGTGAAGTCCAGTGGCCAATAAACTCAGAAGGCGATGTCGTCCCGGGGTGTTGCTCACTAATCCCTTCTTCAGTAGCGGACATTCAGCGGAACTGCTGCAACACAGTCTGTGCCACGTCCACATCCGGAGGACGCACAGCGACTTCCGCTGTTCTCTTCTCCTCCCTCCTCTGCTGCGCGCAGGACGTTCATGTTGCAGTTAGTACATTTTACATTATAACCAGCCTTTAGCTTTTCAGTTTAACTTTTTAATAAATGTATTTTGTTACTATAACAAAGTTTTAGCAGCTAGTTCACAATGTAAGTAAATCTCGAGGTTTCTCAAACTAAATAGAATGTGTCCAGAATGTGCACAAGTACAAATAATAAATAGATTTAAAATTAATTTAAATACAATTTTCAAAAAAAGAGTTATTATGATTTTCAGATTCTCTGCATCCAAAACTTCAATATGATGTGTAGTTTGTTGAAACTTGATATTTTGTCACCTGCCTAGCAAGTACCAACAAGCTATTATGAGAGTGCCAGTTTGAACATTCAAATTTTTATTAGTATCAGTATTTAAAAAAGAGGGAACCCCCAAGAGATTGGGGGAGGAGGAGAGGAAGGAGATTAAAATAATAAATTGCTAGAAAACTTACATTTAAAGTTAGATTAAGAAGATTATGCTGCTGTGTTTTGTTTGGACTCATTAGTAGTCGAAGACTAAAAAAGGACAGGACAAGGTGAAAGGACTGAGTTATATACAGTAGTTTAATTAATCCCCCAACCTGCATGGGTGTTTGTTGGATTTCCTCTAGAGGAGGGTGTTTGAAGTGAATTGCTCTGGATCATTTGCACTTGGGGTGGGTCGCTGAGATGTGCTCAGATTATAAACTGCCCTTGATGTGCAGTTGGTTTCCACTTCAGGTTGGATCCTTCATCCCTTTTCAGATAAAAAAAAAAAAAAAGAATTATTATTGATGTCAATATTTTTTTAAATTTCCTGGTGTGTATGGCGTAATTGAAGATTCTGACATTCTAAGGCAAGATCTTCTGCCTGTGTGACTCAAAATTTATTATACTGTTTTAGTTACTGGAAGTGGTGTGTGCAGCTAACCAAAAAGTTATCTTAGCTAACCCATATTCCGCTAACTAAATAATTAGCTTTGCTAACACTAAACAGGTAAAACAATTAGCGGAAGCCATCACTAAACTGCCAAGACGACTGTCACTCAGTCTGCATCTTACGTCTTCATCTCCTTCCAGTTGAAGCTACGTCGACCAATCACGTCTTGTCGGACTGTTGATACACCGTATTGTTTTACATTACAGTATTAGTATTTAGCATATATCTTAGATTTTTTAGCATACCATTTGGCATTCGGTTAGCATATATCTTAGTGTAGCTCTTAGATCCTTATATACTGTTTCTTTTTAGACTTTATATTTTTGATATTTTTGGGTGTAACTGGGACCCCGAGTACATAATTTCATTCCACCTCATGTACCACATGTGATGCGAATGACAATATACTTGTCACATGTGCACATAGTAAGCCAATAGCGTGCCTTCAGCTTGCTGCTGCGTCAACCAATCACGTCTTGTCACGTGTTGCATAGTAAATGGTCAATGGACTGTACTTATATAGCACTTTTTTATCTTGTCAAGATACTCAAAGTGCTTTACACCACAATCTGTGCCCTAATTTACCCATTCATACAACACTCTACTATATCTGTACAAAGACTAGTGCTTTATCACATTCATACACCAATGGGACACACACCAGAGGCAATGAGGGGTTCAGTGTTTTGCCCAGGGACACTTCGGCATGTGACTACTGGTGGAATCAAACCCCCAACTCTTACAGTGGAGGACGACCGCTCTAACCACTTGGCCAATAGTGTGCCTTCAGCTTGTCGCCACTGCATCGACCAATCACGTCTTGTCACATTACATGTAGTAAGCTAACAGTGTACCCACTGGACTCTTCGAGATATGCCCACAACAGACAGGAACAAGCTTGTGAATTTTGTTAGCAGACATTGGCGAAACCCAATTTAGCGGAAGTTAATTCCGCTAACGGTTTCCACAATTAGCGAAAATGCTAATCTGCTAAACAAAAAATTAGTTCCGCTATTAGCTGTTAGCGGATTAGTGGAACTGTGTCCACCACTGGTTACTGGGTTCACTAGAAGGTGTCTAGTTAAAAAGGTGACAATGCACAAATAAAACAGAACACAGTTGCAAGAAAAGAAAAGAAACCCCAGAAAAATACAAAATGAATGGAGAAGTTGGTCACACAATGAGCCAAGGTTAACAATACCATTAGTGTATTTAAGCAAAAGACAAATAGTGCATTATATATAACACAACTCAAGGCATTTGTTGGTGTAGCATTCAGAGTTTAAAGAAATTATTAGTGTTCAAACACAATTTAAAGCAATTATTCATATATAATAGCTCAATTTAAGGCTATTATTTTTATATTATAACCCAGTTTAAGGCATTATTGATATATTTTAGCACAGTTTAATGCAATTATTAGTGTATTAAATCACATTTTAAGACAATGATTTTCCTAGTGTAGCCTATACCAGAGATGTATGTCAGCTGTTTACCTAATCTCAATAGACTAACTATTAAACTTTGCCATATTCATTTAAAAGTTTAAACATTTTTTTGTAACACAAACTATAATAAGAGCTAAGAGATTGCACAAGATCTTTGTTTAACCTCCTAAGACTTGAACTCTTGCATATGTGGATGCCAGGTCCTAGGAGGTTAAAGTCTTGCTGTTAGATACCACTCTGTCCGTTAGCAAAATATCTCATGAACCACTGGATGGATATTAATGAAATTTTAGGAAATAATCACAACATACTGCTACAAGTGATTTGAGCCAATCTGAGGGTAAATCAAGGGAATTATCTAATGCTTTGTGTGAATTTGAGTTCAGAGGGCAGAGAAATCCTTGCTCCTGCTAACATCCATATCAACACGGCTAAATTGTATTTTCAGACAAACAAACTCAACCATAAGAATTTTAAATAAGCTTTACCTTGTGGTTTCAAAGATGGTATAAAAAACTTTGTGCCACTGATCCTCAACAGGCTCACTGTGTTGAGGAGGTCAAAGAGGAGGAGGGGGTTATTTCTAGAGTGTATATCTGGAAGCATCCCCTTCTGTATGGGGAACTTGAGACTGACATGGCAAGTGTTAAACGCACGCACACACAGAACCCCGACCCCCATGATGCCACATTCCATTGGAGACAGATGAAAGCCAGCCACCCTCTGTCTCCTCATGGGTGGAGAGACTCTGGAGAGTAATGAGAGCCCCTTCGGCAGAGTGTGAGGGACTGCAGAGGAGAAGGTCTCACAGTAGAAGAGGAGATCTCACAGACAATCAGTGGTCTGGGTGGGAGCAGAAGGATGGTGGCAGAGGAGATTGTGGTCTCCATCTCAGGAGGAGCCCCATGGGGTTTCAGACTGCAAGGAGGAGCGGAGCTGCAAAAGCCTCTACAGGTGGCAAAGGTACAGTAGAAGGAAAACTCAAAACATTTTTGGACAAAATAAATGATGCATTGAGCTTTTAAAGCAGCTATTCATGATTTGACTTTGTTTAACTGTGGTGTCAGCAAAATATCTCTTAAATCCCAGGGTAGATTTTAATGAATCTCTCAATTGCAATCACTACATCTAGAACTGGTGTACTTTTAGAGTCGACTTGATTCAAGATGGCTGCTACAGCTAATGGAGTTTGACAAACACAAAAATGGATGTAACTCAGTCAGTTTGATGGATATTCATTTAAAATTCGATGTGGTGGCAGCTGAGAGTCATCCCTACTACACAGTCCGAGAACTAACATATCTCTCCAGGTTCCTTTTAAATCTTTGACATTAACTGTTAGAGGTAAACCCTGTTTGTTTGTGAAATTTCTCATAATATGAATATAGAACTCAAAAACTTTGAAAGTCAAACCAATTCAAGATGGTTGTCACAGTTAATGGATCCTAGAAAACACAAAAAATGGCTAAAAATGTGTTAGTTTGACTGATATTAAGCTTAATCTGGATGTTGTATCTGAGAGTCAACCCCAAAACATACTTCAAGTACTACGTTATGTGGGAGATACTTGCCTAAACTGCTGAATTAACTGTTTTATTGTTAAACTGTTGTAAAATGGTAATTGGACGTATCACAAAACAGTTAAATCAGGTCATCTGGACAGATTCTTCTTGATTTAACTTTTTTGTGATTTATTTACCTGGATGATTGAGCTTACATCAGGATGTACAGTAATTGGATGTACAAAAGACACACACCAACACACAAATGTCTATAACTCAGTACATTTTACAAATATTAAGGTAAAATTTGCTGTGGTAGTATCTCAGAATCATTCACAAAACATTCTCCAAGCTCTAACAGATTTCGCAAGATTTTACCGTACTGTGTAAAATTGCTCGTAATTCCATCATTTCTCAACTTAAGATAACTTTATTTTAAAATTCTGGCATGAAAGGTTGTAGGCGAAATGCATTTCTTTAAGGAAAGCTGGACCTTTAATTTACAAGATCAGGTAAATGGATTAACAACAAACTTTATTGTTTATTTCTTTTGGTGTTGCCCAAAAAGAAAAGAAAAGTTTGTATTTTTAAGTGCCAGAAACTATCCATCTAAAATTCAATGGTTAATTGGAAAGAATCTACCAGTAAAGTGAAAGGTTGCAGATCTTTTTCTTTTTTTTTGTAATTTGAGTAACTTTGACATGACATATTCTTCATCCAGTTCTACACTGCAGTTGTTGGCCACAGTCCAGTTCAATTTACCAGTCACCTGTTGTTTCTGGGTCAGAGAACAACATGATCACTGGCCTAGGGTTCATCTTGAGTCCAATTCCATCACTTCATTCTGAGAGCCATAGCAGGATTCAGTTAGGGGAGTTTCAGAGATAGGTTTGCAAAAACTCAAAATGAAAAGCATTAACTCTACACATGTTTGAATCTATGTGGCTGCACATGTTTAAGATTTTTTCAAATTTAAATGGTAAATAAATGGTAACTGGACTGCACTTATATAGCACCTTTCTATCTTATCAAGATACTCAAAGCGCTTTACACTACAATCTGTGCCCTCATTTACCCATTCATACAGAATTCTTCTATGTCTCTACAAAGACTAATCAGTGCTTTAGGTCACATTCATATGCCGATGGGACACACATCGAAGGCAATGAGGGATTCAGTGTCTTGCCCAGGGACACTCCAGCATGTGACTGCTGGTGGAATTGAACCTCCAACTCTCCCACTGGAGGACAACTGCTCTAACAACTCAGCCACAGCCGCCCCAAACACTAGCTGATAAATATGAACTGAGGTAAACTTAACCCTATTTGGATTTTCTCTAATTACTGGATTTTTAACTTTAAAATTAATATTGTTGTACTAAACTCATGCTAATCTCAAAAGTGTGCAACAGTAAGAACACTCTTCGAACAAAGAATTGGTAGTTAAAGGCCTTTCCTTGTTGGCCCAGGTCCTAGCTGTGTGCCCAAAAAGAAGACTGTTGGAGCTGCCATCTTAAATTTCATCATCGCCATCCTCAGGATCCTTCAATGGAAGCATCACCTCTAGATCCATCACAGTGATCCTTGTAACCCTTAATGTGTGAAAGATCTATTGTGTTTGCAATCTTCCATATTAGTTTCAGCATAACCTTCTGAATTGCTATTCCTTTGTCAGTGATTTCTCTATAAAGATCAAGATTATTATTTTTTTTTCATTTAGCCTTTATTTATACAGGTAGTCTCATTGAGCCACGAGAACTCATTTTCAAGAGAGACCTGTTTAGGGAGCAGATGGGGGGTTAAGGGCCTTGCTCATGGGCCCAGAGTGGGGCGAATGAGGGTAGGGGCAAATGTGGGTGCTTCACCTACCCAACCCACATTTTTGGTGTTGACGGTACCGGGGCGTGACCCGGTGACCTTCCGATCACAGGCCCATCTCTCTAACCTCTGCACCACCACTCCCCAGTCATGTAAACAGACTTTCCCAGAGTGCCACAGTTCACCTTATCTTTATTATACCTACTTTGGGGTCCTGAATGTCTGAGCCTTCATCAGAACCAGCAACTGGAGGTTCACCAGGGTGATTATTGGGGCACTCTATGTTTGAGTTACCCTTTAGTTTAATGCGGTGCGTGTGTACAGATTTTGGAATAACCTTGATGTGCTAGCTTCTCGTTGGACATAACCCCCCAAAATTGCCTTAAATATCTCTGGGTTGTCTGCGGGACCAACCTTCCGTTTTAACTTATAATGACTAGAACTCCTAATGTGTTTGAAAACAGTCTCAAATTGAAGGAATGCATCTCACTTGCCACCTGTCATGCCAGAGTTATAAGCTAAATTCATCTTTCATTGAGAAGTGAGAGCTTTAGTCATTTTGGTCAAACTTTCAAAATAACATTATGTGCAATCTCATGTGATATCTATAGCATCTTAGCATTATTGCTACTTTTGACAATAGAAAGGATAAAACAATGTCTTGTGAGTGCATTTGACATTTTTTTTCTGAATCTAATTATTTGCTGCTCATTGCTCTATTGCTATTACTTTACACTGTTCTGTGCATTTTGCATGTGCGGGAAAGAGGCAACAAATAGGCTGATAGTTTGCTTCCGCAACAGCACAAATAAAATGGCCACAATAACCACATATTAACTGTATGTCTCCGCTTTCAGAAACAGTTGGAAGTTTTTCGATAGCGCACACCATCTTGTAATGATAACGCAAAACAGTTTCATGGATGATATGCTCCGTATCAAAGATCTGCAATGTGTATTTAAATATGTGTACAATATATGTAGTGAATAGAGTATGGATAAGTTTTTTTTTTTTAAGTCAGTTGTCTTCAAGATATCTTGAATCGGGTTAAGTCCAAAAGTTAATCAGTTGTAGATACATCCACTGATTACTGTCTGCAAGTTTTTTTTTTTTTTTTTAAATAAAAGCTATCCAGGGGGTTGTTGTATTTTGAAATTACATAGACACACTGTAAGTCAAACGTTTATTTGACTTATTTGGTTTATTTAACCATTGAGTGTTACTTACTACAAATGTATATGCAACAATAAAAGCTTTCTGATTCTGGTATGAAAAATCTGAACGTCTATATTTGCGGATAGTTTAGCATGTTCCCTCTAATAGACAAAGCTATTTTCAAAAGCAGGAATGTGAACTCGCTCACACTGACGTTATAAAGTCAGAGGCCACTCATTTTGAAGCCAAGAAGCTCTGGCACCAATGCTTTCTCTTCATCCAGGAGTTTGATTAGTGTGTTCCTCCTCTTGCGCGTTTCTTGTGTTGGCTTATGTGTAGTTGGGCATACTTTAGATAAGCCTGGAGGGCAAGCGGAGGATCAGAATAGCTCGTTTAAGAGGCGCTGGAAGCCGAGCATGGAAAAAGGTCGACCTCTTATTCACACTCAAAGATAGACATACAGACACACACACTTTACATGCTTTTTATCTCCATAAAATATTTAATTTCAATGTTGTGTTGTTTTTGCCAGGGGCTGTGTGTATGTTTGTATATCTGTACCACAAAATATTCCAGATTTGAACGATTCTTTCAAAAGTAATCACTGGATTGACAGGCCTTTATTTTTTTATATCCTTCCCATCACAGTAGTGCCTGTCTCCCTCTGTCTGTCTAGGAATGTGGTTAAATCCGCTGCAAGGTTTTATTTTGGGAATGTGGGGGCGACATATGGTGAATGACAGACATGCAGCCCGGTTCCTGAATGGTGATGCAGCTGTTCAAATCCCCTCTTTTATGTTATTTATATGTGAGTGGGGGTGTATTTGCCTCTCAGAAAGACAGAAGTGAGAAAGATAGCTTGTCCTTGCTCCACTGGTGTGAACGTGAAGAGGGATATCTGGGCCAAGATATAGCCTTCTGATACGGCTAAATGTGCCTGAACACTCAACATTTTTACCTTCAGCTGTGATAAAGTATGTATTTCTGTGTGTATGTGCGTGTACGAGGGAACAGATGGGACGGCCTTATCTTTTTTTAACTCAAACTGTGACAAGAATGCACCTTCACATCCACACACCCCCACCCCGACTAACACGCTTCCCGAAGTGTCCCATGACATCACCGCCCTCCAGCAGCAGCTGCCGTCACAAACTTGGTCTATAAAACTAAAGAACGGAATTTGTCTGTTTAAGAAGATCAGAGAAGTTCTAAACCAAAGTAGATTCAAAGACCGTACTGTATTCCTTGAAGTGGTGCACAGTGCCCATAGCCCCAATGCCAGAGTTTTAGAGTAAGTGTGAAAAGAATAAAAAAAACATTTTGGTGAAATCTTGATAATAAAGCTATGCACAGTCGCTTGTGATACTGGGAAATTTTGTGTGATTTGTTGGCGCTGAGAGTATGTGACTCTCAGCTACCACCACATGGGGTAGAGGCAGGGCAGCCGACTCGGGATCCGAAAGTCCAAGGTTCGATCCCCAGTCATTGCACATCTCATGGTGTTTCAGAGCAGCACACCCTATCCCCAATTGCTCCCTGGGCGCTTTCAATAGCTGCCCATTGCTCCACCTGGGGGTAGATGGGTTAAATGCAGAAAGCCAATTTCGCCATTGTATGGGATCATACACTGCCTGACTAAAAAAAACAAAGTCACCACCAAAAAAAAAGGTCACACACTAATATTTCATTGGACCGCCTTTAGCTTTGATTACGGCATGCATTCACTGTGGCATTGTCTCGATAAGCTTCTGCAGTGTCACAAGATCTATTTCCATCCATTGTTGCATTAATCTTTCACCAAGATCTTGCATTGATGACTAGACACTAAGCATGATGGGTGCATCACTTCACCTGCCTCTCTTCTTACCCTGATGTGCCCATCACTCTGGAACAGGGTAAATCTGGACTCATCAGACCACATGACCTTCTTCCATTGCTCCAGAGTCCAATCTTTATGCTCCCTAGCAAACTGAAGCATTTTTTTTCCAGTTAGCCTCACTGATTACTGGTTTTCTTAAGGCTACACAGCTGTTCAGCCCCACTTCCAAGTTCCCTTCACATTGTGCGTGTAGAAATGCTCTTACGTTCACTGTTAAACACAGCCCTGAGTGCTACTGTTGTTTTTCTTCGATTTGATTTCTCCAAATGTTTAAGTGATCACCGATCACGATCATTCAGGATTTTTTTCAGGCCACATTTTTTCCTTGAAGACAATGGGTCTCCACTATCCTTCAAGTTTTTAATAATGCGTTGTACAGTTCTTAACCCAATTTTAGTAGTTTCTGCAATCTCCTTTAGATGTTATCTCTGCTTGATGCATGTCATTGATTTCACCCTTCTCCAACAGACTGACATTTTTTCCACGACCACACGATGTGTCTTTCAACATGGTTGTTTAAGAAATGAGAAGTAACTCATTGCACCAGTTGAGGTTAAATAACTTGTTGCCAGCTGAAAGATAATTGTCCATGCAGTAATTATCCAATAGGAGGCCTGTACCTATTTGCTTAGTTAAATGCAGGCGGTGACTTTTTTTTTTGACCAGGAAGTGTACAATAATGACAACACATAACACATTATTATTATTATTATCATCAAATTTTAGCCCATTATCTGTAAAACTGACTGATTTATAGCCACTTTTGTGTAGGCTGTGTCTATTAGCAGTCATAGCAGCTAATAGTTGTGTAGCAGTCATCTTAAATTGAATTGATGTCAACAGGTAATCATTTGTAGATTTATATACAAAATTTACTTTCTGCTAAAGTCAATAAAAATCCTCCATGGCATATTTAGGTTATAGAAACACAACATTCTCACAGATGAGCAAAAACATTATCATCCACCTTCATTTTTCTGAGGCAGGCATAAATAGAAACTAATAGAACTGTAAGTACAGAATGTTACCTAATGGCAGGCAAAAAAAAAGACAATGAAAAATAAACTAAGTATTTATTTAGTGTACTTTGTACTTAAAAAGACTTGTATTTTCTCTGTTTAGATACGCAGGCGCAGCAAAGCATGCCGAGCCGGGCTGAAGGAGCTTGACGAGCTTGTTGCTATTGGTGACCACATGTGTGCAGAGCTCAATCACGCTCAAGCCATGAACCTAATAGATAAAGAGAGTGGCACCCTGAACCTGAAGGTTAAAAGGTTAGAACACAAAGCTCATGATGTGATCTCTGACCATGTTGTCATATTATACCAACTGCTTTACATTTTCTCAACTTGTTTATATGTTTGTTTCCAGGACTTCCTCTGGATTTCACTCCTCTTCTTGCTCAGATCACTCTTCATTGCTTCAGTCCTCTGTGAGGGTCCTGTCTCCTCCTGTGGCCCTCCTAAACAGTTCCTCCTTTCTTCCTGCCGAGTTACCCAGGGGTGTCACATCCCCTCCAGACAGTGAGGCCTATTACGGAGAAACAGACAGTGATGCAGACACACATTTGCACATGCACCAACGTCGTCAGCGACGCACTTCTCCTCATGCACGCCCACCTGCACGCACCGACAACCAAGAAGAAGAAACATCGGAGATGAGCGGGTAAGAACTGGAGACACAGTTCTTCTGACAAAATTCAAGATTACCTGAATCACGAGCGATTGAATGCTGAGTGCTGAATGACGTTGCTGAGTCTTGCTGAAGAAACTGAAGAAAAGCCGAAGTAGCAAAATTCTAACTAAAAGCTAAATACAGTAAAACACCAGTTCAAAGTAGGAAAACAGCTAAAAGATGCAAAAAATTAGCCAAAAGCTAAAAATAACGAAATGCTGCAAAAGTTAAAAAAAAAAAAAAGCTACAATCTAAAAATAAAAAAATATTAGCTAATACATGCAAAAATGCTGGCTCAAAGCCAAAAGAATCAAAAGTCAAAATTAAAACAAAATGTAGTTCAAAGCTAAATGCTAAAAATAGCAAAAGCTAACTAAAAACTACAAGTAGCCAAACACTAGCTAAATGTAGCAAAAAATAGCAAAAGGCTAAAAGTAGCTAAACATGATTTTTTTTAGAACTTTATTAAGTAGCTAAACATTAGCTAAAAGTAGTAGAATGCTTGCTAAAAGAAACAATTGCTAGCTAAAAGATGCAAAAAGATAACTGGGAGGTAAATATAGTGGAAAAACTAGCTAAAAGTGGTAAAATGATAGAAGTTGCAAAAGGCTAGCTAAAAGTAGCTGAATGCTAGCCAAAAACAGCAAAATTATAGCTAAAAGTAGCAAAATGCTAGCTAAAAGTAGCAAAATGCTAGCTAAAAGTAGCAAAATACTAGGTAAAAGTATCACTAGGCTAGTTAAAAGCTGAAGTTAGCAAAATTTTTACATTTTCTTTTGCTGTGTATAAAATTGATATACATGTTTGATTAATGTGAAAATCTAATTTTCATCTCTTGAGGCTTTGCAAGCATGTGTATTTCAAGTTCCCTCATTAAAACTGATCATTTTTGTTGTGTTTTATAATTTTTAAGATACGAGAGTGCAACAGACGCAGGAGTTTCCCTGCAGTGGGACAATCGGTGTGTTCCTGGAGTTCCTCGCCGAGAACTGATCTACCTGCCTCACCAAACAGAGTGGACCACTTCTGCACACACCCCACACACTCTCACCCCTCACACACTCACCCCAACCCCTGATCAGAGTGGGGTGGATGCAGAAGGAGAAGGGGACAGTGGTTTCCAGGAGGCGGGGGGCTGCAGTGCACCTGTCTGCCCTCCTTTAGTTTCCCCAGAACGGGTAAAGGAAGCGCTGAAGTTGGGCTCCGGTGATCATCTGGTGCCCATGGTGGGACCACAGCTGACCCCCGTAAGGGATGAACTCTCCATCACCTACATGGACAAAGCTCGACAAGCCAGTGGGTATTATTTTAACATGTACATTTTTAATACATTTTTAGTTCTTAACTAAAATGTGCCTGTTTTAAAGTTATGTTTTAATTTACTTTCATCCATTTCATTTTATCTACCCTTGAGCAATAAATATATAGAGAGCCCTTATAGTCTAAGACTGAGTGGCAGTGAGTAAAACGTAAACTGAATGAATAATCTTCCTCTTGATTAGCCAAAGTGTGTTGTTTATATATCACCTAATGAGCATCTTAGTAAATATTTTAGCATACGCTGCAGCTATGCAGGATTTGAGACTTTAGCTAACTTAAACCCCTTCACAGTGCCGCCACTCCTCGTGGTTTATAGAATTTTGCTGCAAATAAAACAGCAACAGAAATGGAAACAAAAAGAACAGATAGGTTATCCTAAGTTACCTCTAGCCATACCAGTTTATGCATTGGCTCAGCGTGGTCAATTATGTAGGTGGTGTTCATCTCCTGGTGGTTTTCTTCTAAAATGGTCAAGCAGAAAACAGCTTTAATTGTGTGGCATAAGAATGCACATCTTTTGGTCTCCATGAGGACGTCTGCTGAAGCTACAGCACGTCTGATGCTTCTGCTGATAGGAAGAGGAGACCAAGTTCAACTTGCTTAGGGGTCCCTAATCTTTTTGCTAGATCTCCATCTAGTGGTCACTCCCTGTTGCTAATATGTCTGCGTTCGTTTCCGAGATGGGTACATCTGATACTGGCAGAGATTTTACCCCCCACCCCACGACCCCTCTTTTCTTGGGTCTCCTTAAACAGCAGTCTGTCTCTTCAGTCAGCATTCAGAGCATTTGCCCAGTAGCTGTTTTTATAGCCGTTGAAACTTTTGATTGACAAACTGGGTATAATCTTGCTTTACTGACCATTTGTATATTTATATATTCGAGTGTGTGTGTGTGTGTTTTCATGTGTGTGTGATGTACCAAGTGGTATACGGTATTTGAATCTGTTTGTTTTGTGGTTTGTGTGAGGTAGAAATGTGTTTAAAGGGGCTTGTATTAATGAATTTATTTTAATTAAAATAAAAAAAACTGCTCTAAAGTTTTGCTGGTTACAGTTTTCATCATGTAAGATTTAAAACTCCATCCATCCATCCATCCATCCATCCATCCATCCATCCATCCATCTATCTTTACCCTCTTCTTCCTTTTGGGTTGCGGAGGTCACTGGTATTTATATATTAATCATTCCACGGTTAAGGTAAACAAATTTGACATTTAACTAGGGATGCTCAATATTGGATTTCTGGCGATATCCAATATGCCAATATGTTAAAAGTTATGTGACCGATAACTGATACCAATACCGATATTTTTTTCCCAAGACCTACTTACAGAGACTACATACTGTAGCTTCCTCTGCTGTGGAATTAAAATAGGACATTATTCTGCATGGTCTTTGTCAATTTCACCTGCTACCAAATGCAGATGCCAAAAAGGGGCTGAAATGATGTAACACTTAAACTTGGATTATGTTTAATGTTAAATTTATTCATGACATTTATTCTCTCTAACACAATGACACTCGAACAGTACAACTTTGTAAATTTTCACAAAGCTAAACTCAACCTGTGCACAAGCGACAAGTGAAAAGTGCATAATAAAAAAAAACTTAAAACAGAAGGCCAAATGTGGTTACACAATCTAAAACAGCGCCTTTTATCTCTGTGTTATTTTGATGGAAAAACTGATGTCCAATATTTAACTTTATCGCTAATATCTGCTGATACGATACATGCCGATTATATCGTGCATCCCTACATTTAACAGTTTATACAATTATTTATTGAAACACAAAGAAGGCGGATGAACAATTTGTTAGAATGTAAAAGGGGTCGTTGATTTATATGAAGTGAGCAAAAGAAAACTGAAAATTCACACGATTATTCACGTTAATTCTTTATTATTTTGTGTCTCAAAACATACAAATTGATGTAGTTCACTGAAGAAGCATCAAACAAAGTGTGAAACATGCTGCGTTGTAGCCAACACCATAATTTCTGACAACCGTGTTTTTGCCCATGTCTCTGTTTTTTGTCTGTAGATTTAGCTAAATATCTCTTGAACCAGTGGATTGGTTTAGATGAAATTCCAGAAAGTAATTTTTTTGTGTGTACATTTACAACTGATTGACTTTTAGAGACAATCTCATTCAAAATGGCCACCACAGCAGAGCAAATAGAGGAACACAAAAATGGCTTTAAATCAGATATTTCGTATTGAGCTAATAATTTTAAGGACTAGCTTGATAACACAAACTCTGCTTTTTAACCTTTGCAATTAACTAGACATCAACTATGTTTGTCTGTTAGCAAAATATCTTAAAAAACGACTTGATTTATTGACTTAAAACTCTCAGAGGGTATTCACTGGATGTACATCTACAACTCATTAATATTTGGAGTCAAGCCATTTCAAGATAGCTTCTACAACTACTCTGTATTAGCCAACACAACAATGGCTATAATTCAGCCACTTTAAATACATTTTCATCAAATTTGGAGTGGTAGCAGCTGAACATCACCATCGCACTCCTTTACATACTGCACATGCTTTGCATCAGCCTTATCTGTTAGCAAAATTACTTAAGAACCACTGGACAAATTTTAATAAAAATCTCCAAACATAATTATTAGTAATAGTGAGTCTGTAACTGTTTTAACTTTCAGAGTCACCCCAGTTCAATATGATCATCGCAGTTAACCAACAATGACTAACTCAGTTAATTTTACAGATATTGACCTAAAATTGGTGTCGTTGTAGCCAAAAGTGGGCGTTTCTAGAGAGAAAACGCTGATTGGCTAGTTGTATCTGCTGGCTCTTTACGTAAGTTACGTCAGCTCTTTTTTAAAACTGAAGATTTCTAAGAAACAGTGTTATATCTGCTGTCAAACACAAGAAGATTCTCTTCTGTTCTTGGGTTGTAGGCTGCACCTGACACAGGTTGGCTGGAGTGTGGTCTGGGTACAATGAAATATGAAGCATCTGAAGCAAAACCTGCTCCCATTTGTCAAAAAGTCTGGTCTCAATTAAAGAGCATGAGTCCTGTGACGAGATAATGGCCCAAAACAAAAGCTAAAAACAAAATTTGCTCTTTAGAAGTTCTTCTATGAGATCTGATCTATGAAAGGAGCTGAAACATGGAGTAGGGTTGATCCTTAAACTGTGAGGCAGCTGAGGAAGTTAACCAGTAAACAGAAATACCTGCTCCAGTTGCAGAAATCTGACAGAAACTAACAATCACTCATCTGCAATGACTGCTTTAAAAGTTGAACAAAAAATGTAAAGTTAAAGGAAACATCCTTTGTCCCAAAGCCAGTTTAAGTATCATTATTAATTTGGTTACTTTATTTTTATTTATTTATGAATTGATTGTAAGTATTTTGACATTATTAAACAACCAAAACAGATTCTGTTTTTTTTATGTAAAGGCTAGGTATATATATATATATATAAAAAAAACCAAAAACATTTAGCCCTCCCCAGTACCCATTTATGTTGCTCTTATTTTGAAATATAACCGGAAGTTCTGTGTTAAGAGAGACGGAAAGAGAAGTTATGGAGATGCCGCCAATGTCGAACCGGAGACAGCGCTAATGTCAAACCAGTTAACAGCATAGACATAATATGTCTGTGGTTAACACAATCTGCCAATAACTCCTTGTTTGTTATCGACCCATCATATGTGGCCCTCCAGATAGGCCTCGTTTGTTATCGTCCAATCATATGTGGCCCTCCAGATATGCCTTGTTTGTTATCATCCAATCAGATGTGGCCCTCCAGATACGCCTTTTGTATTTGTCTGCAGAGATACCTACTTGGCACAACATACTCTGAGCGCTAAGAGATCTTACATGAAATTGCGTATAACATCATTTTCAAATTTTTATCAAAATGGTTATAATTCTGAGCCTTCTCATCACAAGATGATCTTAGTCCAAAACTCTGTTTGAATATGATTCATTTTATTTATATCTTCAAAGAATGCTAAGCCTTTACTTAATAACTAAAAAACAGTTTGTCTCCTACAAATTGTCACAATGTTAAAGCTCATTATTACTTCTAGTGCCAACATCAAATACAGTTCTTATCTCAATAGAGAATGATCGTTGTTCCCAAAATCCTGAACTGTTGCTTTAGCTTTGATGGTTTTGTTGACTTTGTTAGGTTACATCATCATTTCAAGAGATGATAGCTGATTTAACTAAATAACTATCTACTGACTGAGTTCTGTTTTCAGACCAGTGCATGCTGCTGTAATGATCCGTCATGTTCAGGAGCCCAAAGCCCGGAATAACTTAAACGTAGGGTGAGGGCTTTACTATGGGACAAAAACGATGGCAGTGGCATCCAGGGATCTGCCCTTTCTCATGTTACAAACACACACACACACATACACACACAGTGGCTTTAGCTTTGAATTGCTGGCTAACACTCTGTGTGTTTGTGAGCAACAACTGGTACATCATGAACTCATCTTCCAATATACCCCACAACTGGCTTTGTGACTACAACACACACGTTCACACACACTCAATGGGATTGCTGTTTAAATATGTGGTGATGGGTCTCCCTATCTGTGTGTGTGTGTGTTTGGGACAGAGAGCGGACAGGTGTTTGATGCTCATCGGACAGGAATAGGGGGTTGACATCATGTGTCGGTTTGGGTGTCTGAAAACTGACAAAGGTCTTTACATGGGCCATGCTCTGAGAGCGGGGCAGATGGACGGACACTAAACGGGTCTCCACTCAGAGCAGATCTCCACTCTGTTAGGGTGTGTGGGATGGTCTGAGAGAGGTTTATTACACCCACACACTCACAGCAGTGAGATGAAAGACCTCACATCTTCTTCATATTCAGACAAAGGTGGACACACCGATCCATGCACAGTATATGCAGGTAAGACGCATCATGCTCCTAAATAATTTTATTTAAACAGTTTTGACTAGTGGGAAAATTTGTTTTAGACTGAATGGATTTCATTTTAATGTATTACTTATATAAAAAAATAAAATAAAAATAAAAATAACAGGCTCAAAACTCAATGGAATCAATGGGCAGATGTTTGCAAGTTGTAAAATATCTTTTTAAACTCTATGTGGCGAGGCTTTTTGGATAAAAGTGTATGATTTATTGCTACACTTCTTTGGTCCAGGCTGAAATATTCCGTCAACATGTACTGAATAGATTTGTATGGGGTTTAAAGCATTTATTGCACTGCGACCGATTAAAAATTCAATTGATACACTTAGGTTGGAGGTTTTGGCAATTATTTGACACCATTTGGATTGATTGTTGAAAATTTTTCTCTTAGCCACCATCTAAATAAAAAATAAAACAAAAGAAACATCAATCTTCTAATGTTTTGGGGTTTTAGTCAACACACGTAAATCAAAACAGAATCATTTTCATCACTGCATTTTTTCGTAGGAACACTGAACCATGTTTAACTCACAGACAAACCATAGACACTTTATCTCTTTAAATATATTACAATATAATATTATCCATCCATATATCCATTGTTTTTACCCACTTTTTCCTTTTCTGTTTGCGGGGGTCACTGGTGCCCATATCCAGCAGTCACTGTGCGAGAGGCGGGGGACACCCTGAACAGGCCTCCAGTCCATCACAGGGACACGTAGAGACAAACGAGACAAACAACCATCCACACCCTCACTCACACCTAGTGACAATTAAAATTACCAATCAACCTAACATACACTCAACATATTGTGAGCACTAATGGATTGCACAAGATCTTTGTTTAAATTTTTGCCTTTAACTATTTGCAGTCAACTCTGTCCGTTGGGAAAATATCTCATGAAACACTTGACAGATTTTAATGAAGCTTTCAGTTTTGAGCCAATTCAAATAAAGCTATTCACCCCAGCCAACTGATATTAAACACAAAAATGGCTATAATTTAGTCAATTTTACAAATATTGTATAAAAAAAATTGGTGTGGTTGAAGTTAAGAGTCATACACAACCCATGCTCCAAGTGCTACTTATTGTACAAGATATTTGCTTAAAACTTTAGTATAGAGTTTTGGAGTCAACCCAGTTTGTCTGTTAGAATGTTTCACAAATTACTTGACAAATTTGAATGAATAATCATTGAATGCACAGCTATTGGATATTAGCAATACAAAAACTGCTATAACTCAGTCGAGTGTACAGATATTGAGCTAAGATTTGATGGGGTAGTAGATAAGAGTTCACAATACATAGTCTAAGCATGACCATGCATTATTTTATTTTTAAGGTTTATCCAAATTGGCTACAATTCAGTTATTTCCATCCATCCATCCGTCCGTCTGTCCGTCCGTCCATCCATCCATCATCTTACAGGTCTCTCTTGTAAATGAGTCCTCGAGGCTCAATGAGACTAACCTGTATAAATTAAGGATGAATGAATTTTCTGCTTGTTCCGAAGTCGGGTCACCAGGACAGCAGATTGAGCAGGAAGGCCCAGACATCTCTTTCCACAGCTCCCTCTTCCACCTCTTCTGGGAATATTCCAAGGCGTTCCCAGGCCATCTGAGAGACATAGTCTCTCCAGCGTGTCCTTGGTCTTCCCCAGGGTCCCCTCCCAGTTGGGTTTGCCTGAATCCCTCCCTAGGGAGGTGCCTTGGGAGCATCCTTATCAGATGCTTGAACCACCTCAACTGGCTCCTCTCGATGTGGAGGGGCAGCAGTTCTACTCTGAGTGTCTCCTGATAACTGAACATCTCACCCTATCTCTAAGGGAGTCCAGCTACCCTGTGGAGGAAACTCTTTTCAACCACCTGTATCCACAATCTCATTCTTTTGGTCACTTGCCAGAGCTCATGACCATAGGTGAGGGTAGGAATGTAGCTCGACTGGTAAACAGTGAGTTTTGCCAGTCATTTCTCAACAAAAAAGTTATTTTACTAAAAGTCTGGTATGAAAGGTAATGAGTGGTATACTTGCCAAGGGAGGCCATGCCTTTACTTTACTCTTTACTTTTTTCCCCACTGAACTTTATTTGATGTTGTCCAGTTCCCAAAACTTGTATAAATATTGTGTATGGAGAGGCTGGATATATTTATATTTTGTTGTAAATATATAAATGAGAGACAAGTCAAGATACCAAAAAGACAGTCTTGAACAAGAAAAGATATAAACTCACACAATAAAGGCCACAAAGATGATTGTCAATCCATAATTTCTGAGAATATCACATTGTCTTAGATGACTGAAATACGTCTCTGATTCTGTTCTGAAACTAGCTTATATGCTTAGTATGTCTACCAGCTAAAATGTTAAGTATTTTCCTGTTTGTCCTCAAAAATGGAGCAATAAAAGCAGGCACACAGGCACAATTTGGGAAGGGCAAACAGTGGGATCCAACTTTCCCAGAAAGTGTGACAACTTTTGAAGATCAGCAATAATTATTTGTTTTAAATCCATAATACTGTTTGTCACTGGTAATGCTCCTTCCTGTTCCTTGCTGTGGTTAAATCGTAGAAATCAGCCCCTACCAGCAGTTGCTTCCATTATCTGTTGCCTGTTTCTTGTTTTGTATTAATCAGAACGCCCATTACCACCGCTCTGCTGTGTTTCTGCTCATTTCAGCACATTTATTTTGGTATCTTGCTCTTTTTGTTATGTCTTGTCTTACAGAGTTGCAACGTGGAGAGAGCGTGGTGGAGAAACAGGTGAAAGAAGCTCGATCTAAGTGTCGCTCTATTGCGTCGTTGCTGACTGATGCTCCCAACCCCAATTCGAAAGGGGTGCTTATGTTCAAGAAACGAAGGCAGAGAGCCAAGAAGTACACACTAACCTGCTTTGGCAAAGCTGAGGGAGACAAAGGAGGGGAAACAGAGGGAGAGACAGAGGACGAAGGAGGAAGTTTAATTCTAAGTGGCTCAGAAGTAGAGGAAGAGGGATTCTCTAGCTCTTTTGACTCTACATGGGATTCTGGCTATCTTGATTTGCTGGAAAGGAGAAGCTCTGCCTGTCCATCAATCACACCAACTACTCCAACAACACCAAACTGTAGCACAAAAGTAGACATCTCAGCCTATCCAACCCCAGGACTTGAGACTTTTGAAAATCAACACCCAGGGTTGGAAAGCTCACCCAGTCACAACTCACGGATTGAAAGAGGCATCAAGAAGCAGACGATCAAAAACGACATGTCTCCTCTAGCTGTGGCTCTAACCAATGGGGGTTCAGTTGCTGTAAGTCGGGGGAGTGTTTTCCTGAGCCCAACCTCTGAGGCATCCAATCAAACTCAAAATGGGCCCCATAGCAACTCCAACAATACTCCTAACATTGATTTTAGTCCAAGCTCAAGCATAGACATGCACAATAATTCTACCTTTAATCCTAATCCCAGTGTCCTTAACCGCACTGCCCGCCCCTTCACCCCTGGCTCATCCCCTTCTCATGCCTCTGTAACCTCCGTGATGTTTCGCCCTCCCCAACCCAAACCCACACCTCTAACCATGGCACCCAAACCTGTGGCAGCAATCTCCATGGTGACAATCTCGCCTACTCAACATTCGTCAGGGCCAGATGCGAGGAGGGCGGTGTCTAGCACTTCTCTTTATATCCCTCCAAGAAATAACAGTAACACTTCCCCCTCTGTTAACTCACCCCCATCAGCTCTTTCACCTCCCTCCTCTGTGTCAACACCTTTCTCTCAGCCTCCTTCTACAAATCCACCTCCTGCAGTGCATGCCTCTCCCTCAAGCCCAGTCTTGCACTCTGCTCAAACCTTTTCTCCACCATATAATTCTCTTTCTGTTCCTCATTCATCTCCTCCCACTTGTATTCCAGCTCCTATTCACATTTTCCCATCAAATACCCCTTCAGGTTTGACTCGGGTCTCATTCCCTACTTCTTCTGCTAACCAACCCTCTCTAACCCCATCTGCCAACTCCTACAATGACATGACAGTGACTTCAACACCTCCTCCTAGTGCTCCTGTTAATGACCCACTGGTTACACGTGAGCAACGCATTTCGGTCCCGGCTGCTCGCACCGGCATTCTGCGCGATGCTCGTTGTCGTAGTAGCAAGAAGCCAATGTTCAGTGCACTCCAAAGCAAAGATGTTTCTCCAAATCCAGACTTGCTGTCAATGGTTCAGAACATGGATGACCACTTTGAGAGAAGTCCGTGTGTTGAAACCGTCGCTCCCAGCACAGAAGCTGGTCATGAATCTGGACCTGAAGAGGACTGGCTCAGGCTTGGGGCAGAGGCCTGTAACTTCATGCAGGCTCAGCGAGGACCCAGACCACCACCTGTTGCTCCTAAACCACAGGCCCCTCAGGTACTTCAGCTTGCAGGAAAAGGAGGTCAGCTGTTTGCTAGAAGACAGAACCGGATGGATCGATATGTTGTGGAGCGATCGCCATCCGTTGCTGCAGCCCCTTACTCACCTGCTCAAACCAGGGAGCCCTCACCCACACCTTCCCTCCCTGCCACCTGGAAGTACTCATCTAACATCCGTGCTCCACCCCCCATTAACTACAACCCCCTCCTCTCTCCTTCCTGCCCTCCAAAGGCTCAGAAAAAACCTGAAGTGAAAAATTCTGGGACAACGAGAACTAAAGGGCAGAAAGGAGGCATCAAGCCTGTGGACGTGATGAACCACCAGCCCTACCAGCTTCACTCCTCCCTCTTCAGCTATGGAGGCGGTGTTCCCCAGGACACCTCCAACCATAGTCAGCAGAGAGGTGGTCCTTCGAAGACAGCACGAGTTTATGAGGTAAAGCGATTCTCAACACCACCTCCAACAGCCACGATGTCCACTCCCAAAGTTATTGTACCCCGTTCTGCTACCACACTTGGGGAACCACTGAGGTACTCTGATGCCATACTTTCTCCACCCACCATTGGTGCCACCCCCTTCCAAAACCAACATCCTTCACCCCAGCCATACCAACCTCAATGGGCCTCCTCCCCACTGTCTTCTCCAGTGCCTCCTGCCCCTACCGTCCCACTCCCTCAGCTTCCTACCTTCTCCTCTCCGCCTGTTCCAAAGCCAGTTCAGCCTCCTACGTTTTCCCAACCTCAGTCCCCAGCTGCTCCGCAGGCCAACAAGCATTTTAAAAGTGCCCCAGATCTAAGTCCTCTGGGTCCCACGAGTTCCTCTCAGCAGGGATGCAGCAGCTCTCAAACCACCAGGGTCCCCAGGCCTCGGTTCAGCACTTCTAACCTGGGTCTGCAGCCTTCTGTATGGCGTCCAGGATCCACTATGCACTGAACAGAGCTTCATCTGGGTGGAACAATTTAGTGCTCAGTGGGAGCAAAGATCCATGTGATTTTAGCTAAGTTTTCTTCTTAACTGACCTTTTATTAGTTGTATTGTAATCACTCATTTTCTGTTTGTGTTTAGTCCAGTTTGGAGTCACGGAGGGCTGGTGTCGATCCCACTAAACAATGGGCAGGCAGGGTATACTCTGGAAAGTTTGCCTGTCCATTATTTTTATTATTATTATTTCAGCAAGGAGGTTAAATCATTCACATTTTATCACAAGATATTATTGCATTAGCCTCACATGTAGCATTTTTTTTTGTTTAATCTTGTTTATATCTCTTTTATTTGGTTGAGCAATATTACAAGGGATTCATACGTCTGAGAACAGAACTTTAGAATAGAAACCTAAGGAGCAGGGTGATTGTGCAAAAAGAATGAGGGAAAATGAAATAGTGATCTGTAAATATTATTCAAAAGGTAAAGTTTAACCCTAAAAAAGAGGAATAGAGGATGTGTTAGGAGAAGAATACTTCAAGAGGGATACAGTATGAGAAAAGTTCAACAGGAAGCAGAGATGAAGAGCACAGAAAAAAATGTTTGATGTGTTTCGATAATTAGACATTGAAATATTTAAACATTCTGTGACTATACTGTTGGTATCTGACCATAACATATTAAACAAGTTGTTTTACTAACAACATTTCACTCTTGTAGATGTTTTTAAGTGTTTGAGTTAGGTGGAATAGATTTTTGAAGGTGTGCTTTGTTTTTGGACGGTAATTTTAGGGTAAATCGTTCCGCTGCAGATTTGGTTTCCTGTTTGATGATATGAAACATGAGATGTGTATAACGTGTCCGCGATTATTTTCCTCCGGAACATGGGCTTGAATAAAAATAGACATGACTCACCTCAGCTGTCATTCTGTTTCTCCCTATGTCACCACCCACTTCCACATGGAGACACACCATCTCCTCCTCCACTCATTAGTTTCTTTCTTTTTTTTTTTTTTGAACATTCCTGATTTGTGGATCAAAGTAGTTTTAAAATTAATGTCAGAAGCAGAAGTTGAGCTATAAAGAAAATTGTTTTGATTGTGTTTAAACTTTCACCACATGGAGGCACTGCAGGACTCGTCATCCAGGCTTTTTATTGCACTGCAGTTTATTCCTTTTTTCATTTCAGGATTTATGGCAGAATGTCATCAGCATTTTCACAATGATCCCTGCATCTTTTATTTTATTCATCTATATCTTAGCTGTAAATGCAGAGCATATCTGCCATCCTAAGAAGCTTGGTGGAATACTGAATACTGTATATATATTTTTTTTATATATATATATATTTTTTAATCGTTCTCTTATTTTAGTTTTGCCATTTCAGCTTCAGCGTTCGTTTGCTCCTGTTGACATTGTTCTTGGAGGACTGTCGGCCTACATTTCAAAGCAGCTTAATGACATCCATTTAATGTTCTTGGAGCTGTGAAACCCAACCAAAGCCACAGAGAGGGATCTAACCTTTGACCCTTGACTAGGATCAGTTGACAGATGGGGCTAACTTTAGTTATGTGCGGGTCTAAAGGTAAGTTTTTCTGCTGTGGAGCTGGAAGGAAAAACAAATGCAAACAAAATCTA
This sequence comes from Nematolebias whitei, assembly GCF_014905685.2. Classification (NCBI taxonomy): domain Eukaryota; kingdom Metazoa; phylum Chordata; class Actinopteri; order Cyprinodontiformes; family Rivulidae; genus Nematolebias; species Nematolebias whitei. The sequence goes on along the minus strand of NC_056514.1, from coordinate 33,671,940 downwards.
TTATTATTATTAATAATAAATGTTTATGAATACATTTACTGATTTCTACCCCTAATCCTAAAACCAAGTTTTGTATCTAAAATAAACTTCACCTTATGGGGTCCAGTGTTTGGTCCATCAAATTGCTGGTCTCCACAGAGGGTTGGTTCCAGCAAAGAACACACACACAACCCTTTTCACCTATTTTTAGAGTTAATCTCTATTTGGCGCGATGCTAAACTCTTAATTCTGATGGCTTTTTCGAAATGTGATGGAGAGAAAAGAGGAAGTGGTGGCACACAGAGCCTCGTACATCCTGTCACCATGTTTCTGGGTCAGCAGGGTTGAGCGTTTTGGGTCAGGGATAAAAGGAGAGAGGCTGTGGTCATTCTCAATCTTATGTTATTAGTGGATTATAATTTTGGGAAGATTGACCTTCTTTATAATTCTCTAATTACTTAATAACTGATTTTTTTTTTACTTCATAAATGTTTGTAAAAACAAATCTGGTGTTAAATCAATATTGATTCCTTGACTGACTTGTACACATACACGTATTACTAATCTCCAAGCCACTTGACCTTTTTAATTTTTCATGACCACAGCAGAAATGGCCATTTTGTCAAATAAAATTAATACCCTAACCCTTAAACTATAATTTACTAATAACACAGAGCTTTATTATTGTGTAAGGTGCAATAATGTAAACTGACCGAGCAAACTTATATTGAATTGTTACTATGATGTTAGTGACAAAAAGCATGTAAAACCAAATAAATTAAAATGTAATAAACTCAGTTTTCTATATAATATTATTTATTTTTGGTTTTCAGATTCAAATGTATGTTTTTGAAGAATATGAATGTGGTTTGTGTGTAAAATTTATTCATGTACAACATCTTTTTTTTTTGCATTCAGTGTACTTGCATAAAAACAATGTCTACGTATTGCAAGCCATCAAAGAGCACTGTGAAAGATTACAAGACTAAAAAAATTACCTAAAAAGAACTAACTGAATTGTGTTCTGATTCAACTGTTGATTTTTAAGGCTGTATCTGTGAAGTTGAGCACTAAAATTACAGATTATGTTTAAGTTTTTGATAGATAAGACAAATAAATAAACTGCTGTAGGCACAGATTATTAAAGTACATTTAGTGTATTCAGACAAGTTGCTATTCTTCATTCTTACTTTCTAAGAACAAGTTAATTTCACACTAGCAAAAACACGATACAAAAGTTTGTTTTACAGCGTTTGTCCGACAACACTAGCTGAAAGTCAACTAGAGATGATGGAAGCTGAAAAAACAACAAATATATTTTTTTTCTTACGTAAAACACCCAAGAAAGACCTTATTTTATTACTTTTTTATTTTTTTAAATCTTATTTTTCACTTAAAGATAATGTCACATTGTGAGTTCAAATCAAAAGGCTTAGAGTAATGCTATTAAAAAGCCCTAAAATATAGAGTATAATTGACCATCAATGTGCACCTGTGCAAAAAAATAAATAAAGTAATAGAGTAGTTCTTCATGTCCAAGGGTTTGCTTGGAGGACGGATCAAGAGAATATCAGAATTGGGGGGACACAGTCTAGCAAAGGCCATCAAAACCAGTCCTTTCATTTAGTTTCTCATGCCATCAAAAGACCCAGTCCATTTGCAGTGTAATTAAAGAATTTGAAGTTTGAGGATCCCCAAAAATAATCTCAACACTCCTTTGATTCCACTGGAAAACAATCCAGGCAAAGATATAAAATTTAGTGAACTTCCTATAAAACACATGAATATCCTCCACACACATATTTGCAAACTGGACTGGAACATAAGAACGTGTCCTCGTGAGCTGCTTTGGATTCATGTAAGTTAAGTTCAGTCGTAAAGAAATAGTTAGCATTTCAATGTTCCACAGATATTAACACGATTATTGGTATTTTTTTGTATTTTTACTATAGAGGTTTGAAATCCGTTAAATCAAAATATATAGCTAATGTCTTCTTTTTTTGTAGTTGTACTTAAAGTGTTCTGCAAAGATAGTGTCTGAAACGACGAAGTTCAATCAAATCACCAATTTCAAATAAGATAAACATCCAAGCAAATAAAAGGGAAAGCAAACAAGTTTGGGTCAAGTCTGGCTAAAGAAAGGACATTTTCTGTGAAAATGCAGAGCAGATGCTGACTGCTGAAAATTGCTAAAGAAGCTAAAACTGAGCTGGTAAAGACAAACAAAATAGAACACCAGCCAAAAGATCAAATAAAGAAAGCGCTAGTTAAAATTAAAAGTAACAAAAAGCTTGCTAAAGTCTAATAGAAGCAAATTAATGACGAAGTAGCCAAAAGCATGCTAAGAGCTAAAAAACTCAAAAAGCATACTGGAATATTAAAGCAGCAAAAAGCTGTCTAAAGCTTAAATTAGCAAAAGGCTAGCAAAATCCAAAAGTAGCATGAGAAGATCAAAGTTCATGCTCAATAATCCAGGTAAAATAATTCAACAAATTTAAGTCAGGTCTTCTGGACGGTTTCTTTCTTTTTGGTTGAGTCGTTTCGTCCTTCATCCAAAGGACTTCATCAGTCCGAGGAGCCACATCAAACTGAGTCCCACAAGCAGCACACTCATATAGTGGAACAACCAGTTTGCTGGTGATAAGATGATTTCTGGGGCCCGCCCTCTCTCCTGTCGACTCCTATGAGGCAGCCACGGCCAAAGTGGTTCAAAGCATCAAAGTTCATGCTCAGTAATCCAGGTAGAAAATCCAGCAAAGTTCATTCAGGTCCTCTGGATGGTTTCTTTCTTTTTTATTTTTGGCCAAAACGTCTCAACAAAAAAAAAAAAAAAAAAAGAAGAAGAAAAAGAAACTGTCCAGATGACTTGACTGAACTTTGTTGGATAGCATTAGAAGACCAAAACAAATCAAACTAATTTTAACGAGAACAATATTTTTGTAGGAATCAGAAATCTCAAAGTGTTTCAGTGGGAAAATATTTGTTTAAATTAATTTGGTGCGAGGGACAAAGTGAATGATGGACTTGCGACCTGTCCAGGGTGCCCACCGCCTCTCGAACAGTGATGGGTGGACACGGGCACCAGTGATCCCCATGACCCGAAAAGGAAGAAGCGGGTAAAGATGATGGATGGATGAATTTAAAAACATATCTTCTTCTTCCAGCTGTTCTTCTTTTCAGGGATGACTACAGCAAATTCCCTCGATATTCCCAAGTAATCCATTTTTTTATTGCAGTTTAAATTTCCAGCCATTTTAAACTAACAAATACAGGCAAAACAGTTCTTTCTATCTGGACTGACTCCTTTTTAACAAGTTCTGAGCTCAAATCTGCCCACTCACCGGTCTTTGTACCCATCAATCTTTTTCACACTCTGTCCCCTTCACCCCCCCTCACCGAGGCCAGGTCCTCAGCACCGGAGCAGCCATGCTGATTGGGTTTCACTGTCTTGCGGGGCATAGAAGAGGGCAGACAGTACCACACAAGCTCTGGGACTGGAGAACCCTGTTGATCTGGGACCTTCCTGTGGGATACCTGACGTTGCACAGGTAAGACTCAGGAGAGATGAGAGCTTGATAATCCAGACCGAACCTTCTCACAGGTGTATTTGATGCTTACAAATGATCTGACACTCAATCAATAAATTATCAAATGATCTGAGATTAAATTTAAATTTAGGTAGACATACGTGTACATTTTGACAGTTGTGTTCATCAGATGTTGGCTGTACGTGGCCTTTGTGGGCCTTTGGGTGACTGAACAGAATGTTCTGACAAAATCCACTATAATTGTGAGAGAGAGCCTTTACACGTCTAAATTGTACCGCATGGATTAGTTAATTAGAGCTGAAATATGATGTGAACCAAACTGAAATCAAAAGCTGGTGGACTTTTTTCACCTCATCTACGTAAGGCAGCAGTCGTCAAGGAACGTGGCCCTCCGCAGAGGACTTTTTAGTCTGCAGGGATGGATGTATCTGAGAATGTGCTGACTTATGTCCTTCCTCCTCAGCTGTCCTCTCGAGATTTATCTGGAGCTAAAACAGGCCAGTTAAAGGGGGACAGGGGCGCCTCTTCTCTTTAGAGAGGCGGTAACTGGACCCAGGCCCTCGCATGCAGCAACCGCCACTTCCTCCACCGTACATTTCCCCACGTCGTTCAAAAACACCTGTAATCTCCAGTTTATTAATCCTTCCACCCCCGACTCACTAGTCACAAGAGAGAAGCCGTCTGAGCACAAATCTAGCGTGTGCTGGTGGCACACTTGTATGTTTTGTGCTGATTACTGTCACGCTCAGCGCAGAGCTATAGAACATGTGCTCATAAAAATAGCTCGCGCAGGACAGAATGCCCAGCTAGGAAATGAGCTTCAATTACAGTGGATGAAAAGCAATTACATTAACTGCCTCCCTGTAGACAGGCCCTTCTGCTTTCTTCTCCAGCGCTGGGACTCACCTCCAGGTTTATATAATTGCCTTCGACCTGTTCAACTGACAGCGACGTACTGCCTGCACCCCGTCTGAGCGCTTAGTCAAAGCAGACTAAAGCTGGCACTAGGAATTAGTGTCTGCAAGGGTGCGCAGGGGTTCTACGCCATGTTTAAAGTGAGCCCAACTTGATTAAGGAACCCGCTGAGGTTGTTGCTGAAGCCCACTCCAATCTGAGAAGAAAGCACCTTCATTATGAACCAAATCTCTCGGGGAATAAGCCCGAGTCTTCTTAGATGGTAGTCGATAGGTTTCACACACTTGTTGTGTCGGATCTTATTCTATCAGATACCAAACAAATAAAATATAGAAGCAACTGTTTTTAGTTTTAGATCAAGTCTCACTTACAGTTCAAACTGGTTTTATTGATGGGACGTAACAAAAATGAAAGGCGGAACAAAGTGTTCTATAGGAAAATGTAAAAAGGAATTAAAAATAAAGCTTAATGCACAAAGGAAATGCTTTTTCCGTACTGCGTTGATTGGCGAAAACAACCATTTATCCTTTTTATAATGTAGCTGCTGAAAGACATAGCTACTTCCTGTGCTTATAAAAGGTTTTGTCGACTCACCATTCACCACCTCCTTGAAGGAAATAGTCCTTTCTTCTTGTTGTAACCGCTAAAAACAGTTAGAGCTGCCTTTATACTATATATTTTAGTTTGTATTAAAGATGTTCCTGTCGTTCTTAAATGGAGTGACAATAGGGAAAAAAAGAGGTAAAGATTCTTTTTAACTTTTTCAGTTTTGTACTGTGTAAATCAGTGGTTCCCAACCCAGGTCCCTGAGGAACACCATCCTGCATGTTGTAGTTGTTTTTCTGCTCCAACACGCCTGATTCAGTGGTTTAATTACTTCCTTAAGTTCGGCAGAAGCCTATTAATCACTTTTTCCTTCAGATCATGTGTTGGAGCAGAGGTACAACTAAAATATGCAGGATGGTGTTCCTCAGGGACCAGTGTTGGGAACCCCTGGTCTAGATTAATCAAAATGTTTAGAATGATGTGGAAATTTAAAAAAGGAAGTATTAAGTAAGAAATTTGAAATTAAAGTTGAAATTAGGAGAATAAATATGATATTTTGAGATAAAAATGGAATCAAAACCAAACCAGCACTGGCGGAAAGACTAAGAAAAGAAGTGTGCCTTGTGTATTTAAGCTATACTGCAGAATAGGTTTTGACAACAATAAACACTAATAAATAACAAGTTTATTACTTGGGCTATACACAACCCATAAATAACTTCCCAAAACTCCTAGGCGGCAGTATTACTGGAGAATAACAACATTAATAAAAAAAAGGACAAATTTTATAGTGCATATCGCTCATGGAGTTTTCACCTGAGATGATTTTGTGTTGAAATAAAGTTGCAGCCATTTTGGTTGAAAATTGAAAAAGCATAATAAGTGCACAGTTTCACTCTGATTTAATAGTGCTTGGAGTACATAATGCATGAGATATTTTTGCTAACGGATGCAGTTTTAACTCCAATAGTTAAAGGCAAAGTTTAAAAAAAGATTTGTGATCAGTTAGAGCTCAGAACTTCTGTTTGGGACCACTCTCAGCGGCGACTGCACCAAATTTTAGGTCCCTATTTGTAAAACTGCTATTTTTGTGATATAAATACGGAAAAGGACTAAAGCGCCATAAAAACACGAAAACCTTTTGCAGCGAGCAATACTTATCTAGAGAATGTTTAAAATACTCTGAGCTGAGGGAAACAATCACATGATCAGTTCAAGGTACGATTATAACGTGGGAAATTTTACTTTTCTGTTTTGTCAAGCAGTGCAACTTTTAAAATAATCTTATTTCAAACACATTGACACAGTATAAGCTATATCAAAAACATATTTGTTTTAACTGATGTTATTTTATGTAAAGTAAAAATGTCAGGGAATCTAAAAACACTGTTCTTCTGTCTAGCAGCCATGCCTTTTGCAGATCCTGTCCCTTCGAACAAGAGGAAGGCGGTCAGCAAGATCATCACAGACCTGTCCAACCTCAGCCAGAAAGGTAAAACACCCCCCACTCCACCATGTCGCTTAAACAGGCAACTTCACAGTTCTTTGCAGACCCCCCCCCCCCCAACCTAACCACTGTGATTTCATTAGACATTCAAATAAACAGAAAACCGCTGTCTTGTCAGCAAAGTGTGAACAGAACTGTATGGGTGTGAATTATTGCATCTGGCTGTAAGACAGCACAATTAAACAAGCACCCCTCATCTACACTTATTCCAAGCTGTAACAGAATATCTAACATGCATGCAGCATCTCCTGGGGGGTTGTGAGTCATTATCAGATGGCAAAGCAGCCACAAATCTGTCAGCAACACAAAAAACCACATGGTGCTTCTGCACTCATTTATGTGAGGTCATATGCAGCAGAACTTAGCAAAAAGTGGACAAAACTGAATTTAGCACAATTTTTTAAAGAGATTCAGAGGTTTTTGCTCAAGTAAATTATTCAGTCAAGACTAAAGCCCCCCCTTGAAGGCTTGCATATTGGCTGCCACCTTTCATGCCAGAGTTTTAAACTAAGATTATATGATGAGAACCCATGTTGTCAAACCTTGAAAATAATACTGTGTAATTTTGTGTAAAACCTTGCACTGTTTTATGGGATCCATTAATTGGCACTTGAGTTATGTGTTGCATAAAACTATCAGTTACTATCATACAAAATTTGAGCAGAATATTCAAATTAGTGAGTTAAAGCCTCAGAGTATGTGCTGGAAATGACCATCAGCTTCGTTCACACCAAGTTTTAGCTCAATATACGTAAAACAGAGTAACAATAAGTTTCCTATTGGCTATTTTGGATTAGCTGTGGTGGTCTTCTTAGTGGTAGGTGCATACCCAATGCTTACTTTATGAAAGAGTTAATTAAAATACATCTAGTGGTTCTTGAATCATTTTGCTAACAGACACATAGATTAGATTAAAGACAGCAGAAATTGTGGTGGTTCACTGCATTGGCATCAAAAGCAGTTTTAATATGTGTGTGTGTGTGTGTGTGTGGGTGGGGGGGTGTACTCCACCAGAACATTTTCAATAAAGTAGACGCCATTTCCTGCATTCTGGTGTATTGTAACGAGTTGTTAAACATCTACGTTTACCTACATAAGTAAACACTTGATTCATTTTAGAGAGCAACAAGAAGTAGCCTGACCAACAGCTCTCCTTGTGTGAATAGTGCATGCTCTGCTTCTCTCAAGCATCCTCCCCCCGTTGCATCAACAACTGCCGAAACTAATGTAGTGCTAAGCTAGCGGCACACAATACAGACGTGCTAGCTAAGATGTTACAGACGTAGTGCTCTGCTTCTCTCACAATCCTAACCCCCCACCACCGTCAGCAAATGCCAGAACTAACATGGCATTAGAGCTGTCATTTCTAACCTGAATCTGGAGCCCAGCCCCGCCCACCCTGGATTCAGACCGGGCCATAATCATGTGCTTAATGTGCAGGCCGGGTCAGTGTCGGGCTTTTTATTGCGTCAGCGACGCGCACGACCAACGAGACAGTTATATGCCAACATGGCTTGCCATACATTCACCTGCTGCATGCGGCCATTTCACCATGCGCTGGTTGAAAGAGGTAAAAAGTTCAGTTAAGCTTCAGATGTACTACTGCCAGTGATCCGTCAGCCCAAATGGACGTTCATTCAACCGCTGCACTCAGCGGACGCGCTCAGCCGAGACCCAAACAGGTGAGATCACAAAATATATGACATGTCAGAGCGAGGTCCAATGCAGGCAGAAGAAGGGGAAGCATTTAAGACACTTTGAGAGCTCCTCAGCTCCGATCTTCTGCCCCCTTTACTCAGCCGCGCAAGTCCGCCAACCATTAATAATAGTCGGTGGTATAAGCAGTCAAAGCTTAATTGAAGATGTCAGGTTTTCTTTTCGGGTTCGGACCTCTAATTACTGTTAATTTGTTGTATTGAGTCGGGTTCGGAGCTGATGGCTGAGAGCTGGGGTCGGATTGGATCGAATTTTCTGGACCCGAGTGCAACTCTACATGATGCTAAGCTTGCACACAAAACAGAGGTGTTTTTTTCAGAAGAGCCTTTAAGATATGTAGATGGAGGGAAGTTCATAAACAGTGGTGATGGTGCAAGAATAGAACCAGAAGATTCTGAGTTTGTTTGCTAAGATCACTTTATCTTGAATTAACGAGGTATTTTATGAACGCTACATACAAAGGAACAGGTGCACAAACATTAAAGCCTTCGTCTCTCCTTCGGGTGATAATTATCTCTTTGCTTTCTTTCTCTACACTCTATATTAAGTAGTGTTTCTTACTGTGTTTTTTCCCAAATATTTTCTAATGAGTCAGACGTTTTACATACTGCAGGAAAGACCCACTAGAAACAAAATGCATTTTGCAGTTCTCTCTGCCAGACTCACCAGTTGGTCCGTCTGTTCAATCTCTGCAGCTTAAAGCCATCCAAACTCAAAGCACATAAATATAGCAGAGAGAAAAACATTTGAAAAAGTACTGAAAACATTACAAAGCTTTAAGATATTTCATGTTGTTCCAGTGAAAATAGAATAATTTCCCTACTGCAATTAATACTGCATGATAAACAGCTGTATGATTTTAGATTAAGAGCTTCACATCACACTGCTGTACCTGCTCTAACAATTACTTTAATGTTCTCCACCAGCACAAAGACCTTTGACTGACAGGTGGATTGGACTGACAGCTGAGACCAGCTCCAGCTCCATCCTTTTAAGAAAAGGCAGTATTACCTAATGGATGAATAAATTACAGGGAGGCATTTCTCTTCCACTCTGCACTTTCAGTCCATCAGGTTTAAAGTTTTATAGCAAAACTTGTATTTTAAATATGGTAGTTTTACTGTATTTATTCTTGAATTTTCACCTAATGTGAAAAGTTGTAACCCGTCTCGTAAACTGGTGTCAATTCAGTTATTTTAAGATATGAAACTTTTAGCAGATATTGTTTAATGAATTTGCTATTTTATTCAGTGATTAAGATAACTATACAGTTATTGTCTAATTAACTCAGTTTTTACTCAGTGGAAGACTTTGGTTTGTTACTGCAGCGACATTAAAAGCACTTTTGAATGATTCCATATTTTTGAGAGGTTAGCATATGGGGGCCAAGATGGTATAGAGGCAGGGCAGCCAACTTGGGACCTGAAAGTCCCAGGCTCAATCCCCAGTCACTGCACATCTCATGGTGTCTCTGATAGGCCTGTCACGATAACAAATTTTGCTGTGCGATTAATTGTCTCAGAAGTTATTGCGATAAACGATAATATTGTTTGAAATTTAACAATAATTAATTGTCACATTTTAGAAGAAATGTTGATTTGTTTGATGTGTAGTAGCTTTTTTGACCACCTGATGGCAGTATAAGACAGTTTGAACCAAAGGATGGCTAATTGAGCGACTGTCTCTTTAGGAAAAATGGGAGGGAGGGCCCTTGACATGACATGGGCTGTCATGGTGACATGGCGGACACTTGGTGATTTGAGCTCTTTAGCATAGCATTCTTCACACAACGCTTTTAAGTAACAAATCAGTAAACAAGTTCTCAGCTTCTTTTCACAGAGAAAAACAACTTTTTACACAAAGGCACGAGTTTCAACCTTGAATTTTGGAACTTCGACAAGACGGAGGTTTATTACCGAGGTCGGACTATTAGCTTAGCTCGTAGCTTAGCTTCTCAGCTAAGCTGCTTTTAACAATACAAAAAACGTGGTTTTGGATGGTTAAAACAGATTTTAAAGAGAAACGAGAAAGGGGAAGGGTCATTGAAGAGCACCAGAGTTGAGCCTTTTGTCATCTAGTGTCTTCAGTAGAAAGAGAGAGACACGAAGAAAAGATAGTCTTCTGAGCAGCACACCTTATCCCCAATATTCTCCACGGGCACTTTCGATAGCTGTCCACTGCACCACCTGGTGGTGAATGGGTTAAATGCAGAGATCCAATTTCGCCATTGTATGGGAACATGCAATGATGTCACAACAACACATTGTTATTATTATTATGTCCTAATGCATCAGTTCAGATGAGAGTTGATTTACTTTAAAACATAAACTCCTAAGTTTATTAGTTAGTTTAGACAAATTCCTTTGTTTCTACAGGAAAATCCAGGGTGCTTTTATAATTGCAACAACAAACACCCAGAGAAGAGGAATCGAGTAACAGAACTCGGAATAAAAAAAGGAAGTGGTCTTTATTTACAGGAGGCACTGGGAAGATCTGCAAAGGAGGGAGATACATATGACTTCTAGGTAATGTAGAGTATTAAATATTTTTTTTCCGTACAGGGTCCTTGTGGTCCAATGGCACAGAGAGGAGGATTCCAGGTATGTATGTTGCAGAGATGGAGATGAGATAGTAGCAGGTTGTAGGCAGTTGGCAGACAAGTGAGCAGCAGGACAAGCTTAGGCTGAAGTCCAGTGGCACCAAGGGGTCCACGCTTGTAAAGAAGAGCAGGCAAGTCCAGGAAGACCCTTCAGGAATCAAACTAGTACTTGTTTTTTGTAAGGGGACAAGTCAAGAGTTTCTTTCACGCTACAGTTTTACACAACCTTTTTCCATGTTACCATATTTTTTGGACCATAAGGCACATTTAAAATCCTTTAATTTTCTCAAAAACTGACAGTGAACCTTATAATCCAGTGCACCTTATGTATTGATTCTGGTTGTGCTTACTGACCTCGAACTGATTTTATGTGGTACATCTGAACAATGTTGAGTTATTGTGAATGAGTTGGATAAAGTTTGACTTATCTGACTGTTTTGTTTTGCTTAATGCGCCTTATGTATGAAAACAGACCCGTTCAATGATATTGCGCCTTATAGTCCGAAAAATACGGTAAACCATCAAAAAAAAAAAAAAATCATCTTTGAAAACAAGTTTGAAAATTTGGAATATTATGTTGTGTAGCTACTTACTAAATGACTTTTCTTTTCAGTTCTTTGAACACAATCTCAGCAGTTCCAACCAGCTTGCTTGCACGCTTACATCAATCATTAAACAATCTGTTGATGTCTTTTTCTCCTTGCCTCTTTTTTCCGTCCGTCTGCCGGCCCATCTGCAGCCACATCTGGATGTTTCCAGTTTGTTTTCAGTCAGTCAGTCAGCTAATCCTGCTTAGCCCCTATTTTGCTCCAGTTAATACCAACACATCTCCCATTATCCCTGCTACTGTGTCATTCTGTCTTTTCTTGTCACATGACCCAGTCTGCATGTCATCCATCTGTCCGCCCCTGCCTCCTTCAGTCTGTCCAGTTTCCCCATGGCTGGCGCTTGTTTCCCATTTTTCTCAATCAACTCTAATAAATAACCCCATGGGAGACTTCACTTTGCTCAGCCTCATCCATATTTCTCTCCAAACCCTCTCACTCACACAAACACACTTAACACACAAGCCGGATTTACGACGCTCTGCTAACAGCTCTCTGTAGAACTGCAACGCTCGGCTTTACAGATGAGTTTGTGACTGTGTGTGTGTGTGTGTGTGTGTGTGGGGGGGGGGGTAATAGCTGCTCCAGGTGTTAGGAGTGATTTCAGGGCTGTACTTGTTGGATGAGGAGAGTGTTTTTATGAGGAGCTCTGTAGAGCAGTAAAATCTACCACACCTCTGCATCAGTGACAGAGAGAAGAGACCATATGTGTTATGAGGACCCCCCCCCCCCCCCC
>NC_056514.1:33640981-33659689 GCF_014905685.2 Nematolebias whitei | reverse complement strand
CACACACACACACTCCCATCTTTCATATTGCCATGGCCTATTAACCCTTACAACACCCCTACATACGTCCTCTGACACCACACCACAGTTTATTACAGACAGGAACCCTCAGGATATAAACATGTCGTTTTAAAGAAAAACATATCCTTCACATGTTGGAACCCAAGACGTGCACAAAAAACTTTTCAGGAGGTCATAGTACCTTGGTGGTCAGTGCAGCGGTCTTGAAATCCTGAGGCTGCTGGTTAGAGCCCAGAATGTGCCAGGAATGGTATCAGGTGTAAAATGATTTCCTGTTCTTTCATTTGCTGTGGCTACTCTACTTCTTCTTCTACTACGTCTTCTTCTACTACTTATTCCAGTTATTTAACTGTTAACAATGGTGTACCACAAGGCTCAGTCTTAGGGCCCACCCTCTTTACAATCTACATAAGTAATGTAGGTCAGATCATTCCTGATGCATCCACATGCTGACGACACAGTTGCTTATTGTCGAGCTAGAACAGTTGCCAATGTTTTCCAGCTTTTACAGTCTGCATTCGACATCATTCATTCAGATTTGTTCCGTCTCAAACTGGCGCTAAATGCTGATAAAACCAAAGGGATTTTGTTTTCAAACAGGAAGTTGGTACGAGCAGTCCTTCCTTCTATCTTATCTCTGAATGGTGTATAGAGTTTGTCAATTCTTACAAATACTTGGGAATCTTGGTTGATGCACATCTCTCTTTTAAGCCTCATGTCAAAAACTTGATAAAGAAATTGAAATTAAAACTGGGTTTCTTTTTCAGAAATAGATCTTAGGTCTAACTCTGAACGCTAGAAAACGCCTTGTAGCTGCAACTTTTCTTCCCTCCATTGACTATGGTGACATTATTTATATGAATTGTCCTGCAAGCACCCTGCAGATGTTGGATGCTGTCTATCACTGTACGTTAAGATTCAAAACTGGTTGTAACTACCGTACCCATCACTGCACCCTGTGTTCACTGGTTAACTGGTCATCATTAACTTCACACACTCTCTCACTGATACAGTTTCCTCTTTAAATAACTCCTTGGTCTGCTGCCTTCATACATCTCCTCCTACATGTCACGTTGTCAGTGTAGCTACAGCGTGCGCTCTCAAGACATCATTACCTGCAGCGCCCCCTCAGTGCGGACTGAATTCAGCAAAAGGGCCTTCTCTTGCTCTGCTCCTTTAACCTGGAACATCTTGCAAAAAGAGCTAAAGCTGTCAACTTTGACCTCTGTAAGGGATTTTAAACAACTGGACATTTTAGTATTTTACCCCGTTTCATTATGTAGCTTGTTTTTATTTTGTTTTTTTTATCACTACTTTTACTTACTTTTCATTTTATATGCTTTTTATGACTGTTTATTGTTGTTTGTACCTCATCTATGTTTTTTTTTGTTGTTGTTTAAAACAGGTCTCTCTTGTAAATGAGTCCTCTTGACTCAATGAGACTAACCTGTATATATAATGGTTGAATGAATGAAAATCCCTGCAGAAGGGAGCAGTTGAGAGAAAAAGATCACTGACTTTAAAAACTGTGCGTTTCAAATCAAGCCTACTGTTTAACATTGTACATTTTCTCTGCATGCCCTTTTCTACCTCTTCCTTTCAGAGGATGAGTTGGACCCCGATGCAGCTGAATTTGATCTGGGCACCAAGATAAAGACTCCCAAGGATGTGATGCTGGAGGAGCTGTCCCTGATGAAAAACAAGGGATCCAAGATGTTCCAGATGAGGCAGCAGAGAGTTGAGAAGTTCATCGTGACTAACGAGAACCTGGTTAGAGTTAAAGCAACAAATGGACTGTAGTGTATGTGGTGGTGTGTCCACGCGTGTGAGCTGACGAGGTTCTTTCTTCTGTTTTCACCCTGCAGCAGAACCTCCAGAACCTGCTCACAATTCCTCCCCCTGTTCCACCAAAGCCTGAAATGCCAAAAGCAGAAAGTAGGCTCATACATACAAGAAGTTTAGTTGAGCACTCAGCTGTCTTGTTTAGGTTCAACTTTTTAGCTTTCACATCTTATTTCCAGCATCATTAACAAATATCTGTCACGTCATTTAGCACCCGTAGTGCAGTTTTACAGAAAATTCAGGTTCAATTGTTGCTTTAAGGTTCATTTTTCTCTCAATAGTTTATGTTTTATTTAATTTCTCCTGTTTAAACTCTTCTGTTGTGCATTTCAGAGGTGGATGAAACAGTGAATGATGAGGAAGAAAAGGCAAAGAGGAGAAAGGAGTATGCACCTACCTACGTGTCGCCATGGGAACGGGCCATGCTCAACAACGAGGAGCTGAAAGCCACCATGAAGCCTCTCATGCCAGGACCCATCCAAATCCACCCAGACCTGCCTCAGTACAAGAGCTTCAACAGGTACGCAGGAACACATGAAATGAAAAATAACAATGTGTAAAGTTTGCACTGTTTAATATATTTGCTTCAAAATCAGAATGTCTTGTCAAAAATCATTAGTTGCAGATTGTTTATTGTGTGAATGTTTATGAAGCATTGTGCTCCATTTTTCTTCCGTATGTTTTTCAGCATCTTTCTCGTTCAACAATTTTTGTGCTATTTCAACAAATCATATCAAAACGTTCAGCTCATTCAGAAGAAGCATGCTATGACTTTTGTTATTGGTGCAACTTTAGCTTTTTGAATTATTTAGTCTTTTCTGCCTTTTAAATGAATTGAGATCATTTTACAGCCTTCAAATCTTTAGATCTGTTTACAACCTTTTACTGCTCCTTTCACATTTTGTCTGGTTCAGCTTCTTTCAGCTTCCTTGTGCAAATTTATTTTTTCAGCTACTTTCGGCTACTTTCAGCAGTTTTGTGCTTCTTTCAGCTTTATTCTGCTAACTACAACATTTTTGTGCTTCTTCTAACTTCTTTCTGCTAATTTCAACTTGTTATGCTCCTTTCAGCTTATTTCTGTGTTACAGCTATTTCTACTATTTCAGCCCATATTTAGCTGTTTTATACAAATTTTAGCATTTTCAGCTAGCTCCACATTTTTTGCACTAATTTCAACTTTTTTCATCCTAATTCAGCAAAAATGTGCTCTCTTAACTTCCTTCTGGTACTTTCAGCTTCTTTCTGTCTTTTTTAGCTACTTTTCATCGGGTTTTTTGGGACAAATTTCAGCTTTTTTTCAGATCATTTCTACTTTTTGTGTTAATTTTTGCTTCCTTCAATCTAAATGGGCAAACATTTTCTTTCTGCTTTCTTCTGATAATTTAAGCTTGCTCTACCTTTTCAGCTACTTTTTTATTCTTATTTTTTTTTTTAGCATTTTGTACTTTCAGCTGTTTTTAGATAAATTTATGTTTACTGTGGTAATTGCTGCTAATTTCAGTCTAATTAACTTCTTTCTGCTCCTTTCAGCTTATTTATAACAGTTCCAGATTTTCTATTTCAGCTACTATTTAGTTGTTGTTTTTTTTGTGCTAAATTTAGTTTTTTCAGCTTTTTTCCCCCCCACATTTATTTCAGCTCATTTATTCATCTTCCACTTCCTTCTGGCAGTTTAAGTTTCTTTCTGCCTTTTCAGCTTCTTTTCAGCTGTTTTTTTAGTGCCAATTACAGCTTTTTAAAGCTAATTTCCTATTGTTTGTGCTTGTTTCTGCTTATTTAAACCTAATTCTGCAGAGATGAGTTGTTTCCTCTGCTAACTTTGACTTGTTCTTCCGTTTCAGCTACTTTTCAGCATATTTTAGCTAATTTCAACTATTTTTTTTGCAAATTCTTCAGCAATAAGCACTGACACCGCAATATTTCAGGAAATGCCATTTCCCTAGTTTGTTATTGTTAAGCTAAGTTTACTCCTGGGTATTGGGCGGAAGGCTTTGACCATTTGTTCGGCTCGTGGAACAGAAGATCAGACAGTAATCTTGTAGAGTTGCTAAGCAGGGTGTAGGTCTAGAAAAGAGCTATGATTGTGTTCCCCGAGACATGGGATGAAGAGGAACATGTGATGGGCTATAATCAGTACAAAGTGTAGGTTAGACTCTGTCGGGACCACCTCTTGTCTCCAACCCTGTCCGTGGTGCTCATGGATACGATGTCAAGGTGCTGTTGTGGAGAGCAGAGTGTCAGGTTTGAGAGCCTCAGGGTCTCATCTCTGTTTTTTGCAGTTGATGTGGCTCTGTTGGCATCATCAGACCTTCAGTGAGCACTGATGCTGGTTGCAGCTGAGTGTGAAGCAGTTGGGATGAGAGCCAGCTCCTGTAAGTCTGAGGCCATGGTTCTGAACTGGAAAAAGGTGGAATGTTCTCCGAACAATTGAGTCTTTGCCTCATATGGCTTCACGTTTTGTTTATGAGTAATGTTAGGACGGAGCAGGAGATGGACGGATGACTCGGGGCCTTGTATGCATTAACGAGGGGAATGCTCCGGTCTTGATGGATCGTGACCAAAAGAACGAGATCCAAGTAAAGATGCAAGTGAGTGAAATAAGCTTCATCTGTTGGATGGCTGCGCTCAGCCCTAGAGATAAAGCCCAAAGTTCCAGAGCTGCTGCTCCTCCACATTGGGAGGAGTCGGTTGAGTTGGTTTGTGATTTTGATCCCTCCTAGAAGCCACAGTGTAGAGTTTTTTTGGGGCTTGTACACCAGGGAGGAGAACATAGGGCAATCCCAGAGCTCACTGGTGGGATTACTGGTACATTTCCTTTCTGGCCTAGAAATGCCTTTGGATTCCACAGGAAGAGCCGAAGAGAGAGACATATGGGTTTTCCTCCTTGACCTGTTGCCTTTGGGATCCAACCATATAGGGCAGCAAATGGATGGATGGATGGTATATTATTACAATCTTTTATCTAACTCTACCTCAAAGGTGATGATCATGCATCACATTGAATTAACTTTTTATAAATCTGCTTAAGAGCTCTTTTACAAATGAAAGAACAAGATATTCTCTGGATTATTCTGTTCTTTTCTCTTTGAAAAATGACCATTGTGAGCTGTTCCGAACGAGACATTAAGAACATTTATGCCTTCAAATATCATCAGATGTTACACAAACTAGTTACATTTACCATTTAGGACTAAAAGATCTTTAACAACAACTAACAGAACAGATTCCAGAAACTGGATTTATTGAAACAGAAGCATTTTGACCTGTTAGTTTATTTAAGGATCAAATTCCAACAACGATGAACCCGTGACATTTCCGGATGTATCTTCAACATTTCACGCAAATCTTTATTTGTTTCCCTGTTTTTTTATTGCACGTATGATTAGAATTGATTATAGTCTTTAAACCCAGTTAGCTCAATATTTATGTCGGACAAGACAAGCCTCTTGAAGCCTCTCTTGAAAATCCCTTTTGACAAATGATATCCAAGGATAGTGGCAATAATAAAACAAGATTATGTCAGATAAGCATTAATGAATGTGAGAGAAAATGTCTTTAAATAAGACAAAAACAAAAGAATAATAGAAAATAGAAATGTGTCACAATGAAACTGATCTTCTCAGCTGTGTTTCCATGACTTAAATTGTTTGCAAAGAAGACGTGTTTAATGTTTTTTGTTTTTTTTCTGATCTACAGTGCCTATTAAAATAATTCACCCTTTTGGATGTTTGATGCTTTTACTGCTGTCATAAATCAATTATAATTAATATAGATAGGTCTTATTTACAACGTCATAAAATTAAATGTCTTCAGTGTCAAAGAGAAAGCAAATTTCTACAGAGTAATATCAATTAAATAAAAATATATTGTATAAAATACATTCTGCTCAGGTTTTAGGTTGTAGATTCCATTGCTGGATTCCACAAGGCAAGAAGTGGGGATAAAGTTTTTGCCTGTGTGTATTGTCTGTCTGTTAGCAAAATATCTCGTGGACTAGTGGAGGGATTTTAAATAAATGTTTGGAAAGTAATTAATAAATAAAATTACAACTGGTTAACGTTTGGAGAAAATCCAACTCAACATGGCCACCACAGCTAATCAACGTCAACAAACAGAAAATTGTCTGTAACTCAATCAGTTTTATGAAAAATGAGTTGAAATTTGACGTGGTAGTAGCTGAGACTCATATTCCACACATGCTTTGAGCACTTACACACCTCTTGAGATCTTGAAATAATTCGCAAATTGAGATTTACAAAGTTTAACTAGAGAAAAAGCATTTCCTGCAAAAATGCAGAGTGAATGCTTATTGCTGAAGAACTTGCTGAAAACAGCTGATATTAGCTAAATACATGCTGAAATGCAGCTGAGATGGAAGAACAAGTCTAAGTTAGCAGAAGAAATCAGAAAGAACACATATTTGTTGAATTAGGTTTTAATAAACAGAAATTAACAGAAAATTTTAAGAAATTAGCTAAAAAAAAGCTGAAATTAGCTAAAATAAAATGGCTGAAAAGTAGATGAAAAGGCAGAAAGAAGTTTAACCTACCAGAAGGAAGTGGAAGGAGATTAAATGACCTCCAAAATGTGTGATTCGAAGAAAAAAAGCTATATTTAGCACAAAACGGTTAAAAAGTAGCTGAAAGAGCAGAAAAAGCTGAAACTAGCAGAAAAAAGCTGAAACGAGCATAACAAGCTGAAATTAACAGAAAAAGTTACGATGTACAAAAATGTTGTAGTTAGCAGAAAGAATCAAAAAGGAGCACAAAACAGCTGAAAAAAACAGTTGAAATTAGCTGAAAGTAGCTGAAAATTTTTTAAATTTGCAAGAGGAAGCTGAAAGAAGCTGAAAAGGAACAAAACGGCTGAGAATAACAGAAATTACCATGAAAAACTTCAATTTGTCTGAAAACAGCTGAAATGAGTTAAAACATGTTATAAAAAGTAGCTGAAAATGTATAACAGGCTTAAATTAGCACAAGAAATCAGAGAACACATTTGCTGAAAGAAGCAGAAATGAGCACAAAATAGTGGAAATTATATATATATAAGCCAAAATTAGCAAAAACACAGCTGAAATGTAGCTAAAAATGCAGAAAGAAGCTTAAATTAGGAAGTGGATAGAGCAAGTTTTTTCTGAATTAGGCTGAAAAAAGTTGAAATGAGTGCAAAAAATGTGGAATTTGTTGAAAAAGCTTACATTATCATAAACATCTAAATACTAGCTGAAATTGTAGAAAAATCTGAAACAGAAATAAGCTGAAAGGAGCATAACAAGCTGAAATTAACAGGAAAAGTTAGAAGAAGCATAACAATGTTGTAGTTAGCAGAAAAATCTGAATGGAGCACAAAACAGTCAAGAGAACAGCTGAAATTAGCTGAAAGTAGCTGAAAAAATGTTTTTTTGGACAAGGAAGCTGAAAGAAGAACCAGAACAAAATGTGAAAGGAGCAGTAAAATATTATAAACACATCTAAGATGGAAAATGAGCTCAATTAATTTTCTATAAGAAAAAAATGGCAGAAAAGGCTAAATATTTCAAATAGCTGAAGTTGCACCAATACCAACAGTCATAGCAGGATTGTCATGAAAGAGCTGAACGTTTTGATTTATGATTTGTTGAAATAGCACAATGTGGAACAAGAAAGATGCTGAAAAATGTATTGAAAAGGGATCACAATAGTGTGAATGCTTCATAACCATTCACACTATTAAAATGGTTACAACCGTCATCGTTCATCACAAAATGAATTCAGTCCAACACTGACATGAAAGGTGGCGGGCGATATGCATTCAAGCAAAAAATGCTGAGCCTGTACTTATGTAGGGTTTATGCCTTTATGTGAGCAGTTTTTGTTTCTGTGCCTGAAGATGAACGCTCAGTAAGAAAAGAGTCTTTCTAGCTTCCCTTCATCGTTCTCGTTTCTTCCCCAGGACGGCGCTGCCATACGGCGGCGTCGACAAGGCGTCCAAGATGCTGACCTTCGAGCTCCCAGAGCTCAGCAATGCTGGCGAGGAGCCCGAGCCTCTCCCCGCCCAGCAGGCCGACATCCGCTCTCGGCCCTCGTTCAACCGCACGCCCATCGGCTGGGTCTGCAGCGAAGACAGCGCACTCATCCACACGGACCTGGAGGCCAAGGCCCCCTTTGACGGGGAGACTGATGACCTGTGATCCCCCCCCCCCCCCCCCCCACACACACACATGCAGACCTGAGCCTATTTACAACATAAGCAGTCAGAAACACACACCAAGTGAAACTCACACATGAAGAATGCACTTTCAGCTGTGTGAAGACACGAAACCAACAGACTGACGACTTGTCATAAACACCGAGAAGATTCTCCTCGTTAGAACTGCAGAGAAAAACACAATGAAAAGAAGAAAGTATCTCCTGTCTTAACCCTTAATAAAAGTCTTGATGTCAGATCTGAGTGAACAGCTACGGAGAAGCACTCTGCACTCTTAAAACAAAGTAAATGTGCAATAAATGTCCCCTTTACACCGTCTCTTTTTATTGCTTGTGGACTTTCAATCATCTTTGGACTCCTTTTTTAAACAGCTGTAAATGACATGTGGTGAAAGATGAATAAACACACGCACACAAAAAATTGAAGCTGAAGCTTGAAACATATTCTTTATGTTTAATTTATAAACGTTTATAGTCCACTGAAGATTATTGGCCAACTTCAAGCCGCTTTTATTCTCAGACAGAGTGTACTGTATTTTCCAGACTACGTCGCTTGGTCGCATCAGTCAATTGTTTTTTCCTCCTCGTGAGGAGGAACAAACAATATATAAGTCACATTTATTTACAAGTGTATTTCACAAGGTGCAAGAAGACATTTAATTTGAAATAATAACACACAGAACATACCTGGGATCCTGAACAGGCTTAATTACCATAAGAAGCCAACGAGTCCGAAAAGCAAATTACCGGTAAATTCACCAGTTTCATTCCACATCACTTTTGGGGGCATTTTACTTGTGTTAAGTTTTTCTACATATATTTATGTACAAATATTTATATAGAAATATATATATATTTCTACATATATTTACTGTATGTACATTTTACATATATACATGTATTTTCATAATTTCATTGTGAAAAGCCTAGAGGCCTCTTGCGGCTGCAGATGGAAACTTTACTCTTTGGTTCGTGTCGGTATGAACGAACATTTAACGCGTTGGTCAAAAATTGCGTCACGAGTAGGGAAAAAACTAGGGGTGTGATGGTACACTAAAATCACATTTCGGTTCGGTTTCAAGGAGGGCTCGGTTCGGTTAATAAGATTATAATTTAAAATTAAACAAGTTAATTAGATCACAATAATACAATACCTCTTCTTGCATGGTCATCATTTCTGATAGGAGGTGGTTGAATCGCTCATCTTCGATGTGACAGTTCTTTAAATCTGGGGTCGGGCTTGTTGACGATCCGTTTGAGCTTTTTCATAAAGTGCTACAGCTTTTTATCTGAAGTGTTGACGTGATGATGTCGTAGACTTTTAGCGGGGCTCAAGAACTTTATGCTTAAAGCCGGCGCGTCACCAACATTCAGACGTAGATCCAGAGCTTTAAAAACTCCTACAGCTTGTGTTATTGCTTTGGACTGATCTGAATTAACCTGATAAAGGTTGTTGAAATGATGCTGTTATCCGTCTTTGCACCAAGCTACGTTCACTTTCGGATGATGTCATTTCAAGCGCGTTGACAAGTTCGACGTGTTGCCTGCTGCAGATCCAATCCATGTGAACCAACGTCGACACACAGCTTTGGATTTGTTCACTTGTCTTTTAACAAGAAAGCCATAATGTTCACCGTAACGAGATGCTAGGCTGCTAATGCTGCGCGTGCTGCAAGATAATAGCGCCGTGCTAAAACACACTTGGGAACTTTAGTTCCGTGGCGCGTAATCTCTCGTTAATAAAATTGAATGAGTGAAAAAATAACTAAAAAGGTACACGTGTGGACCGAACCGAACACGCCGTACCAAAACATGTACCGTTACACCACTAGAAAAAACGTAGTCGCTTCCGATTATACGTCGTAGAACTGTCCAAACTATGAAAAAAGTGTGACTTATAGTTGTGAAAATACGGTAACTGACAGTTCAGTTTGTTAAACAGTGATTCAAATGAGTGAAAAAAGGGTTTTGTAGAAGTCAAACTTTAGCAAAAACAGAAACTTCTACTATAGCAGCATTAAGAACATTTAAAATCCTTCTTGTTTGACAGAAATAAAATATAAAAAAATGTAACTATTGTTTAATGCAATGAGGGGATGCATGAGCTAATAATTAAAAATATGCATAGTTTTAAACATGTGCCATAATTTGAATTTTCACTTCGTAATAAATCATAATATTGTAAATTTATTGATATTTAGCAGGTTGTTTGTTCAAGTTGGATTTTTTTTCCCCCACACTTGAAATCTTTGCAGCATTTCAAGGCACAAAGATGCTTTAAAAAAAAAAAAAAATCTCCAGAGAGCTGATAAATAAACTAAAGCAATTCCGTCCTTTGGTGTCTTCCACCCTGGTCTGAAAAAATAAAAATAAAATAAAATAATAAACACATCTGCAGCTGGTGTTAGCACAATATTCAGCAATTCAACAAACTTTAAAGTTAACAGCTCATAAAGAGTATCCTTTAAACAATTCATTTAAATCGTTATTTTATCAAACAGCATTTTTCCTTTTAGGTAAATAATGTTTCTGTATATTATTTTAACTTTTTAACTATATAGATTGGTATAAAAATACGAAAATAAAATGAAAAGAAAACCAACTGGTCCTCAACAGATGTTAAAATAAATTTATTAACAACAGTTTTAAAAGCTAAATGTGTGTGAGCAAAGTTTTTTTTTAATCAGAAATAATATTTTATAATGTTCATTCTGAAATGTTACACTTGAGTGCAAACTGCAAATCACTTTAAACATATTGTTTAAAAAAATGTTTAAATATTTGAAATAATTATTCAAGCTTTTGCTGACCTTTAACATAACACGTCATATTGGCTATTATTCCATCAGACTACGTGTTTTCCTTTATTTTGAAAATCAAAATGTAACTTTTATGACATTAAAGGAACTGTTTAAAATTCTGTTGCTCAGTTAAATAATGGCGAGAACTGATAAAAAAAAAGAGAAACCAACAAAAACCTGAAAACAGGTGAACATTTGTGCCATTAGAGCATTTGAGTTTTAATTTATTGTATGTTTATGCTCAGATTTGTTGAGTAAATCAAATAAAGGTGCTTTGTTTACATTGAGCGCGTACCGCATTAGACCTGAAACCACTGCATTAACTCATTCAAACTTGTTTTTATACTTGATTTCTTAGTTTGCACCTTAAACGTCTGACTGACAATTTGTACACAGTTTGTTTAAATAAAATCATCCCTGTAAGACATTCTGTTGCAGCGCCACACTTCCTGTCACCTCTCTCTGTGGCCACTTTGTGACCACGAGCCGGTTCTGGCTGGTTTCCAGCTCCAGATGTGAAGCAGCTGTCCGCTGCGGCGCGCGCCGTTCAGTTGAAGGTGAGAGATGCGATGCGACTGTCAGCTGCAGGGGGGCCGCGCGCGCATGACATCATCAGCATCCTCGGGCTCAGCTCGCCACGCGCCCAGGAGGCGGCGGCATCTGGCCGAACCACAAACTCACGAGCCGCCGCCGCGCACTATCAGCACTACGTCACTCAGTTAAAGCTGAGCGCGAGCTGAGGGTATCGCGAGAGGCGCTGGTGGAGGCTGGACGCTGCTCGCAGCTGCCCCCCCCCCCCCCCTCCCTCCGCGGTCTGATCACACGGTCTGACACGCGAGCAGGACACGGACAGGACTGTAGCCGGGGGGAGCGGCACCAGGAGCGGCTTCATCACGGCTGGAAGGACCGGAGGGGTGTCAGCTGCAGGACCGAGGAAAAGGTGCGTTCACCTCTTAAAACACACGCGCGCGTCTGAGAGTGTGTTGCACAGGCTGTCCAGATGTGGTCCACTCCAGATGTGACAGTCATCTGTTCTCCCCATCATCATCATCATCATCAGTGTGTTTGGTCTATTCTCTCAGGTGTGTGTTTGTGTGTGTGTGGGTGTGTGTGTGTGTGTGTGTGTGTGGGGGGTGGGTGGGGTGTCAGTCATCCTCACACCATCCACGTGCGTAGCTACTTCAGTTTATTGCAGTTACAGGTGTTACTGTTCAGGCCGTCCCATCCGGACACTGCGCGTGCAGCCTAGACAGACTGACTTGTTGATGACCGCGAGACCCCCCCCCCCCCCCCCCCCCGTGTAGAGAACGAGAGTGACTTAAAGTTGCGTGATTGATGCGAGGCGCAGTCACGTTATTATACAGAGGAGGGTGACACAGCTTCGCCTCGCGCGCTAACACGTGAGTTAATATATAAATATTAGTGAGGGTTATTTTGTGAAACCTTTAGAAGAGTTGAGGTTTGGTCTCCAGATGGGACAACAGCTTGATGTCCTCAGCACGAGGACACAAACGCGTCTTTGTCCTTCAAACTGCCTCCACATTTAAATTTTATTCTCATATCCAGCCCAATAAAATAAACAAGGCAAGGAAAAAACAAACTAAAATATAATAATAATTGATGTGACCAAAGTAAAAAAATAAATAAAATAATATGTTTTGTCTCATCAGAAACTTTGGTTAATCCAGTCTAGTCTTGTTTTTTTCTGTCAGTCCGTTTTGATTTAAAATCATTGATCAGAAAGTTTTTTGTTCAACTTGAATGGTTTTGATTATCAATCAACCTGGGGTCGCATTCCCTCTTGCATCCACATTCTGGGAGCTTGTGAACCTCAGTGCAGCTGTGGTCAGAGTAACAGCTTCTTTAAGGGGGCGCTCTATAACTGCTGGCTAATTTAAAGGCTCAGCTGGATTAAAGCTGATGAGTTGTATTTAACAAAAAGTTTGACTCAGATGAGCCGTGTCTTTAGAGTCGGCCATTTTGAACCAGACGTTGACCACGTTGGACCTGTCTGGACTTTAGGATACAGTTATAATGCAATCATGGTAAACAACCCATGCGACGATGTTCTCTCCAGGGTTCAAATATGACCAAGAGTTGGGTTACAGTAGGGCTATTTTTAATCCAACAGTCTTTAGTGCATCCTAATTTTCTTTTGGAGTTTTTCAGACAGCTTTCTCTGCTCCCAGTATGGTGCTCCTGATAACAAACTTCCCAGTGGCTGTTTGTTCCCTTTAAATAGGCTGATTGTGTGTTGAGCGCTTGAAGGCACCTGTGATTCTAATTAAGGTCACGCAGTTTGCAACATGATTATAATGCAAAAATTAACGGTCTCTTTAACGGTAAAATTTGTCCGTATTGTTTTTCACACGTTTGTTTATCATAGATTAAGGGCTTGCAGATGTTCTTCAGACAAGCGCTTTAAACTGAATCAGCCTTATAAGAGAAATAAAATGCTGCAAAGGCACCAGCACATGTTTTCCATCTCTGTGTGGATTAATGTGTGAGTTTGTGCCACATGCTGAGTGAAGCCTGTTTATTAGCAGGACATGCTTCCAACTTTTGATACAGAACAGGAATGTATAGATTATTTATAGTTTGTCTTTGTGCAGTTAAAGGGATAATTCAATTTTTTTTGAAGTGCGCTTCCCTGGACGCTACCAAAGGGGGGCAACCTTCTTTTAAATTTGCTGCTGAAAAACGACAGCAACCCACTTTGATGTTGTGCTCAGGCTGGCTGTTAGCTTCTATATTTATCTCTATTTCTCCACTTTGAGATACCATATTTTTTGCTGTATAAGTCACACTCTTTTGCATAAATTAGCATGTCATGCAACTTAGACAGCAAAGCAACTTATTTATGTTTTTTTCCTCCATATTTATAACCCATTTTGGCTGAGATCTGACAATTTCATTCATTCTGACATGGAAAATATTGAACACTACTATTTTCAGCCACTAGAGGGCAGTCAAGTGCAGTTTTTCACACTTGCAGGCAGTTAAGTATTGATATTGTTTATCTTATTTCTTATATATTGCATTGTTTATTAACATTTAGGAACTTTTGTGTGAAATCTTTTTATCTTTTTATATGTTGCTGCGGTTACACTTGAATTTCCCATCCGTGGGACAATAAAGGATATGGCAAGCCAAGTGTTTCATTAATAGGTAAAAGTGGATGTTTATGAGACACTTGGCTTGCCATATCAAGCTACCTTCGTCTCGCTCCGGAACTCCTGGAGCAAACGCCAAATCAGCTGCATTTCACCGCACCGTCCAGACGAAATGCAGCTGATTTGACCGTCAAAGTGCATTTATTATGGAAAAGTTCAGCTGAGATACACCTTTACTATAATTTTGAGCAAACAAATAATTGTTTTTAAGTGTTATACTTGGTAAATTCCTCTTAAAGTCCTCCCGTGCATCAAACTTGCAGCCTCAGATCTACCACGTCCACAGTTCTCAAAGTAATATTTTAAAAGTATTAGGGTTTTATTTTCTGCAAACCAACAGGCGCGTTGTGAAACAATTAAAAGGATGAAGTTATTAATTTCTCTTAGATTAACTAATACGTTTAAATCCTCTGAGCGTTTCGCTGAAGCACCGGTCATGTGTGACTGATCCCAAATTGTGTCTCCCAAAAATTTTGCTGTTATTTAAGCTGACGTATTTCTGACTCTGCGGCTGAGGTCGACCCCTTTCCCTCCATAAATGGGATTATAAAAAGGTTAAAGTACGAGAAAGTGCAGATTAAACAAAGGATGACGAAGGAGGAGAGGATGTCTCCTGTGACCTTTACGGTGATTTTTTTTTCTCTGTTCTTTGACATGTTTCTGTTCAACCTTTATTTATTTCCCCCTCAACTCAAATCATCTTCCTCTTCTTTCTTTCTTTTCTCTCTTATCTACCCCATCTCCTTCCCCACTTTTGTTCCTCCCACCTCTCAATCCTTCTCTCCCTCCGTTCTGACCTAAACTGTGAAAACGTCACTTTCCCCAGCTTGCATTATAAATAAGGCTGATTATGTAATAACTTCATATTAAGCAAATTTTCATGTCTTTAAAAAAGTCTTCTAATAGGATTAGGTGTGAACATGTGACATGGGTTTAATGGGCTGCATCTAGGTTATGGAGTCCAAGTGTTTGTGAGTTACGTGCACGCTCCCTCATGTGCACTTCAGTGCCTAAGCGGGAAAAGTGACCTTGACGCCTTCCCCCCCTGCAAATAATAGGAGATTCCTGCACATGCAGCTGCACGTGCACTTTCTGCACGTTCATAAAAACAGATAACTTGAGAAAAATAAAGATAAACCTTTGAGGTGCAGAAAGAAAGGCACAGAGGGAGGGGGGTGGGGGGAGACGAACCCCAGGCTCTCCCTATTGTCAACCAGGGCTATTTGAAGTTACACATAACCCAGTTACAGGGAAACCACGGTGTGTGCGTGCATGTAAAGACATGCACGTGGAGGTTTTTCGGAAACAGAAAGGAAAGAGACAGTGATGAATGGATGAGGGAAGAAATAAACTGAATGGAGGATAAAGAAGAAAGAAAATCAAAGGTCTATATTTCTTTAAGGGGTGGATATGTTTATTACCTGGGTTTGAAACTGATGATGAGAAGGGGTCGAACCTTCTGAGTGACATGCCCAGGGCTCTGCAACCTTCATGATCATTCACTAAATTACATGTGTCCAACTTGCTACAACTGTGATTATCAACTGGTGGCCCATGGGCCACGTTAAGTTTGTTGGAGGAGACTTTGGTGGCCAGTAGGGGTGACGTTATAAAGCTAAAAATGTTTAACAATTTTTAACATTTATTGATATTTTTTAAAATTTAAGACAAATGCAAATACATTTTTTTCCCAACTTCACTCTCAGACTGCAGGCTTACTCGCGGTTCCTAGAGTTTCCAACAGCAGAATGGGAGGAAGATTTTTCAGTTATCAGGCTCCTCTCTTGTACCAACTTCCAGTAAGACTGGGCTTAAGAGTTTCCTTTTTGATGAATCCTATAGTTAGGGTCAGCTTGTTATGCTGCCTTAAGCAAAGCCACTGGAGGACAAATTGACCTCATGATCTCGTGGCCTCCCTCCCATTTTATTAGAGACACGCTGCTCGCTCCCTCACTGTCCATCCTTCAGTTCAAACTGTCTTAATCTGCCATCTAGTGGTCAAAAAAAGGTACCACACTCAAAAATTACACGCAAATTATTGTCAAATTTCAAACAATATTATCGTTTATCTCAATAATTTCTGAGAGAATTAATCGCCCAGCACAATTTGTTATCGTGACAGGCCTATCTGTCGTTGTTTCCTGTTCCTCTCAAACCCAGCCGGTCGAAGCAGATGGCCGCTTGTCCTGAGTCTGGTTCTGCTAAAGGTTTTTTTCTCATGATGGAGCTTTTCCTTTCCACTGTCGCCTTCATGCTTGCTCAAAATGAGTGTTTCTGCAGTGGAGTTAAATTCAAAGCAGTCTGCTCCTCAGATAAATAATGTTAAGTTATTATTTTTATATATGAATGTTTCTGTTCTGTGCCCCGAGACGACTTCTGTTGTGACTTGGCGCTACATAAATAAACTGAAGTGAATTGAAAAGACCAGATTCTTGTAAAGAGTGGAAAAAAGTAAAAAAAACAAAAAAAACAATGTATGAACTGCAGACCCATTTAGTTTTTTTAATTGTGGAAAAAATAAGTATAGAAATAATAATAATAATAGCTAAGACTAGTATTTTTTGTTGTTATAACAACCAGTAAAATTCAGTTTTATGTTCGTTTTGGTCAAAGCTTGAAAGAGCCGCTGCAGAGGAACCAAAGAGCCGCATGTGGCTCCAGAGCCGCAGGTTGCAGACCCCTGCATGCCCACTCACTCTCAGCATCAAATTTTACCTCACTATCTGCAAAACCTACTGAGTTTGTTATTTTGGGTTGGTGAAAATCATCTTTCTGTGGTGGCCATCTTAAACTGGAGGGACTCAAAAAGTTAAATCAGTTGTAGATGTCCATTCTGTGTTTCATTAAAGTCCAACATGTTTCCTGAAATATTTTGCTGATGGATAAACAGGTTGTGCTTGAAATATTTGTTGTGAATTGGTCTCAGCTCCTACCACGCCAAATGTTTGTGACGTATCTGTAAATTTGTCAAAATTAGAGCAGTTTTTGTGTTTTCTAAAGCCGGATGGTTGTAGCAGCCATCTTGAACTGATTTGATTCCAAAAGGTAATCAGTTATAGAAGTTCCTTGAATGAGTATTTTCTGTGAGTTTTATTGCAATCCGTCTAGTGGCTCATAAGATATTTTGCTAACAGACACAGCTTATTCCAATGATTAATGGCAAAGTTTTAAAAACGGATCTTGCACCGTCAGCGCTCAGAGAATGTTCTGGGATTGACTGTCAGCTACTAACACAGTAGCTTAATATCTGTAAAATAAGCTCAATTTAAGCCATTTTTGTGTTTTTCTATGGTCAGTTGACTGTGGCGGCCATTTTGAAAGAGGCTGATTCCAAATATGAAGCATTTTGGAACTCATTAAAATCCATCCACTCGTTCATGAGATATAACGCTAACACTCCAGACTAATATTAGTAGAAAAATAATTTGAAAAATCAACATTTATTTTATTTAGTCAAGTCAAGGATCTTCATTCTCATCATGTGATGGAGCGAAACTGGAGCAGAATTTTCAGGATGTTCTTCTTGCTTTTCATTTTACTTGAGAGCGACGGAGACAGCATGAGACGTGGACAATTGTCCTCGGGGACAGAATCAGCTCTTTGTACTTCGCTTGTGTGACACCAGCGTCATCGTCACAAGGCACGGTGACACACAGCAGAGTGAACGCAGTGACATCCAAAAAGGTGTCAGATGATAATATTTTAATCTAATCCAGCTCTGAGGTCAGTGGATGGATTTTATTTCATGTTTTTGAAAACGAAGAGAAATTAAATGTGAAAATAAGTTACACAAAAACAATAAAAGAAGTTGCTGCTCCTCAGATTTACTGCAGCCTTCAGTGTGTGTTAATAACCATGACGGAGGCCTCATTTTAGATTTAGAGTTTGGTTTCTTTGTAACTTTGAGGAAAACTTTAAAGCCAGAACAGGCTTAAAAGTTAGAGATTATTATTAAAACTAAAAAAAAAAAAAAAAAAATCCCACATTATTGTACGAAAGGTGGAATTTTATAGGTTTTAATTAAAGTTGAGTACTGATGGATCACTGGTTTTTGTCACAAAGTCAGCTCCAGTTTACTTTGTTTGATATAAAAATTGAAAATATTTCTCTGTGCTTTTGTTGGTTTTACCCTTTTAATAAAATTAAACAAACAAAGAAAAAAATCCTGCGAAAATGCAGTGTGAATGCTTATCTCAGAAGAATTTGCGGAAAATCAGCTGAAATTAGCTAAGAAACATGCTGAAATGTAGCTGAAATGGAAGAACAAGCCAAAGTTAGCAGAATAAAGCAGAAAGAACACATATTTGCTGAACAAGATGTAAATAAGCAGAAATGAGCACAGTAGTTAGGAATTTAGGCTGAAATTAGCAAGCTGAAAAGTAGCTAAGATAACAGAAATGAGCTTAAATTACCAGAAGAAAGAGCACGATTGTGCCTAATTAGGCTGGAATAAGCAGAAACGAGCACAAAAAGTAGAAATTATCTGAAAAAGCAGAAATTTCCCAAAAATAACTGTATAGTAGCTAAAGAAGCTTAAATTAGCAGAAGGAAGCAGAATGAGCACACGTTTGTCCAATTATGCTTAAAGAAGAAAAATGAGCACAAAACAAATCTGAAAAAAGCAGAAATTAGCAACAAAAAAACAGCTGAACAGTAGCTAAAATAGCAGAAAGAAGCTTAAAT
>NC_056514.1:33613461-33635981 GCF_014905685.2 Nematolebias whitei | reverse complement strand
ATTTCAACTTTTTTCAGCCTATTTCAGCAAAAATCTACTCTCTCCACTTCCTTCTTGTATTTTCAGCTTCCTACTGCTTTTTAGCTATCAGTACTTTTTAGCTGTTTTTGCTAATTTAAGCTTTTTTTCAGATACTATTCACTATTTTGTGCTCATTTATGCTTCTTTAAGCCAAACTGGGCAAACATGTGTTCTTTTTGCTTTCTTCTGCTAATTTAAGATTTTTCTAACTTTTCAGCTTTTTAGCTAATTTTCGTTGTTTTCAGATAAATTCTGGTTTTTTTTGCACAATTTCTGGTATTTTCATCATAATTAACTTTGTAATGCTAATGTCAGCTTGTTATGCTCCTTTCAGTTCTTATTCTGCTAGTTCCAGCTTTTTCTGCTCTTTCAGCTATTATTTAGCGGTTTTTATTCAAATTTTAGCTTTTTCAGCAAACACAATTTTTTTCAGGTCATTTTAGCTCTTTCCACTTCCTTCTGGTTAACTTCTTTCTGCATTTTCAGCTATTTTTTTTATTTTATCTTTTTGCTAATTTCAGCTTTTTTTTTCATTCATTCAAGTTTATTTGAACAAGGACAGCACATTAAACAATGTTACATGTTACAAACGAAGCAACCGTAGGTTTTCTAGCTACAGGCTAATTTGCACACCCAGTCCTTGGTTGGACTTTTATATAAAAATGGCTAAAATAAAATTAAAATTTGAATTTAATTAAAATTAAACAGTTTCTTCACACACATATCTGCTCCTCCATCCCTATGGGGCTCAGTGTTCACAGATTTGGTTTTGTTTCAACCATTTTTTTCACCTGGGAATTACAAAAAAATCATCCAGGAGAAACAATGACAGATAAACCAAAATCACATTAAAACTAGATGTAAAGCCCAACAAAACCACGTCTAATACCAGCAGCCATCTTGAACACTTTTCATGTTCATGTTCAAGCTGATTTACTAATGTTTATGACCATTTCTGCTCATTTAAATCTAATTCAGCAAATATATATTCTTTCTGTTTTCTTCTGCTAATTTAGGCTTGTTCTTCCATTTCAGCTACATTTCAGCATGTCTTTAGCTAATTTTAGCTGTTTTCCAGCAGGCTTTTCAGCAAGAAGCATTCACAATGCATTTTCACAGGAAATGCAATTTCTCTAGATATTATTATTAATTTTACAATTAAACCAATATTAAGTTTGACAAATCAGTACTTGTTGCCAAAATGATCTGCAGCCCCACTTTTAATCGTTCCACACATTTTGTGGACAGGATGCCCAGTCAACTTACTCTGTCGTCAAATGGACAGAAATCTGCAAACAGTGTGAAAAGGCTGCAGGACATTTATCCTTGTATCATTTTCCATTACCTCATCTCTTCCGTGGATGTGTTCATATTTTTTTTTGGTATTCACATAAACACAAAAGCAAACGTCAAGCACCCTTTGACGACACGCCGCAATCAAATCATGACATCAGCAGCGGACGTTTTGCACGATGCCATTCTTCCTGCGCTCTGCAGGCAGGCGCTCCTTTGACAGTCGTTCGCTCGGGTTTCATGCTGTGAAAATGCATTTCTGACAGATCATTTCTTCCCGGGGAACGCATTTGTGAACAATAGCTGTTGAAAATGTCCAGACAAAACAGGCTGTACGTTCTCCTGAAAATCTCTGCTTGCAGTCATGTATAAAGATGCACCGTTTTCTGATTTTTGTAAAGCTTTAACCTTCTGACTTTGGCTTATTTTTCAAGGATTAGCAGCGTTAATGTCTGGCTGAATTTTGCCTTCATTTGAAAACAATTAGAGTAAAACATAAAAAGCTTGAAATCGTCCGATTCCAATCACTAGCCGATTAATCAATGCATCACAGAGCAGAACACAATAAAATGTCCTTGTAGCATAGTAAATCCTAATGAGGGAGAAGATTTGATCCATGCCTTCATTGCTGAATGCTGATTTGATGGCGAGGCAGAACAATGGACGGATGTAGAAGATTAGTTTTCTCAGAAAGCGAGCGTGAATCACAGCGATGTGGATCAAAGAAAAGAAACTGCAAAGATCAAAGGCACATGTAGCAACCTCTCTAGACTCCGTCCTCAGATAATCCCTTTCAGACATCTAAACATTTCAATTTATAAACTCGGGAAAAGCTGGAAACAAATGTGTGAATCCCAACAAAAAGAGAAGATAATCCATGAGAAGTTAAGTAGGCTAGAAATTAAAAAGATGAAACTGAACCTGCTGAAAAACAAAGGGTCAATTTCTGAAATCCAGAGAAATTGCATTTTCTGTGGAAATGCAAAGGTGTGCAGAATGACTAACGGAATTAGCTCAGGAAGCTAAAAGTTAAGTTGCTAAAGCTAAAAATAGAAACATTAGCTAAAAACAGCAAAACACTAGCTAAAATTAAAAGTAAAATATCTAACTAAAAGCTAAAGGTAGCAAAACGGTAAGCTAAAAATAACAAAACCCTAACAAAATATTTGAAAGGCTAACTACAAGCTGAAAGTGATAAAAGTCCATCTAAAACACAAAAGCTTGCTAAAAGCTAAAAGGATCTATAGGCGCCACCACTCACGGGGAAGTGGTGGCGCAGAGGTTGGAGAAGGTGGGCCGGTGATCAGAAAGTCACCGGTTCAACTCCTCGTACTGATAACATCCAAATATGGGTGGGATAGGTGAAGCACCAGCCTCCACCCTGATTTGCCCCACTTTGGGCCCTTGAGCAAGGCTCTTAACCCCCACCATCTGCTCCCCTGGGCGCCCTAGATGACAGCTCTCTGCTCCACAACGAGGGCTGTGGTAGCTCCATGGTCTGTGGTTGTGTCAGGAAGGACAGCCGGTGTAAAAACAACTGCCAAGTCTTCATGCGACTTAGTTCACTATAGCAACTCCGATGAAAGGAGCAGCCGAAAGAACAAAATTAAAAAATCCATATGCTCAAAATAGCAAAAGCCTAGCCAAAAACCAAAATAGCAAACTGTAAAAAGAAACAAAAACTAGCTAAAGACAAAGTAGCTAAAACAGCTTTAAAATTATTATTTTTTTTACAAACAATTCAAGAGATTTCAATGTATTTCTATGGAAACTACTGCATATTAGGAATAAAATGATGTATTGGCAAAAGTTCAAAAGGTACAAAGATCAACAGTTTCAGCACCGTCTCCTGAATGAGCTGAACGTTTTGACTTATGAGCGGCTAAAATAGTATTTAGAAGTGTTTAATCCAAAAAAAAAAAAAAAAGAGAAAACAAAACAATTGTGTGAATCAGCATTCACATAATGAATCAGACAAAAAGAAAGTTAGAAGGGAAAGCAAAATTACTGAGTAAATTGAATACTTCAGTGTATTTCTGCAGGATCACCAGAGTGGGAGCAGTGAACCACAAACAGCTGGATGATCTCAGTGATCCCAGTTGTTCCCCTGAAGGCTTGTATTGATCTACATGTCTGCTGTGACATGGAGACACATCTCTTAACAACTCAAAAAGACTTTGGCCCCATCTGTTGGAGGTTTAACTCTGCTTCATGTCTTACTCCTTTCTATTAGTGCATGTAAAAAAAAACGTAATATGCATTCTTGGGAAGTTTTG
Source organism: Nematolebias whitei (assembly GCF_014905685.2). NCBI lineage: Eukaryota > Metazoa > Chordata > Actinopteri > Cyprinodontiformes > Rivulidae > Nematolebias > Nematolebias whitei. The sequence goes on along the minus strand of NC_056514.1, from coordinate 33,632,391 downwards.
GGGAAAAAAATCCATCTCTTTTCTTTACAGACAACATATATTGTTATTGTAACTAGTCCTGTCGCGATAAACAATAAATCAATTAATCGCATGATAAACGAAAATTATCGACCTCATTTTCATTTATCAGCTTTATCGTTTCTTCGTGTCCCTTTCTAAGACACCGGATGACAAAAGGCCCAACTCCGGTGCTCTTCACTGACCCCTCCCTTTCTCTTTTCTCTTTAAAATCTGTTTTAACCGTCCAAAATCACATTTTTGTATCGTTAAAAGCACAGACATAAAAAATGTCTATTGTTAAGAGCAGCTAAGCTGAGAAGCTAAGCTATGAGTTAAGCTAACAGGCCGACCTCGGGAAAAAAACCTCCATCTTGTCGAAGCTCCAAAATTCACAGTTGAAACCCGTGCCTTTGTGTAAAAAGTTTTTCTCTGCAAAAAGCAGCTGAGAACTTGTTTACTGATTTTTTTTTATTAAAAGCTTTGTGTGAACAATGCTGTGCTAAAGAGCTCAAAACAAACCGAGTGTCCGTCATTTTGAGAACAGAAAAGAGAGACAGCCCATGTCACGTCAAGGGGCCTACCTCCCATTTTTCTTTAAGAGACACGCTGCTTGTTACCTCACTATCCATCCTTTGGTTCAAACTGTCTTATTCTGCCATCCAGTGGTTGAAAAAAGGTACTACACTCAAAACAAATTAACAAAACATTTATTTGTAAATTTGACAATAATTACTAATTATTGTCAAATTTCAAACAATATTATCGTTTATCGCAATAATTTCTGAGACAATTAATCGTCCAGCAAAATTTGTCATCGTGACAGGCCTAATTGTAACTGTTCTGTCTCACTATTGACCACGAGTTAAAGGACCATGAATTATCCATCCATCCATGATCTTTTACCCGCTTCTTCCATTTTGGGTCACGAGGGTCGCCGGTGCCCATGTCCAGCAATCACTGTGCGAGGGGCGGGGTACACCCTGGACAGGTCTCCAGTCCATCACAGGGACACACACAAACGAGACAAACAACCACTCACTCTCTCACTCACATCTAGGGACAATTTTGAGTTACCAATTAGCCTAACATGCATGTTTTTGGTCTGTGGGAGGAAACTGGAGTACCTGGAGAAAACCCACGCATCCACGGGGAAAACATGCAAACTCCACCCAGAAAGGCCCTCGCTGAGAGGCAGCAGCGCTACCAGTTGCACCACCGTGCTGCCCCACGAGTAATTTTAAAAGATAAATTTATTTTAAAACACTTTATGAAGAGTGACTCAGAAGATGCTTTTTTCTGCCAGCAAACCTCACAACAACAAAAAAAGACACAACGTCTCCATAGATCATAGTGATGCTGCCTCTGGCTCTGTTTAAAGATGTAATTGCGATCAAACAACATAAAGCTACTGGACTAATAAGTTCCATAAATCGTTTAGCAGTGCATTTTTTAACAGCCATTACTAAAACATGAGCAAATGTTTGAATTAGTTGGATGGTATTTTCAGCGGTGCACTGATTTATGGTCAGTGTTTTGGTGACGGTTTCAGGCAGCGGGATGGTGACTGTGGGGATGACTCACCACACGTCCTACAGTGCTTGTTTGTTTACACGGCATTGTGGGTATTCTGACGTACAGGTTATTATTAAACTGACTTTTATCATGAAATCAGCTTTGCTGTCATTTTAAGTGTACATGTTAGGGTTTGATGGTATTTGCAACCCTTTGCTCTGCATTTACATTTTAAATGGTTAATGGAATGTACTTACAGTATATATCACCTTTCTATCTTAAGATATTTAAAGCACTTTACACTACAGTCTGTGCCCTCATTTACCCATTCATACAGCACTCTACTAGATCTCTACAAAGACTAATCAGTGCTTTATCACATTCATACACCGATGGGACACACATAGGAAGCAATAAGGGGTTCAGTGTCTTGTGCAGGGACACTTTGGCATGTGACTGCTGGTGGAATCAAACCCCCAACTTTTGCATTGGAGAACAACTGCTCTAACCACTCAGCCACAGCCACCACTCCCCCTTGTTTTACTGTATATCTATATATATATATATATATGTATATATGTATATATACATATATATAGATATATACACATCTATCTATCCATCTATCTATGTTTGTTCTTTGTTTTTTACGAGTCAAATCGGTTCTTCTCATCTTAAGCATTTCATTGTACTGTTGACCTTGTGTTAACCTTTCATATGACAAATAAACACATCTTGATCTTGAACTTCAGGTATCTTTACCTCCTGACCTTACAGCATTGCAGAAAGAAATCCAACTCATGCCAAGCTAAAAGTCAAACTGGGGCTGATTTCTGCAAATCACAAAATCATGTTACACAAAATACACATCTCCCCACCCACCCATATACAATTTATCATTGTACAACCAGAGTCTTGACTATAATATTACACAACTGTGGCTTCAGTCTGAGCTGCATCCCCAGCCTTTCAGAGCAGGGTCAGGGAATTTGATTGACTTGTGCCTTGACTCACATTGGCTTCCAGGAAGTCTCCCCCATCAATACATATCATCATCACTTGGCAGCCCAGTGTGTGAGGGTGTGTTTGCGTGAGCTCTCTCTCTCTCTCTAATAGTTCAGCACAGTGTGTCTTTCTGCTTAAATCACATGGTTCAGATTTTCCCCTGCATGCCCGCTGCTTGGCCTATTTCCATGGCAACTAGCCGAAGATCGGGGGACACACATACGAACACACATGGATACATGAGCACACAATCCACATGAGCAGCGATTGTGCAAAGAGCTCGCCACATCTTGGTCGTGTGTGGCTGTGAGGTGCAGTCAGAGAGAGGATGTGTGATCACACACTCTGTGCACAAACTCCGTGGCAGATGCACACCCACTGTATGCTGAGACAGAAGCTTGGGACGCTGCACTGTAGAAGAGGGGCATGCCAACCAAATCCCCCACTAAATCCTCTGACAATTTTAGGCAGACAGACAGACACATAGATACATAGATAGATACATACCTACATATATACATACATACATGCATACATAGATACATACATGCAAACATAGATATATATATAGATAGATCAGTTGATTGATCCTCACCTCATCTAGTGTGGCAGTCACCATGGTGAATGCCCACGGTGCTCAACTGCTCACTACAGCATCCCTGTGCCCTTTGGCCTTTTGCCAAGGGATGCTGTGGTGTTAATGCAGCCCAGCTATCAGGCAAAGGAGCTTTGCCAAAAGTGGAGAAGCTGTAGGGAAAGGAAGGGAGTAAAGCAAAGGGAGGGTGTGAGCGGCACTGCGGATCTATTACCTACTGCCCTGTGATGTTAAGCAAATGTATGCACACACAGCCATGCACGGTCGTAGGTTGACTAAACACATACAGATGCTTTTATTGTCACACATGTGTTTAGAAGGTGTCCATGCGTGGACTTGCTTAATCTCCTCATTAAGTCCCTGAGTACAGATTTTAAAATGACATAACAGACAATAGCTTCCAAGATAAAATGTTGAAAATAAAATCTGATTTTAGGCCACAAAGTGATTACAATTAATTCAGACTGTGAGTGGGCCTCAAATTTAGACTCGATCATAAACTGGTTCCCATACTGAATGAGCAAAACATCCAATTTCAACACTGAGTCTAGTCTTAAGCTAAAGAAAGAGTCTGGTGATTTTTGTTAAAAGAGATGTCCTGTCAAATGGATTAGTTAGTACCTTTTGAGCTATAAAGTATAGAGTTTGAAGTAAAGGACTGAAGACTTCAACAAGCGAAGGCCAAAGGCTAGAGACAACATTGTTTATTGTTTTTCAGGCTTCTAAAATTACACTCACCCAAAGGATAGTATAAAAGAAGGCAAATTCTTTAGCATGAGCTAAAATTAAAGCTTGGCACTTCTACATGGCAACATTTATCGTGTGAATGTTTATGAAGCCTTCGCACTATTGTGATCCATTTTTATTCCGTACGTTTTTCGGAATCTTTCTCGTTCCACAATTTTTGTGCTATTTCAACAAATCATGTATCAAAACGTTCAGCTCGTTCAGAGAAGGGTGCTTTCGCTTTTGGTATTGGTTCAGCTTCAGCTTTTTGAAATATTTAGCCTTTTCTGCCTTTTTTTTCCTCAGAAAATTAATTGAGCTCATTTTACATCCTTCAAATCTTTAGATGTGTTCACAACCTTTTACTGCCCCTTTCACATTTTGTTCTGGTTCAGCTTCTTTCATCTCCCTTGTGCAAATTTAACATTTTTTCCAGGTACTTTCAGCTAATTTCAGCTTTTTTGTGCTAAATTTAGCCTTTTCAGCTAATTCCACTTTTTTTTTTTTAGCTCATTTCAGCTCATTCCATGTCCTTCTGGTAGTTTAAGCTTCTTTCTGCCTTTTCAGCTGTTTTTAGCTTTTTAACTAATTTCATATTTTTTGTGCTAATTTCTGTATTTAAACCTAATTCAGTAAATACGTGTTCTTCACTTTCTTCTGCTAACTTAGGCTTGTTCTTCCATATCAGCTACATTTCAACATTTTTTTTAGCTAATTTCAGCTGTTTTTCAGCAACTTCTTGAACCTCACTTCAAAAATGACAACTAAGAAAACTGTTCTGCTAGGAGAACTTGCATCTTGGCACTTTTGAGGACTGGTTACATCTCCATAAAGCAAATCCTCTTAGAAGGGCAGTAGTATACCCAGCATGGATTGAGGCATTTAGGCTTCAAAATATTTCAGATACCAATCTGTTGGGGAAACGATGGCAGCCATTTCTACAGGAACTAAGGATCTTTCTAATGTTTTGCTACCAGATTCCCATATATGCTTTTTGTCAGTAAATTTCAGTTTTTGTTTTCCAAACCACTGACAGTATAATCCTATTGGGTTGCTATTGCTAGGTGTTTTGAGGTCTAACAGATTTTTTGTTGTTTGTGTCTTGCAGATAAAGTGAAAGAAACAAAGAAGGCACCAGAATCCCCACATGGGAGCAGCAGTGCTGTCCAAACCACTTTCATCCGACAAAGATCCTGGCCAAAGGATGATTTGGAATTGCTCTCATGGCTTCAAACGCAGACTTCTAAATCAACGAAGCTAAAATAAAAAAACCAAAAGCTGACCCCTTGGCCCTTACAAATCCACCAGTTTTAAAGTAAAACACATCTGGAGAGTAGGAGGTTTGTATGGGGGCCAAATCCCTCTCCAAGGCACACTGCATCTCCTCAGTCTACAGCCACCCTCTTGTTCCTCCTTGCGTTTTCTCCTCCTCCTTTATTTCATTCTCCATCTTTCTCTCTCATGGGAGTGACATAGAGGCTTTCGCTCGTTCTTCTGCCTCGCCTCTTTTCTGTATCGCTGTGGAAACAGGGATGTTCAGGTAGTGATGTCGTGGAAGAGGAACTACTTTGCGTCGGGCAGTGGAGCAGCTGCCGGGGTGCCGGGGTTGGTGACCCCGAGAACTATGACCTCCATTGCACCCAGCAAAGGCCTGAGCAACGAGCCGGGACAAAACAGCTGCTTCCTCAACAGCGCTCTGCAGGTCAGTCAGAAAAATTCACACCAATTATCGCAGTCAGCAAGTACTAGGACACATATGTTTTCATTGACTGGCCAAATTAGTAATCTGATATATGTGTACTAAGGGTACCAGTTATTTTTAGTAATTTAGAACGAAGCAGAAAAAATGTTACAAGCTGGTTTGAAGCATAAATTGGACATTCAGAGCAGATTTACTCTACATAACAGGCCTTAAAAAATCAAAAAGTACAGCTGCTGTACAGATGTGGTCATGCAGATCTTCAGCTGTAAAATTATGAACTAAATAATTTAATTTGTCTTTGTACAATTTTATAATTGTGTGAATGCCAAGTCAGCATCCTTTCAATCTATTTAGCATACTTTACGCCATTTTAGCCATTCTGATGTCAAAACATTCGGCTCACACAGAACCTGAGTTCCATGTCTTTGACAAGTTTTTTGTAAGTTTTCCCCAAAATATTTGATTAAAAATAGTTTTTCTCCATTGAAATACATGGAGATTTTTCAAATCGATCAAAAATAACCTTTTTGAAATCTGCTTGAGCACACTCGCTTTATTTTGCCCTCTTAGCTTTTAGCTACTGCTCTGCTACATTTAGCTTTTAGCTATCGCTGTAACTTTCAGCTTTTAGCACTCTGCTTATTTAAGATTTTCGCTGGCTGTTTATTACCAATTAGCTAGCCTTTGGTTATTTCTGATAATGTATATCATATTGGATTGTAGCATCTTGTATTGTACAAAAAGTAGGATTTTTTTCTTTGGTGATTTAAGATAAGATAAGAACTTTACTGATCCTGCAGGAAATTGTCAACATGACCAAATTTGACATGAATGTGGATTTTCCAAATTCTTTCATACTTTAAAACAGTGTTAGGATTTTAAAGATGATTTTCAGAAATTTAATACAATTTAAAGATTATGGTCATTTCTTACCCATAAGCTGCTGTATTCATACCCATCTGCTTACTGCAGACTCATGTTCAGGCTGCTGTTTAATACACTGTATTATATTACATTATTATTGTTTAGCATGTATCTTAGATCCTTGTATACTGTTCATTTGTATACTTTATATTTTTGCTATATTTGGGTGAAACTGGGACCTTGAGTACACAGTTTCATTCCACCTCATGCACCACATGTGATGTGAATAACAAAGACACCTTGAACCTGGAACCTTACTTTAAAGGTCCATGTTTTTGGATTTTTCTACCTGGATTATTGAGCATGCATCAGGTTACTTTAAAGGTAATCAACCAGTGATAGCTGCGGTCACAATTTCTGCAGTTTTAATTATTTATTTATTTATTTATTTGCGGGTCAGAACTTCAAAAGTTTGCATACGTTCCTTTAAACCACTCTTCATTCTTTTAAATAACACATACTTCAGAAATCTGAAAATGAATTGTTGAGCCAACAACTTTATGAAGTAGAAGTCTGAATAATCTTACCCACTGACAAGAAGTCGCTACTATAAGCATGCATGTTCATATTTCATTCACTTAAATTCAATTCAAAAATACTTTATTAATCCCAAAAGGAAATTAAATGTTGTTATAACTTGTTATCCTCGTTTCGTTAAGAGATGTTATAGATGCTGATGGCTGTAGGCAGGAAGGATCTCTAGTAAAGGTCTGTCCCACAGTGATACCAAGAAAAGAGCCACAGATGCTGTCCAATCCATCCACCCAGACTCGGCTGGCCTCTGGTTCCTCTGGGCTGCAGGACCACCCTAATGCCAGAAAGAACTCCTCCCAGGGCGATGGCTACTCCTCCCATCAGCCCACCAATCTCCTCGTCGCTGCGGACAGCCGGCTGCAGGTGTCAGGGGATGATCCAGTCCTTCTGCTGCCATAAGCCATGTTTCCTGCCAGTTCCAGGATCTCAGTGGTCAGGCACTCGAGCACAAATGGCAGGGAGACAGGAATGCATTCATGGCTCCTCCTTTTCAACTCATTTGCGATTTGGGGCTGTAGTTGAGATATTATTTGAACTTTTGAGGTGCTAATCAGCTGCTCTCGCTTGTTAAAAAAACAAACAAAAAAAACCCCACCTTATCATGGTTACGCATCATAACAAATGTCCAAAAGTAAAAAAGTTTCAGTAAAAATCCTTCCAGCTGCACAGCATCACCAGAGGAAACAATACAAAAGGTGATTTAATTGATTTGTTCTAATATTTAAGGCACAGTCCCTGCCATTACAATTCAAAACTTTGCCCATCCAGTCATTACCCTGCAGTAAAGTGCAGCCAAAGAGTTCCAGGGACCAGATTAGGGCTTCATTAACTTGTGTCTGCATGCGCTGGTGGAGTTTGGCACAAGCGCACATCTGACCTCAGACGTTCTCTCTGCCTGCAAAGAACCTCTGCTTTGCCGATGCTGCAACTCATGCTCCTCACACACAAGCACGCATAAAAAATACCCCTCTCCTGCTAATACTGCCAGCTGGCACACACACCACACACATACACACAAATGCCTCTTGACTACTGGCTTGAAGGAGAGAGAGAAAAACGAAGGAGAGAGGGGTTGGAGTAAGCTGGATAGGGATTGGGCAGAAGCTCAGGGCGAGCTGATGAGAGCAGAAGGATAGATGCAAAGAGTAAAAGTTCCAGACTACAGAGGAGAGAAGAAGAAGGGATGAGGAGTATACAGTATGAGAGAAACGAGGCGAGGACTAAAGGGGACACTGCTGCAAGACAGAGAGGAACTAAAGACTCCAGTAAGGTAAGAGGAAAAGGGTGTGTTTGTGAAAGGAGGGGTGGATGTGGAGAGGTAAAGTCAAAGCGAGAGACATTAAGTTTATATGTTAGATGAAGAAACTGCCTTGGAAAAGGTGTGCAAAGCAGAACTGGGCCACCTCAAGGACACATGGAAACTCATGCACACACAGAGGGAGCAGGATGTTTATCAGGACACAGATGATCTGGGATAAACTGGTTAGCGTGAGAAGTGAGTTTAAGTTTAAACTCACCCTATGGTTGACTAAGTTGTGAATATGAAGCAATATTTTATTGAGTTCTTTGGTTTTTCATGTTCTTTGGAAAATATAAAAGAAACATGCCACTTCCTCAGTTGGGAGCTTTATTTTTGGTCACAGTTAAAATTTAGATCAACCAGTTTGAGGAAAAAGACCCCAAAAAAAGCCCCTAAAACATTTAATTTAGGGCGTTTGTAACCTTATTAAGCAGCTGCAAACAACAAGGGTTTTGCCACTTTTTACAACTAATAAAACTATTGATGACATCATCAACTATAATGCTTTACCAGCAGACTGATTGTAAGTGAACCAGTTTGTCCAGCCCCTCGGGGCCCCTGGGGGTCCAGCAGGAAGTTAACCCACTTCTGCTGCAGTGGATGCAGCATCAGCAGCAGAAATGTTTACTCTGAGAGAAACTGTGTAACAAGAGAGGTAAAATGTCTATATGTGCTCAGCAACTATAAAAACAACACAGGTGGAAATAAAACCGCCAGAGGATGTTCAGAATAGAGCTGGTTGACGATGCAGAAACACATAGGTCCACACATCAGGTGTGGGCGTGTAATGCAGTAGTAATACAGTGCTCCATTCATTTTGGCTCCATTCTTAAAAGAAAACTTACGGTCAGAGACAGACGTCTTCCTTGTGCATTTGTGTCATTAAACACTAACCGTAGTTCAGCTTCCAACAAGTTTAACAGCTGCTGTTTGTAACAGTTTCTTAAGATGTGCTCGCAGAGATGTTCCAACTGTTTTATTGATGAGGCTGAAGCGGTGATACGTTCGAGGCATCCGGCTACTGGGTGTTCGCTAAAATGATTCAAGCAGAGGAAAACAGCATGCTTCAAAGTAGTTTATGCAACGCTGCGGTCTCCTGCAATAAAGACAAATACTACTGTAAGTAAGTTTTCATAATGTGACTAAGCGGAATGGTTTAGAGTTGATTTGAGGTTTTTGGTTTGCTTCACGACTGTGAGGGGATGAGGTTTGCTGAGGATCTTGCTGAAACTGGGGAAGAGGCAGCTCTTTGTTGGATTAACGCAGATTGATTAAGAATGATTTATTAACCCATCTTTGTGCACAAATGGTGGCATGCAAATATACAGAGGCTAAAGCTTTTGTCTCTTTACTAAGATATTATTATTATACCTTTATTTATACTGGTTAGTTCCCATTGAGCCTCGAAGACTCTTTTACAACAACATACAGGCACATGAGAAAAAGTGAATATGAGGATGGAGACACCCCCCCCTCCCAAAAAAAAAAATCATGTCTCACACCATTTCCTGGATGGAAAACAGTGTGAAAGATGAAAAAAAGAAAGACCTCGCAACATAAAGCTGCAACATACAATGACATCATAATACATTTATTCATAGAGGTCAACAAAGCCGGTGAGTTATCCATAAACACTCCAGAGTTCTAAAGTTCTGATAAGATGGTACAGTGTCTGTCAGCATCTTGGTTCTGATAAGGCCACAGATGTCCTGGGAAGGGTGAGGCCAGGCAGAGCTTCTAGTTACGTATCCTCCAGGAACAATTTGAGATAAGTTGGCCTGTCCAAGGCGAGCGGTGAGGCCAAATTCAGATAAACAATTGTTTGGGCCGCCAGACTGTTTTCTGTCTGCCTTCAAGTTCTGCTGGTACAATTCAATGGCGAATCCAAACAGCCAGAATTAGTGGACATTCTGCACGGTCTGTGTTCATTTTAGCTTTCTCCAAGATTGAATCCTTCATGCTGGCGAGTTCCAGGTTTTTGATTCTCAGAAATCACGTCCAGCTTGCGACAGCATATGAGTTTGAGAACTCGAGACACGGATTAGTCCTTCACATAAGGCTGGCAGCTTTATTATGGCCAAAACTGCTGACAATGTCTTCCTAATTAGTCAATGTCCAAGGTATCCACCCATTCCTAAAAGCAGAAACCCTGTCATTATAAATCCAATAATGTACACATCTTCTACGTCCTCCACGGACAGAACAAATAGAGACATCATCTTCCGTTCATTCCAGAAATCCATCACGTACTCAGCTGCAATGGTCCGTTCAGGGCATGAGGGCTCTCCAGCATCCTGTAATCTGGTTGAAAAAAATTATCAATTGCGTTGAGCGACCAGCTGACCAAATCCATAATAATTTTTGATTCAGAAGATGTATAAAGAGAGGCTCTGAGGTTGACAGCACAAGAGAGCAAAAACAAGGAGGGAGGGAGAGAGGGTAAGAACGACCGTCTTCTTGAAAGCGAAAGAGAGAAATGTACCTTCATATAACTGAAGGTAAGGTTAATAGTATAACAATGCAATGTTATGAAGACACAAGAAATATTTTTTTCATATAGTTGGTTAAAGGAAGAAGCGGGTAAAGATAATGGATGGATGGTTAATGTGTTCTTAAACTGAAAAAAATTTAAAGCCAAACATGTGACGGCCAATTTCCATATCGGTATAAAAGAAACGGATGACCTGACTGAGAATTACTGGGTTTGTTTACGTGCAAAACAGTAAAAGTGACAGAAAAAAGCTTAAAAAAAAAGTAGCAACATCTGCGGAAGAGCCATTTGAGAGGGAGAAGTCCGACAAGCTTGATGCGTTTGCACAAAATTATCCTCCGATTTGTTGAATAATCTGCACATAAAGATTAAAAAAGTAATTTAAATTTAAATAGACTTAAAAATTGAATGTATTTGACCAATTTATTTGGAAAAATATGAACAATGCGACGAATTAGTTGAGGTGTGAAACAAAATGCCACTTTGTATCTGTTTCAGACTGAAACTTCTTGTCTTCTGTAATTTTATAGCAGATTCATGTTTAAATTTCCACCTGAGCATCTTGATACTAGTTCAGTTATGCCTCATTTGTTTACTCTGGCAATTATCTCTATTGAACTGCACCATTTGATGTAGTTCAGGATAATTGTTTTACATTTTATTGTATATTTTTCAATGAGTAACATTAGTATCAACCCAAATGAATCCATGTATGAATATAAATGTTTCATCATGGAGGACTTGTCTACTGTTCAGTTTAGATCTTGTGTTTATTATATTTCAGTGTTGGGGTTTTATTTGAGTATTCTAGTTTAGGTCTTGTTCTGGTTCCCATCTTCCATTCACCCTCAATAAGCCTCCTCAGTGTTTTGCCACCCTCACCTGTTCCCAATCAGCGTTCAGCCCAGGTGTTCCCACTTTCACTCCGTTTGCTATTTAAACCATCCCTTGCCACCGTCGGCTCATTACTCTGAAATTCTGTCGGATATTCTCCGTCCTGTGCTTTCCACTCCTCAGTTTTTGTTGTAAGTTGTTGCTGCCATTTCAGTACTTTGTTTCCATTTTCATTAAAAACAAATGTTTTATTTTACGCCAAGCTCCTCTTGTCTGCCTGCGTATGGGTCCTAACTTCACCATCCGGGATAAGCTGCAGCTGACTGGGCGAGGACACTCAATGCTGTGAAACAAGAGAGTTAGTTAATGCCAAACCACACAGACCGCTGCTTTTTGCTGCAAATGTCCATTTCTTAAAAAATAAGATGGATTATTTTTAGGTCCAATAACACATGCAGCACAAAGAGTATTTAAAACTTGGCTCCATGGCAACATCTGACTGTAACTGGCACTAACATCTTTCAGTGCAGACAGAAAATAAGACCAATCTGCAGAATAACCTGAGTGTTGTAAGTCTGCGGCACATATCTGAGCTCAACAATGAGATGGAAGGGGTGAGGAAATGCCTCCAATTCTGTTCCCTTAACCTCCATCTTACCTAGATATTTTACACCTATATACTGTACCGTATTTTCCGTCGTACATGTCGCACCAGCGTACGAGTTGCATCAGTCCAAATATGTTTAAGAAAGTAGAAAAAACATAAATGTCACTTCGCCATATGAGTTGCATCTATTATGCGTCACCGCTGACAACCCGAAAACGTGGGCCAAAAATTGATTGGCTGCCAAATGGCGGCCATGGGATTGTGCACGGGAGTACTTTAACAAGAATTTAACAATACTAACACTTAAAAACAACTTGTTCGTTTGTTCGAAATTATAGCAAAAGTGTGTCTCAGTTGAACTTTTCCGTAATAAATGCACTTTGACGGTCAAATCAGCTGCATTTCAAAAGCTAATACGCGGGAGCGCGCAAAGGGACGACTGTCTGTGCATTTCTTCAAAATTTAACAAGATAACCACCTAAAAACAATTATTTGTTTGCTCAACATTATAGCAGAGGTGTGTCTCAGTTGAACTTTTCCTTAATAAATGCGCTTAAATGGTCAAATTAGCTGCATTTCGTTGGGGCGGCGCAACAAATTATTATTTTTTGTTTGTTTTTCATTTACCTTTTTATTAATCCAGGTAGTCTCATTGAGCCACGAGAACTTGTTTTCAAGAGAGACCTGTTTAGGGAGCAGATGGTGGGGGTTAAGGGCCTTGCTCATGGGCCCAGAGTGGGGCGAATGAGGGTGGGGCAAGTGTGGGTGCTTCACCTACCGCACCCACATTTTTGATGTTGTCTGTAACGGGGCGTGAACCGGCGATCTTCCGATCACAGGCCCGCCTCTCTAACCTCTGCACCACCACTCCCCAAATGAAGCTGATTTGATGTTTCTCCAGGCATGATCCCAGAGCTGGACGAAGGTGGTAGTTCATGGCAAGCCAATTATGTCATTAAGAGCCACTTTTACCTATTACATGACACAACGGCATGCCATACTACTTGAGTGCCATCTAGCGGCTGAAAATGGTAGTGTTAAATATTTTCAATGTCAGAATGAATTAAAATGATCATATCTTAGCCAAAAATTGGTTTATAAATATTGGGGAAAAAACATGAACAAGTCACTTTGGTGTATAAGTCGCAGGGCATGCAAATTATGCAAAAAACAGTGACTTATAGGCCAGAAAATACGGCATGTCAGTACGGTAGAACCATAAAAGCTGTGGATGCAGGCTGGTGTGAAATCATTGCAAACCTTACGCCGGAGTTTTGTGAATTGTGACAACACCTATCATATTGTCTAATCCAGTGGGTCCCAAGCATTTCTAGCTTTGACATTAAACTAGCATACTTGTCTGATGTACTTTAACCAGATACTATTTCTGGGTAAAGCATATTATAAAGCCAATTAAACAATCAAAGAATAACGATGCCTGATCAGCCTCTTTAATATTTGTATCTATTTTTAGCTACTATTTATATTTCTTGTGACATTTAGGACTAAACTAATGTAATCAGAGCTTTTTAAAATTGTATTTGATTTCTGAAAAATTATCTCAAGACTTGAAGACCCACCAGTTGGTGTGTCACAACCCGCACTGGGATTCCAACTTTGGCAACTCGTCCGATCTCTTGACTGTAGAATAAAAATATTTCTTTATCAAACCAAAAACAACAAACGTGCTCAACAACTTCATTCTTCTGGCTGCTAAAACCCAAGTACCATATTTTCTGGCATTTAAGTTGCATCAGTGGAAAAAAGCATCATGAAGAGGAAAAAAAAAAACATACGTATATAATAATTATTTTTTTTCTTCCTTTTTCTCTTTTGTCTCTTCGTATATAATTCATACGTGTATAATTCACTTCGGCATACGTTTATTTAATGGTCAAAACAGCTTCATTTCGCCTGGGCAGCACAGTGCCTGCCATCCATCCATCCATCCATCACGGCCAGAAACACTAGCTCTCTATGGCGTTCTTCCGCCTGCACCAGCTGAGAGAAGTGAACGCGGATGGGAGGACTTGCTGCTGCAGTTCTTAGAAATTTAAAGCATCAATCAAATATTGCGTTATGAATATGAAAAAAAAAATGTATACAAGTTGCTTCGGCGTATAAGTTGCAGGACTGACAAATCTATGTAAAAAAAAATAAATAAATCCTGCGACTTATACGCTGGAAAATACGGTAAATATAAACTCTAAAAACACGAGGACATTTGTGTTTTGGTCTGTTATTTCTTTTTAGTTACAATACGTTTTGACGATTAATGCTATACCAGTATTTTTTAATTGTTCCTGCATCCATACATGTTCTACAAACAGGACCTAATATCTTATAAGGAAAAGCTGAAGAAAAATATATTACATTACTCCGCATGATAATATATAATGAATATATAGCCAGAAGGCGATTAAATAACTTGAAGATAGATGTTGATTAATGTGCGAACAGCTAATTTGCATTTATTTTTCACTTTTCTAGTCCTGGATCTTCATGTTTGTTTCTTATCAGGGCTTTTAATATGTTCATTACCATGCTATATTAAAACCACTGTTCTAAAAAGGTAAGAGATGGTGGAGGGTACAAGCAGAGCAGAGTGATAATAGAAGGGATGACATTAGCACATGTTGGAACAGGAAGAACGGGACGTAAAGGGCAGAACTGACATCAGTGAGAGGTGTTACAACGTTGATCTGATTATAAAGACACACATAATGACTTCACTGAGATCTGTAGGTGTTTTTATTTTATTTTAATATGATTGGTATTTATAAAAAAACACTGTCCAGTGATGCTTCCTGTTACTGATTACAGCAACATGGTCGTCTGTGATAAATGTTACCTATTTTTACACATATAAAATTATGCTGTGTTTGTAAAAAAAGACTATTATAAAATGTGTTGTATTAACCGGAAATCATATCTCATACTTAAATCATCTTTACATTTCATGTAATCGGCTTAATTCTTTAAGTGATTTAAAGGGATAGTCGGTTAATTTTTGAAGTGATGTTTTGTCAAATACTTATCAGTAGAAGGCACCTCATATGCTGTGACATCAGTCAAAGAGCACAAAGTATGGAGAAAGGGCAAAAGTTCAGCCAGGCTAAGCTAATAGCCAAATGAGGGCCTGTTTTATGATTTTTTTTATGCTCATAAACGATAATGATGTGAAAAAACACAACATCAGATAATATTTAACCTCTATACATTTGCATTACATTTAATTTTTTTGTCGCTCATCGCTCACTTGAGCAACGTTCGTGTTACTCTGTGTGTTCAGTACAGACTCGCTGAAATAAACCGCGTATGTTACTGATGCTGCAAGTGTGTGTAACACATTTTCTGGCCTATAAGTCACAACTTTTTGCCTAATTTGCAAATCCTGCGACTTACACGCCGAAGCGACTTATTTCTGTTGTTAGTCCACGATATTTATAAACCAATTTTTGACTGTGATATGATTTATTCATTCTGACATGGAAAATATTGAACTCTAACATTTTCAGCTGTTAGATGGCACTTGAGTAGTATGGCATGCCGTTGTGTGGTTATTAATGATACAGTTGGCTTGCCATACACTGCCACCTTCGTCCAGCACTGGGATCATGCCTGGAGCAACCGTCAAATCAGCTTCATTTCACTGCGCCGCCCCGACGAAATGCAGCTGATTTGACCATTGAAGTGCATTTATTATGTAAAAGTTCAACTGAGACACACTTTTGCTATAATGTCGAGCAAACAAATAATTGTTTTAGGTACTTATCTTGTTAAATTTTGAAGAACTGCACAGTGTTCCTCCTTCCTGATATCCTCCCTCTGCGTGCTCCCGGTGCACCGAGGCAGCAAATACTTTTGAAATACATCTGATTTGACCATTAACGTGCATTTATTAAGGACACGTTAAACTGAGACATAATTTTACTATAATTTTGAGCAAACCAATAATTGTTTTAGGTGGTTATCTTGTTAAATTTTGAAGAAATGTACAGCGAGTCATCCCTCTGCGTGCTCCCGCTTCCGCGAATCAGCTTTTGAAACGCTGATGATTTGACCATCAAATTGCATTTATTATGTAATAGTTAGACAGAGACACACCTGTGCTATAATTTCGAGCAAACAAATCATTGTTTTTAAGTGTTAATCTTGTTAAATTCTTCTTAAAGTCCTCCCATGCATGCTTCCACGGCCGCCATTTGGCAGCCAATCAATTTTTGGCACAACACCGGCCCACATTTCCAGGTTGTCAGCGGTGACGCATAATAGATGAAACTTGTATGGCGAAGTGACTTATTTGTGCTTTTTTCCACTTTATTAAACATATTTGGACTGATGCGACTTATACGGCGGTGTGACGTGTACAGCGGAAAATACGGTAAATATATATATGTATGTTGAGAGCGGTGGTGCAGCGGTTAGGGAAAGCAAGCCTGTGTTCAGGAGGTTGCAGATGCAAATTCCCAGACCAATGCATATAATTTTGTTGAGAAAGGTCAAACACCCACATCTGCCTCCACCCTTATTTGACCCATTTTTGGCCCTTGAGCAAGGCCCTTAATGCTCCAGCTGCCCTCTGGGTGCCTTTGGTGGCAGCCCTCTGCTTCCCATGTGTGATGGGAAAAAGGCAGACAATACATTTTCCTATTGGGATTAACAAAGTAAATATTATTATTGATTAATAGAGCATCGTGTCAAAAGAGAAGTAGTGTATGAAGGAAACACCTACTGAACCCTGCTTTGAATCATTTTTTAATGTCAATGCTTTTTATCAAAACAATGTTTTTAAAAATGTCGTTCAGTTTTTGTTATTAAAGCTGTAGAAAGTTGAATAAGTTTCCTTTATTTCCAAGCCAATGAGAGAAAATGAACGGAGGAGGATGTTGGTCAGAAGACCAAAAAAAAAAAAAAAAAAAAAAGAAGAAATCTAGAAATGTGATTAGAGGAGAGAACAGATGAGGAATGGAGGGAGCGTGCCCTCCTTGTGGCTGCTGCAGTGCCGTGCAGGAAGCCGATTCATCACCACCAAATAAACCACGGGGCGAGGAGGAGAAACAGAGGAGTGTGAGAGATAGAACACATGCACTGGAGTCAGCATGCAGTCTGTCATCTGCTGCCTCCTGTTTCCTCCACTTATCACTCTCTCCTTAACACACTCGGAGCAGACCTGTGTCGCTCGGGCTGAAACACACTCAGCTGTTCGCCCTCTAAGTGGATCTTTGTCTGAGCTCAGTCAAAGCCTAAGGGACGATGTTGAGTCGATATTTTTCAGAGAGCTGAATGACTGAGCTAACAGCTCTTTCCTTTAACATTTTTGAGTTTCAGTGTTGGTTGTCTGTTTCTTTGGCCTGTACTTCTCTCATTTATTTTTAAAATTCACCAAAGCAGGGAGATTACTCAGTTGGCGCTGTTGTCAAAAACAATTAGCTTTAAAAAGGAGGAAAGTGAGGCTGAGCTGCAGGTTTTAGTGTTGATCCTCTACAGTGGCTTTTATCAGGAATGCAGAGCCGTAATGTTTTTGGCCTCGTTTGTACGTCTCTAAGTAAGTTTCTTTTGGCTGCTCCCTTCTTCTTAGGTTGCCGCAGAACTCGCATGAAAGATTTAATAATTGTTTACGCCAATTGTCCTTTCTGACGCGACCTCGAACCCTCCGGCTTACAAGACCGCGACACCGACTGCCGAGCTACCGCAGCCCCCGTTAATAAATATCTCATGAAAGACTGGACAGATTTTAATGAAACTTTATTAAAGTAATCTTTAAGTTGACGTCTACCAAAAAAAAAAAAGTGTAGGATGGACGCCACAGCAAAACAATCTTGGCTACCACAAAATGGCTAAAACTCAGCCAGAATTACAGACACTGAGCTGTAATTTGTGGTGGTACCGTACTTTTTGCTGTATAAGTTGCACCTTTTTGCATAAATTAGCATGCCTGCGACTTATACAGCGAAGCAACTTATTTATGCCCCTCATATTTACTGTATAACCAATTTTTGGCTGAGATCTGACAATTTCATTCATTCTGACATGGAAAATATTGAACACTACCATTTTCAGCCGCTAGAGGGCCGTCGACCAATATGGCAAGCCAAATGTCTCATTAATAGGTAAAAGTGGCTATTAATGAGACACTTTGCTTGCCATACAGCCCACCTTCGTCTCGCTCCGGAACTCCTGGCGCAAACGTCAAATCAGCTGCATTTTGCTGCGCTGCCCAGGTGAAATGCAGCTGATTTGACCGTGAAAGTGCATTTATTAAGGAAAAGTTCAACTGAGACACACCTTTACTATAATTTTGAACAAACAAACAATTGTTTTTAAGTGTTAATCTTGTTAAATTATTGTTAAAGTCCCCCCGTGCACACTTCCGCGGCCGCCATTTGGCAGCCAATCGATTTTTGGCACAACACCGGCCTACGTTTCCAGGTGGTCAGTGGTGATGCATAATAGATGCGACTTATACAGCGAAGAGACATATTTATGTTTTTTCCACTTTATTAGACATATTTGGGCTGATGAGACTTATACGGCGGAAAGTACGGGTAGTTGCTGAGCATTGCGCTGAACACAACCTTTAAGCACAACCAACAGCGCGAGATTGTTGCCTTGAATCTTAGAATTAAATATTGGTAAACCCAGTTTCTCTGTGAGGAAAATATGTTATGAATCCATGACTTTGATTAAACTGTTAGAA
>NC_056514.1:33589984-33603461 GCF_014905685.2 Nematolebias whitei | reverse complement strand
TTCCTACTTCACAGTTTTTCACTTATCGTGGGTCTTCAGGGTACGGATCCCCAGTGATAAATGAGGGACTACTGTATAAACTAGGGATCAGCTTCAGCTTCTCCTACACAAATTTTAGCTCAATATCTGTAAACGCGAATCAGTTATAACCACTTATGTGTCTTCTAAGAGCCTTTGCCATCTTAAATCAGGTTGATTCTAAAAGTTAAGCAGTTGTACATCCAACTTTAGGATAGTTTAATAAAAATGTGTCCAGTTGTTCATCACGGCAAATAAAGACACAAACACATTGTCACACTTTTGCCATCGGCAGCAAGACTTCATCAGTCCGATGACATCAATCCGAACTGGACTGATGAAGTCTTATGGATGAAAGATGAAACGTCTCAACAAAAAAATAAACCGTCCAGACGACCTGACTGAACTGTTGGATTTTTTTACCTGGATTATTGAGCATGAGGTCAGGAAGCATGTCAAACTGTCTCGTCCAAAATGTCGGACTCCCTCCTTGCATCCTTGTGCTTTGGTTTCCTTTTTGCTGCTACAGCTCTCAAAGCTGGTTTCTGCAAATGGTATTTAATATTGATGTGTCTGGATGTTGAAGTCTTGGCCGTGGCATTTGTTTCAGACCAGTCCAAGTGTGTTCTGTTGCACTTTAGCTCCAGACAAATGGACAACTACAGTAGTTTCTGTTTTATGGCTCGGTTCAAAGAAACATTTCCCCCACTATTTTGTGAAAACAGAGACTGCACACCAGCGCAGAGGCCTTTCAGGAAAAGTGCTTATGAAATAGTTTAGGTTTGCAGCAGCGGATGAAAAATTAATAGATTCTTTATGTGTTTGCAGAGTATCTTCTCGCAGTTCCAGTTCAGCAGCGAGCGAGTTCTGCCATCTGATGCACTGCGGAGCGCTTTGGCCAAGACGTTCCAGGACGAGCAACGCTTTCAGCTGGGCATCATGGACGACGCTGCCGAGTGCTTCGTGAGTCTGCAGCACCACATGGCTGCACACGAACACCAAACGACAAACAATAGACAGTAATCATCTTTTCTGCCGTTGATATTATTGCAATGCAGAAACAATTGGGGAGGATTCATTTTGTTATGAAACTAAAATTAAATATTTTTGGCAGAAAAAGTAAAAAAAAAAAAATCTTAGTCTTGTCTCAACATTATAACTTTTTCCTTTCAATAAAGTTGCAACAAACAGTCAATTTTACATCTATTGATATAAAATTTGGCAGTAGATAAGACTCATCCCCACCACGTATTTCCAGTACTGAGAAACTGTGAAAGATCGTTTAAAAAAAATTGCCATCAAATATTTGAAGTCAACTCGTTCTGTTAACAAAATATCTCATGAACAGATGTCTTTTAATTAAACTTTCAGGAAATGTTCACTGGATATATCTCTGAAACTGATTATCTTTTGGATCCAACCAATTTCAAGTGCATTGATTCAGTCAGCCGACAGTAGCAAACAAACGTTTCTATAATTCAGTCAGTAAAACTTTGTGGTCGTAGCTGAAATGCATTCACAACACATACACCAAGAACTTCTACTTGTGAAAGATATTTGCCTTAAACCTTAAGCATTAACTAATGGAGTTCACCCTGTTTGTCTGTTAGCAAAATATCTCATGAACCACTGAATAGACAGCAATGAAACCTTCAGAAAGTGATCATTGGATGCACATCTATAATATATTATCATTTGGAGTCAATTCAATTCTAGAGGTTCTCCACAGCTAATCAGCCTTAGCAAACAAAACAAATTATTATAACAGTCACTTTTACAAATATTGAACTGAATTTGGTTTGGCCACAACTGAGAGTCATTCACATCTAGGCCTGTCGCGATAAACAATAAATCAATTAATCGCATGTTAAATGAAAATTATCGACCTAATTTTCATTTATTGGCTTTATTGTTCCTTCGTGTCTCTCTCTTTCTACTAAAGACCCTGGATGACAAAAAGCTCAACTCCAGTACTCTCACTGTCCCGCCCTTTCTCTTTTCTCTTTAAAATCTGTTTTAACCGTCCAAAATCGTGTTTTTGGATCGTTAAAAGCAGCTAAGTTGAGAAGCTAGGCTACAAGCTAAGCTAACAGGCCGATCTCGGGGAAAAAAAAATCTCCATTTTGTCGAAGCTCGAAAATTTGCAGATGAAATCCGTGCCTTCGTCTAAAATTTGTTTTGCTCTGCAAAAAGAAGCTAAGAACTTGTTTATTAAATACATCAAAGGAAAGTGAATTATGATACAAATCTGAACTCATTTATGCCAACATATTTCTATGTAAATAATAGTGTGAATGCTTATAAAGCATTCACACTATTGCCATCCTGTTTATATTTATTGTTATTATGGGTTCTATATTTTTGAACATTTTTCGGCATCGCTCTTGTTCCACAATTTGTGCTACTTCAACAAATCATAGATCAAAACATTCAGCTCTTTCAGGACAATCCTTTTATGACTTTTGGTATTGGAGCAACTTTAGCTTTTTGAAATATTTAACCTTTTCTGCCATTTCTTTCATAGGAAATGAATTGAGCTCATGTGACGTCCTTCAGCTCTTTAGATCTGTTTACAACCTTTTACTGCTCCTTTCACATTTTGTTCTGGTTCAGCTTCTTTCAGCTTCCTTGGGCAAATTTTAACTTTTTCCCCGCTACATTCAACTACTTTAATCTGGTTATTCAGCCGTTTTTTGCTGCCTTCAGATTCTTTCTGCTAACTACAACATTTTTGTGTTTTTTCTAACTCCTTTCTGCTTGTTATGCTCCTTTCTGCTTATTTCCGCAAGTTTCAGCCTTTTCTACTATTTAAGCTACTATTGAGCTGTTTATGCTAATTTAAGCTTTCTTAGCCAGTTCCACATTTTTTGCGCTCATTTAAACTTTTCCAGGCTAATTCAGCAAAACATCTGCTCTCTCCACTTCTTTCTGTTAATTTAAGCTTCTTTCTGCCTTTTTAAGCTATTTTTCAGCTGTTTTTGATCATTTTGGTTATTTTCAGATAATTTCCACTTTTTGTGCTAATTTCTGTTTCTTTCAGCCCAATTGTGCAAAACTGTGCTTGCTCCACTTCTTTCTGGTAATTTAAGCTTCTTTCTGCTTTTTAAGCTACTATCCAGTTGTTTTTGGCAACATTTTTCTTTTTTTCTAATAATTTCCACTTTTTTGTGCTAATTTCTGCCTCTTTATGCATAATTGGGCACAATTGTGCTCTTTCCACTTCCTTCTGGTAATTTAAGCTTCTTTTTGCCTTTTCAGCTAGTTTAAACTATTTCTTGCTAATTTCAGACATTTTTCTTCAGCTAATTTTCTAATTTTTGTGCTAATTTCTTCTTATTCAAACCAAATACAGAAAATTGGGTTATTTCTGCATTTTTCTGCTAACTTAGGCTTGTTCTCCCATTTCAGCTACAATTTCAGCATGTCAGCTGTTTTTCAGCAAGTTCTTCAGCAATAAGCACTCACACTGTATTTTCATAGGAAATGCAATTTCTCTGGTTCACTTAATCTTTTTATGATTACGCTAATATTTATTGCCATAAAAAAGGGAAAAATGCTACAATTATCAATATTTTAAAATATGACGAAAGAGACAATAACATATTAATACCATGTTGGTGAAAGTTAAAGATAAAGGTTTGTTTTTTTTTATCTTGAAACTACCCACATTACGCTTTCAGCTGTTCTTCTTGGTTCCTAACCACCAATTTCAGTGTTTTTCTCTGCCTTTATAGTTCAGACCCACACTGTGTGTGTGTCTGGTCTTTGTGTGTGCGTGTGTGCATGTTTTATGTGTGCTCCTGAGAGCTGCTGTCTGATCGATTGGTAGTAAATGTGTTCAGTCAGGGAATCCGTCGGCTTCATATGAAATATAGATGCTGCTCCCACGGTCAGATTAACACGAGTGCCAACAGAGAGGAGTGATCACACTCACCAAACGCACACACTCTGTGTGTACAAAACCACACCGCTCATAACTGCAAACTTTGTGCCACGTGTTAGGAGAATCTCCTCATGCGGATCCACTTCCACATCAGTGCGGAGAGCAGGGAGGACATCTGCACAGCCAAACACTGCATACCACACCAGAAGTTCGCTATGACTCTGTTCGAGCAGGTGGGAGAGCGTTCACCCATTCCGTTTCTTTAAAGCACCTATTGTTGAGGGCCTGGATGAGAAATGTGCTCTGTAATGAATCCCAGGATGTCTTTGTGTTTGCAGTGTGTGTGTAACAGGTGCGGAGCCACATCGGACCCCCTGCCCTTCATTCAGATGGTCCATTATATCTCCACCACATCCCTATGGTAAAACCGAGCACACACCTACACACACATGCATGCTAACACACAAAATGCAGTAAATCTTGTGGCAAGCTGTGATGAAATGACAGTAAAGCGAGTGTGTTCCTCTGCACGGGTCTGTGAGCATGAAAATGTAAACACATACATCATGCGTACACGTGAACATTCATGCATATGCAAGAGCAGGTGAGCTTCTGCATAATGTCCTCCATATATAAAAAGAGGATGGCAGGTAAATCAACACAGGATAGTGTTTGTGAGCTGGGAAAACCTTCAAGTTAATGAAATCAGGAGCGGGGAAGTAATTAATCAGGTGTTTGATTCGGTACACCTAGGGGGCAACGGTAATCTATAAGTAAAACAGTGAGCCTGAACAAGAAAATAAGAGGACGCATCAGCTCTTCAGCAAATTAAACAATGCAGAAAACCAAAAAGTGCAAATAAATACACAATTCAAAATTATTGTAGATCACTGAGGTGCCCTAATGTGTGTGTTAGTTCCAATAAGCTGCTTTAAACCTCACTGAGGGTTGTTTTTTTTAAGACTAAAAAACACACAAAAATTAAATGAAATCATCATATGGAAAATAATCTAATGACAACAAAAAACTCTGACATGAGAGCATGTTCTAAACTGCTGTTCTATTGTTAGGCTTTTTTTTTTTGTAAATTGAGAGCATGCAGAGAAGAGTTTCATTTCAAGGTATTGGAAGGGATGAGGAGAGTTTTTTTTTTTAAATTGTTATTCATAAAAAAAAAAAAATAATAGCAATTCAATTGAAAAATAATTCCAAAAACACAAAATATCAAACCTAGTTCAGTGCCTGAGGCAGAGTTGGTCATTTTGTATTCATAGAAGAGGATATTATATATTAGACTTTATCCTTCAGAGTACAGTATATTAAAAAAACAGTAAAATGCAAATTAGTATTAAAATGTTATCGCTTTAAGCATTGCTGAAGAAATCACAGTTTTGTCTCCTGAGTAAAGCTTTTTATGCTCATTTAGATTAAATCATTATTCACTTATCCTAATGTTGATATAAACCTAGCATAAAAAGTGGAAATTTGTGTTTGGTTGATCATTTCTTGGTTGTAACAATGCTTCTTGGCAATAAATATGTTACCGTTTGAAAGCTTGTTGTTTGTCTTCAATGGTGCCAGGTTCGTTGGGAAATTACATGTGTGGGTATGTGGGTTGCTCTGCTTTTTTTTTTTTTTTGCTAAATAACATCAATTCTTTGCCAAACAATTTATTCTGATACTGCCTCTTGTTTAGCGTTTATTGTAATGGATGGTTGAATTCTCAAGAAACGAGACATGTTGGTTTCTCAGGCCATACTCTCAGTTGGTTTTCTAATTACCTTTCAGACTGAAGGCAATACGTTCAACATAATGGTACACCATTATTGACAGTTGAATAGCTGAAAGAAGTACCACAAGGCTCAGTCTTAGGTCCCACCTTCTTCACAATTTACATAAATAATGTAGGTCAGATCATTCCTGTTGCATCCTTACATTTCTATGCCGACGACACAAACAGTTGCTAAGGTTTTCCAACTTTTACAGTCTGCATTCGACATCATCCAGTCAGATTTGTTCCATCTCAAACTTGTGCTAAATGCTGATTAAACCAAAGGGATGTTGTTTTCAAACAGGAAGTTGCTACCAGCAGTCCTTCCTTCTATCCAACAAATGGTGTTCCTATTGACTTTGTTGATTCTTACAAATACTTGGGAATTTTGGTCAATGCACATCTCTCTTTTAAGCCTCATGTCAAAAACTTGGTAAAGAAATTGAAATTAAAATTGGGTTTCTTTTACAGAAATAGATCCTGGTTAACTTTGAATGCTAGGAAACACCTTGTTACTGCTACTTTCCTTCCCTCCATTGGCTATGGTGACATTATTTACATGAAAGCTCCTGCAAGCACATTAGATGTTGGATGCAGCTACCACACCCATCACTGCACCCTGTATTCATTGGTCAAGTGGTCATCATTACCTTCGCACAGACTGGTACATTTTCATCTTTAAATCAAGACATCATTACTTTCAGTGTACCATCAGTGCAGACTGAATCTGGCAAAAGGGCCTTCTCTTACTCTGCTCCTGTTTCCTGGAACACCTTGCAAAAAGATCTGAAGCTCTTGACCTCTCTAAGGGATTTTAACAAACTCTTAAGTTCATGGCAAAAATCATCGCAGACATGTTCCTGTTTTTAGTATTTTACACCATTTTATAATGTAGCATGTTTTGTTGTTTTGTTTTATATCACTTCTTTTGTGTGCTTTTCATTTTATATGCTTTCATATTGATTGTTGCGTGTACCTCATATATGGGTTTTGCTTAAAACTGGTCTCTCTTGTAAATGAGTCCTCATGACTCCATGAGACTAACCTGTATAAATAAAGGTTGAATGAATGTTGACAATGTAAAAAGATATGTTTTAACAAATAAGGACCCCAGTAGCATGTGGAAGAGCTGTGCACAACCACAACTGCCTTGCTCCTTGTCCTAATGCTGCTTGGTCACACACGTCTGTGGGAGGGGTTCCCATTCTTCAACCAGCATTTGCTGCAAGTAAACTAATGTGCTTGTGTTGGTCACTCTGGAATTAACACATCCAGGCTAATCCCACAGGTGTTTAGTGGAGTTGAGGTCAAGACTGCAGGCGGGCCTTTCCATCCTTCCACTCCAAAATTCTGGAGGTAGTCTCTGATAAAGCCACTTTGTGGGATCGAGCATGGGCCTTTGGGAGGATGGAGTTCAGTCTCAGACCTGGAACATGTGGGATTGCCACTGGTTGCTCACAGGAGATACACACAATTGAGGTACTAGGAGCTCAAACCAAGAGTCATAAGCAGAATAAGATGTTTGGCATAGACAGAGAGGATTCAGCAAGTTTTTCATGGGTGCAACCAGCTCAACCCAGAAAGTATTTTTTAACAAGCAAGGTTACAACAAAGAAAAAGTCAAGCAAAGACAAAACAAATCCCTTATTTTTGCGCTGTTTAGTTTTGCTTCTTGAGGTGAACCTGTATTTATCTGTATTTATTCATTCATTCATTCAACCTTTATTTAAACAGATAAATCACATTGAGCCTCGAAGACTCATTTACAAGTGAGACCTGTTTGGACAGACAAAAAACTTATAATTCTAGTTTCATTTTACTTTTGCTTCTCCTATTTGTTATAGTTTACTTTTTAACCTAAAGAGAAAAACTCTGGGATTGTCTCAGAATCAGCAGACGTGTCGTACAAGTTTCATTTTTGACGCGTTCTTCATTCCTAGCAAAAGTAATGAAAGGCAGTATTAAATACAGACCTTGTCAAATTAGGGTTTGGCAATAGATTGTGTGTGTACTTGTCTCATATGTGTGTGTGTTTGCATGCCGCAGTAACCAGGCAGTGAGGATGCTGGAGTGCAGAGAGAAACCCACACCGGATATGTTTGGAGAGCTGCTTCGCAACGCCAGCAACATGGGAGACCTGCGCAACTGTCCCGTGAGAGCATATACACTTTTTACACAGCACATACTCTTATTACAATGGATATCTTTCAATGAGAAGCATTATGTGTGATGATTACAGTAAGAGAGCCTCAGATATTTGGTTTGTGAAGGTGAATCCACTCCCTAAAACCAAACTAATTCACAATCCAAACCTTGACATTATCCTAAACACAACATGCCTTTTCTGATCTCCCATCACTGGCGCTGCTAGTTTGTTAGCACAACCTTTGGCTTTGCTCAGAGCCACAATATTTGGAGAGAGAAAAACAGGAGACTTGGAGGATGTTTGCTTGATGTTAAATTACTGAATAGACAGTTTGAAATTTGTCCATGCGCAGCCTCAGTCAGCTGAAATAATTGCACATACAGGTGCTGATGTTGAAGAACGTTGGCTCCAAAATGAAACGTGTGGAAGTCTTCCTTGTCTTTTGTTTCAGTCGGCCTGAGGTGCAGCTGACTTCAACAATATCACGCTGGCTGGTAAAATCTGCATCAGAGCATGAAAAATCTGCAAAACAATGCTAAATTTCAAAAAGCCTATATTCCTTGAAGAAGTGCCTCCTTTCATGCTACAGTTTTTAAACTGAAATCTTAATCCGAGAAGGGATGGAGTTCTAACTGTATTGTTCAGACGGCATATTTTGCTAACACGGCATACAAATGCAGGCAAAAACAGTATTGCCTTGGGAATAAAATTTGATCTTGATGGATTTGAGGGGCTGAGATGGTGTAGTGGCAGGGCAGCCAACTGGGGACCAAAAAGTTCCAGGTTTAATCCCCAGTCATTGCACATCTCGTTGTGTCTCTGAGCAGCACACCCTGTCCCCTACTGCTCCCCAGGCGCCTTCAGTAGCTGCCCACTGCTCCACCTGGTGGTGGATGGGTAAAATGCAGAGAGCCAATTTTGCCATTGTATCAATGATGACAACACATACATATTATTATTATTATTATTATTATTATTATTTTAAGGTCAAAACAAGTGACGTAAACAAAAACAAGATTTTAAACAACTTCAGCGAGAAACGGAACAAGTCATCTAAGTTTCACGTCAGCAGTCGTCTTGGCACTCGCTACATTAATAAAAGTGTGTTTGCCGTATTTTTGGGGGCTGTTTGAGTTTTCAGGAAGTAAAGCCTGAGCTTTTTTCCTCCAGTTTTGTCATTTTACTTTGAAGAATGTTACAATCTGCACCGTATCGTTTGACAAACGCGATTACGTAACTCACCGTTTTCTGGAAAGCTTTGCATAGTCACAGCCAAAATAATAATTAAAAAAAGCAAACTTTTTGTGTTTGCACTTGAGATTCAGAGATGGGACCTGCATCGACCAATGTTGTGAAGCTGAGTGAATCTGTTGGTACAGTTATTTGATGAACGCTGCCGTCAGCCTTTGAGTGAGACGGCACAGAGGGCTCGCCGAGGACTCCGTGTGCCGACCATGTGTCCTGAGCAAACAGACAGCCCCCGTCCCCGGGCTGCACAGTCTGGCTGCTGCTCCCTGGCCTGTGTTTGTGTCCCTTTCTGAGAACTGAGAAGCGGTCGCTGGCAAAACCCCTTCCTGCCATCTCTAGTGGCAGTGCGAGGCGGCACGCTGCCCACAGAGGGAGCGTTCTGAGCGTGGTTGTGCAGAATACGAGTGTGTGCATGTGTGTGTGCGTTGTGTTTGGCAAAGCGTCTGGTTGCCGGGGTGTTCTCAGGCTGTTTCCGAGCTCATTCTGCCAGTGCTGCGTGCATGTGTGCAGGCTTTTATCTGAGTGTGTGTGTTTGTGTGCACCAGCTCTGCGGTGGGTCATGACTCAAAGGAAGGATTCAGAACACACAGTTCTGAACTTAACAGAAGGCCCGAGGGACAAATACAACTCAGCACAGCGTTTTTTCCTCTTTTCTGTCGATCTCTCTTCGGTTTCTGTCGTTATCCTGTGTCTCCTGCTTTCATCTCTGCTTTCTATTCTCTTATTCTCCACATTGTTCTGACGTGTCTCTGCAGGCATGTTTGGGCTAATGACGAACAGATGAAGGAGTGGTTTTGGTGAAGTGCACTCTCATAAAGCATGATAAATAAACCTGTTTACCCACACATTCATTTTGCTCTCCTCTTCTCCTGTTCTTTTTTTGATCCCAGAGTAACTGTGGGGAAATGTTGCGTATCCGCCGGGTGCTGATGAACTCCCCGGAAATTGTGTCCATCGGGCTGGTGTGGGATTCGGACCACTCCGACCTCGCAGAGGACGTCATACACAGCCTGGGAACCTGCCTGCGTCTGGGAGATGTAAGCAGCTCAAACACTGAGCACACTGTTTGAATGCTGAAACACCAACACACTGTTCCACTTGCATTGTCATGCAATTTTACAAAAACATGGAAATACTTCGGTTTCTTTAGTTAAAGGAACATTGTGATGCTTCATTTTGTACAAAATGGTTCAATACAATACAATATAACACAATACAACATTTTTTTATTTTTCATTTACCTTTTATTTATACAGGTAGTCTCATTTAGCCACGAGAACTCATTTTCAAGAGAGACCTGTTTAGGGAGCAGATGGTGGGGGTTAAGGGCCTTGATCAGGAGCCCAGAGTGGGGCAAATGAGGGTGGAGGCAGGTGTGGGTGTTTCACCTTTTCCACAATACAATACAATACAACGAAACACAATACAACGCAACTCAATACAATACAACGAAACACAATACAATACAATACAGTACAACTCAATACAATATAATACAACAATATAATACAATACAATACAATACAACACAATGCAATGCAATGCAATACAATAAAATGCAATGCAATGCAACTCAATAAAATGCAACACAATACAATGCAATAAAATACGACGCAATAAAATATAATATAATACAACTCAATACAATGCAACGCAATACAATACAATATAATACAATACAATACAATACAATACAATACAACGCAATGCAATAAAATATAATATAATCAACTCAATACAATACAACACAATACAATGCAATGCAATAAAATATAACACAACTCAATACAATACAATACAATACAATGCAATACAACAACGCAATACAATACAATACCACACAACACAGTACAACTCAATACATACAAGTCAAGTCAACTTTATTTATAGAGCACATTTAAAACAGAACCTGTTATCAAACAGTTAGCAACTCAATACAACACAACAATGCAATACAATACAATACAACACAATACAATAAAACTATACAATATAATACAACACAATACAGCACAGCACAACATGATACAGTACAATTAGATGAATGCCATGCAAGATGATACAAAAAACAACACAGTGTGAAATAACAATAAATTAGATACAAGATTAAATAATACAATATGCAATGCAATAAACATAAACGCATAACAAAACACAATATCATATATAATTTACTTATAACATCTATAATTTAAATATAATTATAATTTTAATGTCAATGTCAATTTTAATTTATATAGCACATTTAAAAACAACAGTGTTGACCAAAGTGCTTCACAAACAGGAACTCTAGCAATAAAATAAATGAAAGATCAAACTTTAAAAACACAAGTATAATAAATTAGGCTAAGAATGAACTAAAACAAGAAAATAACACACTGAAAAGGTTCTGATGGAAACTCAAGACCCAACTAGAATTAAAAGCAAGTGCAAAAAGTGAGTTTTTAGGCGGGATTTAAAGGACTGTACGGACTCTGCAGAACATTACATTTTGTAATTTCATTTATATTATTATTTTGTGATCTTTTATATACAGTATATATGTATCATTTAAAATAACTTCTCAGTGGGATTAGCCACAAAATACGAAGCTCCCAGTACAAACACATTTGATGAAGTGGTGGCCTTCAATAAATGTTGTGAACTTCATATTCACTTTTTCCTTTAAAAAAAACTCCAAAGTCTTCCTTTATTGAAGGGGCTCAGTCTCGATCTGGTGAAGCAGTTTTGAAGGTTTCAGGTGTTCATTAGGTTGAACAAGAATTGTGTCAAGATACATACAACACTATGTACAATAAAATACAATAAAACTGAAAATAATACAACAAATACATTACAATACAGTAGGATACAATGAAAAATAAACAAGAAAACATGATGCAATACAACACTATGCATTACTATACAACCCAATGCAATATTTTGCAATACAGTGTAATATGCAATATGATAATACCAAATGATATAATATATTTTAGTGTCCTTATGGGGACGTGATGTAGACGTTTTGATCTAAATATAGACTTTTAACCAGTTTGTTGGGGCTCCAGTCTTGAACATGAATAAAATGAACAAAACTTGAAAGTTTTCACAAACATTGGAAGTTGCTAATGCTACAAATTTAACATGCATTTGTAAACCTTACATTAACTTAAACCCATTGAAATAACAATCCAAAGTGTTACCTAAATCATGTACAATGTATGATTTTTAAAGACAAAAATGGTAAAAATCCATCTTTATTTTTATATGCCAGAGTTTTTAGTTCAGCTATTATCATTTGAAGTGAAGATGAATTTACTTGGAGCTTGCACAGCAGAATGATAAGTTTTTAGTGTCGTGTACGAGTTTAAGCGTTGCCACGGTGACTCATCCTCAGGCTGAAGTTCCAGGGAGTTTTTCCACAAAGGTGTTGGCGCTGTGTGGGCACCGAGCGGCCATGCATGACCTGACCTTTTCCCATAAACTATACAAAGGTCAAGTCAGTGTGAGGCAGCAGCTGCCTCATGAATGAAATGACCTGATGTGCTTTCAGAAGAGACAAAAGGTTAAAACTGATTAAAGAATATCTTGTTTGTGTCATCTGCAAGGTAAAAGACCAATTTTGGAACCAAATATAAATAATGCACATGCAAATATGCATACACATGAATATGCATAAATATGTACACTTACTGTAAAATGATAAATTCATACACAAGATTGAATCAATGACCAGTAGAGAGTATTTGAAAGCTGAATTTAGTCAAAGCTCTCATTTAAAGTTAATATTTTCTGCTAATTTAGACCAAATTGAACCCAACGAATATATTCCTTATTCATTATTTCATTAATTACAAAAACAGCTGAAATTATGTCGTTCACACACATTTTTTTAACCAATTCCTCGTCACCAGAGTTGGAGTTATAACGTCAAAATTTAAAAAACAAATAAGCATATGCAGATAAATGTTTGTTATACTGCAGGTCTAATTAGACGGCTGGGTGAGTTTTTTTTTTTTTTTTTTTAACTGCATGCACATCAGCTGTTTATTTGCTGCCAGAGTTGGTAAAATCTTGACCGAAAATGAAGACATTTTTTTTTTACTGTAGAACAAAGTTGTTTACTTCTTGATCAAGTTTAGACTCGCCTTGACATATTTTAAATGTACATTTTAGATGCATTTTCCAACCTAAAAATCTCCCTAATGATGTGCACAGTACCATAATTCCCAGACTATAAGCCGATACTTTTTTCACACACTTTGAACACAGAGTTTTATACAATGCTGCAGATAATTTATGGATTTTTTTTATGGGCTAACGAGCCTCATGCTGCCAAAACATTTAGGCTTGTTGTAATACGCAGGCACTCACATAGCTGCCCAGTACACGTCTTCCATTTTTATTTTTTTTTTGGGGGGGGGGGGGG
>NC_056514.1:33589127-33589884 GCF_014905685.2 Nematolebias whitei | reverse complement strand
CAGGGGGGGGGGGGGGGTCCTTATGACTCAGTGAGACTACCTGTAGGTAAAAAAGAAAAGGAACTCTGACCAATGAAATTACCAAACGGGTCACAGTGGACCAATGAAACTTGTTTTTTAATTAGTCCAGTGTGGAGGTGGGGGAGCAAATGGGAAGGAGGAAAACTTTGCTCCCCCCCTCCTCCCTGGGGGCACAGTGAGGTATTTGCAGCCACTCAAAATAAGTGTGAATTGTGCATTAATGCGGCACTCCACGCTCGGTGGGAGGCTTGGATGAATAGTGGTGAGAAATTGTTGATCAAAACTGGCCATGGCTTCTAGATAAATGTGGTCTATATATGTACTGTAGTCACTCGCTACTTCACGGTTCATTTTATCATGGACTCACTCTATCGCGGTTTTTCAACATAAGATTGGACATGACAAACAAGTGGTTGATTGATGGATGAGCTGCACAATCAGCATGTATTTTTTTTAGTTAAAATAAATTATTTTAAATTATTTAGCACCTCCTGCATCTTTGTGCAGCCCTTACTGCAGGATAAACTTCCCGCTGCAGCTGATCAGCTGTTCTATGTGCAGAGTTGAGAAGTGGGCGTGGCCAATAGCGCTTGCAGGTGGCAAAGAGCAGAGGAGGCAGGGAGTTGAAATCATGACATTCTGTGCTCTTTGAGATCGTTTAGAAACATTGTTTATAATATTGCACGAGTGTGGGTAAGGTTTTAAAAAAACAAATATATATATATATATATATATA
>NC_056514.1:33581582-33589027 GCF_014905685.2 Nematolebias whitei | reverse complement strand
TGAGTTGAAATCATGACAGTCTGTGTTCTTTGAGATCGTTTAGAAACATTGTTTATAATATTGCACGAGTGTGGGTAAGGATTAAATATGTATATATATATATCAATACAAAAATAAACTACTACTTGTACTACTATTCCTACTTCGCGGTTTCTCATTTATCGCGGGTCTTCAGGGTACGGATCCCCGGCGATAAACGAGGGACTACTGTACACATTTTTCTTTTCTTTTTAAATTTAGTGGGCGTGGCTTATATTCAGGTGCGCTCTATAGTACGGAAATTAAGGTAATTGTAATAAATAAAAAAAAAGAAACCCATTAAATTTCAGCCCACAAAGAACAACCAGCTCCATTATTTCATAAAGAGTGCAGGATATTCCACCGTCTCATGTGCACCCCCCCACACACACACACACACCTTACATGTTTGACCTCTGATTCTCTGTGTCATAACTGAGTAATGTTGACGCATTTTAATGCTGCTCTAACATCTCCAGCCGCATTCTGAAGTGATACCCATGAATAATGGATTAGTCAATATGAAAATGTGTTGTAGTGAATCAAGTTTTCCCTCCTCCATCTTCTGCCTCTTCCGGCTGCTTCTTTTTTTTTCCCCTCCCATCCTGCTGTTGTGGGATAAAACTAGTGGTTGGATACAAATCTGAGAAATCATCTTTTAAATTTCCCTCTTTTGTTTAGCTGTTAAAAGCGAACCCATCTGCTTCTCAGTTCCTGTCTCCTCTACTGCAGCGCTCACGTTGTCTATTTCCTGCACCTGCTATGTTCTCTCTCCCTCTCTCTCTCTCTCTCTCTATATATATATATATAAGCATTTTGTGTTGTTACTCTGTGTTAAAACGCGAACAAGTTGTTAAAACTTGATATATTTGCTGCGGATCTCAGCTCTTGTAGTGATTATCTATTTTCTTGAAGCTCGACAGGAGTGACGTGGATGCGACCTTAGACAGAGAACGCTTGTGACTGACTATTTTCTGACATTTCAAACACTAATGAGCTGCAGGACTGGAGCGCTGAACCATATGGGGCCTTTGCAGCAGCAGGTGCACGCAGGTTACATCAAAGCACCATGTGATAAGACCTGGATAAAAAAGGGGATTATTTTCTATGCATGTTGGCATATAAAATATACAGTTTCTGCTTCAGTGGGTCACCTTTGAGAGCTCAGGGTGAAATCTGCATGAAAAGCTGCAGTTTGGGTAAAAAACAACAGCAGAGTGTAAAGTCTACCTGCATACAGTGCCTACAGTAGGTGAGAAAAAATATGCTTGTATTCACTTTAACTCCTTTGTTTCTCTCTGCACACCTCTCCCCTGTGTGTCCCTCCTCCCGTCGTGTCATCTCCCCCTCCCTCCCCTCTCCCTCTCTCTCTCTCTGTAGCTGTTCTACCGTGTGACAGACGAGAGGGCTCGCCAGGCAGAGCTCTACTTGGTGGGGATGGTGTGCTACTATGGCAAGCACTACTCCACCTTCTTCTTCCAGACCAAGATACGCAAGTGGATGTACTTTGACGACGCCCACGTCAAAGAGGTGAGACGGGTTTTTATGTTTTTGTTTTAGTTTCTATACTGCAGCATGAGTAGGGTGTGCTGGGCAGCATCTGCTGCAGCCCTAAGCTGTGTCTGTGAGAGTCACAGGAACTAGTTGAAGTGCTGCTTGACCAGGGTGCAGCGTGGATCTTAATTTGTGGCCTTAAGTTTTACCTCCTAAATTTGGGCAATAAAACTGGCCTCGTGTCGTAAATTCAATGTAAACACGAGTGTCAGATCAGAGGATGCAAACAGACGTCCTTGACTCCTCTATCAGGCTCACTTCACACTGATGATCATTTTAGGTGATTGAGCAAGTGATGAAGCGCAACGCTGTGATTAAATCACACATTAGCACAAATTATATTTGACCTTCTGCTTTTGGTAGCATTTGCATAAAGTTATTAAGTAATGCAGGCAGTTTTCCGTTCTTTATCTTGGTGTGTGTGTTTTGGTGCACCTCCAGATCGGCCCCAAGTGGAAGGACGTAGTGTCTCGCTGTATCAAAGGCCACTATCAGCCCCTGCTGCTGCTCTATGCTGACCCCCGAGGGACGCCGGTGATACTGCAGGAGAGCCCAAACTCTTGTACCAGCTCCAACCCGCAGCTGGAGCTCCAGCACTGCAGCAGCAAAGCTGGTTACGACAGCGAAGACTCAGGTACAGCAGAAATGAACCCTGCCTCACATCAGATGCGATTACTTTGTCTTTATCAGCTGCTTGCATGAGATGATTCAGCTTTAAAGCTCTGACCTTCAGTGCAATAATCCAACCTCTGCTTCTGGATACTGCAGAGAAAGCTTCTTTTACCGCCCTTGACTGTAAACAAACCCAAGTGTGTGCAGGATTACCTTAAAGGTCATCTATTCTTTCCCTTTCAGGTCGAGAGCCGTCCATATCCAGTGATACTCGCACTGACTCTTCAACAGACAGCTCCAGTCATCGCACTTCTCGCAGCCGGCCCTTGCACCAGTCTACGGGCAGCCACCTCTCCAGTGAATCCCAGACCACAGTGGTCTGTAACTACGACATTGGCACACCGCCACTTGGTGCTGACGCTGGAGGTAAAACTGAAGAGCCAGAAGTAGCTCCACCATGTCCTCCCGAAGTTGTAGGATTAGTTGTATATCTGTGTAAAAAAAACAAAAAAACAATAGACTTGTTCCAAAAATTATGACCAAATGGTTGCAATTAGCCCAGATTTCAAAAGGAAAGGCAACCAATATCAAATTTTGAGCCAAGTAAGATCATGACATCACTGCAGCATCCTGCTGATGAAGCAAATGTAGTATTTTTTAAATACAGTAGTCCCTCGTTTATCGTGGGGGATCCGTACCCTGAAGCCCCACAATAAGTGAAAAACTGCAAAGTAGGAATAGTAGTACAAGTAGTAAGTAGTGGTTTATTTTAGTAGAGTGATATATATACACACACATTAAGGTGTTTTAAACCCCACACTTTTGCAATATTCTAAACAATGTTTCTAAACAATGTTTCTAAACTCTAAACGCTCTAAGAGCACAGAATGTCATGATTTCAGCTACCTGCCTCACCTGCTCTTTGCCACCTGCAAGCATTTTTGGCTACGCCCACTTCTCCTCTCTTCACAGAGAACAGCTGATCAGCTGCAGCAGGAAGCTTATTCTGCAGCTCTGGGCTGCGCCCAGGTGCAGCAGGTGCTAAATAATTTAATATGATTTATTAAAAAAAAAAATTCCATGCTGATGGTGCAGCTCATCCATCAATCAGCCATTTGTGTGTCAAGTCCAATCGTATTTTGGAAAAACCACGATAGAGAGAGTCCACCATTAACAAACCGCGATGTAACGAGTGACTACTTTAATGCTAAATTGTTGTCATTTTCTACATTTATGCATTCAACTTCCCTTTTTAAAGCTGCATTTTAAAACATCCAAATTTCAAAAATATTACTAATGAACTTTTCGTTTGTGCGCACATTTGAGATGGATTTAAAAGCTTCAGTTGTGCTTCTACATATTCACCGTAGTTTTGTGATTTATATAAGATAACCGTTGGTGACTGAACTGCCCCGCTCTAAAATTAACTGCAACCAACAGTTAATGACTGGACGCTTCATTAACAGCTTCGCTAGAGCTCACGGTTTATCATGGGTTTGAAATATCTGTGAAATGCACACGTCGCTGCAGCGTTTTCAGGGAGTGAGTTTGCTGAGCCACAACACTTGTTGTTCGTACAGTTAAGAGCAAGCAGAGGTCAGTGTGCAGGTTTCAGTGAAACGAAGAGAGTTCTTTTTGTCTTTTTTTCATGACTGCAGCCTCTCCAGGTTCTGGGCCTCATTAGTGGATTTTTCTCACATTTATTTGCACTGCTGCTTGCATAATTGCTCCCCGCGGGATAAATAAAAGTTATTGGTTTTGCTTGCTCCTCCCCTCTCTCTCTCTTTCGCCCACGTTCAGAGTCGGCAGTGGAGGGTGCTCCTCGCCGCCCCTCTCCCCCCCTGCAGGAGTACAAGGAGACGGCCGTCTTCCTACTCTCTTCACGCAGGCCCCTCACCTCCTCCTCCTCGTCCTCTCGCCCCCTCTCCTCTTCGTCTTCGTCAGGAGTTGGAGGCTGCGAGGGTGGGGCCGGGGGTCCCCATTGGGAGGATGAAAGCACGAGCAGCGAGAGCAAGTCCAGGTACTGCACCGCTGATTGACACCCTGCCACTGGATTCACATTCAGATCCCGTGATCGTTCACTGATCGATAATAAGAGCTGTAAGTCTGCAGCGTTAACCGTCAACCCTTATTGCCACAGAGAGTTCGTCTTGTCATCTTTGATTTTCCAATCGTACAAAGGAAAAATAATTAAAAATAATAATAAATCAGACTTTCCTGTGAGGGAATGAAACATCAGTTGGTGAATTTCTAAGAAAACAAGTATTGTCTTTTTGTGACTTTAAGTCAAATCAGCAATTCTGATATTTGATGCAGCAGAAAAGTTATAACTAAAGTTAAAAATTTATCCTTTGTGAACTTTAGAAATTTTTCTTTTTTGATGAAAATCTGAACCTTTCACTTAATAGATCTTTATTACACTAAGTGGGACTTAAGCAAGGCTACAAAAGTTTTGATAGATCCAATATAAATAAATTAAAAGGTTTGGCATCAAACAAAAAGTAAAGAGTTTTCAGAATGTGACTCTTTTTCTTATCCCCTGAGTCAGTGGTTCTCAAACTGGGGTCCCCGAACCCCCAGAGGTCTGCGAACTGGAGCTTGGGGGTCTGCAAAAAATTATTTATTTTTTTTACAAGAATGTAGATGTTTAACAACCCATTAAAACACAGCAAAATGCAGGAAATCACATCTACTTTATTCAAAAATTTCTGGGGGAGGACCCCCACCCACTATTTGCATTCTAGCATCGATCAGTTTACAGATTAAGACGTGTTACTTGGTATGACTACTACTGTTGTGAATCTGTTCAGTTTTATGTAATAATCTGAAGAAATGGCAATACATTTGTGTTCATTATTTGCCAAGATGACGTTTTAATGTGGTTTTTGATGCTGTTAATTTTCTCAAAACTGTAATTTTTGGAAGTTGAAATTAAAAATGTTAATTAAGTGTGTCTTGAATGAGAAATACCCCATGTTGAAAAGTATAAAAATGGTATTAACACTATTAACGAACGTTACACTCCTGTAAATAGAGGAGAAAGAATTACGAGAGTGATTTTAATTTGCTTCTCTCTCAACAGTTTAATGCATATGTGTCAAACTCAAGGCCTGGGGGCCAAATGTGGCCCTCGTTGACATCTTATCTGGCCCCCAAGATGTAATATAAAATGCTAAATACTTTAATCACATTAATTTTTTTTCAGTAATATTTGATTATGATGTCAAAAGTGCAGCAGAGAATGTCAAATGAGACCAATCAAACTCTTGTTGAGAAACATGTGACCAAGAAAAGACGTTGGGTATCCAACGTGGGTTAATGTAGATTCTGAAACTGGCCCTTAGTTTAAAAAAGGTTTTAATTTTGGCCCCCATGTGTAAGTGAGTTTGAAACTCCTGGTTAAATGGAATCAAATATAAAGATTATACATGTTGCTCAATGTCATAAAATTGAGAAAAAAACCTAATTAATAAAGCAAAATAATAATGAACTGCCAAATATCAGTGTTTCACATATTTCTTAACACTCAAATAACAACAAAGTTCCTATTCTGCCGTTAGCTTAACAGCCATGATCTAATACACAACTGACAAACTGATGCACAGAAACGTCTAAAAACTCATGAAACAAAAAAAAAAAACTTCTAAAGTTCATAATAATAATAAATGATTATCTATAAAAGCTAATTGATAAACCAAAAATAAGAAGATATAACTAAACATCTGCGTTATAACATGTTTCCTCACAAAAAACGACAGTAAGCACAGTTTTTTAGCTTCAAAACTTAAGACCCATCACGAGAACAGGTCTTATTTATGTTACACAAATATTGCATTAAAGAGACAAATTGAAGGAAATTATTCAATAAACATGAGGGTTATGAGGGGGTCCCTGAACCCAAAACGTTAGAACCCTTGCCCTAGTACCAGTACTTGTTCAAACGTTCACACAAAGTGTGTCAAAGTAATAAAGTAAAGTAATAAAGGTAACAAAGTAATAAAAAAATCTTGGTGGAGAAACTTTAAGTTTTCATTTTATTTTCAAATGTTCACAATCCAACAGTATGCGAGAGCACCCAGAATATCTAACATTTGGCGCTCTTTCTAAAATAACCCCTAGAACTTTGCTGACTTAACGTCAAATCTTCTCAGTAGTTTGCCCGCCTCCTCCTTTCTGCCCACGCTGCATTAGCATTTAGATTCTGCTTATAGATCTGAACTATGAATCTCTTCCAGCGTGTTCATGCTCATCAGATTGTTTTTATTTCATTCTTTTATCTTCTCATTTCTTCGAGTCGTAATGACAAAGCGGTGTTGCATAAATTCTTATTACTGCTCTAAAAATAATATTACCTCTTTGATCTTTGAGCTATTCTACCTTTTCTTGGAACACATTACGTCAGGTTGCACATTTTTAATAGATTTCTTTATGTTTTATTGCACTAATCTAAATAAGGTTACTTTTTTTTTTAACTTCCCACTCATTTTTAAAATTTCTTTAGTTCTTCTGGAGGCTGTTACCGGCCCACCTGGAGGCCCAGGAGAGAGGCCCTAAACATCGACAGCATCTTCACTCGGCAAAGAGACTCATCTCTGGGCTACAACTCGGTGCCTGACCCCGCTCTCCCTCCAGAGCCCCTTCCTTTAGGATTACAGCCAGGACTGGAAGAAAGGAGAGAGACCGGGGAGGTGGGAATCGGGCTGGTTGGACAGCCCAGGTCTTTGGGCGGTGGACGGACAATGGGTCCCCCTGCTCCTCCGCCTCTGAGAGGGGTGGAGCACCAGCCACGTCTCATCCAGAGGATGGAGAGTGGCTACGAAAGCAGCGAGAGGAACAGCAGCAGCCCCGACAGGTAGGACACAAATAACAGTTACTGTCTGGCTTGTGTTGTTCATCACGTTTCCTCCTCCAGTTTCTGCCCTCTTACCGTTTTATTTCACTTCATTAGCTGGAACCACGAATGTGACATTAACAAGAACAAATGATGCAGAAGATGCGCTCCATAACGACAAATTAAGCAGCAAACACATTTGTCTTTCTGCGTTGTCTCGCTTACCGATTCCCCCACTTTTCTGCCCGCCTGTCTCTCTGTCCTCGCCCTCTTTGTTGCGTCGCTGCAGGGAAGTGGGGCAACAGAAACGGGTGCTGATGTCAGGACCTTCATGGCGTTCGGTGCCCAAGTCAAAAAGCAGTGGTGCCATCATGCAGAAGCTGCCTCCACCCAGCTGGGTCAGTGGCACCAATGCAGGTGTGACATTTTT
>NC_056514.1:33546725-33581572 GCF_014905685.2 Nematolebias whitei | reverse complement strand
ATGTGTTCCTTCAAGGAATGATAGACTTTTAGTTTACTTCTGTTTTTTAGGCTCTGGGCGCAGTGAGCTGGACGAGCTGCAGGAGGAGGTGGTGAGGAGAGCCCGCCAACAGGAGCAGCTGAAGCGGAAGGAGGCAGAACAGGAGGCAGCCAAGGGATTTAACCCCAGACCCAGCAAATTCATGGACCTGGACCAGCTCCAGCACCAGGGTATGGATTAAATGAGAAAACTCGGTCTAGGAGGGCGTTAGATGTTTTTTTTTTTTTTTTTTAATAAGAGCAACAAGGTATGGTGCTTCAGGTTGGGGTTTATGTCTGACTTTATTCATCTTTGTGAAGTTGTGTACAGTAGTCCCTCGTTTATCACGGGGGAACGGTACCCTGAAGTCCCGCGATAAGTGGAAAACTGCGAAGTAGGGATAGTAATACTAGTAGTAGGTAGTAGTTTATTTTAGTATTTACAAAAGACAGACAGACAGACAGACAGACAAGATAGGTAGGTAGATAGATAGAT
The DNA here is from genome assembly GCF_014905685.2 of Nematolebias whitei. Classification (NCBI taxonomy): domain Eukaryota; kingdom Metazoa; phylum Chordata; class Actinopteri; order Cyprinodontiformes; family Rivulidae; genus Nematolebias; species Nematolebias whitei. The sequence continues at coordinate 33,581,059 of NC_056514.1, read as the reverse complement.
AAAGATGTTGAACAATGTTTCTAAACGCTCTAAAAGAGCACAGAATGTCATGATTTCCCTCTCCGCCGCTCTCAGCCACCTGCAAGCGTTCTCGGCCACGCCCACTTCTCCGCTCTGCAGGAGACCAGCTGATCAGCTGCAGGAGGAAACTTATCCTGCAGTGTGGACTGCACACGAGTGCAGCAGGCGCTAAATAATTTAAAATAATTCATTTTAAATAACAATTCCATGCCGATCGTGCGGCTCATCCACCAATCAGCCAGCTGTGTGTCATGTCCAGTCTTAGTTTGAAAAACCGCGATAGAGCAAGTCTGCGAAAAACGAACCGCCAAGTAGCGAGGGACTACTGTAGCTCACAAAGATTATCGGTAGCAATTAGCAAAGCAAAAAGCATCAGTTAAAAAAAGGTTAGGACTTCCAAATTCTGAGGTGCAGTGAATGCAGCATGATTTAAAATAAAGTTAGGAGCAAGAAAGTGAAGATGAGGAGGCAGGGTTCTTATAGTGACTTCAGTCCTTTAAATATAAACTATCAAAGACAGAAAAAGTACTTTTTTCACCGTATGTTCTCTTTAAGGTCAAACTGTCACCTGTTTTCCTGTGAACAGTCACACTCACGTGTCCATGCTTTTGTCTGACCTCAGCTTGGTGCTTATTCCCATTTGTTGAACTGTCTCTCTTCTCATCTTCGCTGGTGATTTTGAAATAATTTTTTGGAAGTTAGGTTTGTGTAATTTAAATGTGTGTATGTATTAAGTGGCTCCAGCTGAGTTTGGTGTAGCTGAACAAAGCAGAAAACAAATTACAGCCTCTAGTTCACCTTTTAACTAATGTGGGAACTCACATGGGATGACCAGAACGGAGCTGAGAAACTCATTCTTATTTTAAATCCATTTTAATTTGGGAGCTGTGCTGTCCCGAGTCCAAATGTGTGTGCTGACATTCTATCTATAATAACTGTGTACGTCTTTGTGCATCCGGTGCCTCTGTTGTGTGAGTTTCACGATCTTAGACAAAAGACTGCTGAAGCGATTGTTTCGAGGTCCCTCAACTAATTTCACACGCTCAGGTCAATTTCCATCAAAGCTGGTGAAGATTGGTAAACAGCTTGTTGCAGCAGTTGTATCATTTTCTTTGCGACTCTGGAGAATATCTCTGTTCCAGGGTAATTACTCAACTAACAGCCTGTGCGTGGTCTTATTCTGGACTGGGGGACCACAAAGTGTGACAGGCGTCGACTTGAGGAGACTCTGAAATGTATCCGGAGAGGGATTCGAACAATGTTTAACTGTAGCTTTATTGGAAATGTTGGAGCGTCCATATCTGGGTCAACTATGATCAGAGACATAGCATTTTCAAATACGTTCAGTTGTTATGGACAAACTTGACTAAGTGTTGGGATGCTCAGAGCCATCCACATAATACTCCTGCTTTTTAGGCTTTTTAGTGTTACCCCAACCCCTAATTTTTAAGACGTTTTGGTTCTTGATTTGAAATTACAAGGAGTACAAGTTCAAATATGCCACTGCAAAACAAAACACCCTTTTGAGAAGCTGATAACCAATAATAATAATAATAATAATAATAATAATAATAATAATAATAATAATAATAATAATAATAATAATAATGATAATAATAATAGTCAATCATTCTTTTACTACATTTTTTTTATTGGATTTCTAATATGCCATGCAGTGGTGAGCACAGTTAACCAAAAAGTTAGCTTCACTAACCCATCCATCATTATTTTTACTTGCTTCTTCCTTTTCAGTCCACTGGGAGCACTGGTGCCCATGTCAAGCCATAACTGTGCAAGAGGCGGGGGACAACCAGGACAGGTTGCAAGTCCATCTCATGGACACAGAGACAAACAACCATTCACTCTCTCACTCACAATTAGGGACACTTAAAGTTACCAATCAGCCTAACATGCATGGTTTCGGTATGTGGGAGGAAACCGGAGTACCCGGAGAAAACCCACGCATGCACAGAAAGAACATCCACCCAGAAAGATCCCTGACTGGCATTTGAAATTGCGGCCTACTCGTTGAGAGGCAACTGCTTTACAAACTGAGCCACTGTGCTGCCCTTCACTAACCCATATTCTGCTAACTAAAAAATTAACTTTGCTGGCGCTAAACCGCCAAACAGGTAAAGAAAATTAGCAGAAGCTAACGCTACACCACTAACCGCTAAGACGACTGTCTCTCAGTCTGCGTCACACGTCTTTGTCTCCTTCCAGTTTTAAGCTAAGTCGACTAATCACGTCTTGCCACATGTACACATAATAAGCCAATAGCACGCCTAACGGACTCTTTGAGCCACGCCCACAACAGACAGCAAGAAGCTTGTGAATTTTGCTGCGCTGTTAGCTGTTAGTGGAATAGCGGAATTGTGCCCACCACTGATGCCATTAATGTTATCAAACCAGATGCAGATATATACCATGACACAGCTGAATGCGATGCAGCTTTTTATAGTTGATAAAGAAGATTGACAATGATTTTAGAGTAATTTTTAACATAAAAAAACTCATTATTAAGTATTTTTTTCTAGTGCAACCACTTGTTTCCTGCAACATTCTCAGTTTGAACACCCAGATAGCCCTACCACTTCTCTCTCTATTTATATATCACAAAGAATTAACACTAGCCACTGGCATGAACGGGCAAAATATAGAGGGACAATGTTTGAGATAGGATTACACTTTTTTTTTCTCAATAGCACTAGAAGTCTGGCTGAATATAGATGGATATCATCAGTGTCAGATCACATTATTTTTTAAAGAGCCTGAATCAAATACCTCAGCGGCAGCTGCTTGAGTCGACGTGGACATTTATACATCCATTCATGCTTCCCAGAGGATGAATCCAACCGACTTTAGTAGTCCCTTGACTTTCCTTTCTCCACTAACAAGGTGGAAACATTATCAAAGCCAACAAATCTACATCAGCATCAAATGGTTTTTGTGCTTGGTTAGCAAATGTAAGCACACTGCTATTGATGCTGTTAACACTTTAACTGCTTAATACCAGTTATAATCAAGCTTAATGCACTGTTCAGCCTCTCAGATCCCTTTGAATCAGTTGTCTAAGTCTTTTTTCATGCCTCAACAAGCTCAGGTTTCAACTGGATGTTTTATAGTGCCAGTTTATTCAGGTCAGTATGAAAAGTTTTCTAGTATTTTAATAATAATAAGAATGATGATAGTTTCAGATGAAGGCTTTGTCGGCCCTGTTGCTTTCAACAACTACAGGGTGTGGAGGAGCTGGTGGGTGGTACAGCGGTCTTGTAATCCTGAGGCTGCGGGTTCGAGCTCAGGTTGTGTCAAGAATGGCATCCGACATACAACAGTTGTCAAATATTTCCTACGAGGAGTATTTTCAGGTTAACACTCAGCTTCAGTTGCGAAACTGTGACTTGAAATCACTGGAGGTTTTCTTTTCAATAATTTCTATTTGGTCCCTGCATCCATAAATCATATGTCTGTTTGTGTGACCCCCAAGATCTGCTTTGTGTTTGTGTGTCTCGGGGGGTGGGGGGTGGGGGTGTAATCATTTGTGTAAACTGCAGGTGTTCATATTTTCCCCTCCAACTCATCACTAATTAAATCAATATCAGGGATTATCGTCTTGCGTTCTCTGTCCTTCTGTGCGTGCCACAGTGTTTTATTCACCCAAGACTTTTTACGCACACACACAGATCATTACTCTCAGCTTTGATAAATGAAAAGAATGACTTGTAGACAAACAGACGGCGTCCCTATCTGCACAATTATGTTACAGTGTTTGGGTTCCTGCATCCATATTGATGGATTCAGTCATGCACGAACCCGTCTGCCGCAACGTTAGAGAATGTTAGAGACTAAAAACCAAACTTTTCTTTAATTAGCCTGTATTATTTAAATACCTGTCCTCTGTTTTGCTAATCTTTATTAAACTCATCTAACACCTATCATGCTGCACTCACAAGACGATAAAACACAAATGAGTATTTAATTAGACGTGCAATTATAGTACTGGTTATTAACAGAGCATAATGTTTATAGCCCTTGAAGTCACTTAGAAAACCTTATTTTAGTTCCTAAACCTATTCTTAAGAATAAAGATAATAGTAAGTTAAAGGCCTTGGATTACTCATTCAACCTTTATTTATACAGGTTAATCCCATTGAGCCTCAGGGACTCATTTACAAGAGATCTGATTTTAACAATGGTTGATGATAACAGTAGACAATCATAAAAGAAAGCATATAAATTGAGAAGAACAAATGAAAGAAAATGGTAATTAAAAATAAAACAAAACAAAAACAGCTACATTATGAGGTGATGTAGAAAACTAAAAACAGGAACATGTCTGCAGTGGTTTTTGCCCTGAACTTAACAGTTTGAAGCCACTTAGAGAGGTCAAGGTCGAGAGCTTCAGATCTTTTTGAAAGATATTCCAGGAAACAGAGCGAAGTAGGAGAAGGCCCTTTTGCCTAGTTCAGTTCTCACTGAGAGAACACTGCAGGTAATAATGTCCTGAGAGCGCACGCTGTAGCTGCACTCACGCAGTGACATGTAGGAGATGTATGAAGGCAGCAGACCAAGAAGTGATTTAAATATGAAAATGTACCAGTGAGAGAGTCTGCGTGAAGTTAATGATGTCCAGTTAACCAGTGAATACTGGGTGCAATGGTGGGTATGGTAGTTACAGCCAGTTGTGAATCTTAGCGCACCGTGATAGACAGAGTCCAACATCTGCAGGGTGCTCGTAGGAGCGTTGTAGATAATGTCACCGTAATCAATGGAGGGAAGGAAAGTTGCAGTTACAAGGTGTTTCCTAGCGTTCAGAGTTAGACAGGATCTATTTCTGAAAAAGAAACCCAGTTTAACTACACTGCCTGGCCAAAAAAAAAAAAGTCACTATCTAGATTTAACTAAGCAAATAGGTACGATCCTCCTATTGGATAATTACTGCATGGGTGATTATCTTTCATCTGCAACAAGTTATTTAACTCCAACTGGTGCAATGAGTTACTTCTCATTTCTTAAACAAACATGTTGAAAGACACATCGTGTGGTCGTGGAAAAGATGTCAGTCTGTTGGAGAAGGGTCAAATCATTGGCATCAAGCAGAGAAAACATCTAAAAGGAGATTGTAGAAACTACTAAAACTGGGTTAAGAACTGTCCAACGCATTATTAAAAACTGGAAGGATAGTGGGGACCCATCGTCTTCGAGGAAGAAATGCGGCTGGAAAAAAATCCTGAATGATCGTGATCTGCGATCACTTAAACGTTTGGTGAAATCAAATAGAAAAAAAACAACAGTAGCACTCAGGGCTGTGTTTAACAGTGAAAGTAAGAACATTTCCACACGCACAATGTGAAGTGAACTCAAATTGAACAGCTGTGTAGCCTTAAGAAAACCACTAATCAGTGAAGCTAACTGAAAAAAAAAGGCTTCAGTTTGCTAGAGAGCATAAAGATTGGACTCTGGAGCAATGGAAGAAGGTCATGTGGTCTGATGAGTCCAGAATGACCCTGTTCCAGAGTGATGGGCACATCAGGGTAAGAAGAGAGGCAGGTGAAGTGATGCACGCATCATGCCTAGTGCCGAGTCATCACTGCAAGATCTTGGTGAAAATTAATGCAACACTGGATGGAAATAGATCTTGTGACAGTGCAGAAGCTTATCGAAACAATGTCACAGTGAATGCATGCTGTAATCAAAGCTAAAGGCGGTCCAATGAAATATTAGTGTGTGACCTTTTTTTTTTTTTTTAATAGTAGCAACTTTTATTCTTTGGCCAGGCAGTGTATGTTCCGTTGTCAAATGATGAGTTCAAGCTTTATAAGTCAAACCATAAAAACAACATCATACACAATCTTATGTGATCTCTCATATGATCTTTTAGCCTTTGGCGTATGATATGTGAATAACTCAAGTACTACCACACCAAATTGTAGCTCACAATCTGTAACATTGGCTGAATTACAGTCATTGTTGTATTTGCTAACATTGCTTTGCTGTGGCAGCCATTCTGAATCAAGTTGACCTCTAAAGTTCATGAGTTATAGATGCACATCCAGTAATTATTTTCTAAAAGTTCCAATAAAATTCAGTCATGGGCTATTTATTTAACAGTGCAGTCAAATGAACACACATTAGCACCCAAAACCAACAACTACTGCAGCCTCACTATCAGAATCCAGGATTTTTTATGCAACAACCAAAGGCTCAGACTCACAACAGGAAGTGCAATTGTCACTTCACATCACAGGTCCTCAAAATGCGCTGAAATATAATGTGTTATTCAGTCACTTTAATTTTGGAAAAGGCAAATCCCAGCTAAAGCTAATCTGGTGTCATAATTTGGAACAAAATCCTGCACTGCAGCTTCTAAATTCATCTAACTCGAGCCAGAATCAAAGCATCTGCTGAATGTTTTATCAGGTTTCTGCAAGAAGAGCTGACTGTTATTGCTACAAACAGCACAATTTTAAACCAATTGATCAGATGTTTTTTTTAAATAAAATGCTTCTTATGAGCTTTTGCTAACTTGTCTCAGTTGGTGTAAGATGAGGCGCTGTCTGTGCAGAAACCAAATATAGCAGTTTATAACTTAAAGCTTATAGAACTTATAGAGCAGGAGTGTAACACACAAAGTCTTCCCCTGCAAATATAAATATTAAAATAATGCAAAATGCTCATTCTGCTCTGCTTCTGTTTAATCTGTCGGTCTTCCTCGTCGTTTCTTTCTTGTGCTCACTCACAGGTTTTGCTGCCGCTCTGTCGTTATATATTTCTCTTTTCTCTTTTTTATCTTCCACTCTTGTTAACGTCCTCAGCTGTGCTCAGACCCCTGCATGAGGCTAACGCTCATAGCGGATTGGCTGTAGCTGCGTGCATGAGGAGCACTGGGGGCCCAATCAAACGCGGGCAGGAACAGGAAACGGAGCCGGACACGGGAAACGTCCACCCACAGGGGCCTTGCAGGTACCACCACTGTCCCGTCCTTATGTGTCCAAGTGGCCCCTGTATCCTTCATCTTCCACTTCCTTTAATGGGTTATGTTCTCAGACCAGTGATTAGCGCTGTCGCCTTACAGCGACAAGATCGCAGGTTCGCCTCCTGCTCTTTCTGTGTGGTTTGCATGTTCTCATGGGTTTTCTCCAAAAATGGGTTAAACAAAATGGACAGATGGGTGAGAGGCTGTCCTAACACCCACCTCAGGTCTCCACTGTGTGTCAGCTGGATAGAAAAACACTTTATATGTATAATCTTCAGTTCTGGCTGGCTACGGTCTCACAACCAGTTACTCTGATCCCCACCAGCAATGCACTCCCTCCTTCTGTTTGTGTGTCTGAATTTGTGTTCGACAACACACCCTCAAGTTACTTCATATCCCCTTTGTGTATTTGTTGCAATGCAGTAAAAGCCTGCTTTGCTGAGTTGCCATCAAGAAAAAATAAAAACAAAGCAAGTTGGATCATTTCTCTGTGCTTCACTGCTTCCTCCCCCCCATTGTTGCTGTGCTTCTCTTCGTAGCTGTGGCTTCCCTCTGCTCTTTGTGCGCTGCTGATCTGTCCTTCTGTGAAGCTGCAGTCCGTCACTGTGCTGCTGTGTGACTGCAGTCAAACATCCTGCGCTGGCTTTGGTTTTTTATTTGCTGCTGAGCTTGTGTGTTGCAGTTCGTCAGTTTGCTCCTTTGCTGCAACGGCGCTGACTGAGATTTTTGACAAATTTATGATTGAACACATGCAAAGCAAGACATTTATCGTGTTAGCTGGTCAAATATACCAAAGTTCATGCTCAATAATCCAGGTGTAACAATCTGACAACGTTCATTCAGGTCATCTGGATGGTTTCTTTCTTTTTTTTTGTTGTGCTAATTGAGGAAGTCCTTTGGATGAAGGACGAAACGTCTCAGCACGAAAAAAAAAAAAAATAAGAAGAAACCGTCCAACCTGGATTATTGAGCATGAACTTTGGTGTTTTGAACCACTTTGGCATGGCTGTCTCAGAGGAGTTGACAGAGGAGAGAGCGGGCGCCAGAGGCCATCTTAGCACCAGCAAACGGGTTTTTTCCACTATGGAGTATGCTGTGGGAATCAGTTTTGTTTGGTGGCTTAATTGAGGAAGTCCTTGAGATGAAGGATGAAACGTCTCAACACACACAAAAAAAATACGTCCAGATGACCTGACTGAACATTGTTAAATCAAATGTAGTATGCACGACTTATTTTCAGTCACTTCAGCAGTTTCTGTTGGAACACAAACACAAATTTAGCTTACAATTTTATTTTTAAACACTGTCAATATGGGATGAATGTATTCTTCAAGCTTTGTGCATTATTTTACAACTTTTTGTTTGTTCGGTCTTCATGACTTTACAATAAGTACCTTTTTAAAATAAGTGTTTCTCATTTCATGGTCTACAATAAATACATTTACTGAGCTTCATTTACAGCATGACCTAACTGTCTAAAGAAATTAAAGAAAACAAACTTAAGATTATTTATACAACAGAAACAAATTTGATATTATGGACAAGTTTTTAGACAGCAGCAATATTTATATAGTGAACGGTGATTTTGCACAGCTACAAAATTTGTTGAACTAAATTTTATTTGTAGTACTGCCATAAAATAAAAGTTACAACAAGCATATCTTAACATGATGACCCAGACTGACTGACAAATCAAGGCCACTAAATTATATTATATTATAGTGGATCATATGTTGTATTTTATTTCTTCGTCCAATGCAACTGGAACAGTAAAATGCCCAAATGTTAAATATATAAAATAAAGACATCGGCTCTTCCTAAAATTTTGTAAGTTACAGCTTTAAAGTCAGGATGTTTCTCATGAAGCAACAGCTGGACTGCACTTTCCCACCATGGCTCCTTTTCAGCTTTTGTAGAAATAAATAACGTCTGACTTTACTGTCAATCAAAGCTTTGGAAAGATTTTTTAAATTGTCCTCACAGAAGAAAATATTTAATAACTCACCATTTTTCAGACATATCAGAGCGTGAAACTTGCTGAAACTTGTGAATCGAAGAATTAAAAAGGTTTTTGGACATGTACTAAATTAAAGAACTTGAACCAAAGCAGAAATCCTGCACAAGTTTTTCACATTACCAATAAACATCACAGTGTGGTTTGATTTGGATGGTACCATGTTGTTTGCCCTATAAGTCAAGTTTTTTTGCAGAATTTGCATACCCTGTGACTTATACGCCGAAGTGATGTATTTATGGATTTTGTTCTCATATTTATAAACCAATTTTTGGCTGAGATATGACTGTTTTCATTCATTCTGAAGTTGAAATTTGTACAAGGAAGCTGAAAGAAGCTGAACCAGAACAAAATGTGAAAGGAGCAGTAAAAGGTTGTAAACATGACTAAAGAATTGAAGGACGTAAAATGAGCTCAATTCGTTTCCTATGAGAAAAAAATGGCAGAAAAGGCTAAATATTTCAAAAAGCTAAAGTTGCACCAATACCAAAAGTCATAGCACTCTTCTCCTGAACGAGCTGAATGTCGTGATACATGATTTGTTGAAATAGCACAAAAAATATGGAACAAGAAAGATGCTGAAAAACCAAAAAAGTCCATGCTCAATAATCCAGGTATACAATTCAACATGGACTATTTTGGTTTTGAACCAGTTTGACATGACTGTCGACAAGGAAGAGGGCCGGCTCCAGAGGAGGGGGCGTGCCAAAGACACCATCTTAGCACCAACATAACTGGTTTGTTCCACTTTGGAGTAAGCTGTTTGGGGGAAGAATCAGTTTTGGGTTGTGTGTTTCCTTGACTGATGAAGCCTTCTGGATGTAAGGTGAAACAGTTCAGCAAAAAAAAAGAAACTGTCCAGATGACCTGACTGAAAATTGTTGGATACTGAAAAACATAACGGAAGAAAAATGGATCACAATAGTTTGAATGCATCATAAACATTCACACAGTAAAAGCAACCTTTGCCTCTACTAATATTATGAGTGGAAAACATTTCACCTTTTTATTTTTGTACTAATAAAACATCCCATACTTGCACTAAAGATTGCCATAGAAATTCATGACAAGTCTTTAGGCACTCCGAGGGAAATGAACTTTTTTGTAATTATAAAGGCGAAGACAAAAGATTGGATGTGTTAACTTATTATTATCGATTTTAGTCTGTATCCTAAAAGTAAATGAAGTGAAATTGAAAAAAAAAAAAGTTAATCAGTGTTACCAGAACTGGAGGGAACGAGTAGGTGGAAGGAAAGCTCTCGGCACTCGGCTTCTTTTATTACCTTCCTCCTCGCTTCTATTGATCAACATAAGCCTCTGATTTATAGCTTGCTGCTGCAAAGCCTTCTTAGTAATTACTAAGGCTTGAAAAAAAGACCAAAGTTAATGTTGAGGAGGGGGGTTTGGGGGGGGGGGGTTTGGCTGGACGCTGCACAAGAAAAGAGACGTTTACCGACTTTTACAGCCCATATCAACACACTGCTGTTCTGACGGAACACCTTGCTCTGCAGAGGAGACCCTCTAATGTTCTTCTTGTATAATCCGTCCAATAAATCAGTGCTCGTGAATCAATACAGTGACACAGAGCAGTGAGTAAAATATTCAATGTGCAGGACGACACGGGGAGTAGATTCCTGCCTTTTAAAGTTCTGATAAAAACACTTTTGGTGTTTTTTGATGCTTTGATCAGATTAAGTTTTTGTCAGCTCAGCTTTGCTTGTGCCTCACTCACACCAGCATGGCTCCAACACAGAGCAGAAGGCTGCATCATCGTGTGTGTGTGTGTGTGTGTGTGTGTGCGTGTGTGTGTGCCTGCTTGTTTATCCTGCTGTGGTGACCTTCCCTCAATGCAGTAACTCACCTGACGTCAAAGCTTCTCTGTATTTTGATTTTTTTTTTTTCACCTCCTGGCTGACTGACATTACTCCCCCACTCACCCTCCTCTCTCCCCTCCTCCAGTGAACAGCCTGGCTCGGTCCAAGTACTGCTGACGCCCAATCAGGAGGAAGAAGAGGACCAGGCCAGGCCCAGCCAAGAAGTGGCCCAGGGCCAGGAACCACCCCCACCACCCTACCGGCCTCGACCTACGCTCACCCTCTGCATTGCTCACCCTTGCGGCCCCTCCAGTCAAGAGGAGGAGGAGGGCAGGCATGCGGGATGGAGAGGGGAGGAAAGCGAGGATGGGAGGGAGGGGACGGGGGTGAGGCTGTGCGAGTTGCTGCAGGCAGGGGGGGTGAGTGTCAGACCCCTGGGGAAGCACTTAGCCATCTCCCTACCTTCGCTTCCTCTGCGTCTCTGGGATACACCAATCACACACAGCGCACACCTCAAAAACACACACTCCCCACCTCCCTCGTCGCCCCCTCTGGAAACTTTTGGGCAAAGGAAACCTCTTGCACCGCTCTGGCAGCCCCCCCAGCCCAATTCCCCTGACGACAGGGCTCATCACCAGCAGCGTAGAGCCGCCGCTGACAACAGCACACGTCACTGGTCCTCCTGGAGTTTGGACCGCCCCGACGCCGTGGTGTCGCCCTACGACACGCCCCCCGACCGCTGCGTTCCCATCAGGCCACAGACGCCCAGTCAGAACTACAGCTACAGTTGCCAGTCCTCTCCGGGGCACTACAGCTCCCAGCATGCTCTGGGTCGGCAGGGTAATCCCTGCTGTGATCGAGAGGAGGCTGAACTGTCTGAGCTGGACTCTCTTTACCAGGCCAGTCTGCAGGCTGGAAGGACAGGTACACACATGCACACACACACACACACACACGGTAATGAGTTGCATCTATTTAAGTTTATCTGAGATAAGCGGGTGGATTTTCTAAATGAAACTATTGTTAGGAGGGAAGGGTCAAATCAATGTCATTAGTAAAACTTATCATTCTTTCTGGGAATGCATATCGTCCATGTGTTTTATGACTGGTTTCAGACTAAGATATTCTTGTTTTAAACAGGAACAGAGTTATAACTGTTTTGATCAAAGCTTGTAAATTATAATTTCAGAGTTTAATAGCGCTTAGAGTTTGTGTTGAGGACGATTCTCAACTAAAACAAAACCAAATTTTTGTTAAATTTCTTTAAAGATGATTGAGTTACAACTATTTATGTGTTGTCTAATGCGGTGCTGTTGTGTCCATCTAGAATTGGAGTTACCATATTTTTCGGACCATAAGGTGCACTTAAAATCCTTTAATTTTCTTAAAAAATCGACAGTGAGCCTTATAATCTGGTGCACCATATGTATTAATTCTGGTTGTGCTTACCGACCTCGAACTGATTTTATGTGGTACACGGCGCTCAAAAATCTGTCAAAATGAACTTGTTTCACTTAATGCGCCTCATAATACGAAAAATACGGTACTCCAAAATTTAATCATTGTATCTGTTTAATGGCTACTTTCTGAGAGATGCAATAAAATTCACAAGTTGTCCATGAAATATTTTGCTAATGGACAAATAAGTTTGATGCTAAAAACGAATGTTAACGTTTTAAGCAAAAAAAGCTTGCAGTATGTGTAGTACTTGATACAAGTGTTAGGAATAAAACTACTACCACACCAAATTTGAGGCTAATGTTTTTTGAATTGGTTGAGTTAGACATTTTTGTGTTCCCTAAGCTTAGCTGGCTGGGACGGCCAGGCTAATCAGGGTTCACTGTTGTTGTCTTTATTATTATTATTATTTTATATTAGTCAAAGTACTGCCATACATCCCAAATCAGGAGTGTCTGTTAAAAGCTATTAATTCCAAGTTTTTACCACCTTTGTGTTTTCAGGCTGCAGCCCATCCGAGAGGCTGATATCCAGGATGGGGGGGCAGGTGCGCTCCAAGACTCCCAACGCAGACATGGAGAGGAGTGTGTACGGGGCGGATGGCACTGACACCCCCACCTACCTCAACAAGGCATCACCTGCTTATTGATTTTAGCAGAATAACCCGCACACGTTCACACAGGTCATCAGCTGGATCCGTGTTCAGGCGTGATAAAGGACCTTTTCTGTCTCTGCAGCCAATGATGTTGCGGGATCTGCGTCTGGGGGCGGGGCCTAATGACGGGGAAAGTCAGCGGCGAATCGGACGCAGCCTGAGTGGCACGATGGTGACCTCTCGTCGCAGCCGCCTGACTGCAACCCGCAGCTTTGTGAGTAGGGCTCCCACTGCTCTGCTGCCTCCTTGTGGCTTCTAGCAGCTTCTGCCTGAGGCCCCAGGTCACGTTTCACATCTTGTTCTCTCCTCTTTCCTACACACTGTCTCATTTTCTTCCCGTTTCCAAACTGTGCTCCTTATCTCGGAGTCTCCTCTGTTTCTCTAAGGTGAAGCAGACTGAAGTCAGTGCCTCTCCTTGCTTACTTCCTCTCTTCTGAGTCCCTGTTGCTATTCCATCACTTCCTTCATCCTCATAACCACCTCTTCATCACCATCTCCCTTCACTGCTTCTCAGGTAAACACTGCCCTGAGCCAAGTTTTCTATAAAAGAAAACATCTCCTTAGCATCTGCTGGAAACTTGGAGTTTTGGTTGGGCTACTTTGTGTGCCAGATAAAAAGTGCATTTGAGGAATAATTACTGTACTTGCCGCCGTACACGTCGCACAACCTTATAAGTTCCATCAGTCCAAATATGTCTAATAAAATGGGGAAAAAACATAAATAAGTCGCTTCGCCATATAAGTCGCATCTGTTATGTGTCACTGTTGATGCGTCACTGCTGACCACCCAGAAACGTGGGCCGGTGTGCCAAAAATCGATTGGATACCAAATGGCGGCCGTGGGAGCGTGCACAGGAGGACTTTAACAAGAAGTTAACAAGATTAACACTTAAAAACAATTATTTGTTTGCTTGAAATTATAGCAAAGGTGTGTCTCAGTCCAACTTTTCCTTAATAAATACACTATAATGGTCAAATCAGCTGCATTTCAAAAATCGATTCACGGAAGTGCGCTGAGGGATGACTCACTGTGTATTTTGTCGAAATTTAACAAGATAACCACCTTAAAACAATTGTTTGCTCAACATTATAGTAAAGGTGTGTCTCAGTTGAACTTTTCCTTAATAAATGCGCTTTGATGGTCAAATCAGCTGCATTTTGCCACGCCACCCAGGTGAAATGCAGCTGATTTGATGTTTGCTCCTGGAGTTCCGGAGCGAGATGAAGGTAGCCTGTATGGCAAGCCAAGTGTCTCATTAATAGCCACTTTTATCTATTAATGAGCCATTTGGATTGCCATATTGGTCAAGCGCCCTCTAGCGGCTGAAAATGATAGTGTTCAATATTTTCCATGTCATAATGAATGAAATCGTCACGTCAGCCAAAAATTGGGTTATAAATATGGGGAAAAAAAATGTATAGTCACTTCAGTGTATAAGTTGCAAGACTTGCAAATTTCTGCAAAAAGGTGCGACTTATACGGCAAAAAATACAGTAATTAAAAAATACTTTCCAGGAAATTGGGCTTATCTGGCGCAAAAGTAAAGAAGTTTCAGTTTGCAGAGTGCTGGCTTTTGAGAACATTTACTGAGTTTTTTGTATCTGTCACAAGCCAAAGTGCAAATCTGCCTTGTGCCACATTTATTTGAAACCTTTAGAAATTCATTTAAAAGTACATCATTTATTTTTTGCCCAATATAATATTCAAATGCCACAAACCCAGTGTTTGTAAACCTGACTTAATTGCCTTAAAACGCTTTTCCTAAGCTTATTTTAAAAGCTGGCAGCCAAAAAAGAAAAATGACAACAAGGGAAAAACTTTAATAAACTCTACAAGGAGTTGAACTGCAGGGCAGACAGTCCTGACACGGCCCACAACACAGAGGCAAAATTAATGAAACAAACAGTTTCTTTGTCTGGAAGCAAACCAACGTTCCAACAAACATGGTTTAATGTCATGAGAGCATGTTGGCAGTAATGGCACATTAAATTACAACCGAAGAATGTTCCTACCCTGACACAATATTTTCCATGCTGTGTATTTTTTCCTCGAAAACAAACTTTTTTATAAAGTCCAGGTTTTATGATGAGAAGATCAGGTTAAAGTGAGAGCAATACAGGAAAAAATGTGAACATAAACATATGGACATGTGTGTACTCAGCTGCAGTTTCATCATTTTGCGACGGTTTTTGTCAAGTTTACACAAATATGTTAAAAACCAAGTTTAAAAATGTAATTGTTTTGAAAGTTTTTCTAAAAATCCCGTTTTTTTTCCCACACAGAAACAGATTTTGCCTGTGAATGCCATGCCTTCTCTCGTTGAGATCTGAAGCCAGCTGGAAGTGTTTTTTTACAGAAGCTGCTGTAAATTTGGGACAAGCGTCTGCGTACTTATAATGTGGAGCTTTAAGTCACACCTACTCCCCCGCAAACAATTATGAGATTTATTTTAATCATGAAACGGGGGAGTGGTGTTACAGAGGTTAGAGAAAGTGAGTCCATCATAGGCAATTTTCCAGTTCGCATTCGCAGAACAGCACATAAAATGTGGGTGGGAAAGGTGAAGCATCGACATCTGCCTCCACCTTAAGTTGCCCCACTGTGGGCCTTTGACCCTCCAGCTGCTCCCTAGGCACCTTAGGTGGCAACCCTCTCCTCCACATGGGTGCTCACATGTGTGATGGGAATAATGCAGAGGAATAAAATATCCACCTATCCATCCATTATCTTCCGCTTGATCCAAAGTCGGGTCGCGGGGGCAGCAGCTTGAGCAGGGAGGTCCAGACATCTCTTTCCACAGCCACCTCCTCCAGCTTTTTTGGGAGGACTCCAAGGTGTTCCCAGGCTAACTGAGAGACAGTCTCTCCAGCATGTCATGGGTCTTCCCGGGGTCTCCTCCCAGTTAGGTGTCCAGGGGGCATCCTTACCAGATGCCTGAACCACCTTAACTGGCTCCTCTCGATGTGGAAGAGTAGCTGTTCTACTCTGAGTCTCTCCCGGATAACTGAACTTCTCACCCTATCTCTAAGGGAGAGTCCAGCTACCCTGCGAAGGAAACGTATTTCAACCGCCTGCTTCCAAGATCTAATGCTTTCAGTCACTATTCAGAGCTTGTGACCATAGGTGAGGGTAGGAACATAGCCAGACTGGTAAAAAGAGAGCTTTGCCTTACAGCTCAGCTCCCTCTTCACCACAACGGACTGGTACAGAGTCCGCAGTACTGCAGATGCTGCACCAATCCATCTGTCAATCTCACGCTCCATTCTTCCCTCACTCGTGAACAAAACCCTGAGATATTTGAACTCCTCCACTTGAGGCAGAACCTCGACCTGAAGAGAGCAATTCACCCTTTTCCAGTTGAGGACCATGGCCTCAGATTTGGAGGTGCTGATTCTCATCCCAGCCACTTCACTCTCGGCCGCGAACCGCTCCAGTGAGATCTGGAGATCACGGCACGATGACGCCAACAGGACCACATCATCTGCAAAGAGCAGAGCTGGAATCCTGAGGCCAACAAACTGCACAGAGAAATTCTGTCCATAAGTTATGAACAGAATTGTGACAATGGGCAGCCCTGGTGGAGTCCAACTCCCATCCTAATAAAATATAATTATCTTTAAATAACTACCTTATACTGAGTTTTAAACAGCAAGGTACAAAAACTACAAAACTACAAAAACTACAGGTTTTTAAGGACAAGGTCCCGTCCTTTTGGGCACCACAATGGATAAGTGGTTAGCACTGTTGCCTCACAGAACGGTCTTAGGTTCAAGTCCTGGGTTGGGCCTCAGCTCTTTCCGCGGGGAATTTGCATGTTCTTTTTGTGTTTGCATGGGTTTTCTCCGGCCACTCCTGTTTCCTCCCACAGTCCAAAACCTGCATGTTGGGCTGCCCTCAGGCACAGGCTTCCCTTGACAAAGAACTTGGTGATCGCAGTAGTTAAACAAACATAGTTTAGTTCAATAAAGGTTTACACTGAAGACAGAGAGCTTAGAATTCTCTTCCGACTTCAACTTCCAGTGTTCTGTAGAAGGTCTAGTATTATAACATGTTGTTGGGTGCAAACAGATTTTTAAATATTCAGGTTAATGTAGACAGAGACGTGACAATAACCTGAAATTTCTCTTAAAAAGTTGCCATAACACACCATATGAATTCCCATCAAAATACAAATGGTTAGAAACAACGTATGAATGTGTTTGCTTCATTGCTTATCATAAGTCATGTTTGTAATGCTACGTAGTCAAGTTGTTATCAATGAAACTCAACAATCACAGCATAGCACTGTGTTTTAAGTGTTCTTGTTGATCTGACCTGGTGTTCATCCTTTTCTTTCCTGTCCAGGAGCTGTCGGGCAGTGCAGGAAGTTTCTGGCTGTGTCTGACGGGGGTCAAACTGTCCTCGGACCAGAGCCCTGCTCTGTTTCACTGATGTCTCAACCCGTCCACCTTTCCACGGGGCGGCAGCGCTGCGATCCATGACGGCGTCGCCTTGACAACCTTGAATTGGCTCAGACAGGTCAATTATCTTGACACCTGTCCTGTTTATCAACCTCCTTTGAAAGACTTACACAAACGCACACACGCACACATATCTGCACTGATGACGAGCCTCCCTCAGCACCTGAAGCACCCTGCTTAGCCTCTCCTTGCCTTTTCGCCCCCTTTGACCTTTGATTCTGTCTATGCAGTCACTCTGACCCCTTAACTACAACCTCAACCTTCCCCTTCTTTACTCCCTCAAACTGTTTCTTGTCTCCCGTTGGGTTTCGTGTAGTTGGCCTGGTCTGACTGGAACCAGAGTTCTGGGCAAAACTTGCCCTCCACCCAGCAGGACCCTCAGCTCAAGGGGAGACTCTTAACCAAGTAGCCACGCCTCTTCCTCTTTCTTCATGGGCATTTCCTGTTGGACGCACATGTAGCTGAACTGAACCCGTTTCAGATGGACAGCCATATTTTCTTCTCCTTTTTGTTTTTGGCTTTTGTTGCATTTTTTTCTTCTTTTCTTTATGCGTGTGGGCGCACAGTTGATCCACGAGACTGAACTCTAATGACTAAAAGTCATGTACAGAAAAATAATACTCAAGTATGAAACCTGTATGTTCATTATTAAGACCTTATGGAATGTTGTTAATTAACAAATATTGATTAAAAAAAAAGTGGTACTTCCTCATGTCTGCATTTGAAATAGGAGTGGAGTGCACTTCACAAGTGTCTAGCTGGAGTTTCTGCCCCCCCTAAACCGGACCTAATGACAGCTCTCCCGTTTCTACTGGGAGATTTAACAAGAAAAACGCTTCCCTTTTTTTGGATTTCTCTGCACCTTTCCCTATATTTTCTTTCTATCTATCCTTATTGCCGTATTTTATTCTTGCTTGCTGTCTTTGTTCTAAACGGGAAACGGTAGCACCGCAAACGGGCCAGCAGGCGAAGAACGTGGAGAGGCAATGAGAGAACGTATGGGAGGAAACCTGCCTCTTAGGCTTTTAACAGTAAAAGTAGACGACTCAAGTGCACTTTGCAGGAAGAAGTGCACTTTCCGAAGGTTTTTTGTTTTTTTTTTACCCAAGAAGCAGGTGACGAGAAGCCAGCGGCGTTTGTTTTACTTCGAGGCCTCAGGTGAACTTCAATGGCGTTTATAAATTCACTCTCTTATTCCTTTCTCCCACTGAAGCAGGTTTCGAGACCCAGACGGGAACAAAAACGGCACATGTTTAGCCTGATATCGTAACATGTCTGATATAAATATGCTTTATATGATGAATATGTATTAGAGGTATATTTTCAACCCATCAGCTATCTTGAGATGTCAACCATTCCTCGGTGGTATGAGCATTCATGAGCCTTCACAAACAAGTAACGTTCTGACATGTGTAGAGTACATTTATTATATTCTTTATTCTATATACATGAACAAAGCCCTTCTGAAACAAATGGCCAATGTAAAGTTTTGCAAGAATTTACTGACGTTGATTGATCCTTGTAACTAAACCAAAGGTTGGCACTTAACTTGTTATTTTTATTGTTCATTTAGGTTCATAACTTGTTGATTGTGTTTGTTTTTTTTTCCTTTGGTTATGGATGTGGGAGAATGTAGCCAATTGTAGCGCATGAGTCCGCTATGCAAATTCCCTCACAGTATCAGAGACAGTCAGGAGGCACACACACCCACCCACTGGGACGGGAGGGCTCCCATGTAGGAGGATGAGAAGGCGATCTCGTGTTTAAAGCTGCTGGTGCTCCTCGTTGTTCTGCGTTGCTACGTTGTCAGCTGACAGGATGTGAAAATGGAGCAACGAGGTGTAAAATAGTAGGAAAGGAACAAATGAATGTAAACTTGAACAGTGTGTGTTTGTGAATGACGGTCGAAGAGAGAAATGTGGGAAAAAACTACTGAAGATGGCCTTTTATTGTGGGTGTGTGTAGACTTAAGTGTGTGTCAGTTTTGGGGGTCGTGTTGCTCGGGGAAAGAGGGAACCTGTATTTTTGCAATAAAGTTATTACCAATGCACTCCCACAGGGGGTGTAACCACCACAACGTGTCTTCATTTGAGAAGAATCAGAATGGACTCTGTAAGTGCAGTAGTCACTCGTTTATTGTGTTGGGTTGTGTTAGGTGTTAGATTCCGGACCCCCACTCCCCGGCAATAAATGAAAAAGTAGTGAAGTAGCGACGTTATATTTATTTTAGTATTTATATATATATATTACGGCTTTATAAACATTTCCCACACTCTTGCAATGTTCTAAACTTTTAAACTTACGTCATATTAACATCATATGTACAATACTGTATATGTAGCTACTGAATTTTACTTACCAGCTCTGCAGAACAGGAGCGGCTCTCGGTTCCAGTTCGACTGTTCAGGTCTTACTTGGTTAATTTCTGCAGATGTAACCTGCAACGACAAAGCCCACAATCAATGTTCTAAACTCCTAAACCTGCTAATTTTAGCAACGTACTTATATGTAGCTAATAAATTTTGCTTACCAGTGCGTTGCCGCTCAGAGGTCCGCATGGGCCGGCTAGGAGCTCTTGGGTTCTGGGGGTCTGGTTCTGGTCTGGTTCAGTGCAGGTCTTTAGTGCCAAAGCGCTTTTTTGAGGAGGGCGGGGCAGCCCTTTGGTTGGCCGGTGCAGAACCGTAGGAGGTAGATTGAGCCCAAGTCTGGATGAGAACACTCAAAATGGGCTACGGAAACAGCGCCAAACCTACAGTGGTGCACGTCTCTGCTTGGAAGTCCTTGTGGGCCGGCTACCAGCTCTCAAGATTCACTGATGGGTCTGAAGATCTGGTTCTGCTCCGGTTCTCGTATGGTTCTGTGGGTTCCATGTGGCTCTCTGCTTCTGCTGGGCACCGATCAGATCAAAGCTTTCCCTCTAGTTTTTTCAGCAGAAGCAAACAGGGCTTCTGGGAGGGGCCCTGTTGCCTTCTGAGAAATGTGGTCATTATGAACAGGAATACAGTGGAAGTTTACTGAGAGAAAACTACAAAATGGCGATGCCTGTCCGAACTCTTTTATTTTTTTGTTGACTTTTTACTGCAGTACTGTATCCAGTACTGTCCCAATCATGTGAGTAAAATTAAAGTTGACAATCATGTGTCCTGTACAATTATTTTTGTACAATATTATGTACTGTACGTTCACAAACGTGATAGAGTGATTCCGCAAAAGTCGAACCGTGAAGTATCGAGGGACTGACAGAGAAGCGCCCTGATCCCATACCAGCAACTGCAGTCACTGAACAGGTATGTCCACACAGCTGTTCTGTTTTACCCATTTGTTCCTTTGGTGTCAGAAACTAACAGAAGCACTGAACGTCTTTTTCAACCCATCCACCCCAGTTTGCCTCTTCACGTGCTTAATTCAACTTTTCCCCATTTGTGAACCTATTTCTGTAGCATATAATATTGTACTTTATCATTGCATTATAATTTCAATTCAATTCAGTTTATTTATACAGCGCCAAGTCACAACAGAAGTTGTCTCAGGGCACTGAACAGAAATAATTATATGTAAAAGAAGTCATCAGAAACGTTCATATTTAAAAATAATAATTTAACATTATTTATCTGAGGAGCAGACTGCTTTAAATGTAACTCCATCGCAGAACTCTCATCTTGAGCAAGCACGAAGGCGACAGTGGAAAGGAAAAACTCCTTCGTGAGGAAGAAACCTTTAGCAGAACCAGGTTCAGGACAAGCGGTCATCTGCTTCAACTGGCTGGGTTTGAGAGGAACAGATACACAATGGCAGGTCAAGAATCACATGTTAAGATGTATCAAATGCAAACTATTCAATTTTAACAATTTAAGGAAATGAGGTCAATTTGTCCTCTAGTAGTCCAAGCTTAAGACATCATGACAAGCCGACCCCAACTATAGGATTTATCAAAAAGGAAAGTCTTAAGCCCAGTCTTAAAACTGGACAATGTGTCAGCCTCACAGACAGAAATATTTATCATTATCTACAACTAATATTATATCCTAAAAAATTAGGTTTGCAAATGCTTAATGTGCATACAAGGTAGTAACTTAGTTTGAAATGTTTAATAGATTAAATATATAGGTGAACATATTTGGCTTAATATTAATTAATGCATAATAAACAATTATTAATGATTTATAAAGTGTTTATAGAGAAATTAAACTATTAGCCATCTATAAAGGGGAGCCTTATTGTAAATTCATTTTTCTTCAAGAGCGTGCTTTATAACCTGATCTACCACTAGATGTCAGCCCTGGTATACTGGCAGCTTCTGCAGCTACTTTTTATTCCCAGAAGAGCTCAACAAACACAGTTTGGGTTGAAAAACGTCCTCACGTGTACACATATAAGCACATGCTGCAGAAGCCCAGATGGTCTTTTGCTGTCATAGTTTTCCTTGTAAGTTGAAGAGACAATTAAAAATTTGGCAAAGCTTTTGATGAGGAAACAGAAGGCAGGGAACTCTGCAGAGCAAAGCAATGAAATGGTGATGGATAATAACCATTACCTCTCTCTCACACACACACACAACACATATACAGACCACTGGTACAGAGAGTGCATAGTGGTTCTTGAGTGTGACTCTGTGTTGTTGGGTTGCTCAGGTCAGCTTAGTTCAATTGCTACCTGCTCACAACAAGAGGCAGTAATAACACGAGACTTGTTAATATGCAACATGCACACCCGTCCTATGCACAGGTTCAGGTGCATTACTTCAACAGATTGCAGGAGATTTCAGCACATACACTAAAAACCTGGAGGCTGAGGCTGGTAATGTAGAAAATAATCCTAATGTTCTCGGTACATGTGCACATAGAGGTCCAGTTTGTTTGCAAATGCACAATAGGAACATTACATACCTCTGTAATGAGGGATGAATGAAAATAATGCTTTAATTGAGCATAAAAGCAGGACAATTACCAAAGAATGACCTGGTAACACTTAGACAGCTGTGCACATCGTCTCTAATTAGCATCAGAATAATTAAAGGGATCATTTCCTTTTTAGTTAATAGGTCATTGCTAGTAGAAGTGGCTTTTAAAGACGTCTTCTGCTTTAGTTGGGTACTGAAGAAATACAAAGAATGCATACCAGCACATTAAAGAAACCAGCAAATGGACCCATTAATAATTTATTTTTAAGCTGTATAAAAATATATAGGTTTCATAATTGTCATGGCAAAGTCAGGAAATGAGCCATTTTGAAAAAATTATTAGATTTTACAATAGAAAAACGTTCATGAGAGTGCAAAATGTTTTGTTTTCAAAGATTTCAGTGGTTTTATTGAGCAAACAGTAAAACAGAGAAACAGAAAGATGTTTTGTCACATTCCTCCTCCAACAAAAACTTGATTATTTACATCTTCATTAAATCTTTCATGAGTTACAGACAAAATTGTTATTTCTCTGAACCTGCACAGCACCTCCTCAGAAAATCAACAAGAAACAGCATGCTTCCTTCTGTGACTATCTTTCACCTGCATGTTCTGTTTAATGGCAGCAGGGGTGGGGTTTGCCTGTTTGAAACTCAAATCATGAGCATCTTTCACATCTTATTCTCAACAGGCATAACAGAAGCATCAAAAATGTGTTTATCTCTAATCAGCTGTGAATTTAAAACCTGTTAAGCATCGTCCCCTACATCACCGTCTGTTTGGATTCTGATTTTTATTTTCCTTTGGAACATCCTGCTGCTTTTAGGAGATGCACAGTGAAACAAATTTACAGCTTAAACTAGCATTCAAACAGAAAATATGACATGACTTCATCACATTTGTTTATCGTTTATTTGTCATATGCAGGTTAACACAAGGTCAACAATGCAATGAATTGTTCAGGATGAGAAAAACTGTTCTGACTTGTTAAAAAAAAAAAAAAAACAAGAAATGCTAAAGCATGCAATAAAAGTACAAAATAGTACCAAAAAGTGAAAAAGAAATAGAATATTTACAAGGTCCAAAATAAATATAGTAAATAACAACATGATAGAATATAACGGTGCAAGTTGGATGAATTAGTGTAAACAGTATTTCACTGGTAATGATATTGTTAAAATGCATATGATATATTTTGATTATAACATATAATACAGGGGTTGTGTGACCGGTTATTGCACATGGTAGTGAGTAACATTGAGATGAATTAAGTTATGATAGTAAGGTGACATACACGATACAGCCGCGTAGTGCAGCAGCAATAAACATATTACCGTACTTGCTGCCGTACACGTCACACCACCATACAAGCCGCATTGGTCCAAATATGTCTAATAAAGTGGAAAAAACAAACAAGTTGCTTCTCCATACAGATCACATATATTATGCATCACCGCTGACAACCCGGAAATGTGGGGCGATGTTGCGCCAAAAATCGATTGGCTGCCAAATGGCGGCCATGGGAGCATGCATGGGAGGACTTTAACAAGAATTTAACAAGATTAACACTTAAAAACAATTGTTTGCTTGAAATTATAGCAAAGGTGTGTTTCAGTTGAATTTTTCCCTAATAAATGCACTTTGATGGTCAAATCAGCTGCATTTCACCTGGGTGGCATGGCAAAATGCAGCTGAGCTGACTTGGTATGGCAAGCCAAGTGTCTCATTAATAGCCACGTTTACCTATTAATGAGACACTTGGATTGCCATATTACTTGACCACCCTCTAGTGGCTGAAAATGGTAGTGTTAAATATTTTCCATGTTAGACTTAATGAAATCGTCAGATCTCAACCAAAAATTTGGTTATAAATATGGGGAAAAAACATAAATAAGTCGCTTTTGTATAAGTCGCAGGACTTGCAAATTTATGTAAAGGTGCAACTTATATAGCAAAACACAGTAGTTATCACAGATGTGGATTAGTGCAACGTTATTGTATATTGTTTAATATTATTATCAAGAGTTCAGCTTGTGGGTAATAACTGTCTTTGAGTCTTTTTGTGTGATGGGAGGCTCCTGTATCGTCTGTGTGAGGGTAGTAGATGGAAAAGTCCTTGTGCTGGATGGGTGTGGTCCTTAATGATGCTGCATGCATTAGAGAACTTTTGTAATTTAACTTAAATAAAAAAATTCATATGCATGTATATGTCTTCACAGTGGAAAAATACTATGTTCAGAGTGTTTCACAATAATGATGAATCATGCATCTGCTGTTTTATCAAAATAATGTAGAACAAATACATCTCATGGCTGTTATCTTGTCTACCTCTAAATAGAACAGGAGTACATAAAACAGCAGTTTCAAAGAACAGAGCAACATTTCATTTCTGGCCTATTTTACTTGTCTTTTGTTATCAAATGAACAAGCTATAAAACTGGATTTAACTTCTTGTTATATACACTTCCTCCACAGGCTGTGTTACGCCTCTGTTTATTGCAATGAACAAATTCAAAGACTATTTTTGAAGACATCTTCAATGTGTTAAGACAAGTTAAAGTAGAAACATTTTTATGCAGACACTGGCTGTGGTAGATGTCTTGGATAGTGTGGAGACTGCTAGCAGTGATGTCCTCTACTGTTTGTACCATCCTCTGTAGAGACTTCTGGCTCTGACTGGTGCAGTTCCCATACCACCCTGTGATGCAGCCTGTCAACATGCTCTCAATGGTGCACCTACAAAAGTTGGTGAGGATGCTGGTGTTCGTACCAAACTTATTTAATCTTTTTAGGAAGTAGAGTCTTTGTCGGGCTTTTTTGACCACAGTGTCTGTATGTAAAGTCCCAAACAAATCCTCAGTAATGTGACCACAGAGGAACTGCTGCTGACCTGCTCCACCTCAGCGTTGTTTATGAAGATGCTGGAGTCCACGCCATTTCCTGAAATCTATCATCTCCTTCATTTTGCTGACATTCAGAGAGAGGTTATTTTCCTGACACTAGCTGGTCAGTGATTTCACATCATTTAATAGGCACTCATCTTTTTCAGGCACTTTCTCCTTCACTTATCTCACATTTCATGGGAATCCTTCAACTAGTTGTAATAGTCGAACAAATGAGTGACATGAAATAAGCCAGAAAAGAACTGATCGTGGAAATAAATAAAAAAAAAAGACTAAAAACATTAACTTTAGCTTTAATGGCTGAAATTAGTGTTAGGGGTAAATCCAGTGATGTAGAGGTTGAAAGGAAAGTTGAAGTCAGTTATGTCTCACAAATATGTTGAAAAATAAAAGCACAGCGCATTATAAAAACACAGGAGCAACATCTGAACCAGCTCCCTCAGCGAAACGTGTGGTCCTCTGACAGCCTTCAGGCAGGAAAACAGAGCTGCTGCAGGGCGTTGGATCTCTGACAGCGGCTGGTCTCAGGTGAATTTATCCATTTTGTGGAAATGTGTGCATTGTTGTTTTGTGCTGCTGCTTCCCTGATACTCCTAAAAAAAAGGAGATAAAGGAGAATAAATGTTTCAAACTTTAAAAGTCTTGTCTTCTGGTAAAACATTGAAGGCAAAAACAAATTAATTCAAAAAGACTCGGTTTGTTTTATTAAATGTTTCTGATTTTTAAAAAAAATAATTATATTCATATTAAGCACTTGTGAATCAGAGGTCTTTGGAGTGTTTTTCTCTGTAATATTTTACATTTTAATGCATTTAACAATCATTTAGAACATGAAATATAATGACCAAAATTGACTTTTTTTTATATATAAACTGATATTTTAATCTCATATCAGCTTTATGCAGGCAATTCAGAAAGTTCACTTGGTTAATTTACCAAACTTGCCGCCATACACGTCACACCGCTGTATAAGTCGCATCAGGCCATAAATGTCTAATAAAGTGGGGAAAAAAATACTTTGCTTCACCGTATAATTTGCATCTATTATGTGTCACTGCTGACCACCCAGAAACGTGGGCTGGTATTTTGCCAAAAATTGATTGGCTGCCAAATGGTGGCCGTGGGAATGTGCACAGGAGGACTTTAACAAGAATTTAACAAGATTAACACTTAAAAACAATTATTTGTTTGCTCGAAATTATAGTAAAAGGTGTGTCTCAGTTTAACTTTTCCTTAATAAATTCACTTTAATGGTCAAATCAGCTGCATTTCGCCTGGGCGGCGCGGAGAAATGCAGCTGATTTGAAGTTTGCTCCAGGAGTTCTGGAGCGAGACGAATGAGGCTTGGTATGGCAAGCCGCATTCGTCTCGTTAATAGCCGCTTGTACCCATTAATGAGACGCTTGGCTTGCCATATGACTAGACCGCCCTCTAGTGTCTGAAAATGGTACTTTTCGATATTTTCCATGTCAGAATGAATTAAATTGTCAGATCTCAGCCAAAAATTGGTTATACTATAAATATGGGGAAAAACCATTAAACAAGTCGCTTTGCCGTACAAGTCACAGGACATGCTAATTTATGCAAAAAGGT
Source organism: Nematolebias whitei (assembly GCF_014905685.2). NCBI lineage: Eukaryota > Metazoa > Chordata > Actinopteri > Cyprinodontiformes > Rivulidae > Nematolebias > Nematolebias whitei. The sequence continues at coordinate 33,554,264 of NC_056514.1, read as the reverse complement.
GTGAACTATACAGCGAAAAATACAGTAATCTCTTTTGGTAGTATATAAATTTGCTACAAACTGTTTTTTAGTGTGTAAAACCATGTGATCAGTCTCATAGTTAGCTGTAGTCTTTTGTTTTTCCCACACAGATTTTTGTTTAATTTATCAAGGCTCGTGTTCTTTTGTTAATTTTCAGTTTTAATTTTCTGGTTTTGTTCACATTCTGTGTGCACCAAACATAGTTTGTATGCCATTCATATGTCTTATCTGTGTATTAATTCTCTACATGTTGCACTTTGTTTGACTTCCCCTGCCTTTCTGCTCCTGTAATTATCTCTGTCGTTTTCAGCCGAGTCCTGTCAGCCTCAGCGTATTTATGGTCTCTGGCTCTCAGTTACTCGTGTCAGGTTCTTGTTGTGTCTTTACAGGTTCACTTTTGGAGGTGTTTATTCTCCTCGTCTCTGATTTTAAGCCTTTCTGATTTTATTTGGTTTAGAAAACTGAAAGCACTTTGGTTTCTGCAGCATGCATGCAATATAAATCCCATTTACACATGATAAAGGTTATTTTAAATATTACTTATTCAAATTAATTAGTGGTAGAACCTGTGAAATTCACATACATTTGACATTTTTCTACTGTAGAAAAAAGTAGATATTTTATAATCTGTTAAGTTTATCACAATGAGTAATGCCTTCAGCATTTTCAGATATGAGACCAGCTTCACTTGCGTTTTGCTGATTCAGGGATCTTAAATTCAGTCATTTTTCTTCAAGGAAACAAACCAGCTGGAGAAAAGCATGGCACAGAGGGCGTTAGTGGACCACAATGTCTGTGTAAAACTGTGCCAGAGAAACATTTAGCAGATTTTTAAAGTCTGTTTTTCTCCATATTGGAGCTCATGCTAGTTGTTAAACCACACATGAGTTACTTAGGCTGGTAATTTTTTTTTTTTAACATTTCAAACAATTACGCAATATGAGTGAGGCATTTTAGCAAGCAACTTTATACATTTCAAGCTTTATAATGGTCCTAAAATAATAGGTAAAGGTTAGGGTTGAAAAAAAAAAAATATATATATATATAAACATAAACATACACAGCATGATTTGTGATATTGTTTCTCTACATTCCGAGAGTATTTTCAGAGCTGTGTTGATTCACACAGCCTGCAGTAAAACACACTTAATGAAAATGATCACTTCCGTTCAGCTGTCATGTCTCCATCACTGCTGATTGGTGCCAGAGCCCATAAATATACACAATCACTGCGGAAATATTTCATGGAAAACTGAATGCAACATAAACTTTCACACACACAAGGAAAAGTAAGCTTGTTGCTTCTAACAAAATTAAGTTAATTAAATATTTATTAGGAACTATGTTCACCGTTATGACAGTAGAAAAGTGGGCAGGTTGATGGTGCGGATCATTTAGACATGTGTTAACACAACAGCAGCAAGAAAAAAAAACAAGTTTTTGTCTTCAAGGAACAATTGTGTGCAAACGTTAATCTGTTCAGTCATATAAAATCTTTCCCAATCCATTTAGATTCAAAAGAGGTGATTGTTCAGTTGGCAGAGTGCCACATTTATTAAAAACTGAACATTACAGCAAAGATGCAACTTTGGACCATGACATCTTGTGTCATAAGCTCTCAGAAATTGCTTTTTCAGATCGCACCATTGGTTCTCCAACTATCTTTCATATCGGAGGCAATGTGTTCAACATAATGGTACTTCCTCCAATTATTTAACAGTCAACAATGTACCACAAGGCTCAGTCTTAGGACCCACCTTCTTTACAATCTACATAGGTAGGTCAGAGCATCCCTGATGCTTCCTTACATGTCTATGCTGATGACGGTTTATTGTCGAGCTAGAACAGTTGCTAAGGTTTTCCAGCTTTTGCAATCCGCCTTTCACATCATCCAGTCAGATTTGTTCCATCTCAAACACAGACAAAACCAAAAGGAAGCTTTTTTCAAACAGGAAGTTGGTCCCAGCAGTTCTTCCTCTGATTTTATCCTCGAATGGTGTCCTTATTAAGTTTGTTGATTCCTATACATATTTGGGTGTGTTGATTGATTCACATCTTTTTTAAGCGTCACGTGGAAAACTTAGTAAGGAATCTGAAAGTTAAATTGAGTTGCTTTTTCAGAAATTGATCCTTCTAACTCTGAATGCTAGGAAACGCCTTATAACTTCGACTTTCCTTCCCTCCATTGATTACGGTGACATTATTTACACAAACACCCCTACAAGCACCCTGCAGATGTTGGATGCTGTCTATCACGATTCATAACTGGCTGTAACTACCGTACCCATCACTGCACCCTGTATTCACTGGTTAACTGAACATCATTAACTTCATGCAGACTCACTGGTACATTTTCATCTTTAAATCACTTCTTGGTCTGCTGTCTTCATACATCTCCTCCTACATGTCTCTGCGTGAGTGCAGCTACAGCGTGCGCTCTCAGGATATTATTACATGCAATGTCCCCTCAGTGCAGACTGAACTAGGAAAAAGGGCCTTCTCCTACTCCACTCCTGTTTTTTGGAATATCTTACAAAAAGATCTGAAGCTCTCGACCTTCATCTCTCCAAGCTGCTTCAGACATCTGCTAAGTTCATGGCAAGAACCAATGCAGACATGTTCCTGTTTTTAGTTTTCTACATCGCCTTACAACCTAGCCATTTTTTTTTTTGTTGCTACTTTTCCTTTTAATTACCCTGATGCATGCTCAATAATCCAGGTAGAAAAATCTAAAAAAAAAAAAAAAGTTAAGTCAGGTCCTCTGGACGGGTTCACAAACAAACAAACAAAAAAGTTTCTAGATTTTTACTTTTTTAACCTGTCCAGAGGACCTGACTTAACTTTTTAACACATCCTTTTAATTACCATTTTATTTTCACTTGTTAAGAAATAAACACATTTGTACGCATCCTTTATGATTGTCTATTGTCTTTGTTGTCCACTGTTGTCATCACTCTTTGTTAATATCAGGTCTTTCTTGTAAATGAGTCCCTGAGGCTCAATATGACTAACCTGTATAAATAAAGTTTGAATGAAAAACTGTTTTTGCTTCTGTCTCTAATTTCAGATGTGTTTGACTGTTAGCAAAATATCACATGAACCAGTGAACAGCTTTTAGTGAAACGCTCAGGAAGCAGATGTACATCTACAACTGGACAAGTTTTAGAGTCACCCTCATTCATGATGAATCAACATTAAATATCTGTTGTCTCCGTTATTTCAAAGCACTGGACAGATATTTGTGCATCTTTTAGAAAATACACATCGGATGGATATCCACAGAACTCCTCCACTTACAGAGCAAACTCACTTTAAGATGGCCACCACAGCTAACCAACATTATCCAACCCATAAATTGCATAACACATTCAATTTTGCAGATATTGAGCCAAATTTTGATTTGGTAGCAGCTGATATTCTTTCCCAACAATGGGATCTCACAATATCGCATGAGATAAAAACATACAAAATTGGCTTTAACTCCATCCACCCTCATCAAACAAATGATCTTAGTTTAAAACTCATGAAATGAAGCTGGCAATATTCATTCCTTCAAAGAACGCTAAGCCTTTACTTCAAATTGTTGTTGCTACAAAGAGTTCTTTAGTTTACTAAATCATGGGATAAACTGAAGTTTTATATAACCTACCCTATTTCTGCTTTTCTTGTATAGTGATATACTGTTTTAACCTAATGTGCTTTTGTACTTCTAAAATAATATTTTCTTAATTTTTATGAGATTATATTAACGTTCTGCATGCAATTTTTTGATGCCGTTTTAATTCATCACTGAGGACAGAGTTAGCACAATTACTGTACTTTTCGCACTATAAAGGCACACTTAAAATCCTTTAATTTTCTCAAAAATCGACATTGAGCCTTATAATCCAGTGCACATTATGTAATAATTCTGGTTGTATTTACTGACCTCAAACCGATTTTATGTGGTACAACTGAACAATGTTGAGAGTTACTGTGAATGAGTTGAATACAGTTTGACTGATCTGACTGTTTTGCTTAATGCACCTTATAATCTGGTGCACCTTATGTATGAATAACAAAGTAATGGTCTATTAACAATTGCAAATCCAGTGAGTTAAAATCTGACATTGCGTTAAAAGTAAAAATTATTTGCAAAAACAAACAAACAACAGAAGACTAAAGACTATGGTTTCCTTGCATGACATGATTCAGACTTGTTTTATGCTTTGTTTGGGATAATGTATAGTTATAGCACAAAGTACTTGGCACAGCGATGAGTATGCACACACTACGATTGTTTGTAAAGCCTCTGGAGGTGCTTTTATTTCTTATCGATCCACTGAAAGGGTTTAGAGGTGCTGTTTTGAAGAGAACTGATATTACTCAACGGCTTCACACACATTTTAAAATCCCTTTTTGAAATACACCAATGTATTCATTTCTCCACAGCACTCATTTGCAGCTGAATCAGAAGCACGAAGCAGAACTAAATTAAATCATGTCGAAATAAGCCCTTCTCTGATTTTTTTTTTCTTTCTGCACACCGTGTATTCATGTAAACAAGATTCAGATTATTTAAATTTACCTTGCCAAGATTTATCATTAAATGCTCCGAAAGTTTGTCACAACAAAACAATTGTTTAAACTTTTTCAGTGAACTGTCAATCATATAACCGGGAAAATGTCTCTTTAAAACATCCGTCTGTCCATCATCTTTCCCTGCGCTCTCCTTTCTGGGTCGCGGGGGGTCACTGGTGCCCATATCCACTGTGAGAGAGGCGACGGACACCCTGGACAGGTCTCCAGTCCATCACAGGGACTTGGAGACGAATGAAACAACCAACCATTCAACTCTCACTCACAACTAGGAACAATTTCGAGTTACCAATGAGCTGAGCAAAAAGGGGGGTAGCTAAGGAAAAGCAGGAGGTGTATGATGAGTTATATGGGAGGCTAGACACTAGAAAGGGTGAGAAGGACTTGTACTGATTGGCCAGACAGAGGGATCAGGATGGAAAGTATGTGCAGCAGGTTAGGCTTGTTAAAGATAGGAATGTTAAATGTTCTAACAAGTGAGCCAATGTTAACTTTAAGCAATATTGTTTGTGTTCATGCTCCTGTGTTTACTGTTACACTCTCATTGTTTGATCTAATATTTTTTTTTCATTCCTCTTGTCCTTATCTCTATCACTTTAAGTAAAAAGAAAAGAAAATCTGTATGCCTCATTTATGGTCGTCTATTGTTGTGGCTGTTGTCCATTGTTGTCATCATTCTTTGTTGAAATCAGGTCTCTCTTGTAAATGAGTCCTCGAGGCTCAATAGGATTAACCTGTCTAAATAAAGGCTGAATGAAGAAAAAAGAAAAAGTCAACTCAGCTCTTCTCAGGCTGGCTGCACATTGTTCATTCTCAGAGATGATATATGGAGATAAATTTGTCTCAAACGTAGTGTATTCCCTAAAGTCACTAACAAGTTTCACAAATGCATAAACAGTTTTTCAAATGTACACATTTCAAACTGTACAAGTAAGAATATGCTACACATACAAATGATCAAATGCACATGAATAAATCACCTGCTGCAGATGGATCATCTTGACTGTAAATGTGACTTTTAAGACTTCATGCTCCAGAATGACCTTTGAACAGTTATTATATCTGACACCGTACGTTTCAAAAGGGTCATAGCTATTTTCTGTCAGCATTCAACACTATTGTATTGGTCCCCCACAACTAATTTTTAATTGACTTATATACAAACATATTCATAACTTAGTTTTATTAGTATTTTACACTGTGATAGTGATGTGCAATGTTGCTGGGTGTTTAAATGACTGCACATCACATCTGAAACAGAGGTAGATATTGACATCATTTCTGTATTTCAACAAACCAGAAGCAAGCGAGACCCTATCTAAACCGCAATGCATCATAAAATACTGGCCTTGGGTATGCATATTAATAACTGTAAAAGGTCAATTAATGTAATGCTGTGTGAAAAGCCAGGACAACTGGGACTTGCCATATTATTGGAAACAATGAAATTCTGACTTCTCACAAAAGCTCATAATCTCTATATTCAAACATACATTGTTCCATTGATGTTAATGGATTCCAAAAATGTTCTTTTGTGGACTTCACCATTACACAAATGGTTAATATTCTTCTTTTAATTTTGATGTGATTTTGGGCAGGAAATCATTTTCAATCAGAGTACTGGTTTCTGAAAAGGACCCGGCAGCAGACGAAGGTAAAAAGGTTAATCTACAATGCACAGGAGAGGACTAAGGATGGGATGATAGGTGGAGGACCGCGAGACGTGAGCATAGGTAACCCAGATGTTTTGTTTGATTTGCAATGAAGGATACATTTTTCTTCAGGGTATATTTCTTCCAGGTTCCAGGAGAGTAACCGTTGGACTCTGGTTCTTTGCTCATGAGATGGTGTCCATGTATGAGGCAAGGTAGGTGCTGTAGGGTGGAGAACAGGCAGGCTGGGAGTGAAAGACTGGGTCAGCATAACCAGGTTTGTTCCTTGAGAGGATTTCCAAGACGTAACGAGCAGACGGGTAATCCAGGAAACACTCGAGTAGCCCCGATGAGTGTAAAGTAAAGTTAACTTTCTTTATTCTTAAGAAAAACAAAGAGTTGCCACTCAATCTCTATTTGGTAACTGAATAGTTTTGGCTCATTCTGCAATGAAGAATAGTGGAGTGACACAGCTTTATGAAGGGTGGTAATCAGCTGTCATTGGAGACAGCTGGTGTCCAACCAGATTTGTCTGCTCACATCACCTGCAGGAATACTAAAGACAGACAGAATGAGCCAGAAACATAAAATCCTAACAAGATACAATCCAACAGAAGTTATCCATGTCTGACAGTTGGGTGCAGATATCATAACATTTAAATTTGTGACTCCGGAGCCTGAAGAAACTCTCAAAACACATCTACATACATGCTGATCCATGTGCATGTTAACTAATTGGTGCGTGCACAATTGACTAGAGTTGCACTTGGGTCCTAAAAAATCCGATCCGACCCGGCCCCAGCCCGCAGCCAACAGCTCCGAACCTCACCCGATCCGATGAATTAACAGTAATTACAGGTCCAAACCCGAAACACCCCCCACCCCCATCCATCCATCCATTTTCTTCCGCTTAGCCGGGGTCGGGTTGCGGAGGTAGCAGCTTAAGTAGGGAGGCCCAGACTTCCCTCTCCCCAGCTACTTGGTCCAGCTCCTACGGGGGAATCCCGAGGCGTTCCCAGGCCAGCCGAGAAACATAGTCCCTCCAGCGTGTCCTGGGTCTTCCTCTGTGCCTCCTCCCGGTGGGACGTGTCTGGAACACCTCACCAGAGAGGCGTCCAGGAGGCATCCTAACCAGATGCCCAAGCCACCTCAACTGGTTCCTCTCGACGTGGAGAAGCAGCGGCTCTACTCCGAGTCCCTCCCAGATGATCGAGCTTCTCACCCTATCTCTAAGGACACCAGACACCCTGCGGAGAAAACTCATTTTGGCCGCTTGTATCTGAGATCT
>NC_056514.1:33484960-33536725 GCF_014905685.2 Nematolebias whitei | reverse complement strand
TCCACTGCTGGTTGATCTCAATCCACAGCACATAGGCATTGTAAGCAGACACATCCAAAATGTTGTAGAAAACCACCAAAGGCCAACGGGCAGTCTTGCGCTGACAACTATATGTTGCTGTGACTTTGTCAAGATTGTCAACTCCCCCTTTTGTGGAGTTGTAATCCAGAATCATTTGCGGTTTCATGTCCTCTCGTGTGCTCAGAGATGCGTCTTTGTGCATTGTGCTCATCACAAGAACATTCTTGTTTCTTTTTGGGCAGTAAGAAACAAGTGTTGTTTTCTCTGTGAAAGCAAATTTTGAGGAATGCAGAGGTCTTCCTTGCATCTTCAGAATCTCACTGGGAAGTTCTGGCTTATTTTTTCTGACTGTTCCCAACATAGTCAGCTTTCTCTTCTGAAGTTCATCTCCAAGACGGTAGGATGTAAAGAAGTTGTCACATGTAATGTTATGACCTTGCAGCCCTTCAGTCATCTCCAAAACCACACGCATTCCCTGATTCTTCTCAGGTCTTCCTCCAGGTGGCTTTCCAGTATATACTTGCAGGTTCCAAACATAACTGGATTTTGCATCACAGGCTGCCCACATTTTGATGCCATATTTCGCAGGCTTGTTTGGCATATACTGTCGGAATGGACAGCGTCCTCTGAATGGAACGAGGCGCTCATCGACAGTAACATGGGGGCCAGGATTATACAATAAAGGCAGGATTTCGACCCATTTATTCCAGACATCTCTGATTGCTGCAAGTTTGTCTCTCTCACGTCGATCAGCTCTGGTGTCACGGTTGTCAAATCGGATCACACGAGAGATCATGTGAAATGTCTCCAAAGACATTGTTGCTCGGAAGATTGGCCTTCCATTCTCTTCATTCCATAAACTTGCAGTTGCTTCACCCTTTGACCTGTATACGCCAGCTAACACCAGGATTCCAATGTAAGCATGCAAGTCAGTCGGATCCAGTGGCTTCCATTTCTCTTGAAAGACACGCTTCCCCTCCAAGTTGGTCATGTTGAGGATTATCTTCTCTATGGGTGGGGATATGAAGAGCTGAAATGCTGATTCAATATCATCAACTCTTGTGACAGCAAATCTTGTAGGACCAGGAATCATTTTGATGACATTACAAGATGACAATCTACCTTGGCTTTGGTGTGGTGATGTTGACCATTTTATTTTACCATCTTTAGATGTCCATGTCCCCTCTGTGGATGACGATTGTTGCATTTCTTGGTTTTCATCTGAAGAAGGGACACCTGCAGACTCGTCCTCTGAATCCTCCTCATCATGGGAAAATTGAAAATCTGGATCATCAATGGCATTGTCCTCTGGCTCTGAAGGATCCTCTGTCTCTGAAACCTCTTCCTCTACATCACTATCCCAGTTCATAAGCTGCGAAAAAGCTTCTTCAGCTGTAAATCGTCTGGAGCTCATTTTTGGTGTTTCTCCAAGAACGGGCATGGAAACAGTGACAAGGACAGGGGAGAGAAAGTCCCTCTTCCACACACACCTGGTTCTGAATGTTTATTCAGAGGCAATCAAAATGAAGTACATCAAAGACTTTTTTTTTGGATTTTTAACAGCTACTCTGTGTGCGGGTCAAAATGACCCGCAACATCATCTTTGTATACAAACTGTGTGCAGACATTTAACAACACATCAAAGAGTCCAGATTTTACATAGAAGTTCATGACCCTAGAGGAGAAAAAGTCACAACATTTCATGGAAAAAAAGAAAGGATAACCTGCACTTTGATCAACACAAAAATTGAAACGGGTCAAATTGACCCTTAACATAACACAAGGGTTAAAGTTTGGCAAAAGGCTCTGTTACAAAAATCAGCTGCTAATTTCAGAAAATGGGATTCAATTAAAGGGCAGCACGGTGGCGCAACTGGTAGAGCTGCTGCCTCTCAGTGAGCAGGTCCCCAGTTCAAATCCCGGTCCGGGGGCCTTTCTGGGTAGAGTTTGCATGTTCCAGCCATGCAACATGTGTTTTCTCCAGGTACTCCGGTTTCCTCCCACAGACCCAAAACATGCATGTTAGGATGACTGGTAACTAAATTGTCTCTAGGTGTGAGTGAGAGAGTGAATGGTTGTTTGTCTCGTTTGTCTCCATGTGTCCCTGTGATGGACTTGCAACCTGTCCAGGGTGTACCCCGCCCCTCGCACAGTGATTGCTGGACATGGGCACTGGCCCATGGAAGAAGTGGGTAAAAGATAATGGATGGATGGATGGATGTTTTAAGGATTGTAATGTCTCCATAGAAGCTATGAGCACCAATTGTAAAAGACTTGTCCTCGTATTATCAGCAGAACTCCATCTGACAGCTACTGTGTAAAGACGTTGTCAGATTCAGCTGGACCAGAATGGCTTTCATCTTTAGAGAGTCTGGATCCAGTTAGGTTAAATTAGTGATAATTTCAGCAGAACTCCTTTCATATTATTAGGGACATGACGTAGCATCTGTAAAAGACAACACTGAGAGGATGATAAGCTCTGCAGAGCTTCTGTTTGTGCTTTGATAAAAGATGTAGGCTGCACTCAGTCCTCATTGGGAATGATTAAAAACCTAAACAAGAGCCCTAAAAATAACGCTACAGATTGGAAATAGAAAATATTACTATTGTTCTTGTTGTTATTCAGTAAATGTAGTTTTACGAAAACTACTTTAATTATTGCAAGATAATTCTAATGAGGCACAAAACGTTCACGTGAGCCGATTTCAAATAAAGCGTTACTCTACACATTTAATTGTGAATTAAACCGTGCATATTTGCATTTTGCTAATTAGGTTTAAAAGTCAGAAAGACATGTTGGAATCAGTTTTCACACAGTTTCTGTTTAATATATACTTTCTTCCATTAGTATTTAGCGATGAAACGACATCTGTATATTTTGGGGTGAATTTCTTCGTGGTAAAAACAGTCCAGGCCATTACTGAAACCAGGAGACAAATGTATAAAATATACTAAGTGAATTAAATTTTAATTTCAGTTATTTGGTTGTTTTGTCTGTTTAAACTATATTTAGGCTAAAATTAATGGTTAAGGTCCTCACAACAATGAAATACAGTATAGCCCACAACAATTAAATATAAAAGAAAGATTGTGTGCACATACGAGTATTTTTTTCTCCAAATAAAACATTTTCAGGTCTTGCTTTTAAAGTTTCATCACATTTGACCACCTAGTTTGACCTGCGTCAGCTCCATATGTCTAAAAGCTCAGGTGGACATTCAGTTTGTGTTTGATTTGTTTTACTTTTAACAGTCTCCTCATCCAGGAGTCAGGATTGCGCTTTCACCTCAAGATGAAACTAATCAAGAGCAGACTTGGCAGAAACGAAGCAGGTTCTTCAGTTCTTCAAGGGTTCTTCCATTTATGACCTGCAGGTGTTTATATTTTTCTGGTGAGAAACTCAAGATGGAGTTGAAAAATAAATCTTTGGCTTTTATATTGACCAGAACACGGTTTCATTTCATATTGACAAATGCTCGGCTTTGTTGGTGAGGATATTAATTAATACAAAACACAAAGATAGTTTTTGTTTTATGCTTATTTAACAATATTACCCTGATCAGACTTGAAATGTCACTCAAAACCTGTTTAACAGCACTTTCAGGGTGACAGACCAGTGCTTAGTGACTAGTAGCAAAAACGTTCACATTTTTCTAAACCAACCTAAAACCAAATTTAAAATTTTCCGTGACAGCTGTACGCTTCGATAAAAACTCCAATCTCACAAATCCTATTATCTACAAAACACTTTAAAAACTCACCTGCAAAGTTATGTTTTGTGTTTTTCTTATACAACCTGAAAGATTGATGTCAAAAAGATATTTTATTGCAAACTATGCCGAGATGGGTGATTTATAATTACCAATTTAGATTTTAATCTTTTGTATCTGTGTGTGAAGGCAGAGTTAATTTAATATAGAAGTTCAGCTTTAATCTGTCACATCTGTACACTTCCTGTCATTTTGTCTTTTTTTTTTGCAATTCTATTTTCCCGCAATATCTTGCATTCTGCCATCATCATCATCATCTCGCCTACTTTTCTAGTGTTGGTGGTCGACATAATGAGGTTGCCAGATCCAATCCCGGCCTGGGACCTTTCTGGGTGGAGTTTGCATGTTCTCTCCGTGCATGCGTGGGTTTTCTCCAGGTACTCCAGTTTCCTCCCACAGATCAAAAACAGACCGATTGGTGACTTTAAATTGTCCCTAGGTGTGAGTGAATGGTTGTTTGTCTTGTTTGTCTCAATGGACAATAAATCAATATCACACCAATGTCAGTATTAACATTATTCCTATATTTATTAAAATGTCTCAGAAATCCCTTTCAACAGTTTATCACAAACTTTTGCCTTCTTCATCCTCAGAATCTCTAAGTTTTTAGCTCTTTTGAGTAAATTTACAATCCTCACAATTTGTCTCCATTACCAAACTCGTGTTCTTTTATTTTGAAAACTCTTCTTCCTCTAAGGTCACATCTCTCCTCTTCATCCCTGCAGATCAGGGGGTTTAACTGTTCCGTCATCTATGTGGCAACATCAGTTAAAAACATTAAAATTAATGACAATAAACTGAATGCAACATGCTGTTGCCTGGAGCAGTTTGGAGCTGAGTGTGAAGCGGCTGGGATGAGAATCAGCACCTCCCAATCTGAGGCCATGGTCCTCAGTCGGAAAAGGGTGGATTGCTCTCTTCAGGTCGAGGGTGAGGTTCTGCCTCAAGTGGAGGAGTTCAAGTATCTCGGGGCTCGAGGGAAGAACGGAGCGTGACATTGACAGATGTATTGGTTCAGCTCTGCAGTATTGTGGACGCTGTGTCGGTCCATTGTGGTGAAGAGGGAGCTGATCTGTAAGACAAAGCTCCCCATTTACCGGTCAGTCTACATTTCTACCCTCACTTATGACCACGAAGCAGCGACCAAAATAACGAGATCACAGATACAGGTGATAGAAATGAGTTTCCTCAGCAGGATAACTGGACTCTCCCTTAGAGATAGGGTGAAAAGTTCAGTTATACCCAAAGAGCCTCTCTAGGGAGGTGTTTCAGGCATGTCCAACTGGTAGGAGACCCCAGGGAAGACCCAGGACACGCTGGAGAGATTGTCTCTCTCGGTTGGCCTGGGAACGCCTTGGAGTGCTCCCAGAAGAGCTGGAAGAGTTGGTTGTGGAAAGATGTCTGGACCTCCCTGCCCAAGCTGCTGCCCCCTCAACCAGACTTCTGAACAAGTGGAAGATAATAGATGGAGGCAAACATTTAATTGTCTAAAACATATATAAAAGTGCATGTGACAACCCTTGGACTGAGTCTAGGAGGCACAGGGTGTAACAAATTTTAGACTAAACAAAAGCTTAGAACTCGAACAGCCCAATTTGACAATAAAGTACAATAATTTATTCTTCTAATAGTTTTTGGGTGTTACAAACAGAAGGGAAGCAATGAACTTCAGGGTATTTGAGGCCAAAAGAATAATAAAAAAAAAACCACTCTTTCTGGCTAGAAAATAAAATCACCTTGTCTAACAAAACAAAAAGTGCAAATCCTGGCCACAAAACAGGAGAAAAGTTAGTTTAAAGAAAATGGCAGAAAACCCCTATCAAACTTCCCATCCAAGCAACAGTTCTTGAATAGAAAAGTTGAACAAAGATCAGAAAGATCCTCTCAGAGTTGTTAGAACGTTTTGTACACGGAGCCAAGTTCAGAGCCAACCCCACCACTGCAGGGGCAAGAGGAAACGTTCAAGGAAAAGGGGCGTGGCATTGGATCACTGAAGCTTTTATGCAGTTCACTGATGACGAGGAAGTGGTTCCAGGTGTGCATCCTGGTGGGCCTGCAAACAAACAAAAAGAAAAATATTGTCCTCCAGTAAGAGAACCCCTAGAAATCAGTGGACGTGCATATCACCCATCAACTTTCATTCCACACTCGTTAACTTTTGTCTCATGTTCAAAATAACATAATTTTGGTCAAAGCATAAAAATAGCATAAGACTAGATCTCACACTCAGAGTATGTGTTGAGGATGACGTTCAGTTACTACCACATCAAAGTTTAGATCATTCCCTGTAAAACAGACTGAGTTATGATCGTTTTTGTGTTTGCTCAGTTGGATAAGCTGTGGCAGCCATCTTGATCTAGGTTGACTTTAAATGTAAATCGATTGTAGTTGTACCTTTTTTAAAAGTTTTATTACAACCTGTCCACTGTCTCATGAGATATTTTGCTAACAACTTGATAGACAAACACATGCATGAACCTGTGCAGACTTGTGCAACAACCTTATTGCCCATCTTTGCTTTTAACAGTGGATGAAATTAGTTTTATCACCGGTTCTGTAATACTCCAGCCACAACAGATCAGGAGCAAATTCTTCATAATGAGCTGTTTCTAATAATAATAATAAAAACATTGAAAAAGGCTGGACGAATCAGTATTTTTTTTTCTGCAGTTTATCCAGCTCCAGTCCTGACCCAGTTCTATGATAGACCCTTTGTTTTTGTCTTCTTGTCCGCTGGTTTGTTGTCATAATTTGGCTTGAAACATGTGAAACAAACTGCGCAGTTATGCCTGCATGTGGGAAAAAAACATATTACAGGGCATGCAGTGTGTCCTGACAGAGCGGAGCTTTAAGTCACGAGTGTTTCCTCATGGATACATCAAAACATTGAAAGAATGACAGCGTTCACAGGGATCGCTGATACACGGGATGACTTCCCTCTGTGTCCATATACATTGGTCATTTTTTATATGAACTATTCTGCCTGTGAAAAGTAGAAAACACTCTACATGCTGCAGCTTTCTGGGTGTGGGACTCTGCTGTGAAGCTGCAAATTGGCCCACTACATAAACCGCCTACAGTGGGTGAATAATAAATCGAAGGAAGGTTATCTTGTCTGATGAATCACGTCTTCTTTTACATCATGGCCGTGGGTCTGAGTGTCATTTATCTGGGGACGAGGTGGCAAGTCTGCAGAGACGGTGTGATGCTCTGAGCAACGTCCTGCTCAGAAAACCTGATCCCTGACGTTTAAGGGGATGTTGCTCAGACACAAACTGCCTGTCTGTCTATGGAAACCTCTTCATTGTATTCCTGTATGACAGACTTCTTTCAAGAGAATTCAGGGCTCATGTACAGTGCAAAATGATCTGGAAGTGAGCCAACATTTTTCAGTCAGGTCGTCTGGACGGTTTCTTTTTTTGTGCTGAAACGTTTCGCCTTCGATCCGGAAGGTCAGTCAAGAAAACACAACACAGAACTGATTCTTCCCCCGACAGCTTACTACAAAGTGGAACAAACCAGTTTTGTTGGTGCTAAGATGGTCTATTTGGTACGCCCCCTCCTCCATTGCCGGCCCTCTTCCTTGTTGACAGTCGTGTCAAACTGGTTGAAAACAACAACGTCATCGGGAAGTGATAGCTCAGAGCTTATGAAGTGGGATTCTGGAGAGAGGTCATGAATAATTAATATCTTACCTGTTGTAGATTGCTTTTTGATTGAACTCAGTTTAGAGAAATGGCGTTTAATTGACTGGGATGACGAGTTATGCTTAGTCTGAGAAAACCAAATTGTACTTGTATTAATTGATGAATATATTAATTTTCTGCCTTTTTCCCCTCTTTTTTTGTGGGAAGAAAAAAGAAGAAAGAAAGAAAAAAGGTGGAGGAATTCCTGCTTTTAAACTCGGACAAGACAGAGGATGTGGTGTTTGTACCTGAGCATTTTAGGAATAAACTTTACAGCTTTTCACTTTCACTGGCATTAAATTCGTCTCCAGTTCTAATGTAAAATAAACGTTGTTGTTTTGATCATTAACCCTCACAGTAAAAAAGCTATCAGGACCACTTTTCTCCATTTGCTAAAATTATCATTAAAATTAGAAACATCTTGTCTAAAAATGATACAGAAAAACTGGTTCATGTATTTGTCACGTCTAGACTGGACTATTGTAATTATTTATTAACTGGGTGTCCAAAAACTTCTTTAAAAAGTCACCAGTTGATCCAAAATGCTGCTGCCAGAGTTTTAATGAGAGTTGGTAGGCGGGATCATATTTTTCCAGTTTTAGTTTCTCTCCATTGGCTCCCTGTCAAATTCAGAATAAAATTCAAAATCTTAATTCTAACGTACAAAGCCCTCAACAACCTAGCTCCATCTTTTATTACCTATCTTACTGTTCCATACTTTCCTAACACAGCACTTCGCTCTCAGACTGCAGGTTTACTTGTAGTTCCTAGAGTTTCCTAAAGCAGAATAGGATGCAGAACTTCCAGTTATCAGGCTCCTCTCTTGTGGAACCAACTTCCAGTTTATATCCGTAAGGCTGACACTTTGTCCAGTTTTAAGACTGGGCTTAAGTATTTATTTTTTGATAAATCCTATAGGGTCAGCTTGGGTTGGATAACTGTTTTTTAATGTATGTGAATGTTTTGGTGCATTGCCCTGAGACAACTTCTGTTGTGACTTGGCACTATTTAAATAAACGGAATAGAATAGAATTAACTTGTGGTCATTTGTCAGCATAAATAGTGCCATAAGCAGCTAGCTGTAGCACTTCCTGTAGAAATATTACAATGTTTTTGCAGGGTACCCTTGTAACCCTAAATTCATTGTGGTGTGTGTTTGTAAAATATTCAAATAAATTGAATCAGTCCACGCTGATCTTAAGCAGCTTTGACTACCTATTGGCACATCAGTCATGCAGGTAAGATATTGATTGTTTCTAAAAATGTCCACTTAAAAAGATCTGAATTATCTTTTATGAGACCTGCAGTAAGTCAAAAGGGTTAATTTGACTTTTAAATGCCAATTATCTCAAGCCGATTCAGCCTGTTCCATGCTGTTCCAATTGAAGAGCTTAAATATGTTAAAGGATTAAATGTTTTGATGCATTTCATGCAATTTGTCTATTTACACAAAAAAACTTGAAAACGTGCAAGTATTTTTTTATGATGCAAGAGCAAATGGTGTACTGTATGTAAAAGTTGCCTTCAGGATCACGTGTATGTCTTTGACAAAACAAATTCTGTGAATCTAACTGAACTTAATACACAGTATACATCACTTCATTTATCTTTTATACACAGTTTACTCTGCAGCTGCCACCTCAGAGCTCTGCTGCAACTTTCTGCTGCTCACTAATCTGTCAACTCTGAGTTCCCCGCAGGAGGAAGTTACTGCCACTCACTACTACATGCGTTTTTTTGGTGCAGATTTACAACTCTGCACATGAAATATTAACATTGCACCTTGTGCTGTGTTTAATTTTGATCCAATGGCAGATTAAACCTAGTTTTGCTTGAACAATTTGTACATAATCTGTAGTTTGGACACAAATCGCAAACGACTGAAACCATTTTTCTGCTAGCCCCGGTGTCTGTGTGCATAGTTGTGTGATGGTCTATTAGCAAAATATCCCATGAAAAAGTGGATGTAATTTTATGAAACTTGCAGAAAACAATCAGTGAAAATACATCAACTGTTAAACTTTTAGCGTAAACCCACATCTATATAGCTGCCATATGCAACTGACAGAAAAACACCAAAATGGCTACAACTCAGTAAATTTTGCAGATGTGGAGCTAAAATCTGGTATGGTAGTAGCTTGGACTGCTCTCCAAAACATATTCAGAGAACTAACAGATTGTGCACGGTCTGTTTTTTTTTAAACGTTGCCCTCTAAATGCGTGGATGTCTGCTAGCAAAACATTTGAATAAACCATTGCAGAGACTTTAATGAATCTTTCAGAAAGTAAATACCAGATGTACATCTACAGCTGATTTATTTTTGGAGTCAGTCTGATTCAAGCTGGAGACCTTCTCTGATCAAAATTAGCCAACGTAACGTGACTTTAAATCAGTCAATTTGACATATACTGAGCTAAAACTGGACATGGGAGTTGATGAGGGTGATTCACAACCCACAGTCTGATGTGGCATTTCACAATATTAAGACTGTGTATTAATCCTCTAGGTTTGTCTAAAATGGTACAACGCTGTCGTTTCTCATCGCAGGATGATCTTAGTCTAAATCACCAGCATTAAAGTCTGCAGGCGACGTATCCCTAAAGAAATGCAGAGGTCCCAAGGGCCTTTAATTCTCAAAGGATCTAAAGCATCCGTCTCATGCTGCTTCTCACACAGTTTGCATTTTGTAGTTAAATAACAGCATGATGGTTAATCCATCAGAAATCCTCAGACATGAGTGACATTTCTATGAGTTATGCAACCATCTTATTTTTTTACATTGTTAAATCTGCCACGTCGCTTTCTTCCCGTCTTTTTAATAAAACTTGTCAGCAAGTTACAGATTTGGACCCTGCAGGACACTTGGGACTCTGCGACACCGTCATCTATATCGGTGTGTAACGCCGTCAGTCACCGTTTCTTCTTTCTGTGAAAGAGATTTATCTCATCTCCTTGGTACTCCCATCTTCCACCCGTCTTTGCTGACCAGCGACTGAAGTGCCCTCATCTCCGTCCCCCATGGCACAGGATTAATTGAATGAACAGCAGGGCAACGTTGAGACTGTGGATGCGTGCGTGGGTCGCACACAGCCCACACGAGAAGAAAAGATGTACAGATATAAGCCGACTCCAAAGATCTCTAATGTCAGAACATGATGATGCTGGAGTGTTGTCCTCTAAACCATAAAAGGCTCCTCTCTCCTGCTGAACAACAAACTGCTCCGCGTTTTTATTTTCAACCTTTTACCCAAACCCCATGTTATCTCCATACATTTTAGCTGACTTAATGAAACTGACTTTTTCAATTTTATGGTCTGATAAGTCCGTGGGAAGTCAATGGCACAATTTTATTCTCAGATTTTCACCTAGAGGCCTTGGAGAACCATTCCTAAAGCTTGGACCAATGTTTTCTGTCATTTCAAAGCTCAAGATGCTGATCCAAGTCTACATTTTGTCAAGTAAATAATTTAAAGCTCCGCAAAGTTTGTTTGGGAATGCAGTCGTTGTTGGAGGACGCAATCATAAAAAGTCAAGCTCAGCTCTCAGGGGAAAGATACAAATGTGATATGCTGTATTTTAGTCTTACAGTTTCTTGCTTTCAGTTGCTGTTATAAATACTAAAAGATATCACAGTAGGACAGAAATAAAATGATATTTTATCAGCAGGAATGTGTTTCTCGAACATATTAGATAAAAACTTCAGTCCATGATTAGCTGAACAATGATAAATCTCAGCTCCAGTTTCAGGTCTCTGCTGGATTTTTTTCTCCGCTTCTTAATAACAACTTTTAGACACCGTTCATTTCGATCATGCTTTTAGGTCGAACACTTCGCATTTTGTCTGCCACTTGTCCGTTTCCCTCAGTTTTAGGAACACTTTGCTTGAACATCATGGTCAGGTTCAAGGGCCAAAAAGAAAATGACTGAAAAGTAGATTAAGTTTAAAGAAAATTTCATAAAACCTTGAAAAGTTCTACCGTATTTTCCGCCGTACACGTCGCACCGCCCCATAAGTCGCATTAGTCCAAATATGTCTAATAAAGTAGTAAAATCCATAAATATATGTTGCTTTGCCGTATAAGTCACATCTATGATGCGTCACCGCTAACAACCTGAAAATGTGGGCCGGTGTTGTGACAAATCGATTGGCTGCCACATGGCGGCCACGGGAGCGTGCACGGGAGGACTTTAACAAGAATTTAACAAGATTAACACTTAAAAACAATAATTTGTTTGCTCAAAATTATAGCAAAGGTGTGTCTTAGTCTGACTTTTGCTTAACAAATGCACTTTGGTGGTCAAATCAGCTGCATTTCAAAAGCCGATATGCGGAAGCAGGCGCGTGCACGAGAGGACTCGCTGTGCATTTTTTCAAAATTTTACAATATAACCATCTAAAAACAATTATTTGTTTGCTTGAATTTATAGTAAAGGTGCGTCTCAGTCTAACTTTCCTTGATAAATGCACTTTGACGGTCAAATCAGCTGCATTTTCAAAAGCTGATACGCTGAAACAGGAATGCACAGAGGGCGACTCACTGTACGTTTTTTTTTTTTATTTAACAAGATAAGCACCTAAAACAATTATTTGTTTGCTCAATGTTATAGCAAAGGTGTGGCTCAGTTGAACTTTTACTTAATAAAATGCACTTCAATGGTCAAATCAGCTGCATTTCGCCGGGGCGGCGCAGTGAAATGAAGCTGATTTGACGGCTGCTTTATGGCAAGCAGATTGTGTCATTAATAGTCATGTTTACCTATTACATGACACAACGACATGCCATACCACTCGACTTCCATCTAGGGGATGAAAATAGCAGTGTTCAATATTTTCTGTCAGAATGAATGAAAATGGTCATATCTCAGCCAAAAATTGGTTTATAAATATGGGAAAATCCATAAATGCGTAGCTTCGGCGTATAAGTCGCAGGGCATGCAAATTATGCAACAAAAAAAAAAAAGACTTAAAGGCCAAAAAATATGGTAATAAAGACCACTTTAAAAAATAAAACAAGAAAAGCTGGCTTGCTGAAAGTAAACTATAATGTAATTAGGGTTTTATATCACAATTAGGTACAAAATCAGAACAAACTGTTAAATGAACACTCTAGAAAATCACTACATCCAACCAGAAGTCTGTTTATTCTGACTGATCATTTTTAGATAAAGCTGTGCTGTCACAGGCTTATTGTATGCTTTCTGTTCCAGGAAAGTTTAATTTGACCAGCTGGGATCAAAAGGTGCTCATGTGGCTCAACCTCTCAAGGTAAAAGCTGCAAAAGCTGCCTAAAACCTTTTCACCCATTTCTCTTACATCCATCTCTCTTGTCATACAAGCATTTACATACCACGTGAGTTCTGTTTGCCGTTTGTCACTGTGAGATATGCTATCTGTCAAATGCATACACTTCCTTTACCCACGGCACCATTTTCATCAAGTTGGATGACATTTTCATCTAAGCAGTTTGTTTTTTTCTCATATGGAATAGCCAGTCCAGATAAATGCTGTTTTTGTGCTTTGGGATAATAACGTACATCAGTTAACAGAAGATCAAGCAATGTCAACATGAGCTATTGTGTCCTTTCATGTCTTCTTTTGGGCTGACCTTCATTTAACGATTTTAGTCAGACGAGAACAAATTTTTAGCTTTTAAATTTGAATGTGAACAGTTTTAGCTTCTCTCCAATAACTCCCTGTCACCTTCAGCATACAATTCAAAATCTTACTTCTAACCTACAAAGCCATCAACAACCTAGCTTTATCTTATATTACATATCTTATTGTTCCATACTTTCCTGATAGACCACTTCATTCTCAGACTTCAGGTTTACTTGTGTTTCCTAGAGTTTCCAAAAGCAGAATGGGAGGTAGAGCTTTCAGTTATCAGGCTCCTCTCATGTGGAACCAACATCCAGTTTCTGGTCATGAGGATGACACATTGTCTACTTTTAAGATTTAAGTATTTCCTTTTTGATAAATCCTATAGTTAGAGTCGGCTTGGGTTTCCTGATCTATCCCTTAGTTATGCTGCTACAGGCGTAAACTGCTGGAGAACAACTTGACCACATTTCCTCTCTCTGCTGCTGCCTTTACTTGCTCTACTCTATTTGTATTTGTAATTATTTATATCCTTAACATGTGTTTTTTGTCGTTTTTCCTATAGAAAATAAACCTGGACCTGTCATTCTGTGTTTGTCTGTTTCTCCTTCCTGTCCTCTCAAACCCAACCGGTCAAAGCAGATGGCCGCTCGTCCTGAGCCTGGTTCTGCTGGAGGTACTTCCTGTTAAAAGGGACTTTTCCTTTCCACTGTTGCCAGTGTGCTTGCTCAAGATGGGAGACTGCGTCAAAGTGAAGATCCGAAGAGTCTGCTGCTTCGTTAACTTTTTCTAATCGACTTGTATAATGTATGTGAATGTTTTTGTACAGTGCCCTGAGACTATGTCTTTTGTGACTTGGTGCCATTTAAATAAACTGAATTGAGTTGAATTTTAATTTTCAATGACAACCTGGCCTTCTATGTGATGCATTCCCAAAGATTTTGTTTACGCGTACTTCATTTGAAAATGGTGCTGCAACATTGTGCGATCTTCTTATTTTGGAATAGAAGGAAAACAAGTTCATGACAGACTCATCATTAGTAATGCAGTTGTCCAGCTGCGCTCTCAAAACAGCCTTCTATTTATTGGCGTTCACCAAACATGTAATTGCTTTCAAATGAATTACTAAGAAATGTTTTAAGAAAATGTAAAAAGCAGTGCGTGTAGGGAACACTGTGTCTCATAAGTAGGATTTTTCAGATTTGTTCGACAAAATATTGTTGAGATCCAGCTTTCTGGGGGTTTTCCCATTATTTTTAAATCCTGCTCCATTTTTTTTTTTTTTATGTTTTCACATGTGAAGTATGAATTGGATGTTTTCTCCTGATGATACCTGTTGGCAGAACTTTCTTCTTTCTTACGGCAACTGTCAAATCTGCTGCTCGTTATACCTACGGCCTTTTGAAAACCGAGATCTCTGTCCAGTTGTTATCGTCAAACGCTTACCTCTGATGTGAAGAGGAGCGAAGCTCCTCATCATGTCCATACCTCCTGGATGACTTTGAGTCATTTCCTGTTTTTACTTCGTTTAACTTACCTTTGCTTGTTACAACCCTTCAAGCTCATTTTAATCCTGCTACCTGCCTGCCCACTCTCCACCACTCTTCCTCTGTTTTCTGTGGGTTCCCCAGCTAGATGTTTCCTCTCTCTGGACATGTAAATGAAAAATAAAAAGCTGTTAGGCCTGTTTTCAGAGTTAACCATCATTTTTCAGAACTAAGCCCCAGCAAATTCTGTTTCCTGTCTGGCACAAACCCCTACCTCATACTGCGGGAGTGGCTCACTTGTCTCTGCATTTACTCTTGTAAATTTTCTGCAAAGGAAATATAATTTCCTGGTCTTGTGTGGTGCATTCCCAAAAAAAGGGCTTTATGCAGAATTCTTGTGAAAATAGTGCTGTAATATTGTGCAATCGTCTTCTTTTTGCATAAAAGGACAACAAGTTAATGACAGAGTAATCAGTAATAGAGCAACTGTTCAGCTGTGCGCTCAGAACAGCCTTCTATTGTCTGCCATTCACAAAACATGTAATTTTTTATCAAATTAATTACTAAGAAATGTTTTAAAAATGAAGAAAAAAAAACAATGCATGTTGGGAACACTGTATCTTAGAAGGAGAACTGTTGAGATCCAGCTTTTTGGGTGTTTTCTCATTTATTTTCAGGCCTTTCTGACTGAATTTAATGTAAATGAAAAGAAACTGTTTAGTATTTTGGCAAATTTAACCATCATTTTTCTGAACTAAGCCCCAGCAAATTCTGTTTCCTGTCTGGCACAAACCCCTACCTCACACTGCGGGAGTGGCTCACTTGTCTCTGCATTTACTCTTGTAAATTTTCTGCAAAGGAACAGTAATTATTAGCAGTCTGCTTTCTGGCATTTTGGGTCCGCTAGTTTAAAAATCACAACTAATATTCGAGTACATTCAGCAGTTAGAGTGAAGTATGTGACGGTTAACACAAATGTGGTTTTAAAGCAAAGTGATTTTTAACTAAAGCAAAAAGGATTCAAAGGAGAAAACAACCAGATCACTGCAAAATATTAAGGATGCATTTAGGAACATGTGACAAAAACACAGAAAATGAAAAGTACTAGCACTTTTCTCAAAACTTTGAGAAAAAAGGTAGAGCCTCTCTCAGAACATTTTATAAAACTGTGTTTCACAGGAAACAGATACAGAATCTAGCTGCCGTTTGTCAGGATCTGTGTGGTTCTTTCATTTACCGGTAGTTTTTGTTCAGAATGTGTTTCAGATTCCAGTGTTTTATCCTCATTTAGTTCCAGATGCACTCACCTGTCCCTCATTGTCTCTCCAGGTGTTGTCATTTCTCCCTCGTTAGTTTCCCTTAAAAACGTGTGTTCTTCTCTTTTGTTGTCCGTGCATTATACTTTCAAGCTCATTTCGATTCGAGTCTCTAGTTTATTCTGTGTGAGTATTTCCCTGAGTTTCAGTTGTTGAGGTTTTGTGCTGCCTCATTAGAGTTTTGTTTTATGCTTTATTTTGGTAATAAATTATTTTTTGTTATTTTTACTCCTGAGCCCTTTGAGTTTTGTCTGCAGCCTGGGTACTCCTCACCAAATATTATTTTACTCATGCACTTTTCTCTTTCACCCTCACTTTGTTTTACAATCACCACATCCTGACTCGTTTGTTTGTACAGCAAAGACAAGATTTACTGAATCTGACAAAAGAACATTTCATACAGTATGGCTGCATATCAAGGCCGGCCCAAGGCATAAGCGAAATAAGCGGCAATTAAATTCCCCCTAAGCGGAATTGAATTGTATTTTTTTAGTAATGATTTCTGTGAGATTCTATTAATATTTTAAGTTCAGCTTTTTGCAAATTGTTGTACACATTTACATAGTTTTAAGAACTAATTATGCAACTATAAATTTATTTTTTAAACCATTTTACATGGTTTCAAACAATTGTTCATTTATATTATTTAAGTATTTCCTTTGTTTTAGTTTTATTTTGTCTGTTTTTGCACAATTTTTAATTAATCTTTATGCATGTAAGTTATTTTATCGGTTTTGTTGTTGTTCTTGCACTACAAATTATTTTGAACATTACTGCTGCAGTTCTTTGGAACCAAAGATAATAAGCCAGATGACACCTTTGCTATAAAATACACTAGTGTTTTTTTTTCTTTCTTTTATTACTTTTAGTACCACTATGATATTTACATATAGCATAATGTAAAAAGGGCTGTCAAAGTTGCAATGAGTTTATGTTAAGTGATGAATAATCTGATCATCTGACTGATGATTGCAGTAATCCACATTATCAGCAGAAATAGAGGCCCCATACCAATTTTTGCTTAGGGCCCCATGGAGGCTTGTGCCGACACTGCTGCTTATTCATAATAGAAACTTTTTATCTCTGGGTTATTGTTCTGATAAAGCCCATTTGTTAACCCTCAGTTGTTCTAATCTTTTTTTGCTCAAACTCACAAACATCACAATGATTTAATCACATTCTCAAACTCATCACTCGTTTTATAAACTTTCCTCGACCTTCCCGTTTTGACCCCACCTCCCTTGTTTAACTGATTTTTGCCCTTTTACATACATTTTATATTGTGTAGAGGCGAAGTGGAGTCTATTATAATGTGATTGCAGGGGAAATAATCTGTTGTGCTGTCGGAGTCATGTAAGAAAAACAAACTCAGAGTTTTTTTACTTTAGATGCAGCTCTTTGCTTGTTCCTTTTCGACTCCTCTACTTGTCAACTCTTTTCATCAGGATGCTGTCAGGTTTTTTTTATCTGCTGCCTCTGCAGCATCAGTCATCTTAAATAGCTCCTTCACTTTGTTCACAGTCCCATCATAACTTACACTGTTCACAGTCTCCAGAAGCTCCATTGCCTTTGTTGAGCCTTTTGTGGCCATGTTGAATACAGCTCCGAACAGAAACCGACAAAAAAAAACCCAGAATCAAATGAAACGAGTCAGAATTTTCTCGTTCCATTAAAGTAGATTCTTTAACGTTTGTGCTTTTTTAAAGAATTGTCCCATTCATTAAAAAAAAATTTGTTCCAAATCTTGTGAAATGTTTGCACTGTTTCCAAAGCGCCCGCCACTTTTTCTTTATGTAGAAAACCTCCAAAGTGAAGGAAACTTTGGTTTTAGTGAAACTCTGAAGTTATTTCAGGTCCCAGAGCAGCTTTCTGGTGTCAGCATCCACCAACTCTGCCAACACATTATTTCTTTGTTTTTTGTTTTTTGTATTTTACATAACCAAAGTAATTAGAGCATTAATGCTCACAACATCCTGATTCAGCTTTAATGCGCTCCATCACAAGTTCAGGTCAGATGTCGCAACTAGAGCAAGGAGTTGAAACATATCGTTAACATTTTCTAAAGCTTTGACACCAAAAGTCTTAAATTAGGTTTTAAAAACACTCGAGTATTTTAATTGTTTTTTATTTTTTAAATTACTAAAGTTGCTGCATGGTTGTACAACACATAATCATCATAATCACTAAAGCTCAATGAAATCCACTTTGAATTTTACAAACCTTAATAATCCACAATAGTTTTATAGAAATCTGACCCAGTTCAGGCCTGCTTTGTAAACTACTTTAATCTGATCTAAAAACCCGCAGCAGAGCCAGATTGCGGAATGCTCTGTCCGAGTCTTAAGAATTTCAGCAGATGACAAGTTGTGCAGCGATACTGTGCTCCTAAAATTTGGTCAGCAAAGGTAACAGAAATAAAATGGAGCAGTGCTTTGGATACATTTGAATCACATGATTAATGTACAAAAGCAAGCACTGCTTTATTTGAATGGATTTGTCATTGTCCCCAGTCCTGCAGAAAAAAGGAGGAATTGATGAAAGACAAAACGTTTCAACAAAGAGGAGCCCACTTAACTTTGTTCGATTTTTATACCTTGATTATTGAGCATGAATCAGGAAATTATAATCAAACCTTCACAAAACAATTATTAGGTGTTTGTCTGCAGCTGCTTTTTGGAGCGAACCAAATTCAATATGGCTGCCACATCTAACGGAGTATAACGTTATTTTTGAGGTATGAACACAATGACTGCAGGTCTGTTCTTTTCAGCATACGATGATTTTTTGTTTCAAGCTCTGTGAAGGAATGCCTTAAATTTTAAGATGTTTTGTAGCAAAACCTAAACATTATTTGAGCCAAATGTTTTCTGGTTCATCTGGTTATATTTTACCGTAACATGCCTCTATTTGAACATGGTTTTGTCATGGTCCTTTATGTGTTTATTTGGAGGGCATCTGCAGAGTCTCACAGAACTCAAACATGCACATCTTCCTGCAGGTAGTGCACCATCACAACCGTGACAATGTGGGAACAAGCTGTTTATTTACAGCTTGTTACTTTATGTCCTGGCTATAACGAGAAAACAAAAGAAAAAAAAAACTGTATTTATGTCAGAGTGCTTCCTGGATTTTATTTGTTTAAAAGGCTCTCTGGAACAGACTGATTGCCAAAAAAACTTTGCTGTGATCCCTTGTTAAAATAGCCTTTGGCAAATATTTGCAACACACTGAAGTGAAATGATGAACGTAATATTGGTACAAGACGACCATTAGAGACATGAGCCTCAGCAGCTATTTGTAGTTTTAGACTTTTAAAGAACAACTTTAAGAGTTGGGACTCTTAAAATTAAACTAATTGCAGTCTTGAGTTAGTTTCTGCAGAATAAAAGAACAAGATCGAGCTATTTGTGTTGGTTACACCATGTTTTTTTGGTTTTTTTCTGCCAGGGTAAAAGTAAATGATCATCGCTTTAAATGAGGGACTCACTGGCTCAATTTACCAACTCGGATGAAATACAAGATAGGATTAAATCATTCCAGGAAAAATAAAACGGCGCATATGAGTCACGTCTTTGACCTACATCTACGAAAGCACCGCCTGTGCGGCTTCATCCAACAGATTCAGGAGCTCTTAACTGTTGGGTCACTGTTTACTTTTTGGTTTTCATTTCCCAGCATCTCCTGCAGAAACAAATGCGCACATAGCAACACAACCTATGAAACCAAACTGTGGCTGATGGAAGACAACAACAAATGAGTTGACATTCCAGGTGAGCTCAGATTGCAACACAATTGCAAATGAAATGAGAATAAATTGTGAACACAATGAGGCAGAACTAAGACAATTTCTGATCAAATTGCAACAAACAATTCGCAAAACTTTTGTGCAGCATGCACATTTTAATACAGATGTTGAAGTGTATTTTGCAACGGTGTGATTTCAAATGAAGTTCCTTTTTCCTCCCGTTTATACCAACAGTCACAGCCTGATGAGAACCAGCTTCAGGGTTCAGCTCTTGGTGAGAAACTAATCCAGAACTACCTTGAGGCCCTGTTTACATGACAATCCAATGACAACTGACCCCATCTCCCCCATTTCTATTAACACATTTACATGAGAACATTCTAATTACAATTACACAGCAACGGTAGAAATGGAAAAGGTGTAATTCCCTCACCACGCCACAAGTTAATGCTATGTTCTTGAAACTTAAGTGTGCATGCGTAAAAAAGAAGAGTTCCACCTGAAAGCCGTTACAACGGTCGAGATAGCAGAGCATAAAATATTTCTATGGACAGATGACGAGGTTCAACTGTTGCTTAGGGTGACTGAATCATAAAACCTCCAAATTTCAAGAGAACATTGTCTGGGAATATTGTCGATGGTTTCTTCTTCTGTGGATTGTAGCAAGCCGTTATGTTTTGTGTCATACTGCACATGAAAAAGATCTATTTTTTTCGTTTACGCAACGACGGACACCGGGACGTTTTTGAACCATCGCACTCTGGAATCCGTTCTCAAATGTTGCCGCTGTCAGAGGAAGCATTTGCTATTTTTGTGTAAATGCGCAGTACAAGCGCAACAAAACTCTTCCATTTTCACCAGAAATTGTTTTCGGGTAAACAGGGTCTGAGTCTTTTCAATAATTCTCCTCCAACAGTCGCAGCCCAGTGGGATATCAGCTGGAGACTCAAAATAGTGAGAAAAATTTTAGTTGCCGTCTCACTAAATTCTGTTTGCAACCAAATGACCAGCACTAAATTTTCCGTGCACAGCTTGCACATTATCTCAAATTGCACCCACCTTTGCTTGATTTTGACCAGCTTTGCAAACAGCCCCACATTTAGGATTTAATCTGCAGGAGTACACTTTGAAGACGAGCAGATTTGGACCAAACTGAGTAAATCAAAATCATAACACATTCTAGAGATTCCCTTGTGAAAGCTTTTTGCCAACTAGTCTCAACCAACAATGATACAAGCTTTAGTGACAGATTTAGAGTTTGTTTGCGTTTGGCATCAGTATGGTGGAGGTCGTTAATATTTCATGCCTGGTGTTAAAACGCGTCTTTGCACAAGTCTTAAGTGACCATCACACCTTCTTGCTCTACATCTAGACATGTGAGTCACGCACAGGAATCTGACACAGCTGGCAGGTGAGCAACAAACAAGCCAGTGAACAAAATCAGCTTTTATGTAGATTCAGACATTTTAATACCACACGTGTCACGCTGGCATCTGCAATTACAAACATTTTGAAACGCTGTGTAAAATATGCAACATGAAAGATTAGAGAAATGGAAGGAGCTCTGTATGGAAAGACTGTTTTTTAATGTTGAAGTGCTTTATTTCTGTGCACATCTTCGCTGCATAAAAATGACAAACTAAGGATTTTAAACTCTGCAGAGTTCACACTGGACCAGACTTTGTGATGGAAGAAATGTAAAGACTGAACTCTGATTGTCTTCATGTAGTGCAGACGACTTTGTTATACATCTGCAGGCTGCATGTGGCTAAGACTGTGCAACGATCCACAAAGTTTCACTCTTCTTCATTAAAACATCCTAAACCCTCCATTAATAAGATCTGCAGCATGAAGACAAGATGTCCATCACAGCTGAGCGTCACAGTATTTGAAATGAAATTAACATAAAACCTCACTACTACATACAAGCATATATGTATATATATAAAAAAATAGTAAAAATATGATAATTACTTCATGCATTTCTTGTCATTTTTGCATGTAGGTTTAGACATGTCATTTTATAACCTAAGATTTGACACGATCTAAAGTTTTACACCATTTTCTGTTGCAATTTGATGTTTCGTGGTTCTTTGTGCATCAAGACAACAGCTTGTGACGTGCTAAGTGGTGGTGTGTAATTACACGCAACGTTAAATCAAAATTAAAAGCTTGGCACTGCGCTCACAATCACTGCATTGACTGCTTGTGGAAAAATGAACAAGAGGACAAAGTGCATTTGACGCCAGGTTGGATTTGCAAAAACAAATCTTTGCAGAGTCCATGACAGATGATCAGATAGCATCTGTTGCTTATAATCTCATGGTAAAGGTGCCATTATTTAGAACTGTCTGTTTTCAGGGAAAAATGGTTTGAGTTCCTATTTTTAATAAAAAAGACTTTGCCACGAACGACTGTCGGTCTCGTCAACACTGACATTTCCCGCTGCATCTTCCATGGATTACAGGTTAATGAAATGTTTGAACAAAAATTAAATTGTGCCTTTTGGCACCTGTAAATTAAAAGCTAAAACTGGGTTTTCAGTGGGAGTTTTCAGGACCGAGCAATACATTTTATCAATGTTTATCATTTGCTTGCCCATTTTTTGCACAGAATAAAGTGATGAGTTAGTCTATAGAGGTCACCAAATGAGAAACCATTCAAATCCAGACCTGATGTGTTATCTGGACACATGTTATTAAATTTCATCAGAATTATATTTAGGGTTGAATGGCTGTGCATCTCAATTCTTCCCACAAATCAAATGTGCATTATCAGTTGATGTATAATTTACTGTATTAAAATTGGTTCTAATGTTGACCATTAAGTTACAGGATATAATGTTTGCTGACATAAAAAAACAAGCCAACAAGCCATGAATCCTGCAACTCTCTGACCTGATGGTTCTGTAGATTTGAAGCTAATGACTGAGCTGAGTCCTGGATGATGACGGAGTCTGGGATGAAGAATATCCTGTACAACCTGAATCAGGAGCTGAGGTTGGAGGGACGACAAGGATCACGCAGCACAGAGCTGCATTGTTTTCCTCTTTGTACTGGTTGTGTTGTTTGCATAATGCTCCTGTTGTTTAAAGTACAAACCCAGATTCTGATCCTCTTAATATCAGCCAGAACTCTGCATCATGAGACTGGTTTTTCCAAGGATCCTGCAGACGCCAGAAGGGCAGTTTGCAAAAACTCAGGATCCTGCACGCAAAAAATCAAAATACACAACATGCACGCAGGAAAGGACGTGTTTATTATTGTCATATCTGTCTGTCTCGCTGTGTGTCATTAAACAAAACTCGTTATAAAACATTGGACAAATTTTGATGAATAACATTTTCACGGTTTGACCATAACGGCTAAAACTCTGTCACTTTTTGAAAATAGACTATCAGTCTTAAAACTCTGGCCTGAAAGGTGATGGTTATATGCGTTCCTTCAAGGAATCTTAAGCGTTTTAATGTTTTTAGGCTTCTGTGAGAAAGAAAAGAGGAAAGAAACAAAGTGTTATTTTGGTGTAATGAGAGACGTGCATAAAAACAAGTGAACAGTATATTTTCATGAGCATTTCCATGTCAACGAATCACATGTTATCACTGAGCAAGAGATATTTCCCACAGGGTTAAGTTTAATCTGCTGTCTCTCAAAGCTTTTCTTAGACACATCTATCATCCCAGATTTATGCCTGTTGAGTTTACAGCAGCTCAAAAGGCAGTTATTAATATTAAGGTTGGTAAAATAAGGAACAATAAAATGGCTGGCAGGGTTCGTGTTAGTGTTCAGAAGTCAAAAACCAACAACAAACTGAGGTTAGAATGATGAGGTCATAAGACATGAACCAAAACTGCAAGTCATGCTTGGATTCCTCAACACCGTTCTCCTGCTGACAATCAGCCGTTCTTCCCAGGCGAGCTCCTCTTCCCTTCTCTCAGTCAGAGTGGCGCGCTCTCAGCTAAATGTCAGCTTGGATCTGCTGAAGGGAGCTGAGCAGCTGATTGTTCACTTACAGGAGGAGTCGCATGCAAACATGTTCCCGTTCGGTGTTCCTGACTGACACGGAGCCATCAGTTAACCTCTGATCTGTGTCAGAGCCTCCACAGCTCTCCAGTTCTTACAACACACCGTTACATTCTGCCGTTTAACAACATCAGAATAAACTTTATTAGCATTGTACCGAAATACAGTGAGATTATGTTCGTACAGACGTCCAAAAGTTGGGCAGAATGCACGTTGCTGCTGCTCCTGTGTGCGCGGCCCCTAATCCTTTTTCAGAATAGTTTTTAAGATAGAAAAGGGGAGATCTCTTCACACCTTGTCCTTATCAAGACATGATTTAAGACATCAAAAAACGTTTCCATCAAGCACATTTATTAATGCGTTACATATGCATTTAAAATCAAGATGGTGAGATTTGTCCATGAAGCACTTCCAGATGGTCCATGGTCCTGAGAAGATGTGGGTTGTTGGGTGTTGTCATAGACAGAGATTTTCCTTAGTTTACACACATCCCAGGAGAAATTTGATAAGTCGGCCTGCTTCGAGGCCAAATAGGGGAGTCAGATTCAGGTAACAGTGATAAACTGTAAAAACACAAGACACAAGATTACTAAATACAATAACTTTAATCAAATCAGTCTCTAAAAACAATTTTAAAATCACTGCGCACCTGTAGCGTCTAATAAGCCAACACCCAGTCACGGCAAATCCAAAAAAGCGCCGACAAGTGTGGCCCTACCAGACAAAATAAAAATATAAACAAAACCACATAATACAATTTAAAAACCCAGAAACTTGCAAGCCAAACTGTGGCGTCGAACTATCCCACGCCCAGGCTGTCCTGCTTCAATCTCCTCTTTGTTAAAACTGTGTGGTCCTGTTGTAAAAATATCACGCATCAGAATAAATCAACCGTTTAAAAACAATCAATACATTTAAAAACAAACCTCCAAACCTACCGCAATCGCATGCACCACAGCATGCGTGAACCCAGCACACACCTGGCCACCCACAGGAAACTGCACCCTCCCATCAACACTGTCAACTTCCCTTTTTATAGAGGCTTAGACCACAGGGAAATTGTGACATCCTGTGGTGCCACCTGTTTCACTCGTCAGCCTCGAGTTCTGCTCATACTTTTAATCCAAAATGGCCGGATTTGTGGGTGTTCCACTGGTCAGTGCTTACAAGCCCCCTCCAAGGTCGTCCCCAACATGCTGGTGAGTCCCATAAACCGCAGGTGGCTTGCAATTCTCACAAATCACTTCCACCTTATGGTTTAGCTCGTAAATCAGCTGATTTTGAGTACTCAAAGCACGAACCAAACCTTCACACAGACTCTGCAGTTTTGCCGCCGTCTTCTTCAATAGTAGATAACAGGAATCCGTCAATGCCAAAAAGCAGAAACCCTGCAATCATCATTCCAATTACATAAACATCTTCAGCATCCTCCTGAGACAACACGGAAAGGCACATCATCTCCCAAACTCCTCACGAATCCACAATGTATCCTGCCACATGCGTCTCAGCGGGGCATGAGGGTTCTCCAGGATCCGGTGGCTTTGTTGAAAAGATGGTATTGATTGCGTTGAAAGTCCAGTTCACCAGATCCATGACAGTAGTTTTTCGTTTCGGAAGATGTGTAATAGGAGCCCCGATACACAGACAGAGAGCAAAAATGCAGGAGGAGGACGGGAGAGGGAAGAAAATGTGTCTGCCTTCCACGAGAGCAAATGAGGAGAGTATCTAACAGTGTTTAATATCGAACATTTCTGGATGACCGGAAATTAAATAAACTGATTTTTTATGTGGTAACCAATACATTTTCAGTCAAAAGTCTTTTTATTGGAAGGAATGCATATCACCGGCGACTTTCATGCAGGAGTTTTAGACCATCTTATTTTGAGTTTGTTTTAGGAAAAACTTTTGTTGTTTTTAAATGCATCAGTCTGCTGTTTTGCACACAAACATGAACAAAGATAAAGACATTTCATGACAAGAGAGCAAAATGATGCATAAACGTCCAATAATGTTTTATACAGTAGTTTTCATTAAACTCTCTCACGAAGCCTTAAGCATTAAAGCTGATACAGTTTTCTTTCTGCACCATCCCACATGGTGCAAACAAAATCAAAAACCCAAGAAGAGTCAACCTCCATGGACTAATGATGTTTTCATAACTAAAAATTAATAATCCAGTAGTTTAAATTGTTCCAATGGTTTGTCATCTGTCTCTGGCACACTCTTAACCCGAACTAGTTGACTTTACTAGAAAATCGCGTGGAAACCCGACCTATATTTTAGTAAAAAAGTACAGTCAACTTATTTGATTTAGTAATGAGACAACATTTTTACAAAACATAAAATAATAATTAATGATTACTAAAATGTGTAAATACAATTGATATCAGGGTTAAGAGCGCATTACCTGGCAACACACCATCATAACAGTGATCCATCCATCATCCACAGGTAAGATCATAAAGTAAATGTAATCTGCAGCTCGTTCACCTGAGATCATCCTCCAATTGAGCCACGTCTGCACCAAGAAATAAAATAAACCGTGTCTTTTAATAATCACTAAAGCAAAACATGTCAAAGTTGATCCATGTTTGTTTGTGACTTTTGTTTTTGCCGTTTGGATGAAAACGGGCGGATATGCGCCTTTTACGCGTCTGGCAAACAGGAAATTAGGAGAAAGGAAACGGATACAAGACCAACACATCTACATCCATTTATTTAATCGTATGAAGAACAAGAAGAGAGAGGGCGTTCTTCGTCTCCTTGTGCACACGGAGACCTACTCGCACAGAGATTGGATGAGAACCGCGAGAGAGACTTTGAGCGCGAGGCTTCCGCGCGCGCCACAGATGCTGTGCCACAGTTTGAGTGAGGAGGAGCAGAGTGGCAATGACTGGACCCGTGCATCACCTCACATAGGCTCAGAACCTCTCATGTGAACTTCTTCCTCTCAAATATCTCCAACAAAGCCACCGCTCGGATGGATTCCAGGCGCCACGGCGCACCGGTGATGCCCACACCGGACCCGACCGGCCGTGCACCCTGGAACATCAGCTCCATCAACCCGCAGAGGCTCGTGGAGGTGTCTCCTGTAGCTCCAGCTGTGAGTGTTTGGTTTTATTCAGACTGGTTTTTGTTTAAATCTGAACAATCATTTAATTTTGGGTTTATTCAATGAGGGAAATGCGTGAGATGTTTGCCCAAAAGGTGTTTATCTATTCATCTGACCTGCAGGCAGTGCTGGTTCCTTGATCTTTTTGGATAAGTGCTTGAAAACCTGAGCTGAAGCATTTGTTCTTTGCAAATATAGATAATTTCATAAAATAGTGTGGATTTGTTACAGCAGATGCAAAATGTGTCAGTATTTTTATTATATGTTCATCAAAAATACATTCAGAGGCAAATAATGGTTAAATATGAGGTCATCGTTGTGCAGCCTCACTCACAAATGAGTTTGAATGTTTGCCAGTTTTAAACTTTAATAAAACGACTGCTCCAAGTTTCAGTTCTTGAGATGATCAGGGTCTCAGAAGCCAAGCATCTCCTTCTGTCTGAGAGTGGAATCAGTTATCCTGCAGCCTTGAGGAAAATCCTTCAGTGCATCCATGAAGCTGCAGCTCATATAGGACACAGAAAAGAAAATAATGGTAAATTTGCTCTGCAGGAGTCCAGGCAGACATCAGATAAGGGTGATCTGGGACAGATGAAACGTTGGACAGATTTATAGACTGCAGAGACAGATGGGAGCGCTCTTTCAGAAATATTTGGGGTTTTGATGAAACTTTCTGGCTTAGATCCATTTTTCCTGTCGTTTTTATAAACATTGCTTGGCTTCTCAGTCTAATAGAATATATATTAAATTCTAATGCAAACGATCAGCTCGAATATGAGAGATGTGCTGGAAAAATAGTGGTGCAATTCTAATTTTTTGGGGTTTGAAACAGTTGCATGTCAGTCCTTTCTGATTTGTCATTTAGAAGGTGGAGAATTCTCCTTTTCTAAACACAAAAATGTTTTAATTGAGGACCTGCTCACAAGGTGTGGCTGACTCTGAGAGCATCAAGTGTGCAGCTCATGCGATATTCATCTGTATCATCAAGTCTGTAAACAAAGGAAGAAAATAAGTGATAATTTCCAAAGAAGGCAGAATACAGTGCTCAAAGGTGGGTAATATGGAGAGAGAGAAAATCTTGTCTGGAACATCTCCTCAGTTTATCACTGTCAATATTTAAATGATGAAATAATTGACAACTGTTGCAGGTTTTTCAGCCACCTAAAACAGAAGATGTGTTTCAGATCACTTTGTAAAGACTTAAAACTAAAGAAACCGTCTGAATTTTACATTTATGGTTTAAAATGACATAAAGTGTATACATATGTACAGGTATGTCCTCTAATGAGTGATCTCTTCATGAGTCTGTCCTCCACGTGAGCAAAATGGAACTCTGATCTCTGCATCACTTTTGGGGACCTCTAGTGGTTATAAAAGGAAGTGCATGTGCAATTACTGCTGGAGCTCTCAGTTAAGCCACTAAACATCTGATAATAAAAGCTGTTAAAAGGATTTGTGATGCAAAAATCCAACCAAACAATAAGTGAAAGCATGAAGGTCTAAACTATGAGATGCAGTGACCTCAATGAACAGTAAGCATGAAGAACACAAGTCCATTAAAACATGCTTAATTTTGAGGTTTTGTCTCATAATTACCAAACTTTTTGACGTATTTTACAATTTTCTTTCTCTTGCTTGAATGTGCAATTTTGTAAACCTCTGTGATTAGAATAGACTATTCAGACTTCTTAACACACTTTCTGTTCTATATTTGTTAACAGTGGTTTTAAGCTGCAGATTTTTGTTGGCAGTACTCTTTGCCTTTTTTCCATTTCATTTTAAATCATACCACCTTTTCATAAACCCTGGACAATGCTACATATACACAGAATATGACGAAGAATTAAATGAAACGTTTAAAAGCAGCTGTGACGATTCACAAATCAGGACTTTGTGTGAAGAAAAAATAAAATAAAAATGAATGAAACAAACAAGAAAACAAGCTGACATACATAATAAAAAAAAATATATATATATAGAAAGAAGATGAACTCAGCAAAAATACCCCATTATAAATCCAATTTATTGGAAAAACAGACAACGTGAAGTCACTTTGCACATTTTGGGAGCAGACGAACCTCTTCATTTACTTAGTCAATGAGCAATGAGCCTGTCTGAGACTTAATGAGGCTAAATCATTTCCAGAACTAGTTGATAAATGAGCCGTATTACTTAAATATAATTGTGTTTGTGCTGTTTATTTACTTCATGGGAACTCTTTTTAGAAAACAGTTGATTCAGGGTAACAAACTTCTGTTGTAGAAGAATTAATTTGTACATTTATAGTTGTCTATGTTTACTTAAATTAACTAAATGTGCTCTTCCTAATCTTCACTATCAGTCTCACTCCATTTCTATCACCGTGTGTTAGACAGTTGTTAGCTGATGACGTGAAGACAGCAGGGAAACATAACACGACCCACCGTTTTCTTTCAATCTTTGAAAAACACAAACTTTCCCCAAGCAGCTCGATGAACCCTTTCCATCTCGCCTGCCGCTGTGATCGGCCCTAATCTGCGTCTGAGCCGGAAGATGGGAGACATGAAAGGAAAGAGAGGGAGGAAGGGAAAGACTGATCAAGAGATTTCAGAGAGGAAGACGTGGCGAAGGTTTGAGAATCAACTAGGAGGATGAAGAGATCAGGCAGGTCAAGAGGCAAAGATGTGAAAAGGAGAAACAAGACAGAGGGGGACTTTAAACCAGACCGGAGGGGAAAGAAAAAGTGTGATCAACCTTAACACCGACAATGATATCAGACTTGATTATAATGGATCTACATTACACACACACAATCTAGTCCCATCTTCCGTTACACTCAATCTCTTGCATACCGGTAATCTTTTTTTCCTCCGCTGTAAAAAATGTCCTCATTTTAGCAGGATGAGGTTAAAACTCTGAATGAAACTGCTGAAACAGATGTTTGACAAATACACAGAAATATACTAAATACACTGAAGTATACACACTAGCCTCTATGTCAGGGCTATTCAACTGGCGGCCCGGGGCCCAAATCAGGCTGAGGGGTGAGACCAGTAAGGCCCACCAGTGGGCTCATTTTTAAATAAAACTAGATTTTAAACCATAAAACAAACTTACTTAATGAGAACAGCGACTGGATATACCAAAGTACATGCTCAATATTCCAGGTATAAAAATCAAATGTTCAGTCGGGTCATCTGGACGGTTTCTTTTTTTTTTGTGCTGAGACATTTCACCTTCCATTCAAAAGGCTTCATCAGGAAACGCCAAACAAAACTACTGGTCCCCAGCAGCCTATTCCAAAGTGGGAAAAACCAGTTATGTTTGTGATAAGATGATCTCCGGTGCCCGCCCTCTCCCTCGTCGACAGTCATGTCAAACTGGTTCAAAGCACCAAAGTACATGCTCAATAATCCAGGAATTGTAATCCAGATATCCAGAGACCATTTTAGCACCAACATAACTGTTTTCTTTTTCCACTTTGGAGTAAGCTGAAGCAGATTTGTTTGACATTTCCTCAGACTGATGAAGCCTTCTGGATGGAAGACGAAACATCTCAGCACAAAAAAAAAAAGAAGAAAGA
Organism: Nematolebias whitei; assembly: GCF_014905685.2. Classification (NCBI taxonomy): domain Eukaryota; kingdom Metazoa; phylum Chordata; class Actinopteri; order Cyprinodontiformes; family Rivulidae; genus Nematolebias; species Nematolebias whitei. Next base: position 33,506,404 of record NC_056514.1, on the reverse strand, counting down.
AACCGTTCAGATGAGCTGACTGAAAATTGTTGAATATCCAGCCCCTGAGCGCTTGGTTTTCAGTAACTGTGGCCCCTTGAGTAGTTTAGTTGAATATCCCTGCTCTGTGTGATCCTGTTAAACTCTGTGGAAAGTGACGAAGAGGAAGAAGAAGCTCGGCGGAGGACGTCTTGGTGATGTGTGTCTGGATGAGTGTGGGTGTGTGAACAGCTGCGCAAAACAAAAAAACTTAAGGGAAACCTTGATGCCAAGGATTAGTAAGAATCTGACATGAATTCTGTTGAGTTGTACCTCAGCTGGAAATGATTATCATCACATGTGAACTGTTGGTTGACAAAAGCTCTGCTTTAATAAAAATGCAGTCCTTCAACTTTGGTGTTCTCAAGTTTGCACTTTTTATTATTTAGATCACTCTCAGCTGTTTTCGAAAGTGGAGCTCTTACATTTCTCATATTTTGACTCAAAAAACTGACAGGGAATATTACGTTTGCAGAGATCATCGTTAGAACTGTGGCTGACCCAAATGTATAACATCTATGAACAGGCCAGAAAACAGCCTCAAGGTGCCAGGAATGACAGATCCATGTTGAGATGCTGAATAATCAAGACGGTGTGGGATGGTTGGCGTTTCAGCGTGCACCGGGACGGTTCACAGCTGGGAGGAGAGCCAGCTGAGGGCTTGGTGTTCTGTTGCATAAAGGTAGAATCCTCCCTCAGGGTCAGAGGTGAGTCTCTGCCTCAAGCAGAGAAGTTCAAGCATCTGAGAACTGCTGACAAGTGATGGAAGAACGGAGCAGGACGATTGACAGCTCGTGCCTCTTTCTTAGTAATGAGGGCGTTGCGTTGGTCAGTTGTGATGAAAGGCAAAGCTCTTCCAACCCCAACCTTTAGCCATGAAGTGTGGGTCATGACCATAAGAACAATATTCCAGATACAAGCTTCCTTCATAGGATGACGGGCTCAGCCTTAAGAGATTGGGTGAGGAGCTCCGTCATGCAGGGGGAGCTCAAAGTAGAGCCGCTGCTCCTCTTATATCAAAAAGAATCAGCTGACGTAGCTCAGGCATCTGCTGAGGAGGACTCTGGAGGGAGTTTAGGCACAGCCCACTAGTAGGAGACCCTGGGGTAGACCCAGAACTTGCTGGAGGACCTCCAGGAGAAGATGAAAAGTGTCGCTGGGGAGAGAGAACTCTGGGTTTTCCTCCTGGACTTGTTGCTTCTGAAACTCGTCCAGTGGATGGACGGATGGATGGATGGATGGATGGATGGATGGATGTCATTTTGAACATCTTTTATGTTTTTAACTGTAAGTTAGCTTTTTAATTTTCAGTTTTTCAGCTGTTTACATTATTGTTTTGTTTTGTTTTTTACCAAACAACTCCACAGTGTTTTGTTGCCACATTTTCACTATTTTGCTCTAAAACAACAGTTTTTCTGTTCGTCTGCCTCCAGGGCGCCATCGTCCCAGCTCATCCGTTCCCAACAGTGAACGTCCCGGACCACGCCCACTACATCATCGGCGTCGTCATCCTCGCTGTGGGCATCACAGGCATGCTGGGAAACTTCCTGGTCATATACGCTTTCTGCAGGTATTTTATAATATTCCTTTTAGAGGCTTGAAGCGTTAAATAAACTCACTTGTTTCCTGTATTTGTCCATCACAGCTCATATGCTAAAACGTGAAGACTGATTTAGTCTTAAATTTGAAGTATTTTAAAGTATGTCAACAGCCAGGTGTGTGTGTGTGTGTGTGTGTAGGAGTCGGGGCCTTCGGACACCATCAAACATCTTCATCATTAATCTGGCGGTGACAGACTTCCTCATGTGTCTCACCCAGACGCCCATCTTCTTCATCACCAGCATGCACAAACAGTGGATATTTGGAAAGAAAGGTACGACATGCTTAAAGGTACATTTACAACCAAATATGTAAAGTATGCAATAAAGACTTACTAAATATATTATATAGTTGGATTTGTGCACACATTTTATTTCAAGCAGCCATGTTGTTAAACTTCTGTGTGACCTATATCACCATAACCAATGTTTTTTTATTGTAAAGAACGAAACTCAGTGCATTTAGAGACACCTGCCTCTAAATGAACTCACATGGAGGTATCCAAGTGAAACAATGCAGATGATTTGATAAAACATTAAGAAGTGGTGAACAAGACTCTGCTTTGACCTTGATAACAAGTAATATTCATGCCTTTTTCTTTCAGATTCAAATTTCCATATTTGAACGTGATTTTTAATAAAAGTGAGGCTTTTAAGGTTGTAATATTTGGAGCTGCTGCTTTGCTACTCAGTTTATTGAACTCTTTATTGCACCAGGAATACATTTAGTCTGACAAGAACTAACATTTCTTTGTAATTCCTTTAAGGTGGTGAAATTATTTTAAATTAGCCCTTTTGAAATACTTAATTAAAGCCGTTAGAGCGGCGCATTAAGTGCAATTTTAGTGCAGAAATCTTCTGATACTTAAAGAAAATCATCCAAATGCAGTTTGACTAAAGTGTTGGCTGGAAACCAAAAAAAAAAAAATGTAATTAAATATGAGTTTTTATGATTTTTTTTTCTTTTTGTCAGAGAACAGCTTGTGCATTGAATGCCAAGTATGGCAGGATTTCATTAAAACACTTGATGCAACATTTCGTACAGTGAAATGACACTTTAGACAGCCTTTAGAGTGTGTTTTCAGAAATGCTTGATTTTTTTGTCTTTGTTGTTTGTACACTGTTGTTGTGCGTTGCAGCTCAACGTTGTGTCAGTTTGTTGCTTCAGTAGCCTGCAGAAAACAGATTTAGTGAATCAGAGTTTAGTTCTCAGGACACTGCAGGTATTTTGTTTCCACAGCTTTACAAATTAAAAAAAAAAGTTAAATCATGTCATCTGGACAGATGTTTCTTCCAAGAAGAATCTGTCCAGATGACATTTTGTCTTTCATCCAAAAGTCTGAAATATGAGGCCTGCCTTCCAAAATCTGTTGTATACAGTAGTCCCTCATTTATTGCAAGGGTTTCTAAGTAGAAGTACCACAATAACATTTTACTTAAGTAAAAGTAAGTACTTGCTTTTAAAAACACTTCAAGTATTAAAAGTAAAAGTACTTGCTGAATGTATTACCTAATGCAATGGTCTACAATATCATTAAGTGTTTCTACTGTATGTATATTATCTGTAATACATTAATAGTGTTGTTCCATTTTAATGAACGATGCTGCAGATAATTCATGTTATTATTGTGTTTACCCCGTGACACAGTTCACACTTGGACTTGTGATTCTGTGCATCAGAATTTCAGGGATGACCTGCAGAGTTAAATGCCATTAAGCAAAATAAGAGAGGAATGATTATACCTTTGAAAGTTTTTATATAACACAAATCAAAACCAATGTGTCATTTTAACTGCAGGAAACACATTTAAGTAAAAGTTGTCTGTCTGAAAAAAGAAGCATTAGACCTGACAAAAGAATAGACACTGATCAGTTCAACTCCAGTTTCTCATCAACTCTAGTTAAAATACTGTCTAGTCAACCTTGTAATGGGTCAATAGTGAACAATATTTTAACTTCCTGACATAATTTTCAAAATTTGGACCGAGTGTCGAGACATTTGGAGACATCTCTTGTCTCCTAACATCCCATGAACTGACACATTTTAATATTTGTAGCAAGAATTTTATGTTTAAGTTCAGAAGAAGTGGTTTTTCAAAGTTTTTTTTTAATCCAGTCTGGCTCTTTTGAGAGAGAATCTGTCCTGCTGTATTGGATAGTCTTTCAATAGTCTTTCAATAGTCTTGCAATAGTTTTTCAATAATCTTTCAATAAGGCCATGGGTGGTGGTGGAATCCATTTTGGGTGTGTTAGCAGTGCTGTGGGTGCACCCAGCTCAGTGACGTGTATACTAGAATATACGTCATTGGTCCAGCTCTTCTTGAAGGTAGGTCTAACGTTACCTGTCCACTTTGCAGTGATTCAATGGACCAACTCCCCTCTCGCCATTGGTTAATTTCAAACTAACGAACAAATCAAAAAGCTGCAACGTGGATGTAACTTGTAACAACGCATTATAGAAATGTAGTGTAGTAAAAAGTACAGATACTTATTGTAAAATGTAGTAGAGTAAAAGCCAAAAGTACCAACATTGAACTCTACTTAAGTAAAGTACAGATAAATGAAAAATTTACTTATGTACAGTAACAAAGTACTTGTACTTCGTTACATCCCACCACTGGTGAAAGCAGAGAAACATCTAAAACATGCAGTATGGTGGCCCTTGAGGACCAAGATTCAACACCATTGAGGACTTAGTTCCTATGTTTCTTCATGTCACTTTAATTTCATCGGTTTAGATCTTGGTTTGTGTTCAGTTAATTTCCACACCTGCAACTTAGACTTGATGAAGTTTGACTTTAACCAGTATTTCACCGGGCTCTCACTGTTGGTGACAAACAGTGAACAGCATTCGTGAAGTTTTTTAAGTGTCTCCAGATGTTTGGAAGGCTTCTCCTTTTGTCATGTGAATCACAAGGCCTCATTCTCGTGTTGTTGGGTATTTGAACGTGTTTGATGTTTGTGTAAAATAGTAGTCTCAAAATAGAGTCTGAAACCTGCCTCGAACTCTTCTCAATTTGGGTTGTGTGAGTTAGAAGGTGTGAAAAGCGTGAGACGGCTTCGAGAGGATTTGGAGTCCTGTAAAACTAAATTGTGACTCACTGGAGACAAAAATAGAAAATGAATTGTGATCAAGGTGAGACATAATTTAGATACTCAACTTTATTCAGCTTTCTTTCCATTTTCTTCTGGCTCTTGCTCAAGATGGATGCTTCTGCTCTCCCTCTCCTGTTCTCCTCTTCCTCCTGCTCTTGCTCTCTGTGTGTTTTGAAGCTCCTGGAACACATCTCCAGAACGAAAAATACTATTATGGATCTGGTGAGCTGGACTTTCAACAAAAATAAACAAAATATTTTCAACAAAATGACAGGATCCTCGAGAACCCTCTTGTCTGGCTGAGACTCATGCTGCGGGGTACGTCAGAGATCCGTGGGGAGTTTTCAGCTGATGTGTTTCTCAGTTCTGGCTCAGGAGGATGCTGAAGACATTTATATATTTGAATTTATAGCAGCGTTTCTGCTCTTTGGCATCAATGGGGCTCTGTTGATCAACTTTTGAAGAAGACATCAGCAGCAGCTTCAGCCATGGCAAAGCTTCCGAGTCTGTGTGAAGGATTGGTTCGTGCTATGAGTACTCAAAATCAGCTGATTTACGAGCTAAACCATAATAAGATAGAGGCGACTTATGAGAATCGCAGGCCACCTGCGGCTTTAAGGACTCGTCAGCATGTTGGGATCGACCTTGAGGAAGGCTCATAACACAAATCAGTCGAGTGAAATACCCATAAATCTGATTATTTTGGACTGGGAAAGTTCCAGCAAGAATCAAGGCTGACAAGAAAAAAAACTGTCTGCCTGAAGAAAATCAACAATTGTGGCTTCTCCGAATCTGACTCCCCCATTTGGCCTCGGATATGAGTTGACTATCAAATTTCTCCTGGGACATGGGTAACTGGTACTGGGACAAAGCTTTGACCAACATTCATAACCCATAGAGATACAGGGTTTATGTTCTGTCTACACAACTACAACTATTTCCAGAAACAGACTTCTTATAAACTTTGCATTTTAAAAATAAGTCCCAAAACGACGGTTTTTAAAAATGTTCTTGGTGCGTCTGTGTGTAAAGACACAGAGCTCTTGGAAATAATGAGGTAGCAGCCTATTTCAGGCTCTATTACTTAAAACCACATCAACAATGGAGCTGTTTTTACAAAGTTTTCTTGTTTTGGTTTTGTTTGCCTGTGTTCATCCTGATCCTTTTTTTTATTTTTATTTCTTCTCAGATACGAGAAGCTTAACAAAGGCTTCCAAATTAATTTGGAGGAAAGTCCATATTTACAGTAAGCTTCTTTGCCATTGTGGTTTGATTTGAGTATTTCAACACTTTAAAAACTGTCATGTAGACAGAATATGTTTTACAAATGAAAAAAATAAAGTTTGACAAACATGTCCAGAGGAGTGCTGACAGTGCCTTAGTTTCATTGTATTCCCCCCATCCTGACTGAGATATTTACCATGAACTATACAATGTGCTGAACTTTGCTGTCAGAACAAAATGTCTCAGAACTTTAGATTATTCTCCAGAACATCTGTTGCTGCTTTGGAGCTTGTATGAACCAGGCTTTACATGTCAAACTGACATACAGATGCTGTGATACTAGTTTCAGGACAATTATTTGCTTGAGCCTTTCACACAAAAACAAAAACTACAATAGAGATTTCATCTCGTTCCAGGGTGAGATGAGTTGTGACTGTTCACATGATCGTTTAAACGCTGATCGTACACTCGGAGCCTACGGATAAAGTGATGACTGAATGTTTGTTTTGTTGCTGAAGCTGTGCGTCTGCTTGTGAAGGAACAAAAATGTGGATGAGATCTCTCTGTATATTTACAACAGAATGCTACATTGTAGACCCTAAACCTGACAGCGCCTCAGTTCTTAACCTTTTCTAAGTTTTGACGTGGACCGACTCCAGTTTGAGTTTTCAAACTGCCGGGTTTCATTTTGAACAAACAGTTGCAGGTTGAGGCCTGAGGGCTTCAGCCAAAGACGACTGATTGTTGAAAACAATTGATCTTTCATCCAGAAGTCTTTTTGCCCGATTCCTGGATTTTAGGCTCATGTGGGGTCATTCACACCTCGGACCACAGAGGTTCAGTGATGAGACAAGAGCTCGGCTGTTTCTGACAGACACAAGGGCTTTATGTCCCAGACAAACATGTCTGAATAATGAACAAGACTGCAAAGGTTTGATTAAAGTCATCTGTGTAAGACTTAAAATGTGAAAAATGATTTGTTTTAATCACCCAGGTTACTTAATTAAAGAAAAAATGTTTAGCTCAAATAGAACGATTGTCGTCCAACCAGAGAAATAGCGATTCCTGTAAAAATACATTGCTGAATGACTGCTGAAATATGCTGAAGAAGCAGAAACTGAAGTGTTAAAGCTTAAAGGACTAAATCACTGACTGAAAGCTTAAAAAAGCAAAGTGCTAGCTAAAAGGCAAAAGCTGCAAAAGGTATGGTAGCTAATACTTTGTAAATGAAAGTGGCAAAGGGCTAACTAAAATCTAAAAGCAGTTAAGATAAAAGCAGCAAAATGCTAGTTAAAAGTAGCAAAAACTAAAAGTAGCAAAAGGCATAGTAAAAATTAAAAGATCAGGAATAGTAGCAAAAAAGCGAAAGTAGCAAAGTGTCAGCTAAAAACTAAAAGTAGCTAAAAGATACAAGTAATTAAATGTACCAAAAACTAAAAGTAGCACAACACTGGCTAAAGGCTAAAAGTAGCAAAAGGCTAATTAAAAATTTAATGGTGAATGGTAGCTACAAACTGAAAGTAGCAAAAGGCCAGCTAAAAACTAAAAGTAGCTACAAGATAAAGCTAAATGTAGCAAAAACTAAAACTCGCACAAGACTGGCTAAGAGATAAAAGTAGCAAAAGGCTAACTAAAATTAAAGGTGAAGAATGATAGCTAAAAACTGAACAAAGCACTGAACAAAGCAAAGATTTGGCTAAAAGCTAAAAGTAGCTAAAAGATAAAAGATAAATGCTAGCTAAAAGTAGCAAAAACTAAAAGTAGCTAAAGGCTAACTAAAAATTTAAAGTAGCAGAATATTAACTAAAAATGTAAAGTCGCAAAAGTTTATTTAAATGTTTTAAGTATCTAAGCTAGTAAACTGCTAGTTAAAAGTACCAGTGGGTTATATAGAAACTAAAAGTAACAAGGTTGGCTAAAAGCAAGCAAAAAGCAAAAGGCTAATTAAAATCTAAAAGTAGCTAAAAGCAAAAAGTAGCAAAAGGCTAGCTATAAGGTTTAGCTCTGTAGCATGAAGCTGCACTCCTTCAACTATGACCCCTGACTACCCCTTGCTACAGCTCAAAGGTCACCATGGAACAGGAATACAAAAACAGAGAAGATCTGCCGCTGCACATTTAAAAGAGAAACGTATTTTTGAAGTAAGTGACAAGAACTCAATGTATTTCTAAGGGGAAGTATTTGTAAATAAATTTATATATTGTACAACATTTAAAAGTAATAAACAATCAAGTCACTGCACCCATATCCTGAATGAACTGAATGTTTTACATATAAATGTCTAAATACAAAGTATGTGGAAGTTAGGCTGCAGTCACACTACGTATTGCAAATACTCTCTATCTAAAACTAGTCACAAACTATATTGTTCATATATGTTTAAACCTCATTTAAATTAATTTTATGCACACAATGGTGATGTATGTTGGAATAAAATTCAGTTTCCAGAGTAAATAAAAGATAATGGGTGGATGGATGCATCAATTGCAGAGAGGTGGCTCAGTTGGTTGAGCTGTTGCCTCTCAGTGAGCCAGATCAAATCCCATCCGGGGACCTTTCTAAGTGGCGTTTGCATGTTCTCTCCGTGCACGTGTGGGTTTTCTCCAGGTACTCCAGTTTCCTCTTACAGACCAAAAACATGCATGTTAGACTGATTGATAACTCTATATTGTCCCTAGGTGAGAGTGAGAGAGTGAATGGTTGCTTGTCTCCGTGTGTCCCTGTGATGGACTGGAGACCTGTTCAGGGTGTCCCCGCCTCTCGTACATCGACTCCTGGATATGGGAACCAGTGACCTTGAAAGCAAGAAATGGGTAAAGATAATGGATGGATATTTTTTGTATTAACTTTGTCTAATGCGCTCCAGGCAGAGCAGACTGCTGCGTTTCCTGCTCTTTTCCCATAAGACCAGTAAGAAAGTCAGTTTAGAAAAAGGTAAACATTTGAAAGAATAAATCAAAGCGCAGCACACATGAGATACAGTGAAGGCTGATGGTAAATAATGCATGAAACATTCATCTTAGTCATGGCTCTGTTTGTTAGTTTCTCAATTGTGTTACACAAACAGAGTGAAACCAAGATCTCTTCATTCTTCTCTGTGGGATCAGGTGAAAGGCATGTATAACACTGTCTGTGTGTATATAAATTAATTAAATTTAGCCAAAATATTTTCTACTATTCTGTAATATAGTGGGAATTTGGGGGTTTGTAAGGTCCAGCTTATGCAGATTATAATGAATCATGGCCTATAGCTTTTCCTTTCCATTAATTTTATATTAAACAGTTTTGAGAAGTGTGAGTTTTTGGAAGGGGAGAACTCAAATCTATGCAGCAAGTGTGAATACATTTTTTTTTTGTACAAAATATTGGACAGAAAGTCTAGAACATAATTCAAAAGAGCAGCAAAAACGTCCCTTACCATGAAATATTAAACAATTTAAACCGAGATAAAATTCTCACAAGAAACAACTGAAAATAGGAGAAAACGAGGAACCAAACACGTGTGGTCGACTAGCTGGGGTCCGAAAGCTAACGGCTAATATTGACATGCACCGATACAAAAATAAAACAAAATATAAAAGCAATAGAAAGCTGACACAATCAATTAAAGAAACCATGACACAGAAAATCAAATAAGAATAAAACCGCAGCCAAACTCTTAAACGATTATCCCATCCTAAATGTCTCTCGTTGTGTCTCTGCTGCGCAGGATGTGAACTGTACGCCTTCTGTGGAGCGCTGTTTGGGATCTGCAGCATGATGACGCTGATGGTGATTGCAGTGGACCGATACGTGGTCATCACCAGGCCTCTGGCCTCTCTCGGGGCCATGTCTCACAGAAAAGCTCTCGGCTTCGTGTCTGCAGCCTGGCTCTACTCCGCAGGTTGGAGCCTCCCGCCCTTCTTTGGATGGAGTGAGTACCAAACGTGCAAACGGACTTGAGGAAAGTCCAGTTTTGTTTTTTATTTCTTTTGGATTTGTTCTGGATGAATGAGAATACACCGGCGTATCGCTTAACATCAAATGATGCACATTTTGCTAACAGACTGTGCTACTGCTTGGGTCAGCTTTCTGGAGTAAAGGTTCAAATGATCATTTGCTCCATCTGTATCTGAAAGTTATAAATTGTTAATTATGTCGAAAAAATGAAAATGCTCAAACTTGGAAAGTGCTTTCATTGATTTTTCGATGTAATAAAACCAAAGGAAACTAATCAGCTGTTATGAACAAACAACTTATTAGTAAAATATTAACTTTTTATCTGCCTTCTGTCATCACAATTGCATTGGATTAATTTATGTAAATATGAACAAATTGTCTAAAAAATAATAATACAGCAAATCATTCCGTAAGTTAAACTCACAAGAACTGAGTGATATTTGATTTTTTTTTTTAAATTTGAATGAAAAAAAAAAACACGAGTACAAAAAAAAAAAAAAAAAATAAATGTTAGAAATATGCAGCTAGTTATGGACATTTTAACATAATAATGGTGCTAATCATCAACTTCCCCAGATTTACCAATACAAACAAAAAGCAACTCATTCATGCTTTCACCCTTAATTAGCTCTTTTGTTCAGACGCCTATCCTCTTATCTTTTAGTTTATCCCTTTATTTTAGATTAATAGAACTTTGATTATGAAATATATTGAATCCTGGGAATTATTTAAGTGTAACTTGTGGTTCATTGATGATAAATCCAACAGCTTCATCTTAATTTGAGACATGATTATGCTAATACACCAAGAATATTCCTTCCGCAAAGTTAATGGTGTCGAACTCGGTTACCAAAAAGGAGGCAAAATTTAAAAACTTTGTCCAAGCCATATACATGTACATATATATATACACATATATCTGTCTCATATGACGTTCTGTTGCTCTTTCCACATGAAAATCAATAATGATAGAATGATCTAACCATCTTTCTGGCTTCAAAGTTAGCCAGCAGGCAAGAGAAGTCTAAACTAATTGATGTAGTTGTTTTTTTTAAAGAAAAAATTAGAAGAGATTCAATATTTTACATTTAAGTTATCACCTTGGGGGACCAGATTTGGCCTCTGGCTATTGAGTTTGACATATGTGAGTGCAAATGAACGCTACATTTTCAGTGTTGTAATGTAACGAAGTAGAAATACTTTGGTACTGTACTTAAGTAGAATTTTGACTTGTCTTTACTATACTTCGATATTTACATTTCTAGCGACTTTCACTTTTACTCTACTATATTTCCTCAATAAAATGTGTACTTTTACTTCAATATATCTCCCTTAACCTTCTTCGTTACTCGATCCTACAATATAAAATTCGAATAAATCTGATTGGGCAATATAATATATATTGGGTTGCTAAAAAGGTTTGGTGTTCTACAGGGCATTAACTGCTTTAGGCAAGGTATGAAGTTGTTGGGCCACTTGTCTTCCCATTAAAGAACAAAGAGACAGATATACAGTTTAGGATGATTTATTTGCTGTGTTTCTTCTGGTATTTACACACAGCAGTAAACCAAGCTTGAACAACAAGGCTCCATCCATGTCAGGAAGAAAAGAGAAAAAAGAACAACTCCAGCTGAGCTCAACACTTTACACAGAGCGGTGCATTCACGGTGCATTCAAGAGCATAGGAACTATTAAATTCATAAAGAAACAAGCCATAACTAAACAGAACCTAGCTCGGTAAACAAGCCAACTACACAACAATGTGGGCTTTCTAACAGCTTTGTTAATAAAGGTTACTAAAGTTTGAATACTTCATTAGAAACAAACTTTTTAAAGATCAATCTTTTGTTGTTCAGTTCAAACTTTCCAAGTTTTTATCATTGGATACTGCATCCCAATAAATGTTGTTTTGGATATTCTAACCATTCACTTTTACTTAATACTCTTACTTTAAGTACATTTTATATGAAAAATTTACTTTTGATACTTAAGTACATTAAATGTCAGATGCTTTAAGACTTTTACTCAAATAATAATTTTTCAAGGAGACTAACTTTTACCAAAGTAATTATATGGTAAGATACTTGTACTTTCACTGAAGTATCACTTTAAGGTACTTTATACAACACTGTGCATTTTGAACTAGGTGCAAAATGTTTACAGAATGTGGTTCTACTGTTTTTACTTGTTGGCGTTCAGTAACAAGTTCATGTTCTCCTGAAGGTGCCTACGTCCCCGAGGGTCTGATGACGTCGTGTTCTTGGGACTATATGACGTTCACCCCTTCGGTTCGCTCCTACACCATGCTGCTCTTCACCTTCGTTTTCTTCATTCCTCTCTCTATCATCATCTTCTGCTACTGCTGCATCTTCAGAGCCATCCAACGTACGACACGGTTGGTTCACACACTTTGTACTCTCATTTGTCCACTGATGAGCTCATGTGTCATAATAATGAGCCTTTACTTTATAAATAAACAGAGCACGGGTTGACGAGTGCATCAAAGTTGACATTTAGGTCAAGTTGCAAATTATATTGTGAACAAAGTCTGTGCTTGGCAGGGCGATAACAAAGATCAACTGTAAGGGGACCAAAGAGTCGGCAAAGAAGTTCCATAAAATGAGGAGTGAATGGAAGATGGCTAAAATCGCCTTCATCGTCATCCTGCTGTTTGTCATCTCCTGGGCGCCGTACTCCTGCACAGCCCTTACTGCGTTCGCAGGGTAGGTAGACAAGTTTGTGCACTTTGCTGTCTGAAATTCTGTAACAACATTGGAATATTTTTGATGAATCCATCCATTTTCCACTTGTTCCAAAGTCGGGTCACGGGGGCAGCATCTTGAGCAGGGAAGTACAGACATTTCTTTCCACAGCCACCTCTTCTAGCTCTTCCGGGAAGACTCCAAGTGTTCCCAGGCCCACTGAAAAACAGTCTCTACAGCATGTCCTGGGTCTTCTCCGGGGTCTCCACCCAGTCAGATAGACCCAAAGCACCTCCCTAGGGAGGCGCCCAGGGAATTTCCTTACCAAATGCCTGAACCACCTCAACTGGCTCCTTTCAATGTGTATGAGCAGCGGTTCTACTCCGAGTCCCTCCCGGATAACCGAACTTCTCACCCTATCTCTAAGGGAAAGTCCAGATACCCTGCAGACAAAACTCATTTCATCCTCTTGTATTCACAATCTCGTTCTTTCGGTCACTACCCAAAGTTTGTTACCATAGGTGAGGGTAGGAACGTAGACCACCTGGTAAACAGACAGCTTTGTCTTACAGCTCAGCTCCCTCTTCACTACAACGGACCGGTATAGAGTCCACAATACTGCATATGTTACACCAATCTGTCAATATCACACTCCATTCTTCCCTCACTAGTGAACAAAACCCTGAGATACTTGAACTCCTCCACTTGAGGCAGAACCTCACCCTCGACCTGAAGAGAGCAATCCTCCCTTTTCCGACTGAGGACCATGGTCTCAGATTTGGAGGTGCTGATTCGCATCCCAGTCGCTTCACACTCGGCTGCAATCCGCTCTAGTGAGAGCTGAAGATCACGGCATGATGAAACCAACAGGGCCACATCATCCATTAATAGCAGAGATGGAATCCTGAGGCTATCGAACCGGACTCCCTCCGCCCCCTGGTTGCATTGAGAAATTCTGTCCATAAACGTTATGAACAGAATCAGTGACAACAGGCAGCCCTGGTGGAGTCCAACTCCCACCATGAAGGAGTCTGTCTTATTACTGGTGATGCGAACCAAACTCTTGCACCACTTGTATAGGGACCAAACAATCCATAACAACAGGCCTCCAATCCCATACTCACGGAGCACCTCGAGGAACATGGCCAAATGTCTTTTCCAAGTCCACAAAACACATGTAGACTGCATGGGCAAACTCCCATGACACCTCGACGACCCTAGGGAGGGTAAAGAGCTGGTTCAGTTTTCCACGGCCAGGATGGAACACACTTTGTTCCTCTTGGATTTGAGGTTCGACCCATGATCGGACTCACATATTTTTGATTAATTTAGTTTATTTTAAAACGGTGCTGAGATGAATTTATGTCATCCTGTGTGGGTAGTCTCAGGAAGTCGAATATTCTTTCATGTTTAAACTCATAGAATGGATTATGCAAATGATTTGCAGCAGCTCCAAGGTTCTGCAATTTTTTTTACATTTGTGTTTATATTATGAGAATGAACTTAATCCTCTAAATTCATTAAAAACACAAGTTCACATTTTACTTCTTTCATCTTGAAACCGGTTGGCAGAGATTTTATAAATTTTTTAGAGACCTAAAGAACACCAAAAAATGTGATGTATTCTGTTTTCTCAAGATTTATCTTGTCGAAAACATGTTTATCTATTAGTCCTTTATCAGTTCCATAATTTTCACTTAGTTTAAACTCTTACTGTCGCTGTCTTAAAGACTTATAAACCGATGAATGAAAATGTTTATCCTTTAAAACCAGGGGTATGAGACATGCGGCTCTTTGGTTCCTCTGCAGTGGCTCGTTCAAGCTTTGACCAAAATTAACAAAAAACTTAATTTTATTCGTTATTAGACCAAAAACAATTAAGAGGTAGTTTTAGCGGTTTTATTGTCATTTCTTTAATATACTAATACTAATAAGGAGTAAAACATTAACTTTATGCTTTACTTTTTCAAATTAGGGCACCTAATTAACTTTTCTACAATTTAAAATTATTACATAGGCCTGCATAGTTTATTGTTGAATTTATTTATTTATATTGGTAAAAATCATGTTATTTTATTCCCTTTTTTATGAGTCTGCTCTTTTATTGTGTCTTAAAATGTAAAAAACACAGTCATAAATAAATGTTAAAAATCATTAGATATTTTTGGTTTCATAATGTCACCCTTACTGGCCAGAAAAGCCCCCTCCAGCAAACGTGGTCCACTGGCCACCAGTTGATGATCACAGTAGCTGGTTTTGCAGCTCTTGACATTTTATATTTAGTGAACGAAGGTGCAGAAATGGCTCTTTTGATTGTAAATGTTGCAGACCCCTGTTTTAAACAAATTAAATTGAAAAAATACGCAGTACGTTTGAGTATGAAAATTATATAAGCTTCATTAGCAGGTAATACACGAGTATGAGAAAACTGTTTAGAAGAGCTGTCAATCTGAAAATATCGTAAAAAAAAAATCTTATTTGCAGTTTCCTGGAAGACTGCATTGCTTTTAAACAAAAATGTTTTCAGGACAAAAGCTATCTTCATCTTTTGAAAAAAAAAAAAAAAAACTATAGAAAATAAAAAAACATATTTTTACAATGACATCTGTGAAAACTAATTTAGTTTCAGCTTGATTTGCTGCACCTCCATGGGGCTGGTTCGTCATTATTTACAGAGCTCTAAAAGAACATTTCAAGATATTTAAGAAAAGTGGGTCAAGACAACCAACTCAGCTCAAGTTGTTCTACTCTAAACAAGAAGAATAAAGGATCAATAGAAATGTGGGGCAACCTGAAGGGAAACGCTCATGTGATCAAACCCAACAACATTCCAGAGTTCAAGATGTTCTGAACAAAGAAATGAGTTGTTAAACGTTTGGCTGTTCTAGCTTCCCATAGAGGTCACACCACATACGAAAAGACTTCCCCCTCTCTCAGTTACGGTACTTTAAATTCCTAAACCTTTACATTTCTAAAATAGCTGAAACTATAAAAAACATGCGAGGATTTTATGACGATTTGCATGTCAGATGTGGTGACTACCACTGAGACAGAGTTTTTAACAGATCAAACTTTACTGATTTTCTTTGGCTCCATCTCATCTTATTCACTCCCACTGCTCTCAGATCAGTGGTGCAGAGATTTTCAGTGACATCCATCCATCCATCCACTTTACCCACTTCTTCCTTTTTGGGTTGCGGGGGTCACTGATGCCCATGTCCAGCCATCATTGTGCGAAAGACGGGGTATACCCTGGACAAGTCCATCACAGGGCCACATATAATAATCTTAAAACTCCAACAAGCGCTATACATCATAGTTCAGATTAATAATTTGCAAGCAGAATGGATTTTCTTGTTGCCAAGACAAAAAAATAAAGTTCTCTTTACTTTGCCAATACAGTGAAAATTAAGCATATATTCAGATATCATGAGCAATTAAAAATAAACTGTATTTTTAAGAACTAATAGATGAGTAACTAACTATAGATTGCTGTATTTTTTTATTTAGATATTGTGTTATGTTTAAATTAGAGCACAAGTCCAACTTATTTAAGTGCATTCAGGTTTTTCATTTTCTCTGTCTGATCACATCCAAGGCGTCTCATTCCCTTCTCGCATTTTTCCTCCTGTCATCGTGCGTTTTGTCTGTTTTTACCCCCCCCCCAGGTATGCCGACCTGCTGACTCCGTACATGAACTCTGTTCCTGCTGTGATCGCCAAAGCCTCAGCCATCCACAACCCCATCATATACGCCATAACCCACCCGAAATACAGGTAGGATGTTGTGTTTTATGCTGAAAGTGGATTCAACTCGTCTTTATTTGTCCCCTTTTAAAACAAACAATTTTTAGTTGAACATGTCTGGATATCTAGGCTCAAATTTGGCAAAACGGTGACAAATAATAGAAGTTTAAAACTTGAATTTGACGCCTACATTTGGACTGCAAAGAATAACTAAAATCTCGAGATTTCTGAATTGCATTTATTTTTCCAATCTGAGCCTTTTGGTTTCCTGCAGACTTGACCAGTCTTTCCACCTTAATGTTTTTAAGACACTTAAATAAAATTACATCTTGTTTCATGTAGTTTTTAAACCTACAATCACACAAAGACAGAAAAGCATACCTTCATATGAACACTGTCACCGTTTTATTTTCAACTTCAAACTGAGCACAGTATTTTTTTTTACACCACGTTATAACCACATTATTAGCAATTTTATTCAATCAGTATTAAAAGTCATTATTTTAATGCAATTCTCAGTTTGCTTGTGTGATTAGCATATTTTCAGTCATTTGTCTTGCAAATGAGAAAATTAGAATTATTCCACACTTTTAGTTTTTCAAAAGCTTTTTGTGATTTATCTTTAACAACTAAAATGGGACACTATCTGAACGTGTGCATTTTGTAACTTAGCAGACCAAACCTCAGCTCCTGATCTTCAGAGGATTACAATGAAAGTCTGTCTGCATTAGTTAAAATACCACAGTCCTTCATTCTGAGGAGGCAAGATCCATGCAGGCGAATAACTTTAAAAAAAAAAAAAGGTTCTCCCACATAAAGAAAACATCAGTTTAAACTAATACCGATGTAAAATAAATATCACAAGAATAGAGCTCATTTTACCGTCAGTCAGTTTATGCTTGATCTCAAACTCATCCAAAGAAAAACTTGATACTTTATTATTAAGCCTCCCCATCATCAGACATCTACATCGCCAGATGCAGGAAGAGGGCCACCTGCATCATGAAGGACCCCACTCACCCAGCACACTCACTTTTTGCCTCGCTTTCCTCAGGCAGAAGGTTGAGGAGCATTAAGTGTAGAACCACCAGACTGAGGAAGAGCTACCCTGAAGCTATTAGACTCATAAATCCCTAACCAGAAAAATCACAAAAAAAAGAAAAAAATGTCACCGTAATGCCACTTTGATCGGTGAAATGTGACTTATCTGTGCTGCTGATTATTCATGCTGCTGATCTCATGCTGCTGTATTCATTCATTCATACCGATCTGCTCACCACAGACTCATGTTTGGGCTGCTGTTACGCTCTATTGTTTTGTATTATCAGTGTTTAGTGTATATCTTAGTTCCTTATTTACTTTTTTAATACACTATTTTTGGGTGTGACTGGGACCCTGTGTACACAATTTCATTCCACCTCATGTACCACATGTGATGAAATGACAATAAACCAACTTAACTTGATTAAGACCTGTTGTCAGGATTTGTGCTTTTTGTTTGTTTTTATGTTTGTTTACAGTTCGAGTTGATTCCTTTTTGATATTTTGTTCATTTTCTGAGCTCCTCTCCTGCACCACCAGCTCACTTCTCCTCAGTCGGTTTCTGCTCTTCAGTCCTGCCTTTGCAGCACCTGCTCCTTGTAATCATTAGTCTCACCCGTCTCCTCTTACCTCATCAAACCCTCATTTCTTCTCTGTCTTCATATCCTGTCCGAGTCTTGTCCAGATCTCATTTTTTGATTTGTACCTGTACGATTCAATTAGTGATTTTTATTGAATTGAGTGGGTTTCTGGGTGCCGCCACAAGACTTATTTTTTTTCTTTCATAGAAGACACTCATTTTTAAAAAGCATATTTGTTCAGCAGTTGTTTAACCATTTTTGTTGCCAGACATTAGTGTACGTTTGCTCTGCTTCCGTTTCTTATTTATTCACACTTATCCGTCATCTGCAATTTCAATTTTTGATGACATTTTGTCACAAAGTCACCCTCATAACTAAAGATGCACGATATTGGATTTTTGGCAGATGTCCGATATGCCGATATGTTAAAACGTATTTGGCCGATAACCAAAACGATATTTTATATATTTTCCTTTGTCAGAACATAGCCCTCTTATTTAAGCTTATTTGCTACAAAAATTGTGTAACAGCTGTAAGAGCTGGTGACATATTCAGTAACAGCCATATGATATAACTTATATTAAATGAAAAAAATGTTAAATGTTATTTATTAGCATTAGTCACCTGTGATGCTGTCTCACTTGTGGAGGCTTGTTCCAGGTTCCTAGCTGCAGTGTGGGATCCTCTGTACTCTTGTGCATGAAGGACAGACTTTTTAAGTTCAACGTTTTTGTCTATCCATTGTGCCGTAAGACTAATCATGCTAACGGGGCTAACATGACGTCCAAATGTCTGTGGTAAAACTCACCCAAGTGCTATCGGCTATTAGCTTCTCAATGACGTCGGAAATGACAACTTGTAATTTGGGTAAGTGGGGTATGTCGGAAAAATATCTCCGACTGGAGACGACGTAGAAAGGCTCAACCTAGTCCAAAAATCTTCGTAATCTGATATCCTCAACGAAAAATAACTTCCACACCGTCAACATTTTCACTTCTTCCTCTCCATTGTGATCAGATCAGGTAGGCGCGCGTGACGTCATCACGTTGCGCTGCCGCTGCAGGCGTCCTCGTCACTGGGTTGTCATACAAAAACAGTGTCTTTTATATCGGTGAGTTATTTTGATGGAATGGCCCATGTCCGATATTGAACTTTAACGCTAATATCGGCCGACACCAATACCATGCAGATAATATTGTGCATCCCTACTCACAACCTTAAAATGAGATTCAGTTCAGGGCTTTTATTGAACTATTCCTCAAGTTTCCCTGTTCAGTATTTAGTAGATTTCATTTGCTCTGATTTTATCATCAATTTGTGTTTATTTTTTCTATGTTTCTCAGATCAGCGATCAGCAGATACGTTCCATATCTTGGCATGTTGCTCTGCATCACTGGCAGAGACCGCTACAGCCGCAGCAGCCTCCAGTCCACGCACCGATCGACACTGACCAGCCATTCGGAGTTCAAAGGCCCCGGCAAGCACCACAACTCCTCCCAGTCCGAGAGCGAATCAGTGAGTGTTCCTCATGTCTAATCTGGTATGTCTCTGCCCTGCGCCTCCTTCCACAAACGCTTTAAATTAGGAGCTGCTGATTTTGGTTCTGTGTCCTCTCAGGCACGCTTCTCGGACACAGAGGAGGACTGCTCGTCCCGGACTCCCGTCAGTCACCACTTGCCCGTCGACGTCAAACAGGTGCGCCGTGCCAGCCAGAGGTCAAAGGTGAGTGGTCACGGCGGAGGAGAGTTTGAAAGAGCTGCTGCCCTGAACCCCACCGACCCGGCAGTTTGTCACCTTTCACAGCTCACTGTGAGTACAAAGGCCTGCAGCGTCAGCACACGCTCAGACACATTTCAATGTGAACACGTTTGTTAAACGCAGACTTTTAATTTGATAGTTGTCACGGAAAGATGACGGGTCAGGTAGGGCTCGTTTCATACTGTGCTTCTCTTCTATTAAAAGCCGTTTCAGATTCTGCTCAGCAGCGTTTGAAAACTGAGGTCATGTTACTTTAGAGTCCGGTTAAAATCAGCAGATATACTTTATTTTGCTTCTGTATTTAAAATATGGATGAAAGTCCATGAGGTCCTGTTAGTTATCGGTTATGATTAATGGCCACGGTGATAGAAGAGATGTGTCCTTGGGCAAGACACTGCCCCCAATATGCTTATCAGTGTATGAGCGAGAACATAAAGTGCACATAGTGTAAAATATTTAACAGAGCACTGGATGTATGTGAATGGGTGAAAATGAAATATCGTAAAGCATTTTGGAGAGCTCATAAAGGTGTTACATAAATGTGGACCATTGAAAGTGGCCAGCAAACTGTGCAGCCACAATTTGTGCATAGCATTTTTTTTTTCAAGGATTCAAGGTTCTATATTGTCATTCACATCACGTGATACATGAGGTGGAACAAAACTATGTACACAGGGTCCCAGTTATATCCGACAAAAATACAAATTGTAAAAAAAAACAGTAGTAAGATCTAAGATATGAACTAAATACACTAAACACTAATAGTACAAAACAATGCATCAAACAACATCTGCACGAACATGAGTCCGTGTGAGCAGATGAGGACAAATGAACACAGCAACATGAAATAAAACCGCATGAGATCAGCATCATGGATAACCAGCATCACACAACTAAGTGGTATTACAGTGATTTTTTTTTTCACAGTGATAATCCTGACCAGGATTCATGAGTCTAACAGCCTCAGGGTAGAAGCTGTTCCTCAGATTGGTGGTTCTGCACTTAATGATCCTCAACCTATGCCTGAGGGGAGCGGGGCAAAAAGTGTGTGTGTTGGGTGAGTGGGGTCCTTCATGATGCAGGTGGCCCTCTTCCTGCATCTGGAGGTGTAGATGTCTGTGATGGTGGAGAGTCTGACTCCAGACTTCTGTGCAGCCTTCACCACTCTCTGCAAA
This sequence comes from Nematolebias whitei, assembly GCF_014905685.2. Classification (NCBI taxonomy): domain Eukaryota; kingdom Metazoa; phylum Chordata; class Actinopteri; order Cyprinodontiformes; family Rivulidae; genus Nematolebias; species Nematolebias whitei. Next base: position 33,485,526 of record NC_056514.1, on the reverse strand, counting down.
GCTTTTCTTTCTGCAGCTGTGCAGCCTCCATGCCAGCAGCATGCCTCCATGCCTTCTGTTGATATCTAGGAAAAATAAATTGTTGCTATGTAAAAAAAAAAAATCTGAAAAAAGAATCTGAACGTAAAATTGTGCAGAAACAGAGCTGCAAAAAATCAAAGTTCAACAGGTTTGTTTTTCCGCATCGTGATCAAAGTGAAGTCTAACCAGCCGTGACATGACCCAGATGATGTTGCATCTAGAAGTCAATAGCAAAAAGAAATTCTGTCCAAGCTTCTCCAGTTTGAAACCTCTAGATCTGTTCGCATTTTAAGCCTTGAGGTTACATGTGGGTTAGCCCATGAGTTTGAGGTGCAGGCTTTCAGAGCCTCAAGACCCAAAGTGTGATGTGTCCATAGTTGTCAGAAGTTTTGTGTTTGAAGGCAAAACAATTTGACGGTCACACCCAGGAGGGACACACTTCTATTACCCAGAGAGGGATAAACTATTGCTCTTTTTAAACACAACAAAGGACAATTCTGGGTCATTTGATGTGAGTTTTTGTGAAGCATTTATGAGCAGCAGGA
>NC_056514.1:33468844-33479960 GCF_014905685.2 Nematolebias whitei | reverse complement strand
CTAAAAGCTCACTTTAGAAATGGATGAAAACCCTGTGATAGATGCTATGAATGGTTGTTTTCAGCCTACATGTTCTTTGTTCTCATTAAATAAATCGATAATAAGTATTTATGAATTTTTGTTTTTCATAACCAACAACAAACAGAGGTGCCTAAGCCACATCAAGTTGAGTGGAAGAATAAAACAAAGACAAGCAGAACATTACTAATGTTTAGGTGTTAATTTTTTGCACCTTCAGCTCTGAACATCTTTGTGTTCAGTAAATGAAACTATAAAATGACATTTGCTGTCAGCTCCCGTTAGCGCTGCAGCTCTAACCAAATGACGTTTTGTGCACCATGCAAAGATCTCAGTTCATTGGAGTTCATTTTTTATGCTTGTATGCGTCGCTGTTGGTAAAACGTTCTTGATGCTCCCGAGGGATGGCACGTGACGAGTAAATATCTGCTGGGAGATTTTTTTTTTTTTACCCAGTTTCCTTATGTAATGAGAGACACCAAGTGCATTGTAGCAGAAAATCTCATTGTGAGTTTCTTCTTCATTCTCATTGCTGCTACTTGTACGTAGTCTTTTCTACTTCATTATATTGTGAATACACTCAAATACACGAAGTATTGATGTATTAAAGAGCGTTATCTAAGAACCAGAGTCCCTTTTGTCTGTGTGAAAAAATGGCATTCCCTCACAGCTCTTTGTTTATTATGCTAAAAGAAGTCATTGATTGCAGGAGGAAAAAAAACTGAAATATCAAAATCAGCTTTGTCATTGCACCGAAACACAACGAAATTACATTTCATTATACCCTGTCTGAGAAAGCGTAAAACAAAAAAGACATGGGGAGATGGAGATGTCTGAGGGCGCGGCCTCGGGAGGTGCTGCCATTTTTGTTTAGATAAGGTGAAGAGAAACACGAGGGGAGGTATAAAAAATATATCTTTGCACTGTGTCCTAGATGGGACACAGTATGAAAGTTGCAACAAAAAAAAACTCAGCACAGAAACAGCAACATACTGAGGACATAATACATTTATGCATGAGGAGGCCAACGAATGCATCGAGTTGTCCGTGGACATTGACAGATAGTTCAATAGTCCTGACAAGAGATGGTGCAGTGTCTATCAACCGGCTCAGCTCTGACACTGGTCCACAGATGTCCTCGGGAGGGAGCAGGTGGGGGGGGGGGGGGGGGGGGGGGGGTGCTTCTTTTTCACATAACATCCAGGAGAGATTGAGAGAGTTGGCCAATTCAAGGCCAAGCGGGGGAGCCAGATTCAGTTTTCGGTCAGGCCATCTCTGCTTGATTTTCTGTCAGCCTTCATAGTTCTGCTGGTACGTCTCAATAGCAACTCCAAACAGCCAAATTTTGTGGTCAACACCACCGGGCCGAGCTTTTAGCTTCTCCAAGGTCGATTCCTTCCCTCCAGCAAGTTTCAGGAGTGGCCTGCAATTCTCATAAATCGCGTCCAGCTTATGACTCAGCTCACACAGCATTTGAGTCTGAGTGCTCACCACACGGCACATTCCTTCACAAGTCGGGCAGCCTTACAATGGCCAGAACAGCTGCCAATGTTTTTCATATTTGTCAGTATGCCAGGTAACTGCCAACTCTAAAAAGCAGAAATCCTATTATCATAAATCCAATTATGTACAAGTCTTCTACATCCTCAACTGACAGACACAATCTTCCACTGACCCCAGGAATCCATCGTATATCCAGCTGCAAGTGTCCCGTCAGGGCAAGAGGGATCTCCTTTGCCCTGTTTTCTCGTTGAGCAAATTTTATCAATTGTGTAGAGAGACCAGCTGACCAGATCCATGATTTATAATTCGGAAGATATGTAAAGGGAGGCTCCGATATGGTTCACAGGACAAAGAGCAAAGCAGGAGGGAAGTAGGAGCGGGAGGGAAAAGCGTCCGCCTTCATCGAGCGCAAGCAGTAACTATGTAAACAAGATCAGATAAATATCCTGATACAGAAACTCCATTTCTCAAATATATAAAGTTCTTGTGGTGAAAACCAGTGCGTGTAAAGTTTAGCTCTATACCCAGATGTGCAATCAAGAACAACGGCTTCAGGGCCAAGAGAAAGTTTAACAGTGTTTCTTTACAATCAGTGTGTAAATGGACAGTGCAAAAGATCAGAAGGGCAGGACTGGAACCCTGGAGTGCAAGGAACAACGTTAGTTTGGAGGCTTCTTCTTGAGAGTTGGTTATGATGTTCAGATTCTTTCTTACTGAAAGTAAGCAGAGTTGTCACATAGTTGAAGTCCCGTTCTAATAGCAAGGAGTGCGGAAGATAATGGTTTCATACAACCGGAAGGCAAGGAATGACTGGAGAGATCACGAGGAGTCTCAGGAGACAACCAAGAAGGTCCAAGGTTCAGGAGGAACGCAGGAGTCAAGCTACAACACGGAGAATTAGAGATTAGCTTTCACAATAAACAAGGACTAAAGTAAAGGCCAGCATTGGCAGATAATGCACCAGCGTCAGATTGCAGTCATCAACTGCATTATGTACTCCTGCAGTTCATTAGAAGAATGGTCCTCAGGTGTGGTCCTGATGGCGCCCTCTGGTGTCGGAAAGCTGCAAGAGAAAAACTGGAACTCCTACAGTGTGATGCTGTGATTTAAAAAAACCCTTGAATTACCTTTGAATCATAAAAAAAAATTTACACTCTTAGGGATATGCCTATTTTTTTTTTTAAAAGGAGGGGGATACTTATTAGCATTATTCTTTCATGGGAGAACAATCAGAGCCAATGTTAGTGAGTAAGCTGAGCAAAAATACAACGTAAAGCAAAGTCCAACTTGTAAGTTTCCAACAAAAGTAGAACTTTCAGTGTCGCAGGACCAGCTACTGATTGTCACTTCTCAAAAAACAAAGAAGTGCATCTAATAAATAAATAAAACAAGTCCAAAGCCATGTTTGTAATTGAGCAAACAAGACGCTGTTTGTGGCTTTGTTTGGATCATTGACTTCATCATTAATCAGAAGAAATCATCATTGAGACACTGAGTTTTTATTATCTGCAAGCCATAATCATCAAAATAACAAGAACTAATTGCTTAAAAATTTTCACTCTATGTATAGTGAAGCTTTATAAAGCACGAAAGTTTCACTTTCTAAAGTGATTGACAAAAAATAATAGTGAACTTTTCACGATATTCTGATTTAGTTTTATTTTTAATGTTTTTTAATACACCAGTATGTTTAATATAAAATCCATAAAAAAGGTCAATAAAATTATTTACTGTTTTTTTTTTGTTTTTTTTTTTTTTTAGGAGTCCTATGTGATTTCCTTTTTTTATTTCAACACAAGATGGGCATAAATAATTTTCAGCTTCAGCCAACAACTTTTGAGTTTGATTTATGTTGTCAATGTACTTTTTGTTTTAAAATAAAAGTAATGAGAAGAAAAAAAATTGCTTTTTAGCTCTTTTCTTCATGCTGTTAGCAGTGGACCAATTACTACCACTTTATACTTTTGAGATAACATCACATAAAATGAGTGGATTTGTTTTAGCAGAGTGGCAGAAATGGGTTTCCACAGCTGGGATAATTTTACACTGACACGAAGCATCGCAGAATCGGTGTCTCATCACATCTTTAGTCTGTCCATAAGCCAAAACACCGTTCCAGATGCCTTTGTTCTACCTTTCCTGAAGAGAGGAGACCCCACTATATTGAACAATTATCGACCAATCTTTAAACTCTGTTGTTTTAGCCAATGTTCTAGAAAAACTGATAAACTCTCAAATCAAGAAGTATTTGGATTTTTTTTTTTTTTTTTTACATCTTACCACCTCATCAATCTGGTTTCAGGAAACAACAGTGCAATGACTGATTTGCTGAAGGTATTTTAATGATGTCATTGAAGCACCAGACGCTAAGGATTATTGTGCTGCACTTTTAGACCTGTCTAAAGCTTTTGACACTGTGGACCATGACATCATATGTCATAACCTCTCAGACTTGTTTCTCAGATCACGCCATTGGTCAGTTCTCTAATTGTCTCTCAGATCGGAGGCGGTGTGTTCAACATAATGGTACTTTTTCCAGTTATCAAACTGTTAACGGTGTACCACAAGGTTCAGTCTTAGGACCCACCCTCTTTACAATCTACATAAGTCCCTGATGCATCCTTACATTTCTATGCTGACGATACAGTTTTTTTTTAAACCGTTGATAAGGTTTTCCAGCTTTTGTAATCCCCTTTTGACATAATCCAGTCAGTTTTGTTCCATCTCAAACTTGTGCTAAATGCCGACAAAACCAAAGGGATGTTTTCAAACAGGAAGTCGGTCCCAACAGTTCTTTCTTCGATTTTATCTTCTAATGGTGTTCCTATTGGGTTTGTCGATTCCTACAAATATTTGGGTATTTTGGTCAATTCACCTCTTTTTTAAGCCCCATGTTGAAAACTTGGTACAGAAATTCAAAGTAACATTGAGTTTCTTTTTTAGAAATGGATCCTGTCTAACGTTGAACACTAGGACTGTTTTTTTTATTTTATTTATTTAGTAATAATTTTCTTCCATTTATTTTTCAGTTTAGAGCCTATGCTTTTTAATGATTGTCTACTGTTGTCGTCGTTCTTTGTTAAAACGGTTCTCCTTGTAAATAAGTTTGAGGCTCAATGAAACTAACCTGTATAAATAAAAGTTGAATGAATTTAAACATGCTTTTGTTTGAAACACTTAAAAAACTGTCAAACTCCTCACACAGTCAGGCAAACTGTGCGTTAAACTTTTTCTGACTTTTCTGGATGAAACATTTTGATTCAAAGATGCTCTTCTAAGCGTTCTGAATCTGGTCGGGCCAAACTTGAAGCGAACAGAAAAGCTTTTGAAGCGACACTAAAAGGTTGTGTTTATGTGCACACTGTTCAGACTCTGACTGAGCCTGAAGACATCTGCATGCTGGACATCAGTCAGCAGCCGACCGGACACCTCCCTGCTGCTGTAAGAATTTACCCATCATTAACCATCAGAGCTGGATATACATTACTGTAATATAACATGTATTAATATTTATTATTTACTGCTTGTTGAGTTCAGTTTTTTTTGTCATCCTCTGAGGCTTTTACATCTGGCTTTGTTTTTAGTTCTCATAAGATTTAAGTTATTTTATGTTAAAAACAACATATTACCTTGTTTTATTACATTTCTAATAAATCCTATTTTCTCCCACATCTACATTTTTTTTTCTCTTCTATATTTAGTCAAACTGAGCTCTTTTATCTCATTTAAATGTCACCACAGCTGAAATCAGCCTGCCTTTGTTGTTGTTCGGCTCGTGCAGAGCAAAGTTTGTGCATGTTGTTGAGGGGTGGAGGTGGGAAGAAGTAAAACTGCAAAATTAAAAAAAGATTTTTTTATAAAGCTCACACTGGTCTTTAGTGATTAGTGGGTCTAATATCATATAAAGCAGAGGGAAATGTTAGAAAAAGCACAAAATTATGATGTTGCGCAAATTAATTTAATACAGATCAGATGTGTTTCTGCAGAAAAATGGTCAGAATGATTTTATTCAACACAAAGAGAAATGTCTTGTGCAACATCTGGACATGTTCAAGATAAGATTTGTAATAAAAACTGAAAAGTGTTTGATTTAGTGTTGTGAATAAAAACATTTTATTTGAAATTAGATTAATTATATTTCAATTTATGTGCAAATTATTCACTTTGTTCATGGTTTTTCAGACATTTTTTCCACAGTGAAGGAAAACTTCTGATTTAAAAAAATGTATCTGATTAAATTTTAGACGTTGCAGAAATATACGCACAGTTTCACCATATTAAAACATAAAAAGAGGATTTTTATTGGCGAACTTTACACATCTTGGACAGAATAGTCTATTAACAAAATACAATTGGTATTATTTCTGCAAATTTATTATAATAAAACTTGATAAGTCAAATCCTGCAGATGGATTTCTCTTGTTTTTTTTTTTTTGTTTTTTTTACATATTTACATCCAAAAAAAAAAAAAAAATGAATAGTGTTTGAAAATAAAGATGAAAAAAAAAAATATATATATATATGATTTTGTTTTCTTTAAATAATTGAAAACCAAATTTGACATTGAACGACTTCAGAGCTTCATTCTCCATGTGGTGCAGGACCGATTCATTTTTTTAAATTATGAGACTAAAGAGACCAAAGAACATTATTAATAATAATTGTTCTGTTTTACGATGAGGAGAAATGTTGCAGGAGGATTTTATTTAATCAAACATTTTGTTTTTTCCAGCTGTAATCTTCATATATTTTTCACCTGTCAGGTATTTTAACTCATTTTTGGCTAATGTAACTTACTGAATAACAGTGTCCGAGCAGTTTAACAGTAAATCTAACATAAAATTATGTTTTTTCATCTTTAATATGAATTTTCTTTTCATTCTAACCAATCAAATTAATGTTTTTCAACAACCAGTCTAGTTTAATTTTCTGCTGCTTCTTAATTAATAATCTGAAAATCAAAGCTTGACAGCTCCGTTCTGTCTTCCTCTGCTCATGCACTCATTCAGAAGCAAACTACGATAAATGTTTAACACTGATGTGGAAGGACTGCTTGAGTTTGAGGCACCTTTTTTTTTTTTTTTAGAAAAATAATACACTTTATAAAGAAATCTGACATTTCTAATATTTTAAATATGCTACTAATCATTTTACAACATAATTAGTAGTTTTAAGGACAATATTTGTCACCTTTCTCTGCAAAATATAAATTAGTCTGCTCAGCCACATCGTTTAGCTCCGATACGTGCATTCTTTTAATCTTCTTCACTCAAACCTTCATCTCTCACCTCCTCACAGCGAAGTGTTGAGTCTAAATCACGGCTCCTGAAATCGTGTTTCTCTTCACCTTCTCAGCTGGATGACGTGACGAGGGAGTCGGGGACGAGGCCGGTGTCCAAGACCACGTCGTCCGTCATCGTCACCTCCATATCAAGCCCGTCCATACTGAATAGTCCCCCTGGTTTCCACGGCAACCTCAAAGTGGCCAAAACTTACACTCCCATCTGTAAAGAGCTGCTCGACATTGCCAGGCTGGAGACTTGAGCTTCAACGTGAGCAGGTGGAGAGAAGTGCAGCACTTTGTGTACTGGTACGAGGGCTTCCCATCGGGGGATAATCTGTGCCAGCACGATGTTTGGTATTTCGGGTAAATCAGAATTATTGCATCTTAATTTTGTTTAGTTTTTGCATGCAATATAAACGGCAGTGAGTGTGTTTCTGCGCACTTTTTTTTTTTTTTTTTTATCATTTTCTGGCACATGATGGTGACTGGAGATGGATTACCTCAAAGCTGGATTCAACAAATCTGCCTTAAAATCGCTTTGTCAAATACTGTCTTACAATTAGCATGATTTTTTAAATTAAATTATGATCCAAATGCCACAAAATTGTAAAACCTCAGAACAAATTATCACTATACAAAAGTAAAAACTTGCTAATGAAGGGTTAGTTCAGATCTTTTGAAGTGGGTTTTGTGGAAAGATTGTGAACAAATATTGTCTTACCTGTTGTGATAGCTCGTTGAACAACCCTAATTTGGAGAAATAAAAGTGATCAGATTGACGATTTAATGGCTAGTCCGAGTGGGACCAAAGCTGATCACTGCCGTCCAAAAACAGCTCAAATTTATATATTAAAAGTTATTTATTCTAACACAGTTTCACAAACCTTTACATTGACAGAAAGTTGCATTGCATGGTTATATCATTTGATATTCCTTCTGGAAATGTGCCCAGGCTGCACCAGAAGTGCTACAGCTGGCTGCTGCTACTGCAGATGACCACAGAACTGTGAAAAAAAAAAAAAACAATACAACACAGACATCAAAATCAAGGTTTTGTAAAAAAAAAAAAATAATAAAAAAAAGGTACCACTTGGCCTTGCCATTAGCTTAACCATTTTTTCCAAACTATTGCTTTAAGAGGCATCTGCAACAGGTAAGATACTAACTGTTGGAACCCTCTTCCAAAAGTCTGAACTATCACTTTATAGTATAGTAAAGCATGTCTTTCCTTTTTGAGGGAAATTTTGCCTAAAATCTGTTTTGCAGTCGTTTTATTTACAAACATAACTTACATATTTGATCATTTTCAAACCAAAAACTGTTTTTATTTTATTTAATATCATGTTTAGTTTCCATAGCTTTTTGTATTTGCAAATTTAGGAACACAATTTGATTTGAAGTTTGGGTTAATGTTTAATTGCATTATGTTATCTTTATACTGCAAATTTTTTTCTGGTGTTAAGAATCACAAACTGAAGAACACTACTTCTTTTTAAGCCTTTTATTTGCGCTCAACATAAAAATAAACTCAACGCTGCATTTTAAAGCAGAACCTCTGAGCTCCAACAGCGTTTCCTTTAATGTGTAAAAGGCTAGATTGAATTAACTAATGACCAAACAACATGTTCAGAACTGATAAAGTGACAGGACAGAGGATGAGTGTTCCTCCTTCGGCTCTTTAGGGTTCATTTTTATCGTTCCTGAAACGTTATCCACCACAGATCAGGCTCACTGGGACACAAATGTGTTATGAAAGAGCAGCAGGGACACAGAATGGGTGTGCGCCTCTTGAAAATCACTCCGTACTGTATATTTTTCACTCTTCCTTGAGGCTGTATGTTGTGTTGTGTAAAAATAAGTTGGTGAATTCAGTTTTTATAATCAGCTTGAGCTCAAGTTTCTGTTTCCACAGCTCTTTTTGTTTCTCCACCTCTGTGCGTTTGACATTCCTCTGATTGCCACATCACTGATTTCGATTGTACTGCGATTGTTTCCTCGACACCTCAGACGATACTGACAGTTTTAAATAACAAAGGTTGATGTTTCCAGTGTTGCTCTTTTACGTTTTTGTAAGTAAATGTATGAAATTATACGCATCATTTGATTTTTGTTATGATGACAGATTAAATGTTAAGTGTATTCAATTTTGTTTTATTGAAGTGATGCTGTCATGTTGGATTCCTTTGTAAAAAAAAAAAAAAAAGTTTTGTGCTTTTATTTATTTTTCTACATAAAATATAAACTCCTACAGTGTCAGTTGAGTTTTTACAAGATGATTTTCTTAAATACTTTTGAAAAAGTCCATTTCTTATTAGTTATGATGCAGGTTTATTAAGAATCTGACTATAATGGGGTGAAACCCTTTTATGTTCCTATTGATTTATGGCACTACCTGTGGAGTGAAAAGGAAAAGGGTTAGGTAATGTCGAAATTCAAGATGGCCACCACAATATGTAAACATTTTGAGTTGGATAAATTGAAAATCACGCAACTGGCAAACATCCTTCTTGGTGTGTGGCTACATCTAAAAATAAGAAAAGTTTCTTTTGAAAATGGGATTGTGACTTCGAAATTCAAGATGGCCACCAACGTATATATGTAATCTGACCACGCCTATTATTTGAGGAAACTATGCTTTCTAGATTTTATATTGCTTAAAAGTAGAGTTTCCTCAAATGATTGGGACAGCCAGTGTGGTGGTCGAACATTAATCTATGGGGGGCTGAGGCCACCACTGACCACCCCCTGGCTCCGCTGTTGCACCTGGTCATGAATAAAATTGCTCCCTCCACTCACCAGGATCCACCACTCTATCACTTCAGACAAGAAAAAACAAACCACCTCCATTCTTACAGAGAGTAACTCGAATATCTTGCACCAAAAACATTTAGGTTTCTTGTGCTGCCTGTTCAGTTCCAGTCCAGAAAAAACACTTATTAAAAACTACAAACATTCACTGTTCAAATCCGTCAGCGACGGAAGACATCGGCGTACCGCTTGTTGTGTCTCGGCTCAAATTGCTGTGAGTTGAAACAAAAGAGAAATGTTAAATCTGCTTTAATGGGTGGAAAGAAAGAAACACGAGCTCATCAGATCAGATGGTGGATCTCAAATTAATGGACAGTAATCAAATTGCAATATTTATTATTCCACAAACAATCAGCTCATATTTGTTTATTGGCTGTACAACACAGTATTTAGGACCTTTTTTAAAATCAGTCATATTAGATATCTGAAAACAGTCAAACAAAATGTCATACCTAAACCTCAAGTTAATGGAAGTAGGGAACACCTCCCCTCAAAGGGAACACGCAAAACAAACAATCATTCCTGTGTTTTGTGTTTGAAACTGTGAAATAAGATTAATCTATTCCCTTGGGAATTCACAGACGTATACAAATATTCATCTCTGCTCACAAACTTTCTAAGTTGACACTATTGTACTTAAAAAAAAAAAACTGCATTAACCTCACTAACCCAATATGAACTCATTTCCCATGAAACAGATGTTTTTAAAGAGGCTTTGTTCAATCTAACCTTGGAGTCTCTAAACATCCAAACTCGCCATGTTTGATATCTTCCCTTATCGAAAAGGAGTACTTTTTTAAGACTTGTTCCCATGGGAACATGGTACAATAATCCTTCGTACGTTCAATTTGACATTCCTTTTTAGGAGATCTATAGTTAAAACATTGCATGGTTTAAGTTTAATTCTAAAGATGTCATATTTTGAATGCTTATTAATGAGAAATGTGTTTTATGTAATCTTCTCTTAAGATAATACATGTGTCATTCTCCAAGTTTCACTTTACACTTGACTTTGGAGAAAGCTTCAGAGAAAGACCCATCATCCTTGAATCCTCCTACAGAAGAGAGAGAGAACCCTTCTGCAGATGTCTCGAGAGAAACGAGAGACGGGACGAAAAAGATGGAGTTCACAGAACCCAGCACCTGACTGGCTGACCAGAACTGGGCTGGTATTGATCAGAGCCAGCCACCTTTCCAGCGTGAACAACTGTGTAATCAATCCAGAACTGTTATCCATCAGAACCAGGTTCAGAAGGAAGAATATGGTCTTCCATAGCCAAGGTAACACATGAGATTTCTCAACTTACGAGCAGCCTGGTATCCCCAGAGGCTGTTCAAACTGGACAACTCTCATGGTTTCATCCGTTTGCTGGTGACCATCACAGTGATTGCACATTAAACATAAACAGAGTTCAGCTTAGAAATAAACCAGTCCTATATCTGCCTTTTAAGCTTCACTCATGTTAATCAGACCTTTGATTCAAAGCCATTTGATATTCGTTA
>NC_056514.1:33452992-33458844 GCF_014905685.2 Nematolebias whitei | reverse complement strand
CATTGCCCTGACTGCTGTCTGTCTACTGCAGGTAATATACTGACTGCTGATAAAACTCCACTTGGAAAACATGTGACCCATCCATTTAACATCCTGTTGGCGAATTCCTGTAGAGCTGAGCTTGTAAAATGTGCACAAATGATGCAATACTATGCAATCAAGGTGACACTAAACCAAATCTGAAAGGAATACTCAGTGGGATAAAGCCATGAAAAAACAAGAGAAAACTGCCTTTTATTATTGCATAAATGTACAGAATGTGTTTATATTTCTGTATTAGCTTTAATCCAAAGAACTGCAAATAATAAAAAAAACTAAAAAAAAACCACACCGTTTCCTGGAAGAGTTTACGAGAAAAGCACATCAGAAATGAGCTGTTCTCACCTGTGCACGACCTTTGATTTTTAATGCGTGGGCTGATTCACAGAAATATCTGAATATGACAAAGGCAGTCTGCAGCCACACATTAAACACTCGTTGCCTTTTGTGTTCAAATAACTAACGAATATGATTGGCTGCTAATTAAACCGCTCACACACACACACACGCCACAGCAGAAACTGGACTGTCAGTTCAGCTCGGTGAGTGAGTTTCCAGGAAATCAGCCCCGGGTAATTTGTTGTTTCCTTTCTTGAGCAGATTTAAACGCTGCGCAGCACGAAAGCAAACAACATCAGCATACAAAAACTGATTGGGCATAATGGGGTGCTGGCAGCACGCACTGATAGCACGGAGAGAAAGAATGTGTTGCTGTAAGACGGGTCTATATTGGCCATGTGATTTAGCAGTGAAGCATCCTGGGGCGTCGTGTTACAGGCCTTATACGGGGGCCACGGCCCCTGTGTCTCTGCTAGTCTCTGCTATTCTTAGCCTGTCTGTCCCTCAACTTCAATCCTGCAGGCAAGAGATTATTTTCTATCAGAATATTCAGTTTAATGGTGACCTTTGGGCCTTTTCTTTCCTGCTAGCTCTTTGGTTTCTGGGTCTGTGGAGAACTTTGTTCTGCATTCGCTCAGCTTTTGCTTTCTCTCTGTGCGTGTTCCTGCGCACGTGTGTTTGCGTGCGCGAGCGCATGCCTGCGTGTCCGTTTGTGTGTCTCAGAGGTTTTCGCAGCACCTGACCCACCCACCCCACTCACCAGCACCCACCAGGGTGTTTGTCCTGAGAACTGGGAGCAGACCAGGAGAGACGGTTGGGCTTGACGGGGCGACGGGCACGGCGCTGAACGGGACACAAACAAGGATAAACAGAACCAAAAGAGAAGAAGAAGAAGGAGAGAATACACATCAGAAGGAGCTGTTAGTCGGAGGAGTGTTGACATTTAGCAGAAGATGAGCGCGTACACAGTGACTCTGAGCGGCCCCGCTCCGTGGGGCTTCAGACTACAGGGAGGGAAGGACTTCAATATGCCCCTCACCATCTCCAGGGTAAGGACAGGATCTGTGCTCAGAAGTACAAACTGATTAAAAGTGGAAAAAGCAGCAACAAACTGCAAGCATACATTTAAAAACTGAATATATCTTCAGCTCTGTTCACAATTATTAAATAATTTGAGCATTTCAAAGATTACATTCATTTAAACCCACTTTTCTGTGTGCCGTGCCTTTTTTTGGTGTTTTTATTGGTTTGTAGTTAAAGTTTTATGGAGTCGTCGTGTCAAAAAACATTAAACTTGGCTCCATTTAACAGATATTAAGCTGACATGGATTGAGTCGTTAAAATATGCCTATATTTTACATTTTCAAAGTTTGCAAAACAAAAGTTGGCCCGACTTTAAACCTGAGTGTTCGTGCATGTGCAGTACTGCAAGTGAGTGTGTGCACGTCGTGTAGGTGTGATTTGTGCGCGTGATTATGTAATGTTGCTGTACGTGATGATGATGATGACGATGACAGTGGAGCTCTGGTGTGGTCGCCGCAGACATTTACAGAATAAACTGGTGGAGGAACGTCAGAAAAATCATATTTTGCAGCTGAAAATTAGTGAAATCGTATTTACCGCTTAAACATAATATAATGAAATGTACATATAAATTACATTTTAGTGCTATGTTAATACCAAACAAATGGAGAACCAAATTAATCTGAACATAGGGAGCAAAATGAATACATTTAAACCAAATGTAATCCCAAAGATACAATTTTGAGGATAAATTTGAACTCCATTGTTGCAAATGTTGCCAAATTGACACCACATACTGAAGAACAAAGCTTTGGCAGACATAACACGTCACTGTTATTAAAGTTTCAGTGTTTAAACAAATTGTTAGATTAGATTATGAATGTACAAATGAAGTGACCGTTCAGCAGACACCGGGTCGCTCTTTGGCACCGCTGCTGCTGTATGAACAGGGTTTGCTTTAAATAGCATCGGAGAAGAGTTTGGACGGATGAAGAGATGTGAGGAGTGCATGAAGCTAATGACAGCTTGTGTTACCTTTAGTAAGCTTAATTCCTCGCTGCGAGTCAGTTTCATTTCCAGCCTCTGGAGTTGAGCCTGTGAAAAAGCAGGAAGAGTCAGGAAATGAGAGACAGAGCGATGGAGATGCTCACCGGAGTGGAATAACAATATCTGCTCCCTCACGCCTCAAACTCTTTGTTCTGCACTGAAGCTCAGGCCAACTTGCATTACATGATGGTTTTATTGCACTCTGATTCTGGGGGATTATTTGGGTCCGTATTGTTAAATTTGCTTCAGTGGAGCCCAGCAGGTTAACAAAACACCTGAGCTTTGGGTGACATTACAGTTTGATGCAGGGTTTGGATTTCTGCCGACTTACACCAATAACTAAGAAAAGAAATAGAAAATAGAGACAGTGGATTATTTACATAGTTAGTCAAAACTAAGAAATGAGCTAACTGGCTCTGTACACAGATTTGAAATCACCGTCAGTCTTGTCGTCGAGTATAAGATTTTTTTAAATGTCAAATTCTGACCTTTTCCTCATGTGTCATTAGCATTTTATTCTTCTAAGGCTGATTTTTGCAAGACTTGAAAAGCATCATGAATGTTATTTGGTATATGGAGAACAAAATCACCAGCAAAGCAGCACAAGGCAATGCATTTTATGAAAATTAACGCCCAAGAAAAACTTGTATAAAAATACGATGAGACCAAATACGGAGCCTTGTGGTACGCCACAGCTAATTAACACGATAAGGGCTATACTTTTTATTGCTAATGGTATAAGCCTAATAATTAAACAAAACAGATCTCTTGTAAATGAGTCTTCATGACTCAATGAGACTAACCTGTATAAAGAAATGTTGAATGAAAATTATCCATTAACTCAATACAAGTCTCTGGTTTCTCACTGGCTACTGGACTGAGCCAGTGCTTGTGAAAGATGCATGTATAATTGAAGATATATCATGTTTAAACTTATTTGAACTGTAAAACAAAACATTTAATGTTTTTTTATCCAATGAAAACTTTTGATGTTTGTGTAAGTTTTTTCACCAGATCTCCTGGTTATAATTAACCATTTAAAGTGTGAGTGTGTTTGTGTTTGGCAGTGAATGCACACAGCATAGTCCATCAGCATGAAGCCATAGGCATCAACAGCATTTCTTATTTTTAACTCTTTAACGAGTTGACTGTAAGCCCAAACCCAACACTGCACATCACTGAGCTCACCAAAGCCTTGTTTCTGTGGATTTAAGTGGCAAAAGGTTGGCTATGTAGCCAAGCTGAAGAAATAAGCAGCTGAGGGTCAAAATATGACGGCTATTTTACTTTAACGTCTGTTTTCGGCTGCCCACGACTCCAACTCTGAATCTGTCTGTAGCAAACACCAGAAAAGACAACTTCCTGTCAGTCCTTCATGTTGTTTCCATACTTATTTTCCTCAGCAAAGACTTCTTATCCAACAGAAAACAAAAGTTTCATAAATAATTGATAAACACCACTCAAATATCCACAACTGCGCTACATATATTTGCATCTGCTCTGTCGGCCTTCCTCAGATAACCCCCGCCAGCAAGGCATCAGGTGGGACCCTGACCCAGGGCGACATCATCTCAGCCATCGATGGAGTCAGCACCGACGGGATGACGCACCTGGACGCCCAGAACAAGATCAAGGCGGCCACCAACAAACTTACGCTCTCAATGCAGAAGTAAACAACCAGCACACTTAAAACTCAATCATCTGGGGTGTGGAATGCTAAAAATGTACTAAAGTCACAAGATGAACACGTCAAAAACAGCCTTTTCCTGCAGCTTTAACAAAAGTCACAGCAATAGAAACATGTTAATGAGCTAATTAACTCATTTTAAAATCTCAATGTTACTGTCTGAGCAGATCAAGACGTCCAGCTCCAGTTCCCACGGCAACTCCAAGAATGGAGTCACCGATGCCCATCATCCCACACCAGAAGGTATGTTGTTGTCACGAAGCAGAGCTCTGCTGTCCTCTAGTGGAGAATATTCAGAGCAGCTGCAGGGAGGTCAGAGGTCAGCAGAGCCTGACACAAACACAGAGCAATGTAAAACTGGCTGCCACCTTTAGTGTATTTTAAATTGTTTCACATATAAATTATGTGCATGTATTTTAAATTGTTTTTAAAGCACGGGAAGATTTTTTTCACATCTTGCAAAAACCTCCAGGACTAAAAGTTGTTTCCACATTTGTTATGATGCGTGAGGCAAAACTTGGAGGAAAATGTATAGAAATGTTATCAATGATGTCATGTACATTTAGATAAAACTTGGATATTGTCTTAAGTTGTAAAGTTGCGAATTTTCCAGAAAAAAAAAATAATAATAAAACACTAGATAATTGCTAAGATCGTGAAATTATAAATTTTGGAGTAAAATGCAAAAGATTTCATGGATTTAGTCAAGGAAAAATTTGAGTTTCTTCATACAAATATAAAAACTTATCTCAGATCTTTTCATGTAAAACAAACAAACAAAAAATTTTTTAATTACATATAAAAAAATTGAATTCCTGAATATTTTCATCAAATTTTGCCCCACCATCTAGCTTCTTTTTTTAATATTTTGAGTTACAGATAGTAATATGAGGCTGCCAGAGGCAGTGTAATTCACTCACTGGCCTTTGACTCCTAAAATACCAAGAATAGTTCACTTTTTCTAGGATTTTAGTGCAAATAAATAAATGCAGCAGAATCATTCATTGTGGAGGAACAAAACTTCACTCATTCAACTGCACATTAGCTGAGCTACTAAAATAAAAATGTGTTCAGAACTTTTATTTCCTGAGTGTTGGTGTGACGCTCACACAGCTGCTCTGGCTTCAGAGCTGGTAACAGAATAACAGCCGACTGAACTTCAGTCATTTGGGAGTTTTAATCAAGGCCGATCTGAGCTCTTTACTGAACATTCAGCCAACTTGGTGCTCCTGCTCAAATTTATGAAGAACAAAATAAGTTGTCTTTTTCAAAAAAAGTGAACAAAATGTTTTATTTTTTATACATTTTAGTGCTCCAGTTTTTTTTTTTTTTTAAATCAAGGACAGAATTTGAAGCCTAGCACAGAGTTTTATTTATGTAGGTTGTTGCTGTTATCAGGCTCTGAGGAGTTGAACTCAGGTGTGGACTGACACGAGGAACTCGGAGCTAAAAAATAAATACAATTTTACTTAAATAATCAAAAACAAATAGTTGACATGGACACAAACGTACAAAATTTGAAAACTCAACACATAGCGTTACAGGGAATGACTGGCAGACGAAGCACAACCCACAGATGAGGAACCAAACAGAATGAGACAATATTTAAAGACCAAAACTGACGAGAGAAAATAACAAACACCTGAGGAGGATAATCAGGAGCAGGGGCTGGCAACGAGAGAGAAACACCGGAGAAGCTGGAAACCGGGAAAAAAAA
>NC_056514.1:33438123-33452892 GCF_014905685.2 Nematolebias whitei | reverse complement strand
ATATATATATATATATATATATATATATATATATATATGGTTTTTTTAATCTATATTGAGTGCTAAAAGTAGTCATTATTGAAGTGACAAGTGACTCCCGGTGTCAACAGATGTTTAACATGTTCTGAATTGTTGACATCAAATTATTATAGATCTGTTGGAGGAAAAAACATCATTTATTATGTTTTAAAATGATACAGAAACTTGATCTGACAGTTCTGTAATGCAGTCTGAAAAGAAAGACCATTATTCTTTTTAATAAACTGCAATGTTTTTTGTAAAGACATCAACTTTATCAGACTCAAAGACGCATATTGTGCTTTACACCTATTGCCTCCGCTTTAGGTTGAAGGTGGGCAATATTTTTTGTTGGTGCCATTTTGTCTGATAGATTTTAATGAAACTATCAGAAAATGCCATTCCATCCACAGCTGATTATTTTTTGTTAATCAACTCAAGTCTTAGAAAAACACAACAATTACTGTATCTTAGTTAGTTTTATATATGCCGAGATCAAATCTGTGGAGGTTGTAGTTGAGTTATTCCCAAACTGTCATAAATCTAAACTTTAAAAAAGTTTAGTAATAACCAGTGGAGTCAGCCCTGTTTGGCTGCAAAATATCTCATAAACCAGTAAAGTTATAGAAAGTTCTTTAACTTTTTGGGTAAATTCAACAGAAGGTGACTTCCACAGCTATTGAACCTTAACGCAAGTTGATGTGGTAGTAGCTGAGAATCATTAAAAACACTTACATAAACACATCCGTGCAAAATGAACTCCCAAATGATGAAATGAAACCAGGCATCGATGCGGTCCACATTCCCACAGATTTGACGTCACAAATTGAAGAGTACACAGAATACAAAGACGACTCTATGGAGAGATGACATACTGCAGGTATTAGTGGAGCTCCCACCATCAAATACATTTAAAAGGTTAATTAAGGGTGAGACCTTTGACATATCACATCCGCGTATCGGTCTCAGCTAATGTGTTTCCCCTCTGGTGCCGAGCTGCTTTCCAGCGGCAGCCAATGGGACATCAGGTGTCGGGAAACAAGCTCCAAGCAGAACACAGAGCGATGATCTCAGTCCTGCCAGCAGCCCCACCGCACAGAGAACATGGACACACACACACACACACGTAGGTCAGAGCAGCTGTTGGACCTGGTCATGGAACTTTCCGCTCTGGTTACACACCATCATCCTGAATGCCAAAGCTAAGTTAGGGAGCTCCCATTCTATAAGGAGATGTCCCGTGTGTGGGATGGGACATGTCTTTACAGTACCTACTGTCTCCAGAACCAGTTGGAGTTCTTTAAAAACTGTTTTTCATCAAACCTGATGTGCAGAGTGTTGACTACCAACTACAGAAAAAATCGTCTTCTATTTATTTATTTAGAATCTTCCACACGTCTCAAAATGTTGCTCTCATACAGAAATGATTCATAAAACTGTTGTCCCAGATGTCTTCAAAATGTCCACTCCAATAAAAAGCTGATTGAGACTGAACCAGTCTGTTGTGCGGTTGGTATACCTTAAATATCCATCCATCACCTTTAGCCGCTTCTTCCTTCCTGGGTCACGGGGGTCACTGGTGTCCTCGTCCACGAGTCACTGGGCAAGAGGCGGGGGACACCCTGGACAGGTCTCCAGTCCATCACAGGGACACAAAGACAATCAGTCACTCTCTCACACACACACACCCAGGGACAATTTAGAGTTCAATCATCCTAACATGCATGTTTTTAGTCTGTGGGAGGAAACTAGAGTGCCCGGAGAAAACCCCTGCGTGCACGGAGAGAACATGTAATCTCCACCCAGAAAGGTCTTCAGCCGGTTTTTGAACCGGAAACCTTCATACAGAGAGGCGACAGCTCTACCAACTGCACCACCGTGCTGCTCAGACCTCAAGCAGATGTCACTAAATAGAACCTAAATTCAACTTTAATGCCGTATATTTGCCATAAAGTCCTATTTAAGTCATGCTGGATACATTTTATTGAACAATGGGGGTGAACACAAGTTCAACATTCACCTCACAAAATGTGAACGTTTCACATATTTCATGTTAAAAAAAAGATTTTTCAAATCTCAGACTGAGACACTTTCTTGGGCACCCTTCGTGGTAAAACGCTGTTATAAAGTGGTAGCACTAAAGTCCAGCGCACCTGCAGTGATTCAGTGTGCATCTGCACTTCTGACATAAATGGATCTGGTGGTTTGTGCTATGTTTGTGTATATTTCTGTCTGTTCTGTGCTAAATGTGTCGTTGCGACTCCCACACCCCTCCTGCGTCACGAAACACTCCTGTTCTTGTCAGTCATTCCTCCGGATGAAACGAGAGCAGGGAAACATCAGACGGATCATAAATGACTTCTTGTGCATGAGAATACAGAAGACTAAATAGTTTCCTACACAACAAATACAAGATGTTACCACGTATCAACAATCTCGTCTCTTTTGTCTCCTTTGATCTCTGTGTCCCAGGTCATCGCCAACACAGCCGCAAAGTCAGTACTACCACTTTGTTTTTACGTTTCTTACGTTTCTTGTGCATGAAGTAACCTCAGCACTTACAGTGTCGTTTGTCATATCATATTTAATTGACTCGTTAGCAGCATTTGTACACTTGAACCTGCAGGAGTCAGGGTTGCAAGCCTCTGTCACTGCACAGTCAGGTGGTGCACCAACTGAACTGGTCGACTAATTTGGGTTCCAGTTTACAGCTAAAAAAATAATTAAGCTCACAAGCTCAAACTGCACTTTGTGCCCCAAGCTTGTATCTTACTGGGCTTCAACTGGTGGCAACTTGTTGGCAAACAATGGGTTTCATCTTCCTTAGGCTTATGTTTGAAATAATGGGTGACAAAATTGTCTCAAAATTCATTCAACCTTTATTTATACGGGTTAATTTCACTGAGTCACAAGGACTCATTTCCAAGAGAACCGTTTTAAACAAAGAACACAGATGAGGTACAGACAACAATAGACGATCATATAAACATAAAAAATGAAAAGTAAATAGAAGAAACGATATAAAAAACGAAACAAAAGCATCTACATTAAAAAGCAATATAAAATACTAAACAGGAGCATGTTTGCGTTGGTTTTTGCAAGTTAACTTAGTTGTTTAAAATCCCTTAAGAGTGGTCAAGGTCGACAGCTTCAGATCTTTTTGGAAGGAATTCAAGTTTACAAGAGCAGAGTAAGAGAAAGCCATTTTACCTAGTTCAGTCTGCTTTGGTCCAACTTTAGGCCCGTCTCCAGACTCCCATTCGTTTCAAACTACTAGAAACAATAGTTGAGTTCCAATTAAAACATTTTTTTGGAGGATCACTATTTTGGAGATGTTCCAATCAGGCTTCAAATCTCTCCACAGCACCGAGACTGCTCTATTGAAGGGTTTTTAATAATAATTTCCTAGCCACGGATGCAGGTGGTTCTGTGCTTCTTGTCCTATTGGACCTTACATCTGCTTTTAACACCATCGACCATGAGATCATTTCTAGGCTGGAGCAGTGGGTGGGCATCACAGGGTCAGCCCTCAAATGGTTTATATCCTACATCTCTGACAGAACCTTTGTGTCAACATCAAGGATTTTAGTTCAACATTGACAGCTCTTCGGTGGGGCGTACCGCAGGGGTCCATCTTCGGTCCTCTTCTCTTTTCTTTATACCTGCTAGGCCCACTATTTTTCATAAACATGGCATACCTTTTCATTGCTGTGTGAAGCGCACTGGTGAGCATGCTATTCAACCGTGTCTTGACTGGGAAAATATTGCCACAAACCTTCAGAATTCAGCGAGACAGCAATATAAAAATCAGCATGTTTTCTCAAAAAGTTGAGTTTTGAGTTGCCGACGAGCCTCCAGTAGCTGCCCAGTGAGATTATACCATCAGAGTTTAATGACTGCATCAGTGTCATTTAATAAACTTTTACTTAACATAAAAGTGTTAAGTACTAACAAGGACCACAGCTCTTCTATGCTTGGCTGTAATGTGTGAGACATCATTTAACATGTTTGTGTGTTAATGATTTTTCTGAATATTAATGATCTGTTTACTTTAGTGTGTTGGGATAATCTGTGGACTTGCATGTTAGCTTTAATTTGTGTTCCCAAGCCAAAATTTGTATTTTATCATTAGTGGGCTAAACATTGAGTTGTGATTTAAAAGTCTAATAATGACCCTGTTGATTATTAACTTAATTAAAACAATAATTTTGGTTTTGTATTTTGGTGTTTTTTTCTTTTGTGTCCACGTAACCTCGTGCACCCCTTCTGACCCTCTGATCTGACACCCCCTTCTCGCTGCCTGCTCTGACAGTGTGGAGTACACCCCCAGTTTCAACCCCATAGCTTTGAAAGACTCAGCCCTCTCCACCCACAAACCCATTGAGGTGAGGGGTCCAGGAGGAAAGGCCACCATTGTTCACGCCCAGTACAACACACCCATCAGCATGTACTCACAGGACGCCATCATGGACGCCATCGCAGGACAATCACAGGCCAAAGGACATGACGGGTGAGATCACACAGCTTAAAAAAAAAACATAAAACTCCCCATCCAATTTTATTTTACTTGTCTTTATAGGTTCGCTTGGTAGTTCGTTACATCCAGTCAGCTCACTCAAAATAACAAAACAGAAGTAAACGAAAAATAGATTTTTAAGAACTATGTTTTGTATTTTTAAGGCAGGTGAAAGTAGCATTTGTTATTTATACACGGTTATATCAGCTTATTGTTTTTATGATCCCAGTCAACATGCTTTCCATGACTTACCGGCATTCGTGAAGTTTTAAAACCCCAAATTCAAAGCAGAGGTTACCTGTAAATAAAGGTAAACTGGGCTTTTCTGAGTCTGAACATGTAGTTATGATGCCTAAAGAAAACTACAAACACTGAGTCAAATCAAGAATAAAATTAATTTAAAAAAAATAAAATTAATAAAGAAGGGATCTATTAATAATTTCACCAAAAAATTGACAAAAGTTTTTAAAAAATCCAATTTATCAATCTAACTATATCTAAGAATAGTATTTTTTCATCTTTTTCTGTTTGGGTGAACTGGCCCTTTAAAGCCAAATGTAGTGCAGCTTCTGGGCTCATCTCAAAAAGTCCATATTATACACAAATACATGTTTAGAACTGAATAAATGTCCATGATTTATTGTCCAAAAAATATAATAATTAATCCATAATATGAAGTGCTTCCAGACTCTAGAGGAACCTTTTCATAATTCACTTAATTAAGCACACACGCTTATTCTCACCATCTGTTTTTATTTCATAAAACTGCTTCTATTGGGTGCTTTCACCTTCTGCCTCACAGCAGGACTTTCTCTGCAGCACTAGGAGGAACGATCTGTGACGCAGCTCTGTCTCTAAACCAATTTCTATTAGTTGAAAGTATGAAACCTGCAGGAGGGAAATAAAACACAGAATGTATAAAACGGCCTTTATGCTGATATCTACAGTAATGTAGGTTTGGGTTTTTCGTTGTTGTCTGTGCCTTTCACCCATTTTCCTCTGTTCATTCCATCCAACCAACCAACCACACCTGCACTGCCCTCCACCCATCCCTCCTCATCCTTCCCTCCTGAACCTGACCTCAGCGAGGAGGCCGGATCTCCTTTGGCGTAAGTAAAGCTGCGTCTCTTTTTATTGTCTCACTTTCTAACCCTCCTTGAACTGGAAGAGCGCCATCCAGTCACACCACATTGCTTTAAACACTGTGCACTTGAAATCTCTTACATTTAACAAAGTTTTACTGTATCCGAAAAACAGTTTCCAGTTTGACGAAATAAAGCAAAACTAATGGAAAAAGAAGGCATCAACCAAACTATGATAATTTAACTTCCAAACTAATTTCAGTCTAAATTTACTTTGGCAAATTTATTGCAAATAGCATTTTAATAGCAATACGTTTGTTTTATGGTGCAGTGTGGCACATGTTGTCCTCAGGAAGACACGTCAAACATGCCCGCGGGGACCAGGATTGGACCCCCCTATAGACTGATGTCAGGACGTAGGAGGTTGGAAAGTTAGGCCGGTCCAGACCCCTGTACTGGGGTATCTAGGGATCAACAAACTCCACTCATAATTTAGATTTTATAGATATTTTTTTGCAGAATAACTCATTAACTTCAATTTGGCCATCTTATGTGTGGTTTTGTACCCATTGTGCAGACAGTATCCAGGGAACTCAGGATGAAAATAAAGAATAATATTTAATAAAGAATAATATTTACTTAAATAAACAAAAAGGCTGACGTGTCAGTAAAACTAAATTTGGGCATGAATAAGGAGACGCGGAGGAAAACAGAGCACGATGTCTTCGGGGGACAATCCACAAACGGAGGCGAAACAAACTGACACAGAACTTATAGAGAACACTAACGAGGCACAACGATGAACACCATGGGGAGGTTGGGATGGAGGACAGGTGAGACAGGAGCTGGCAACATGAGGGAAGAAACACTGAGGAAGGCAGGACAGATAAAAACACAAATTAAACACAGATTCACTCATTTATCACATTAAAACCAGTAAAATCACCACCTCCTCCACGCTCTGCCCATCTGCACGCACAGAGGAGTGAATAGAGAAGGAGTTCCACATGCTCTGAAATAATCTAAATCTAAAATAAATTTATCTATGTTTAGTTGATAAAAGCTTAGTTGGTGCATTGTGTTTATGTAAAGTTTATCAGTTTAAATAAAGTAAATATCACACGATCTGAGGTCTAAGTGTACTCTCCACCCTGCAGTGTTCTGCCCGTCAAAGAGCCCGTGGTGGACTGTGCCTCTCCGGTGTACCAGGCGGTGATCAGGCCAGGAGACACAACCCAGGACATGTCTGAGTGGGCTCGCCGGGCTGCCAACCTGCAGTCCAAAAGCTTCAGGATGCTGGCTCATATCACCGGCACGGAATACCGTCAGTAGCTCAGAGCCTTCTGTTTATTCTGTTCTGTCCTTACTGTCTGATATACCTCAAAACTCCTTCAAAAGCAAATCTTTATTGTGCATTTTTGTCTATGCAGTGCAAGATCCAGATGAGGAAGCACTGCAGAGATCAAGGTAAGGGTGATCTTAAAAGAAATAAATAAAAGAATAAGAGTCAACAATCATCATAGACACTTGCTAAAAGTTTAAAAGAAGACAAAAATAGGGCAAGCGGCAGAAGCAGATTTCAGAGAACAATGCTACATTCACACTTTAAGGAAAGAAAAAGACTGATGCATCACTCTTTGATGGCGTGTCCTCTGGTGAGCTTTAAAGGCAACTTAAATCTAACTCTGAACAAAGTCAGATTTGTGTTTCTGTCTTTGTGATAAATTTAGCTCCTGTTTTTATCTTCATATTGACTGTACAGTACAGTACGGTGGCCGTGAGGTGTAAATGAACAACATTTGAAAAAACAGAATTACATTTGAAAAAAATGGAATTACATTAGGAAAAAAACTGAATTACATTAAGCCAAAGTGGAAGTGGCCAAAGTGGAAGTGGCCAAAGTGGAAGTGGCCAAAGTGGAAGTGGCCGGAATTACATTTAAAGAAAACAGAATTACATTTGAAAAAACGGAATTACATTAAGCCAAAGCGGAAGTAGTGGGGTTTGTTTATAGTGTTTTATTTTTTAACTTTATTAAGTTATTTGTTTATTACATTTAATCATTACATTTTTTTAAATGTATTTTTGTTTTTTGTTTTTCCCAAATATAATTTAACGTTTTTCAAAGGTAATTCCATTTTTTCAAATGTGATTCCGGCCACTTCCGCTTTGGCCACTTCCACTTTGGCCACTTCCACTTTGGCCACTTCCACTTTGGCTTGATATAATTCCATTTTTTTCAAGAATAATTCCTTTTTTTTTTTTTTCAAATGTACTTCTGTTTTTTCAAATGTGATTTCAGCCACTTCTGCTTTGGCCACTTCCATTTTTGGCTTAATGTAATTCAAATTTTTTCAAATGTAATTCTGTTTTGTTTTTTTCAAATGTGATTCCAGCCATTTCCACTTTGGCCACTGCCACTTTGGCTTTATGTAGTTCTGTTTTTTCAAATGGAATTTCATTTTTTTTCCCCTTCCCAAATGTAATTCAGTTTTTTTTTATGTGATTCTGGCCACTTCCACTTTGTCTTAATGTACTTCTGTTTTTTTCAAATGTTGTTGTGTTTTTGTGGTTTTTGTTGTGGTTTTTTTTATTTTTTTTATTCTGTTTTTGGAAATGTTATTCATTTACACCTCACGGCCACCGTAGTCCAGAGATAAAAGTGGCATCAGATGAAAGCATTTTGTTGGACGCAGCAGCCTTATCTTGTCATCCTCACCATCAGGGAGAAGTTTGAGTCCGAGGTCAAAGGGCCGCGGTTTGCCAAGCTGAGGAACTGGCACCACGGGTTGTCCGCACAGATCCTCAACATCCAGGAGTAAAGAGGAGACAGAAACATGCGGCGTGGAAGAGTGACAGAAAGACGAGGACATGTAAACACGGGCAAAAACAAAGGAGTTTACAGGAAGTAGGGATGGATTATGGAGAAAAATGAGCAAAAGGAGGAGGAAACTCCTCGGGAATGTGAGATGTTATTGTAGTCTAGAATAATAGAAAACAATATTACGTGTTAGTATGAGACTGCTTTAAGTGTCAAATATATTTGTCTGCTGTTATGATCTGATCTCACATATTTTTTCTGGTTTGTTTCCTGATTATTTGAGCTCTTTGTCTCTAAAATGTACAAAAAATAAGAGGAAACCACAAAAATGTTTATTTTTGTTGTCGTTGTTTGATAGTTGTTTTGCTCCTTCAGAAATCACAAATGTATTTAAATTTTCAACCTAAATGAGCATGTGAGCATGTGACGTCAAGAGAAACACACTATTTATCTACATGCACAAGTACAGTATGTAAAAATGCACTCAGAATGTACTGATATCAATGTGAATAAATGTTTTCTTAAATCTACAAAGATAAGTGACGTGTTGTGAAATGAACCAACTGAATTTAAAAAAAAAAAAAAACGTAAAAACAGCTATAACTCATGACAGTAGCTGAAAGTGGTCCCCAACACATGTTCTGTAAGCTAACAGATTAAATAAAATCTTTGTTTAAAATTTAGCCATTAATATATATTTTTTTGAGTCGTCTCGGTCTTTTAGTAAAATGTCTCATGAACCAGTCTGAGACGAACCACGTCATCAAATACGCCGACGATACCACGGTCGTGGGCGTGACTAGCAACAACGAGGATCAGGCATATTGGGAAGAGGTGGCACACCTTGTGAACTGGTGTGGGGGAAAATCAGCTGAATATCAACAAAACAAAAGAGCTCATTACTGACGTCAAGAAAACGACATCACACGCCGCTGCTCATGAACAACACAGAGGTGGAGGTGGTGGAGAGCTCCAGAAATACTGGGTCAAGTCAAGTCAAATTTATTTATAAAGCACATCTAAAACAGCAGCTGTTTACTGACCCTAGTAGGGAAGAAAGACCAGCCGTGTCTGCACGTTCTCCATCTCACCCGACGTCCTCACCACATTCTGCAGAGGAACCATGGAGAACACCATGAAGCCGTCTGGAAGGATTTGAGGAGGGTGGTGTCGGGGGAACATGGATGTTATCACTTACTAGTGTTAAATTAATGTAGAACCATGTGTGTGAGGTCAAGAGACTCAGAGAGGAGCCTGTAGGCGCCTAATGAACTGCGCCTGCAGATAATATAACAGCTGACGCCTCCTCCGTTGTCTGTAAGCTGGAAAGCAGAGGCCATCTTGACCTCACCTCTGTCTGATGATCTTTCTAAAAAGCCTGTCTTTAGACGCTGACCTCACGACCGGAGCTTCAATATAACATCCATGTAAGCCTGTGTGTTAACTCTTCGTATCCTCAGACTGGATTATTTATGTAAAAAGATTATGAAAAGATAATTAATTTAACCAACAGGTGGTGAGAATGGTGGAGAAGATCATCAAGACACCCCACCCATCCATCCAGGACATTGGTCTCAGACCAGAGCCAGTAAAATCAAAAGAGACAACTCGCACCTATAATGTGAAATGTTTACTCTGTTGACCTCAGGCAGGAGGTACCGCAGTCTGAGGACCAGAACCACCAGGTTCAGTCTCATCCCACAAGCTATAGACTGCTGAACTCAGATCACTAATGAAGTGACCACAGCAGAAAACACACACACAGACACAGACGTTCATAAACACTCAGGCCATGTAAATTATGTACTCCTACACTGCTGTGGAGGAATAAAACAAACAAACAAACAAAAAATCTGTTTTGCATGGTGCACTGTGCAATTCTGAATGACAATAAAGTTTATATTATATTATTATTATTGTTAACTTTACAAAACTTTCAGGAAATAATCGATTAAAGCTACAACTGATCAACTTTTGGAGCCAAGATTCAAGATGCTCACCACAGCTAATTGAAATTAGTCAAGTCAAGTCACATTTATTTATATAGCACATATAAAAAAGTAACTGTTATCAATGTGCTTACCAAAAAAGATCACAGCATCAAATATTAATAACAACATATTACAGCAACATGAGTAAAAGCATAAAAACATGAACTATAATGAGAAACAATGAAATACTAAATCAAATCACCCTGCGTTACATGTCAGGGAGTAAAGGCAAAATGGATGAACACAATCATCAACAATGAAATACCAAATGAGATCACATTGTGTTAAATGCCAATGAGTACAGGTGTGTTTTGAGGAGAGATATAAAAATAGAGACTGAGGTGGCCTGTCCAATGTTGATGGGCAGATTGTTCCAGAGTTTAGGGCCCATGACTGAAAACGCCCGATCTCCTCTGAGCTTCAGCTGGTTTTTGGTACGGCCAAAAGCAGCTGGTCTGATGATCTCAAGGCCCGAGAAGGAGTATAAGGATGAAGGAGGTCGGAGAGGTATGAGGGTGCGAGGCCATTATCGCACTTAAATGTCAGCAGAAGAATCTTAAAATCAGCTCTGACATGCACAGGAAGCCAGTGAAGAGAGGACAGAGCTGGAGTAATGTGCTCAAACCTGTGAGTTCCTGTTAGTAGATGAGCTGCAGCATTTTGGACGAGACGTGAGAGAGTGACCTGACTGACCCCAGCATAAAGTGAGTTACAGTAGTCCAGCCGGGTTGTAATAAATGCATGGACTCATTTTTCAAGCAGCATAGCCATAATAAAACTAGCAATACCTGAGTTTTGATTAAAAAAAAAACAGGTGTTGTAGCAGAGGAGAGTCATTTACAGCACATACTCTCACCACTCTGGACTTTTCATGAGACTGCATGCAACAATTTATTTTTAGGTTTGTCAAAAATAGCTTCAAATTAGTCTAAATGTTTGACATGAAATGAGGCGGGTGATATGTGTCCCTTCAAGTAATGCTAAACTCATATTAGGAAGGCAGAGAGACTTTAGAAATCACATCATCAGTCAGAAAATGCAGCTATGTCAGGGTTAGCCTTAATTCAGATGAGGGCAAATTATATTGTTGCATCAGTGTCATCACAGAGCTGCTTTGTTGTCGAGTCAGCACGTCAGGGTGGAACAGAGGAGGAGGAGGTTGTGACTCATTCAGGTGGAGATGACGAAGCGTTTTCCATCTGCTCACGACAGCAAAATGGCTGCAGATCTCTCTTTGTTCCCCCGGATAGTCAAAAGTCTTGCACAGTAATAAGCCACGTGTAAACAATGCACAACATTTCCATGATTGTATCTAAGTGAACCATAGATCATATTTTAGACAACAAAATCCCATCTTTTGGCCAAACTATTTAAATTACATGACAGATTTCATCAGCTGTATGACATTAAAAAAAAAATGAAATCCTCTTCTCTGCTGGAGCCTGACTGGTTATGTAATTCTGTTTGCAGACTCGGCCTCTGGAGGTCTCAAACAGGAAAGGATGAAGGAATGATGGAGGCTGGCTGAGAATACTGCGTGACTTTAAAATGCTGCAGCATCCATCCCTCTCTCCTCCGCCTCCTCCCTCCGTGTCGTTGGTCAGTGTTTCCTCCTCCCCTCTTCCTTCAGTCTGCCTGCTGTGGCCCTGCTGTGCGTCGCTCTGCTGTAGCGCCAACAAGAGGCGGAGCTAAAACACTCTCATCCTCAGGCGCACACGCTGTGACATCTCCCATCATCTCCTCTGCACCCTCACAGTAAAACACCAGCCAGGCCCGTTCGGAGCAGCTGTTCTATCGCACACCATGGATGTACTGATGAAAGGATTCTCCATGGCCAAGGAGGGGGTGGTGGCCGCCGCAGAGAAGACTAAAGCAGGCATGGAGGAGGCAGCAGCCAAAACTAAGGAGGGGGTGATGTATGTAGGTATGTAGCAGCATCTGTGTATGGAGATGCAAGAAAAAGATTTGTCAGGTTTGGTGTGCAAACGTCTCCTGTAGTTCATGCGCTGTTGGTGTGGGGTTCTGTGGGGGTCCAAAAGGGTGAGAGAAGCACAAGAAGGAGGAAGAGAGTGGGATTCTGCTGCAGGGCAGAGGGAGTGGGAGCTGAAAAAGTGATGAATGGAAAGAATGGAAATAAAGTGGACACTATGAGACAGAGAACTGGCTTGGGTTGGGTGGGGAAAAATGTAAATGAAGAAATGAGATGAGGACAGAGGGATGCTGAAGAGGCTTTTTATCGCCTGTCCAGAATCTGTGAAGCAGGAAAATGTTTTTTTGTCGTGCAAAATGTCAGCTATGTGAGCTAAAGTTGAATGTTTGTGTCAGACATGACTCCGTGGACAGACCGTTTTCAGATATGAGCAAAAACGGCTAATTTAGCTGTAAAAATGCAAACTGGTGTCTCCTGTGGTTTTAATATTAGCTCAAGCAGAGACTGCGTCACATCTCAAGGTTACCACCTGAGAGGCAGGGAAGGGATGGGGGAGGGGGGGGGGTGATGGCCGAGCAGGGTAGGAGGGGGTTCTGCTCGCCGCCTGCAGTCTGCTGTCTCTGACATCACACGGAAACTTCAAAAGTCTCACAGCGATTGAAACAAAACATGCAGGAGTCGATGGAAAGGTGAAACGTGAAGAAAGCAGATGGGTGGAGAGGGGAGGTGTGGGGGAGCAGGGAGTGGTGGGGTTAAAGTTGACACTGCAGCAACTTGCTGTCCCACCCTAACCTCTTCCCTCATCAATGCTGCTTAATGATTTTCACCAACTCTGATTAAAAAAAAAACAAAAAGCATTAAACTTGTAGTTCTGCAGCTCCATGTGTGAAACTCGCGCAGGAGGAGGTGATGCAAGAATGATGGAGGTAAAAATGGACGCTTTGGTGGTAAAGGTAAACAGTGACACTAACACATAGTCTTAAAATATGGATTAGAGGAGCAGGAGGAGGAGATGTTTGGTGGAGTGAAGAGGGTCGATGTTTCCATCTGCAGCTGAGCGCACACGTCACTAACGAGGTTTGCACGACACACAGCAGGATACAGCTCTAAATCATGTTACCTGCATGGCTTTAATCACATTAAACTGTGGTTTTGTCCTCTGTGCACGATAATCTTTTATTGATTTTCATTTGAACAATCGCAAACGACTGTGTGTGGAAAGAAATCAGGACCACAAAGCTTCAAAACGCCATCCAAAACCAAATAAATCATTATTTGTGTCTTGCTCGATATATAAAATGAGTAATTTATATTAAAGTCAAGTCGTCAGGTTAGTTTGTAAATGAAGCACGTGTCCACAAACAGCAATGTAAAAGATGAGTCTGAGCTTTCATCTCGTCTGGGCTGCTACAGAGAAAATCCTCTGAAAAGCACGATCTGAGCCTGAATTTAATCATTCATTCAACAGAATAAAGAAAAAAACTGTCGAATTTAAGCGTTTTTTTTTTTTTTTTTATTATTCAGTCAAGATTTAGATTGACTGAATAACCATGTCGTTAACCGCGTCTCTCCTTCTGATGAGAATTCTGTGAAAATTCCTCATAATTTCTAAAGATGGGAGAAATCTCAGCTTCCTCCTGTGGTGGAACAGTTTGTTCTGCAGGGTGGTGGCAAAAAGGGATCCACAGAAATCTGTGACACTCAAGTTAACTGGAGCAAAAGAAGCTGTGTCATTGCAGAGTGTGTGTGTGTGTGTGTCTGCAGTGCTGCTCTGTCCTCAGGCACGTGACTCATGTAGCACAGAGCAGAGCAGGAGGACGGGCGGATGCAGAAAGCTGCAGATTCTGCATCTCTTTGACAGTCTAGACAGGGAGCGGGCTCGCTTCTGCTGCAGATGTTCGTTTTGTTCACTGCATCTGACTTTTCCGAGCAGAAATGTTCATCCTTCTCTCTGTCAGATTATATAACTGCAGTTTAATCTGGTTAGGATCATGCAGCAGTGAGCAGAGGGCTGAAGCTGGAGAGAATCACGCAGAGCTGCAGATGATTTCCAATACTTGTTATAAGAATGCTCTACAAAGCTTCTGAACATCAAATACTTATAGTTCCAGGCTGACAAAGAATCAGTTTTTAAAACTAAGAATATTAAGTGTTTGAAATGTTTTATTATTGTGTTAAATTGTGCCAACATTAAAGATTAATATTTGAGTTTGAGTTATGCAACATTTACAGTGTTACATCATGATGAAGAGGGTTGTGTTCTCAGTTATGGATGGATGAAAACAAAACAAAAAAAAGAGATATGTCATTTTCCGAGTAAATGCAAAGTAAATGTTGTTTGCTGAAAAAGATGAAGATGAGTTGTTAAAGCTAAAGAAGCAGAAAAGTAGCTAAAAGCTAATAGGAGCAAA
>NC_056514.1:33427743-33428123 GCF_014905685.2 Nematolebias whitei | reverse complement strand
AAAAAAGGTTGAATCATGTCATCTGGACTTCGTTTTTTTGTTAAAAAAGAAACGTTTCGCCCCTCATCCAAGAGGCTTCGTCAGTCTGAGGCCTAGCCATCTGGTATTACCCAGAAGCCACCCTGACTCTTGTGTTTCAAGCCTGCCTCAGATACCCCTGAAGTCTGGCCTTTTCACTAATGGTTTCAAAAACACAAAGTTTGTTTTCTCAGTCATCCAGGTATATAACAACAAAAAAGGTTGAATCATGTCATCTGGACTTCGTTTTTTTGTTAAAAAAGAAACGTTTCGCCCCTCAACTTCTTTTAACAGAGTAAAACAACTTTTTACACAAAGGCATGAGTTTCAACCGTGAATTTTGGAGCTTTGACAAGACGGAG
>NC_056514.1:33412857-33427643 GCF_014905685.2 Nematolebias whitei | reverse complement strand
GTGAGCAGCGTGTCGCTAAGAAAAATGTGAGGGAGGCCCCTTGACGTGACATGGGCTGTCTCTCCTTCCTTGTTTACGGTTCTAAAAATGGCGGATGCTCGGTGTGGTTTGAGCTCTTTAGCATAGCACTGTTCACAAAAAGCTTTTAATAAAGAAAAAAAAATCAGTAAACAAGTTCTCAACTTCTTTTAACAGAGTAAAACAACTTTTTACACAAAGGCACGAGTTTCAACCGTGAATTTTGGAGCTTTGACAAGACGGAGGTTTTTTTTTCCCCTGAGGTCGGCCTGTTAGTTTAGCTCGCAGCTTAGCTTCTCAGCTTAGCTGCTTTTAGCGAATAGAGAAAAAAAGAAGAGAAAAAATGATAAAGCCGATAGATGAAAATGAGGTTGAGATTTTTCATTTATCATGCGACTAATTGATTTATTGTTTATTGCGACAGGCCTACTAAGGAGATTTTTTTTTATATTTGTTTATTTACTGAAAAACTGAACGTTCCTCTAGTTTGAATCTTTTAGTGAAGCACAGAGTCTATATGGAGCCAAGATCTTAAAATTGAAATACGACTATGACTTGATTTCTTTTAGTAGTCTATTAACCTGCCAGTTTATAAATAACTGCCACCCTCCTATATTATCTGTGTTTTTAAACACTGTATGGTGTTGTCTTAAATAATCACTTACCCGAGCAGATCTCTCCATTGTGTAGGCCAACCCAGAGTGAACAATGTCTTTCTCAGAGGCACCCTGCAAAGACAGATTACATGTTAATTAACCTACCTCACAGAGGCAACTGAAAAACACTGATTTATACAAAATGACAGCTGTGGTCAGCATTTCTTAAGACTATAAATCAATAAAATAAACACTATCCGCACAGTCACCGAGTGTTTTTCGTTTGTCTCATCCTTTCTGCAGAGGTCGCCACAGTGAGCGAACACGAATAAAAAAATTTGCAATTGCTTTACTCCAATTGCTCTTCCTTACACAACCTGGGCTTGAGCCTGCAGCCTCAGGAGTGTGAGACTGCAGCACTGACCACTAATCTACCGCACCCCCTGGAGTAGATTATATTAAATCATTCAATCTGGTTCAAAACGCAGTTACGGCCCCGTGGTTGTACGGAAACATGAACAAACCTTTGGTTCCGTTAGGATTTTGTGAGAATTGATTTTGTATCAAATGCTTTTACCATTCAGGATGTTTAAAAATGTATTTCTGATAAAGCTTAAAGTATTTTCAGTATCAAAGTTTAAGATGTAGCACAACTTTAATGACGGAGCATAAAGCCACATTAGGCAAATATTAAAATACAAAAATACAGTTTTAAATGTACACAAAAGTGGACATTTAAAACTGTTAGCTTTCTTTCTCTTATTATTTATTTATATTTTTATCTTGTGCCATGAGAAGAATTGTTTGTTTTAATTATCACAGTATTTTAGTCTTTGTGTATTTTATCTCCAGTAGTCTGAGATTAATACACTCATTTCAAATAAAGAAAGGCTGTTTCCTGGAAGCATCGTTTCCTGGTGCAGATTGAGTACATAAAAAAAGGATGTTTTAATTTTAATTAAACATTTATTGGTTTATGACGATAAACGTTACTCACAGCAATTCTGGCCTGGAAGTCAGCAGTGGGTACGATGGGGATGGGTCCGCCCTGCTTTCCAAACTTCCTCTCCAAACTCTCCTGCACAGACACTGGACACGGAGAGAATTGAAAGAAGAAGAGGTTAAATTTAGAAATCATTCGGTAAACATGCAGATGTTTTCTCCAGATGGTGGCTCCAAGGATGTGTGACTAAATCCTAACGCATTGTAGGACAAAAAGCATGTTTGTTAGTAGTGTTAAAATAATTTTTTAACAATCTCTTATTTATAAATTCTATCTAAACAACAACACAGATTAATCCTTTACATTGAAGAATCAAAAAAATGTATTAATTTTGAATTTAATAACCATCAATGAGGGACAAGAGGTAAAAAGAAATGCACACAAAGTGCAGCCACATACAGAGAAAGGCATGTGGTTGCCCAACACACAGGAACGTTACAACTTTAATTTATTTCTATAATTTTCTACACTTTCACAAATGATACGTGGCAAGTTATAGTTTCACAAGTAACATTTTATACACAATGAACAGGTTTTACTGCAGCATGACTGAAATATTTCTAAGATGTGTTCAATATTTTTTCAGTCTTTATAAAAAATACCTTTTAAGAGTTTTTCTTTGTACATTAGCTGCTTCTTTATTAATTCTTTGTGTTAGTTTAGGGGGGGAGGAGTTTCAAATGGACAAAAACTGAACTGAAAATTGTTGAAAAAGCAGCTAAATTTAAAAATAAAACAGTGAAACTCCAAATTAGTAGCTTCTTTCAATTACAGCAAGGGACAAAAAAAAAAAAAGCATCTAAACATTTAATGCATTTTGAAAAGAATTAAAGCTTATGTCACTTTGTATCATTTTTAATTTGCCTTTGCTGCTTTGATTTGTGTTTAAGTTTGATTTATGACCCTAAATGTTTGAAGGTTATGTAAGGACTGCAGGTCATTGTACTCACTGAGAAGGTGGTAGTTTGAATCCCTCTCGTATTTGAAGGTCAGTCTTCCATAGCTGACATGATTGAGATTCTTCAGCCACTCAAAGTAAGAAACGGTCACACCACCAGCATTCAGGTACATGTCCTGCAGGAAGAAACACCGAGTTGTCCTACTTTTCAAGAAAACTTTTGGTTTTTTTTTGTGCGTGTTCTGGAATTCAGTTTATTCACAAGGGGGTACCACAAGGTTCTATACTAGGCCCTTTGTTATTTATCTTATAGCTTAATGATTTTGGAAAGGATATTTCAAATGCAGCAATTCATTTTTATGCAGATGACACAGTCATATAAAATATTGTTTTGCACCTACGCCCACAGAAGTGTTTGCATACATGCAGAATGCATTTAACAGAATACTAGAACAACTTTGTCAGCTTCAACTTGTTTTGAATGTTGACAAAACAAAGCTAATGTTTTTCAGCAATTCAACAACAGTAAGGTAAAAGCAATCAGTCATCACCACTAGTGACGACCAACACACTGAACTTGTATCTACGTTCAAATATCCGGGATTTTAATTGATGACAAATTGTCTTTTAAAGCACATATTCAGATTACTGTAAATAAACTGAAGCTTTTACTTGGATTTTATTTTTGGAATAAATCCTGCTTTTCTTTTAGGGTAAAAGAGAAATTGCTGGAGTCAACTCAGAAATTGTTGGAGTCAACTTTTCTTTCGATTATTGGCTATAGTGATCTATTATACATGAACGCCTCTGCTCAATGTCTTCACATGCTGGATAGCGTGTATCATGGCGCTTTGTGGTTCATTACAAATTATGGAGGCCTAACTTACCACTGTCTCTTGTATGCTAAGGTAAAATGGCAATCTCTGCATGTACGCCAGTTTGGCCACTGGCATGTTTTGATTTACAAGGCTGTTCTTAAGTTGACAGCACCTTATCTTTCATCGTTGTTAACTTTAAAACAACAGGACCTACAGCCTCCGGTCTCGAGACATTTTAAATTTTAGTGTTCCTCGTGTCAAAAACAAAAAGGGAGAAGAAAATCTTCAGCTTTTCTGCTCCAACCTCACGCAACAGTTTGCAATCAAAGCTTAAACTTAGAACACTAGTATCTCAATGTATTTAATACCATGATAGATCCCATTATGTTCAAGTTGCAGAAGTACAATTGTTTTAATCGACTCATTTGTTTTATTATAAGTCTATGTTTATTGTGACTACGTGTTTTAACTGAGTGTTGTTTTTGTTTTATTCCCCTCTCTTTGTATGCTGCCAGTCTTGACCAGGTCTCTCTGGTAAAAAAAAAGATCCTTTGATCTCAATGGGATAAACCTGGTTAAATACAGGTTATTATTATTATTATTGTTATTATTATTGTTATTATTATTATTATTATTATTATTATCATCATCATCATCATCATCATCATCATCATCATCATCATCATCATCATTAATAAAATGTACTCTGTAATCAAAAACCGTCTTTATTATCTGATTATTTAAAAATATGTCACAAAAGATATGTTTGTGACATTATGTTTATTATTATTTTATACACAATAAAACATCTCAAAACAAATAACCTAAAGAAATAAACAGTTTTTCACCTTCAAAGTTTTGACAAGCAGTTTGCGTTTTGTGGTGGTCTTTAGTAACATTAGATGTTCAAGCATACATAAGTCACTCTTAAAGTAAAATCAATTAAAAATAACTTTCTAAATTAACATTTACTTAAGAGTTTTAAAGAGTTAAAAAGTTACCCTGCTTCAACAGGACTGTGTGATTTATAGCACAGGGAACACACAGGGAATGTCAGACACTGGTTTAAATATCAACTGGTGCTCAAAGTCCTTGGAACTGTATTTTAATCTATAATATTGATCAAAACTAACCAAAAGCTTTGACTGTAAAGTTTATCTTTGTATAAAATGAAGCTGAATGAGTGAAACTGAATGAGTGAAGCTGAATGAGTGAAACTGAATGTAAAATCCATAAAATTCAACTACACACACAAAAAGTGCATTTCTGTGAGAGTCTGCTTACAGGAATCACCATGACGTTGTTCTCCAGGAAGATCTTGTCAGCACCTGGGGTGGTGGGTCCATTGGCGCCCTCAGCAATAATCTGACAAAAACATGCAAACACTTGACGACTGCTCCCACACGTTATGCGATCCTTAAATCATTTAAATCCAGATGACAACTTAAAAAGATTTCAGCTTCACATGTTTACCTTAGCTTTGATTCTGGGGGCATTATTGCGCGTGAGCTGCTTTTCTCCGGCAGCAGGAATCAGGATGTGGCAGTCAGCCTCCAGAATGCTCCCTTCATAAGGTTTGGCTCCTGGGAAGCCCACAATGGTGCCATGTTGCTGCAAAAAAGAAATCCAAATATAACAAAGATGTTCTGGGGGGAAAAGGGCTTTAAAAAATAAAAATCAATATACACTGATGATAAGATTTTATGTATGAAAATAAACAGGAGTTATTTCCTTTGATTAAAGAATTAAAACAGTTAAATTTAACTTAATGAAACAGAAATGGCAGAAGTGTAGCCATTTGGATCAAACTTTAAAAAAAAAAAAAAGTACCACACCAAAGTTTAACTAAAAATCTATAGAATTTAATATATTAAAAATAAATGTTTGTGTGCATCGATTAGATGTAGTGGCCATCTTGAAATGGATTGATTCTAAAAGTTTATCAGTTGTAGATGAACGTGAGCAAAAAAACATGAATGTCCGCCGTCGTCTTTCGACGGTCGGAAACAATAAAAAGAAAAATACGGAAGTGAAAAAATGGGCAGCTGTTTATGGTACCAGTTTATAGTCCTCCAGCTGTTTGGGGTCGATCCCGTCTGGGTTGTAGATGGCTCCATCGATCTCACCAACACCGACACACTTGGCGCCAAACCTGTGCAGGTATCTCATGGAGTGAAGACCCACATTACCAAAGCCCTGTGAGAAAACAAAGAATGGTAAATTCACTACAGTCCAGCAAATTGTATGTTCTAGGAAACCCTGGGAAAAGTTTTAAAGCCCACTTTACTCCAGAACAAAAGGAACTTCAGTCAACTAGAGCACATACTTTGGTGCCACCATGTGGCTAGAGTAGGCTACAACATAATAATCTACTGTAAAGTGAAAGGAGTCCATTTCATCAGTACCACAAAGTATTTGTAATCTGCTGTTTCCACATTAAGATCCAAATGACAAGAGTGGGCATTTCCCTTTAGATTAAAGAAAGAAAATAAAGTGTGATATGCCCTTAATACCATATAAATCTCAAAGGAAATCTAATCTCAGAGCAAAGTAATCCTCTGACACATACACAGAGATTAGGCTGTTGAAAATCCACGTCGTGATTCAGCGGTCGGCCCTACTTCACTTCAGTAATGTCTTTGTGTCGTTCTCTCTCATACAAATACACAATCAACAAAAAACATCCTTTGTAAAAGAGAAAAGTATTTGATTAACGTTGGTGGAAAATCCTAAAAAAAAAGCTGCAGCTCTGCAACACACGTCGGTGAGTGAAATGCATTCAGACATTGCAGAGCCCGTCCAGAATATCAAATTGCATTGTCTTGAAAAGCGATAATTATAGAAAGCATTCTGGGAAAACAGCAGAGGCCACTGCTGAGGGTCGTCCTACCCATGTGCTGAGGTTTAAGTGTTTGTGACTTGTGAGAAACTCTCATATGATGAATGAAAGTGAAAATATTTGTGCCATCAGAAACAGTTCTCCTTTCACAGACTCGTGCCATTTGAGAAAGACTTCATGTTCCTTTCAAGTTTTACTCCAACATACTCATAACGTTTTAGAGTTACAATATTTCACTGATCGCATTTTAACACCAGCACTTTACCAAAAAATGTTCTGTTAAACCGTCTCAAAAAGCTGCAGGGACCCAGCCTGTTCTTTCCGTGTGCTCATTCTTCTCTTACTGACTCATCATTTTCCACAAACAAAGAGGGGAAACTTCAGCTCACTGCTGTCTGCTTGGACTAAAGCGATCAGAGCCGGGCTGAAACAGATGGTGTGGTCTGATTGATGTGCAGCTCTAAAACCTTCATCGTGGCTTTAAATAAAAACCGCTGTGTGGATCAGGCAGAATAGAACAGCAGAACTTTTAGCATGGCTGTAAGTAAAACGCTTGTATTAAAAAAAAATGCATGTGTCGAGGTACCTGGATGACGAAGGTCTTGTCCTGGAAGCCAGGTGTGAAGCCCAGCATGCTCATATAAGACGCTTCGTTGATGAAGTTCTCGATGCCGTGGAAAACTCCACGACCGGTGGCAGAGATACGCCCGTGGATTCCTCCCTGGCTGATGGGTTTTCCTGTCACGCACGCATGCGCGTTGATGTCCTACGCACACATGCAATGAAGACGTGATGACATTTGTCAGAGACTGTACAAACATGTATAAGGCACACGTTTAGTCCCTATAGAACTGCAAACGAAGCCTCGGTTAGCTGCTCGTTTGTTTTGTGATGCTTTTTGTCATCTTCTGTTATTTTTTGTTTCCCAAAGCTTTATAGTAATGTGCTTATGAAATGTCTTGTTGAATAAATGGACATAATGTGCTGCTTTAATTAGTATTCAGGGTGGTTTATCAAAACTTTTTTTGTAGATAGACGCACTGTATTGCTTTTTTCTACATACTTATCATTTTTGTGATTATCTGTTTTTATAACGTACTTATTCTGTGTATTTTTATGTAAAAATAAAAAAAATATTTTCAATACGAGTAGATTTTTAAACAGGCGTTTCATGGGAGACAGTCAGGGGTGTCTGACCCAGAGGGCACAAGACTGAAAAAGTTAAACTGAGGCTCAAACAGAGAACATAAACCAGTCTTAGTTTTGTATTCATTAACAACTGCATATGTTCTGAACATAAACCATTATAAGAACTGCAACATGAAAGCAGCCAATCAGAAACCTGTTTCAGCAGACAGCCTGACTCAGCTACATCCTGCTGGCGCAATCATTTTAAAAAGGTAATATAAAATATTAACAAGCACAACAAGCTAGAGCACAGTTAAAGATTGCCTTTTCCATGAAGGCTCTTATTTTTTAAAAGGATGTCGCAAATACACTTAAATATTATTCTCTCAAAATGTTGTAAGAGTTTAAACTGTTTTAGATTCTGTCATCCAGGACATGATAAATCCCCTCCTAGAAAGGATTAAAATAAAAATAGAATGAAAGTCCAGTTGTTTTGACTTTTAACCTTTGGGTGCAAGTTTTGAACATTGCTGACAGATCAAGAAAACTTGTATTTTATCCACATCAACTCCAACAAGCTGGTTTCAACCATTTTTGATCAAACACCGATGAACTTTTACCTAAAAAGGCCTCGGTCTTAGAAGCTGTTTAAAAAGAAATGAATTAAAAAAAAAAAAAAGAGGAGGAGGTAAGTTTCCATGGACGTTTAGGAAGGGAGAGGCAGGAAATTTCCCTTCGTGGTTTTGATGTGACTCACTCCTCGTTTCTAATTTGGCCTATTTTTACAATCTGTACCAAAATCTCAGCCAACTCAGAAAGACGGATCATGAATGTCTGGGAACTCACAGTGTGTGCAATGGTGTTGGCATAAGTGTCTGCGATCCAGGACATTTCCCTTTCTCCGGTGCTCATGTCAGGCGCTGGGACATCGATGCCAGGCCCTGGTGAACAAAGACGGCAGGAAGAGGGGAGGAACAAGTGATAGAGCTTTAGTCAAATGTGCACATCACTATGCAGGAAGGTTCTCCACAAGATGCTTAAGAGAAAATGCAAAACCAACCAGGACTTTTCGCTTGACAACTAGTCAAACAGTTTATTTTAGTTTATTTAAAATAGTGACTGAAATGGCAGTTTGTGTCTTCGTCTCATATTGATACGACTTTAAAAGCCATTGATCCACAAACAGAAGCATAAAGGAGTTGAAACAAAATACAATTCATGATAAACTGAATGGGCAGTATGAGGAAAAATGTCCTTCTAATTTATAAACTGGACAGTTAAACATCACCAAGTTACACAATTATTGCTGACAACAAAATAAACAGTGTCCTAATCCTTTAGTTCAATGACAGTTCAGTATTGTTTGTTGTATTTCAAAAAAATTATAACATTTTACAAAACTTAAAAGCATGTCTTTGTTTTAAAGTTTACTATCAAACAGTTAAAGGTAATTTGATAATAAAACTTTTGATTTGCATGTTGCCATTTCTGATAGTTTATTTCTTGCAGACAATATGGTTCACAGGCAGCTTATTTTCAGATTATAAGGAGCACTTAAAATCCTTTAATTTGCTCAAAAATCAACAGTGAGCCTTATAATCTGGTGCGCCTTA
The DNA here is from genome assembly GCF_014905685.2 of Nematolebias whitei. Classification (NCBI taxonomy): domain Eukaryota; kingdom Metazoa; phylum Chordata; class Actinopteri; order Cyprinodontiformes; family Rivulidae; genus Nematolebias; species Nematolebias whitei. The sequence goes on along the minus strand of NC_056514.1, from coordinate 33,418,730 downwards.
TAGTCCAAAAAATACGGTAATTATTTTGTAAATTCAAACCTAAAACCAGTTGTTTTCAAACTATCTGTTCAAAGATTTAAATTTAAGGTCTTAATAAGGTCAAAGGTCTGGAACAACTAGTGATAAACAAATATTTTTAAATAAATTTACTTACAGCAAAAAAAAATACTGCACTGTTTGCTTAGAGCTGTTCACTTGTAAATCTAAACTGCTCGAAAGAAAAGCTTAATGTAGACTGCACGGTCATTAAAAATGATACTATGAGGAATTTTGATTTTAAATTACGTTAATGTCATGTCTCAACAAAACAGAATGCAATTTGCTTTTAAACGAGAATAAACATGTTAAATAAACTGAACTTACAGGGAACCTAACACTAACATCAAAGAGATTTATGCCCCAAGACAGTAAACAAATAGTGGGAAAAATGTAAAAGTCTGCCTTCAATGAGCTGCATAAACCTCGGCACAAATGATATTGTAAGACAGTAACTATTCATTTGTCAAGTGACCGCAATTTGAGGTTTTAACTACATTTATTGTTGGGAATGCACTCAAAAACATATGCGGTGGACAAATTAAATCCATATTTCCCCACTCACTCCTTTTTGAAAACTCGATTTACCAAGTTCCTTTTCTATGCATATTTAGATAAACTGTCTTAAGTTTACACAAAAACTCCCAAATAAGCAAAAACCTACTTCGATTGAACACAATGCGTTTAGTTCTCTGAAGGATTACATTCATCTCTCACCACTACAGACATTTTAACACGGTAAACGTTTTGTGCAAACGGAGTTTGAGCTCAGATAAACTTACCAATGAAACCCTTCTTAGCCAGCTCAATAGTGAATCTCCTGGTAATCTTCTCCAGCTCATTATCCTGCAACAAAATGTAAAAAAACATTACATCCTGACAACAAAACATGTTGCACTATTTCTAGCAAACTGAAACATTTACTCCAACTGAGGCTGCATCAGATGTCGAGACGCTGTCGATGTTTGACAAAACAGAAACTTGTTATTTTCCTACTCAACTCTGAGCTTCACCTAATACCAAACTAAACAGAAGATGCATTTAAACATGAACTGAAGATTACTAATAAATTCATTTGCATTAGACTTGTTTATTTAAATAAATGTTAACGTTAGGAAAAGAGAAGACCTCATGCGTTTTCTTTAAATGCCTAATAGATCTCTGAATCGCTCTTTTCCAGCCTTTGTTCAACAGTTTTTGCTTTCATTGTCCACCTAATCAAACAAATACAACATCAGATACTCAGTGTTTTTGTTTTCGGGTGATACTGAGTCAATCTGTGTGTTTGGATTAGATAAACGCCAAGGAAGGCAGGAAAACTGATCCATCGGCTTCCAGCCCTGTGGATTGTTTATTTTAGATTCTGCTGCTCCAGTAAATATGACATGTTTGAAACATGTCTGTGTATTTCTACAGGTCAGTCAGAGAGAGGAGACTGAGCGCAAGAAGTCTTACAGAGTAATTCTTCGTGTTGATCTTGACTCCAGCTTTGGCTCCTCCAAATGGCACATCTGGAAGAACATAGTAAACACAAGTGTATGCTTGTTTCGTGATGCATTAACAGGAAATGAAGCAGAAGAAGAAGAAAAAACGCTTCACTACTGCAAAGCATTAGCATATGCTCAACGATCCAACATTTTACAGGAGCAGTAAGAAAGCTAGCGATGCGAGGAGATCTGGTGAGAATCAGCCGAAAGCTTTGTGCAAAGCAAAGACAAATACTTACCAACAACGGCACACTTGTAGGTCATTAGAGAAGCCAGGGCTTTCACCTCATCCACAGACACTTCTGTACTGTAACGGATACCTGAAGCAAACACATCAACACGGAATCATTTACTGAGCAGTCGCCATGAAAGAAAAGCTAAAAACAAGCTATATGTGCATATCACCCGCCACATTTAACACCAAACTTTTAGACTAAGTTCATCTTACGATGAGAAGGGACAAGGTTGTAGCTGCACAATACTGTGCAATGTCACAAGATACCAAGCTCAAAGTTGTGAATGACACTCATTTACTAGCACACCAATTATTTTCACAATTTACATTAAAATGACCGAATTAAACCCGTGTTTTGCATTTTCTAAATGGATATGGATGTATAGCCATCTTGAATTGGGTTGACAGTAAAATTTTGATCAATTATAGAGCTACACTCGATCATTTCATGAAAGTTTCGTTTAAATCTGTCCAGTTCACGAGTTGTTTTGCTAACTGACAACAGGGTTGCACAATCAAGCGCTCAGATTAAGTGTTGTGGATCGGTCTCAGCTACCATCATGAAAAATCTAAGCTTAGTATCTTTAAAACTGAAAGACATATAGCCCCGTTTGTGTTTTTTAGATCATTTGGCTATGGCCAAAAAGTAATCAGTTGCATATCCTTTCTGCAAGTTTTGTTCAAATCTGTCCAGTTGTTCATGAGGTATTTTGACCACATACAGACAGGCACCAGGGTACAATCATTACGTTGTTCTGAAACTGCTTCTAGTGCCAGCCTTGTGCGTGACTCTTATGTACTGAGCGGGTGGAGTCTGAGTAAACCAACCACAGCACGCCATTATGATCCCAGCCCTCAAGCTGCAGTCTTTCCATCCTGTTGTCTGGCGTTTACTGCCGTTACTACAGTAACATATGAACTGCTGAGAGCATTAAACCAGGCTGCGTGTGTCAAACGACTCCTTTTATTTGGCTCGATGCCTTTTTGACTGTAATCTAACAAAAACAGGAAAATAGCACCCTTAGATAGCTTTCACAGAAAAATCCAAAAGCAACCTGCACAAAGAGAGGACTGCAAGAGCCATGACGTGGCTTATTTTGTGCCATTTACATCCATTTGTGTGATTACAGCCCGAGACGGTTTCCCCTCGTCTATCATTACTGCTAAATTAAGTCATCGTACATCATAATCATGAAAGTGAAAAAAAAAAAAAAAAAACATAAAAACAAAGCACCATCTTTCAGATGCATTTGAGGCTCTCCCTCTTTTCCATTCATCCAAAGATCAGCTGAGCAAACTCAGGCCAGAGGACAATTAAGAACTCGCTGATCAAATTAAATGAGAAAAGGCCTGGCTGCCAAACCATCCCCCATTCAAACACCCATTTATCTACCCAACCAGCGTCCCGCCACGGCAACAGAAACCAACACAACTCTGTAAACACATTCTTCTGAATTAGAGAGAAAACATGTAGGGAGGAAAAGCAGGGCTCTCACAAGAGAAATTAGTGTTTGTGTAGTCAGTTCAAGCTCATTTCTACAGGCAACCTTGAAAGCACATGTTCAGTCTGTTGGGACCATGGCATTCTGGCAAGAAGTAAAGAAACTACAGTAGTATTAGTAACTGTACTGATGGTAGTTGCCATGTTTGTCCTATTGAACTACATAACATGTTTAAATGATATGTATAAAAAATATTTAAAGTTTTTTTTAGGTTAGGATGCCAAATGACACTAAAGCTAATAAATATTACACGAATACATAAATATCGCTATAAAAATTGATCAATATCCTCAGATAAATAGTTATCAACTTACTTTTATGTATATGAATGTTTCTGCACAGTGCCCTGAGATGACTTCTGTTGTGACTTGCAGCTATACAAATAAACTGAATTGAATTAAAGTTTATTCTGTCCAGAACAGACTATTTGAAATGGCACAGATTTTCAAATCTCAAATCACATGTGGTGTTAAAATGTAATTTTCAGCTGGTAATTATAGTTTAAAATCATCATTTCTGTTCTTTTTTTGCAATCTACAGAACTAGCAGTTTCAGACAGTGACAAAATGTTGTTTATTCCTTTTTTTTTTTTTTTTTTAAACAAAAAGGAGAAGAATGTTAACCGCTTATTGCCTGTCCAGCAAAAAGCAGTTTAGTCTAGTTCGACTGTTGTCAGAATACTGGGAGGTGAATGAGTGCGCACGCACACGCATTCAAGTACAAAAACACCCTCTGCACTTTGCAGTTTGATCTGAACTTAGCCAAGGATCTACAATCAATGATTAAACCCCCTAAAAGATAATAGCTCATACTAATTTCCCTACTGGGCATAAAAAACTTAATATTGCATGACTTTATTATTTGGTAACATGAGACGGTAAACCCTCATCTCTTTCAAAACCGTAAATAAAGAGGCTGTTTTTATGTTTTGGTCAATTTCAAACGACTCCTAATTTACTGGCAAGATCAGTTCTAGTGATTGCCATTTGGTTTAGGGATTACTAAGTTTTGTACAATTCACTGATGCAACAAGTCTTATAGTTAACCTACTTTTGCAATCATTACCTGCTAGTTTACCATGGATCAAGCAAGAGGGAAATACTTAATTTGTACCATTACACTAGGATCCACCAATTCAGAGCAGCATTTTCAAAAATTGGAAAGAAAAATAATAATTTTAGTTTTTTCTTTACAAACCAAAAGTACTACAGTACAATGTGCATATGTTGACTTTAAAGAATAGTCAACTAAGCAGGTGGAACAGAAGATTCAGTGTTTTCACCAGTCTGCTGTTTGTTCGTCACCACTGAAACATGCCCGCTGAATGGATGGCTAGCTAACCAAAAGGTGTCTCTTCCTCTAGAAACTGGCTATTCTCCAAAACTTCCTCCTCTCATGCTGCACAGCTGACAAATAGAAGTGCCTACACAAACCATCCATCAAGCCTTTCCTCCTTCTAGACATCATTTCCTACTTTTCACAATGTATCCAAAGCATTGGCTCAAAAACCTTGAACTTCAAACTGACCACACCTTGAATATTTGAGCTGCTCCCAACTTTTTACTTGCAGTGGATAAATAATATGCACTTTAGTCATTCATGTGTTGTAAGCAGCACATGTGGAGATGCACACCTGAGGCAACCTTTAGGGAAAAATAATACAATATTATACTGAAATTGACAAGAAAATAAACTGGTACAATCATCCAGATTTAAGTTAAACAAGCCTTGCTCATAAACAATAATGCTCATCTGTAATCTGAGATTAATAAATTTAAAATACTGGGGCCTGCTGGAGATTGAAGTTACCGGTAGTTGTGATCTAAAAGCAGCTACAGGTAACCCGGAAGGTCACATGTCAGTAAATGTTCACTCACGAAACAAAGAGCATACACCTTATCTTTGTTAAAAATATATAATTTACTAACAGACTAGCTATGAATAAAAGTTGTGGCGTTGTCCAAAACTGAAGTATTGGAGCCTGAACGAACAGCAGCTGACAGTTTTTAGCTAGCTAACGTCACTGCTAACTAATGCTAACATAGCCGGCTAATGCTAGCTGTCAAAAGGGAGGGGGCAAAAGATCAGGACTGGATCAGTTCTTACCCCCTTTACATGGAGTTCTGTGTTGGCTGTGCTGGGCTCGGTACCCCTCCACCACCTCCCACTCTCCGTTATCCCTCTTGATCGGGAAAGACACGCTCAGGACGTGATTGCAGGGCTTAATGATGCGCAGGATGCCCCGCACACGGTGCCGCTTCTGTTCGGGGGTCTCCCTGGTCTTCAGGTCCTCCACCAGCTTGTCCTCCACGATGGCTGCGCCGCGGTCGAAGAAGCCCTCGACCATCTTGAAGAAGTTGGGGTCGTCCGGTTGCTCTGCTGCGTCGGCATAGCGACGGACCCGCATCAGGGAGGAGGACGCCGGGAGAGCGGAGTCCACGCAACCCGAGGCCAGGACACTGCCCGCTGAGCGGCTCAACAGCTCCCCGAAATACCGATACATGGCTAAAAAAACAAAGTAACCGTGTAAACAAACTAATTACAAATAAACAACTACGGGACGAGGACGACGGGGGTGACGGCAGGAGAGAGGGGGCAGAAAGAGACACAGCG
>NC_056514.1:33391284-33412457 GCF_014905685.2 Nematolebias whitei | reverse complement strand
TATATATATATATATATACATATATATAATTTTCTGTGATTCATCCATCCGCCCATCCATTGTCTGTCCAGGGTGAATTATGGTACCTATTGACCTATTCCAGTCAATGGGCAAAAGGCAGGACTCTGTGTTTTCCAGTCCCCATTCCATACTTTTCTTTTCTAGAGAAACTGGGGGAAAGCAACATATGCACAGGGAGGACATGACACCCCCCTCCCCCCCCCTCCCCAGCCCGCCACACACACAACACACACACACAAAATCTGAACATCTTAGAGTTGAAAAAGAGATGTTCTTTTTTTGTGTGGCACGGTGGCGCAGTTGGTAGAACTGCCGCCTCTCAGCAAGGTCACCGGCTCGACCACAGGTGGGCCTTTCTGGGTGGAGTTTGCATGTTCTCTCCGTGCATGCATGGGTTTTCTTCGGGTACTCTGGTTTCCTCCCATAGACCCAAAACATGTAAAACATGCATGTTAAGCTGATTGGTAACTTTAAATTGTTCCTAGGTGTGAGTGAAAGAGTGAATGGTTTGTCTCTGTTGCCATGTGACAGACTTGTGTCCTATCCAGGGTGTCCCCTGTCTCTCACACAGTCATGACTGGACATGGGCAACAATGACCCCCATGACCCAAAAGGGAAGAAGCAGGTAAAAGATAATGGATGGATGGATGTTGCATTCGCTTGCACCTCACAAGTGGGAATCCAAACACTTGTGTGTTGTTTTGCTATAACCAGCTCTTATTATCACATCAAAGGTTAAGTATGTTGCTTAAATGAATAAAATGAAATGAAGCAATAAACGTGTTTAAGTAGGTTGCCTTATTAACAAATTTAGAACATTTTACTTATTTATTGTTCTTTAATTAATTTCCCCAACTGGAAGTTATTTTACTTCCACTTTATATTTATCACCAAACAAAACAAATTATGACGAGACACAAAGGCTGTGCTTTAAGTACCAGAAGCTCACACATAATCTTTTTTATTATTATTATTATAACATTCAGTTGTGTGGTAAATACCTGAAGATGAATGATGATAGTTCTCATTTATGCATTAATAAACCATATCAGTATAGATATTTAATGCAGAAGCTTGTTAATGCGCACCAGCCTGGTCATTCATTAGCTTTGTTATGGCAACCACAGCCGAACAGTTGTGTACTTTGTGGTTTGGTCAAAGGGTTGGGTGAATGGGACCAATGTGAAATGAGAGAGAGATGGCAACTCAGATATGCTGAAAGAAAAAGACCCATTACACTCACAACAGTCATTAACTTCTTTAATAATCAGTAAAAGAGCTGACCTGGAGAAAAACAGTGCAACTTTGAATAAGACAAGATAACTGTTTGGTAAATTGTGGATAGTTACTAACATGAAACACATTTTACTGTGTGAATGTTTATAAAGCACACCATTGAGGCATGCAACTGGTTCTGCAATTTTTGTGTTATTTCAACAATTCACGTCAAATTGTTCAGCTCATTCAGGACATTCCTGCTATGAGTTTTGGTGTTTGTGCCGTTTTTATTTTTTGAAATATTTAGCTTTTTCAGCCATGTTTGTCTCATTGAAAATGAATGGAGCTCTCTTCCTTTGTGCTGTTCACAACCTTTTACTGCTCATGTCAGCTTTAGTTCTGGTTCAGCTTTTTTTCAGCTGCTTTGTGCTAACTTCTACTTTCTTCAGCCCCTTTCAGCATTTTTCTGGTCATGTCAGCTTTTTCAGCTATTTTTCTGATCTTTTTAGCTTCTTTTGACTAATTTCAGCATTTTTTTAAGATTCATTCAGCTTATTTCAGATTTTTATGATCCTTTCAGTTCTTTTCTGCTAAATTCAGATCTTTTACGATCTTTTTCAGCTACTTTTTAAGTAGTTTTCTGCCAGATCTTCCCTGTTAATTTTGCACTTTGTGATTCTTTTGAATATTTTCAACATTTTATGCTCCTTTAAGCCTCATTCTGCTAATTTCAGTTTATTTTCTGTTAATTTCAGATTTTTTGTAATCTATTAATACTTTCTCTGCCTATTTAAACGTATTCCACTACAGTTCTGCTCTGTTCAGCTTTTTCTATACACATTCTATACACACACACTATATACATTCTCAAATTCATCTCGCATTAACAGTTTAGCGATTAAACTTTTCAGCTTGGTTTCAGCTTCTTCAGCAGCTTGCAACTAAAATCTTCCAGCAATAAGCATTCACAATTTCACACTGCACTTTCACAGGTTATTTTTTTTTATTCAGACACTTATTTGTCTTGTTCTGATGCTAACTTTATCTTAAGATCTAGACATCCAAAGTACTTGGTTAGGACTAGCGACAAAGCTTCTTGGTTATGTTTACGCACAAATGCTGCTTGGTTAATTTTAGAATTTTTATTTTTTATTTTTTACCAGTTTGGGATGTTATGAATTGTCATTTTGTAGGTAGTCTGTCTGACTTCTAGTAAAGGTGTAAACAAGTGAGTATGAGTGTGTTTAGGTACAGGAAGTTCAACGTCTTCTATTGATAAGAGACAAAACTATCGGGTACCTGAAGATAATTTTCATTAAAAACTTCCTGACTCAGCAGAGGGACAAGGTATAATTGGGCATTGATAAGGAAACAAACAAAACTGTTTTCATATATAATACATATACAGCCATCAGACGTGTGTTATTTATCTATTTAGGTCTGGATTACCAGATAAAACACATCTGCTGTAAATCTGTCATTAAGAAATAAATAAGAGGCGATTCATCCTCGGAATGACTCGGGACCGTGTAACCATGCAATCTGCTTCCATTTTCAAAGCACAGCAAAGATAGTGAGGCAGTGCGAAAACGTTGCTCAACACAGTATCACTAATTCAAAGTCAGAGACGAACGTGCGTGTGCACGATGAGAGAGAGCGCTGAGCTCGTCTCTGTAAGGCCCTGACCCGGGACCTGCACCTGTGGACTCTGCACATGAGATAAGATTAGATTCATTTCCTGGGATGCAGGTACATCAATTCATATAGTTAAACACTTGAACAAATACACATTTACAGCAGCAAGAGGCCGATGGGCTCAGCAGGGGGGGATTTTAATTTCACATAAACTGAAGTAAATTTTATGGTCAGGTTTGTTTTCTAGTTTTTAGTGTAAGTGAAATCTGATGTCCTGATGTTATTACCACAGCTGGCGCTCAATCAAAGCTTTTATTAATGTAATGCCACAAGCTTATCTTCTTATTGTTCGTTTGTGCAGGGACCATAAAACATTATCAGCTCCAAAGTCAAGTCAAGGTGAAACAAAGGCTCATTTTACCTTCTTATTACAACTGAAACGTGTATACCGTCTGATCGTTCACTTGCCTGTTCGTTCTCTCCGTTCCAAATAAGCAAAAAGAAGTAAAATAATAAAAATAATAATAAGGTCAGGCGCAGATGCAGAACAAAATGGCAAGCTTTCCTTTTTGCTTCAAGAGCTTTCTGTTTAAACAAATCAGAAAAGCTACAATCCTAATTCTGAGAAAGCTGGAACTTTGGGTGACGTTTCTCTTCTACAGCCTGCGGGAATGTCTCATGCTTGTCTGATGTAGGATTCTAGCTGGTCAACAGTTTTTGGGTCTTTTTGGTTGGATGGGAGCAGCAGTGTTTCAAGTATTCCAGCAAAGTTCAGTCAGGTCAGCTGGACGTTTTATTTTTTAGATGTTTCATCCTTCATCCAAAGGACTTCATCAGTCTGAAGAGCCACAGCAAACTCAGTCTCACAAGCAGCACACTCACATAGTGGACAAACCAGTTTGCTGGTGATAAGATGGTTTCTGGGGCCCGCCCTCTCCCCCGTGGACTCCTCTGAGGCAACCACAGCCAAAGTGGTCCAAAACATAAAAGGCTGAGGCCTCAGAAACCAACTTATCACCTGCAAACTGGTTGGTCCACTATGGGAGTGTGCTGCTTATGGGACTCAGTTTGTTGTGGTTCCTCGGACTGATGAAGTCCTTTGGATGAAGGACGAAACGTCTCATCAACAACAAAAAAGAAACCGTCCATATGACCTGACTGAACTGTGTTGGATTTTTTTACCTGGATTATTGAGCATGAACTTTGATAGGTCAAGTATTCTGAAATCAGCAAAAAATGTATTTTTGTTATGTCATTAAAAACTCTACTTAGGGAACTCAGTGAAGACTTTTGCAGCAGAAAACACAGAACTTTCCTACAATTTCCATAAAATCCATTAAAAAAAATCAGTAAGAATGACTCTAAAAGTTTATTTTTGCTTTGGCTCATCAGAACACACATTTGAAGCAGGTCCTCCGTGCGATCCTTTCTTCTTTGCAACAACATTTAAAGTCAAAGTCTGAACTGTGCCGTGCCATTGGCTAACCACCTGACAACTCCCACCCAAACCACAGGGGTGTGACAGGGAGCTGGTGGTGCTCTAATGGGAACCTGCTCAGCTGAGTCATGTAGAAACAAAGTGGAACAGAGAGTTCCTTTCTGTCTGCAGGAGGATTATATCTAATCTGCTAATATCTGCTGTTTTAATTTCAGATCCTCAAGAAGAGACATAACCTCCTCTTCCTCTTCAACTGTGCCTCAGACCAAAGTAACTAGGCCTCTGGATAAACAAGGCAACAAACTTCATGAATACTATGAAGGGTCCAATAGTTTTATAAACTTTTGTTTAGTCTCTAATTTCTCATCACCACGTCTAAATACTATAAATCACATTTTAATTTTTCTGCTTTAATTTACTTTATTCCTTTGTGACAGACAAGTCAGATTATCCTCACACGTCTAAATCACCAGAGCTCCTCTGGAACATACAACTTCCTGAAGCTTTTCCTTCTGTTAGAAGCTCAATCTGTTTAAAACTACACCATTGTGTTAATGCTGATTCAGCATTTACAGTGTTTTTGCAATCTGACTGCTTTTTTCCTGATGCAAACTTTGTGCTATTATTTTAGCCATTTTGTATCAGAAACGTTCAGTTTATTCAGAAGGTGGATGCTATAATTTATTTTTTATTTATTTAGACTATTCAAAAGTATTATATTTGTTAGAAAAATAGGAATACATTATTATCTCTTCAGTTCCTTCAAAAACATTGTTTTTTGTGTAATCTGCTTAAGCATGTTGCTCTATATTCTTAGCTTTTATTGTAGCTAGCTATACTTTTAGCTACCTTTCTGCTATTTTTAGTATCCCCTTTGCTACTTTTAGTTTTTAGCCAACTTATTTTGTACTTTTAGCTATGGTTCGGCTACATTTAGTCTTTTCTACTTTTAGTTTTCTTTCATAGCTAGGGTTTGATACTTTTGGGTTTGTGTTTTGTTACTTTAAGTTTTACTTGACCTATTGTTAATTTTAGCTTTTAGTTGAACTTTTGCTAGTTTTAGCTTTTAGCTAGTGTTTTGCTACTTTTAGCCAGCATTTTGCTACATTACATTTGTAGCTAGCTATTTATTACTTTTGGCTTTTAATTAGCATTTTGCTTTATTTAGCTTTTAGCTACTCTACATATTTTAATTTTAACAACTCACGTTCTTGAACAAATTTGGGCAGTCATTCAAAACTGTCAAAGTAAATAAAGTTTCTATAAGTTATATTGTGACTTTTTGACAAATCGAGGGCAATATTATACATTTTGGTGCCATTAGTTGATCAGTAAATTGGCAAAGTTTAAGTAAAAACTGAAGGCAAAGTTTTTCCAAATGATGCTGTACAGATTTTTAACTTGATGTATTGATAGTAAACATGACCGACGCAATTAAAGTGCAAAAATAGTCAAATTTTCATATTTTAAACTAAAATGACTCGGAAGTTTTCAGAAATAGAACATGAGGAGAAGTTCAGCATGAACTGAGTGTGCAAAATTGGTTATTTTTTTATTTTTAGGAAAACGCTTTTTTTTTGTTTAACACTTAATTTCAGAAAACTTCTCAAATCGCTCAAACCAGTTCCCTTTTCACGTGAAGTTTCCTATATTGTCTCAACATGTCCAAGAAAGGTGTGAAGAAGCTCAGTATCTGAACGCAGTGGTCTTCATACAATCAGAGTTGCTGAACTCTTGTTTTGCTTCTTGAAACAAGTTGCTCATCTGCTCAACCTCAGAGGATTCTGTTTTCAGTAACTACAATTAAACACTAGATGGAGCAACTAGATCAGTAAAAAGCTGCTGCAGCCACAAGAGAGTGAAGATACAAATTAAGAGTAAATCATTCAGTAAATTCCTGTAATGAACAAACATTAAATGTTATATCTATATACAAGACTGTACAAAAGTATTTATATTTTGCATCAAATCAGTCAGCTTTTTTGTGTCAATGATTGTATTTAAAAACTGGCAGCTTTTTCTGTCCATTTCTTAATAATTTTCAGATAATTTTTTTTCTTTGTCTTATTGAGATTATATAAAAAAGATCTCAAGAGATGAACCAATGTGGAGTCAACAAATAACCAACCACTAATGTACAAACTACGACACTTTGTTTTGTTGCTTCTTGTCAAAATGATAGTTTTAATGATGGTTTTATGCTACTATTGCTTAGTGTATATTTAGTTTAAGTTTTTCTTAGTTCATACCTTAGATCTTAGCACTGTTTTTCTTTTACATTTTATTGTTGGATGTAACTGGGACCCTGTGTACATAATTTTGTTCCACCACATGTACCACATGTGGTGCGAATGACATATAAAGAGCCTTGAAGCCTTGAAAAAGAGACAGTTCGTTCAAATTTCTTCAGCTTAAGCTGTTAAATTTATCCAACGTAAAAAAAATTAAAAAAGTAGAACAATTTAAAGGAAACCTGAAGAACTACTGGTCACAACCAGAAGGAAGTCTGGCTGCTTAGAAGCAAATAATAAAAACTGGGTTGCTTTAACACGTTTACGGACCACCATATATTGTAAAACTCTTCCACGTGTTACTGACGCTCCATTTGTTCAATAAATAAATAAACGGTTCAATTACTAATATGAATATCTTCTTCAGACTTCAATGTCCCAGTCCAATAAACACCGAACAAGAGTCAATAACAGAATCTTTGACATTAAAGATTTGGAAAGTTGTTCCTGGGCACAACACGCAAATTGATTTTTCTAACACATGTGGCTTCGTTTAAAGTGAAATAAACAGGCTTTTAAAAAAAACAAACATTATAGTTATATTGCCAATAAATATTGTTATAAAGAAATAATCAAAAACACACAAATGTCCTTAACTTTTATGATGAGTTATTCCCACCTAAATGTCATTTTGATTCTACACATCCCATTCTGCTTTATCTGTTTACAGCTAGCCTCACGTAAATCAAACTAAATCAAAGGCCTCACTGCCCGTTTTTAAATCCAATCCAATCTTAAAACCTATCTTTTTTCCCCAACGCTTTTGACACCATGTGAGATGTTGATTTTATTATTATTTACTTTGATACTCCTTTTTTCAGTTTCAGTTTTTATCGCATAGATGTTTATGTCTTTTTAATTATTATTATTGTTTGTTTTTTTCTTGCATTTTATTCCTTTTTGTGCTTTTTAACTGGTCTGTACAGCACTTTGGACCTGTATGGTTTTTAAAAAGTGTTTTATAAATAAAGATGTGTTGGAAACTTACATGGATTCAGCTGAGTGCTTTGTTTACATTGAGCGCGTACCTGCATTTCAAACTGCATCAGGAAAACACAGTAAACTCTCTCTAACTGCACCAGTAACAGCATAAGAGATTTTTTTTTGTTTGATTTCATAGTTTGCAATTAAAAAATTTTTTTTGTATGCATATTTTTTTTAAATAAATATTTAAAAATGAAAAGAATAACAGTGTTAAGTAGCAGCTGAAAAGAAAACCAAAGGAACAAACACAACAAACAATAAAACCAGTGTGTTAAGTAATGACACTGGGCAGCTGTGGCTGAGTGGTTAGAGCAGTCATCCTCCAATACGAGACTTGGGGGTTCGATTCCACACATGCCAAAGTGTCCCTGGGCAAGACACTGAACCCCTCATTGCCTCTAACGTGTCCCATCGGTGTATGAATGTGATAAAGCTCTGATTATTCTTTGTATAGATCTAGTAGAGTGAGGGCACAGATTGTTGTGTAAAGTGCTTTGAGTATCTTGATAAGATAGAAAGGTGCTACATAAGTACAGTCCATTTACCATTTAAGTTTAATTGAAACCAAAAAGCATGATGTAAATATTTTCATTTTGATCTGTAAAATAATTAAAGATAAATAATAAAACAGAAATGTGAAGCATTTAAAAATTAAGCTCACCCCACCACTGTGGGTTAAACTCATCATTTGTTTAAACAAAATACAGTTCTGGCTCAGTGACATTTTACAGAGTAACTAGAACGCCCTCATTGAACAGCTGCTGCAGATGTTCAGTGAGCAGAGAAAGTGGTAAATAGGTGGGCTGAGATACAAACTGTATTTGACCTGAACTCACGCAGACAAACTTTTTTTTTATCACCGGTTGAGAATATCTCTATTTTTCTGATTACTTCCTTTTCAGTTCACCCCCACTTGAGTCAGTTAAACTGAAACTTTAAAGTCAGCGTGCGCGTGCATTCAGAGGTCGAGAGGTAAAAAGTTGACAGCGTTCCCACGAGAACGCTCCTGCCGAGCGTCTCTATTCAGGAAGCTGTGGCTTTGGCTTGCGTCTACTCACATCTCCTCATCAGCAGAGAGCACATCGGTCTGTGCGCGCCCTGCATGTGTCAGGTGGCCTCCATGTAAACCCCATAGGAAGCGAGGTCAGACCCAGAGAGGTCAAGAAAAAGTCACCCTGATTCTGTCGACACATTTCATCTGCCACTCCTCTCCGTCAACAGTTTGTCGACCACAGTCTGCAACTAAAAGTTTCAAGTTTTCTGTTCTCAAGACAGAAGTCGAGCTGCTGCAGCGATTATGAAACTACACGACCAAACTGAGAAGTGGGCGCTAAACCTACCTGAACTATCACTGCATTAATATTACAACATTTCTGCTTTTAATCCACAGGCGTCATGCTTAGTAACTTGAATTATTATCAAAATGCTTACGCAAAATAACTCTCAAGTTGTGCAAGAAGGACACAAAGCAACCCTTTCAGAATGAAAACCTTCAAGTTTAATGAAAAATAACACAAAGGCATTTACAGAAAGACGTGGAGAAGGTGTCGGTCTCCTCAGACTCCGGTTTCAGCTCAAAAATCTTTGGAACGTTTGGTCCAAAGAGAGCTGCGCAAACGGCTCCTCCACTCCACTGCAGCACACACAGTTAACAACATATTAAATATGCTATAATGTTACATTCCTCCACTAACGATCTAAAGAAGTTTTAAGTTGGTTTCACGTCGGATTTCTAAAGAATAGACTTTAAAACGTGTCATGAATACTTTAAAGCAGTGGTTGTCAAACTGGGGTCCCCGGGGGGTCCAAGAGCCAGTGCTTGGGGGTCCGAAATAAACAAACTTTTTATTGTTTTATTTTTTACAAGCACATAGATGTTTAACAACCTGTTAAAATACACCAAAATGCAGGAAATCACATTTACTTTATTCAAAATTTTCTGAGGGAGGACCCCCCCGGCCGCCTGCTATTTGCATACCGGCATCGACCGGTTTACAAATTAAGCCCTGTTACTATGACTACTGCTGCTGTGATGCTGTTCAGTTTTATGTAAAACGTTTTCTGTGATCATTTGAAGGTGGCGATACATCTATTATGTTCATTAAGTGAATAGGTAAAGTTTTAAAATGGTTTTAGATGCTGTTAATTTTCTCAAAACTGTATTCTTTGGAAGTTGAAATAAAAAAATATGTTCACTAAGTGTGTCTTGAATGAAAAATACCCCATGTTTAAAAGTATAAAATTGTATAAACACTATTAAAGAACATGTCTTAAGTATTTATGTTACACAAATATTTCCAGTGCATTAAAGAGACAAAGAAAATTATTTAATAAACATGAGGGTTATGAGGGGGTCCCTGAAACTTTTTGGGGTCCCTGAACCCAAAAGTTTTGAGAACCCCTGGAAAGTGTTTTAAATTATCATTACTTTTATTACTAAATCTAACAAAATAACATTTTTGTAGTATCAGATCATTTTTGGCACTTTCTTACGTTAAGCAGGTTGATAGCAGGTATTTAAAATTGTGTCGATAAATGCAGAGTTAACATTTTTACCACAACCTACAATAAAAGATGCTTCCAGCAAAACGAGCAAGGATTAAAAAATGGACCCATCATTTAGTGGAAATGAAATTTCATGGCTTTTGTTGTGATTTTCTTTAGTATCAGTAAGATTTAAAGGAAATTATGAAAACTTATAGAAAAGTGAAAATTCACTTGTAAAAAATGAGACACTTTTTACACCCAAAGTTGTACAGTATCTTAAAAACTCCCAGAATGAATCCAGAAACTTCAGAGAAAATCACAAACTGAGGAAACGGGAAGTTTTCGGTTACAATGCACTTTTGAAACATTTAAGTGTTTTTTTGTTTTGTTTTGCTTTCAGGCCAGTGTGGGATTTCAGAAAAAGTCAATCTGAGAGGAATCTCCAACTGCTACCAAATCTGACACAACGGAAATGACAAACAATATGTCGATTTCTCGTGCCATAATTTTATTCACTACCTGGCGCATTGGTGAAGCCAGGGGGTGGCTAATGGTGGCCTTGGCCAACATAGGTTAACCCACCCCATCGGCCACCCCTCCTCACTTTTTTTAAAGTTGCTCAGCTCACAAGACAGAGGGTATTTCCAATTTCCCTTTTTGTCCGTATTATCTGTTTTTGTCCCCATCAGCTAATTCGGTCATTTTATAGTCTTACACCAATAATTATTTTAATAAACCAATAATTGTCACCTGCAGCTAAAGGTGAAAAGGCAATAAAGTCTTTTCCCAGTCAATAATCAGTTTCTTTAATTTAACTTCAAAAGACGAACACACCTGAGGACATATGTGACACACAGGATGCAGAGAGGCTGACTGGCATTGGCTCTGGACCTGGACGGTTGGACACCGGGGATGACGGCGCCGTGACTCTCCACCCAGACGTAACCTCCGCCTCTGACCAGCATCCTGTACTGACCACTGACGGACTGACTCTTCAAACACACTGCAGGAGTGCGGGGGACAATCATAACCTCTTCTATAATTTGGACATTGCCTGTGAGCGTCGGTGCTTACAGTTGAGGTGATTTTTGTTCAAACAGCTCGTGTCCAGTGTGTGACAGAGATCATAGATGGAACGACCCAGCAGCTCCTCAGGCCTGTAACCTAAGAGAGACATGACTCTGCACACCAAAACACAGGAACAAGTGGACTTTTGAATAAAACTGCAGCATTTGGGCATGAATGCAGCACATAATTAGCTTTTAAATGACTGAATAATTGCAGAAGCAGCTGCTAGATCTACAGAAATTATGAAATTAAGAAGAAACAGTTGGGAAAGTTTAAAAAAGGGGAAGGTAAAGAACACGAGTCATAAATCTTTGCCTTAAATACATGTAATTCCATTTGGATGATGCATTGAGGTTTTGTGTTTTAAACACAAAGTGTGTACAAAACCATCTGTGCAGACCTGTCTTACATCACAGGTAATTGTTACTCAGTTGGCTTTTAAAATGGTGAGTGTCATCAGAAAAAACTTTCATTAGGTCTCTAATGCCCCTTTTCCATTAGTACCGGTACGGGCCAACTGGACCCTACTTGGCCCGGTTCTGAGGCTTTTCCATTAGTACCAGTACTTAGCACCTGTTATTATTTTCAGTACCCTTGGCTCTGTGGTTCTAACCCGAACGAAGAGGTACTAAAACGTGACATCAGAACACTGTCGGTCACTGATTGGTCGGGGGCGGAGTCGGGGGCGGAGTCACTGGATCCGGTACTACAGGTACTAATGGAAAAGGGGCATTAATGACTTGTTTTTTATAGGAGATAAGCTTTATTTTTCCTGTTTGCAATAATATTAAGGCAGTGCAGAAGGTTTGATGAAAGAAATGAAAAAAAGTGCATTTGATTTTTGTAAAATTTCTTATTTTTCTATTATTTTCATAACCTGGTTTATCAATTAATGAAAGAATAATTATGTTTTATTGCAGATAAAACATAAGGATTGTAAAAACTGCCAACAGAATGAATGAGTAAAGGTATTAATGATTCAATGTTTTGCAAAAATGGGCACAAGAGCTTCAGTTATTTGCTGTTTTTCAAGCTAAAACCTTTAAGCTGAATATTTCTTCATTACAGTACATTTATTTATTTCTATAAAAACTCATCATTTTCCGTAAACAGTGTGTATTTAACTTGTTTATAAATATACACTTGTTCATTTATAAATGTACATTTAACCTTATTATACAATCAATATTATGTTCTGATTGTCTCTAAATCAATTAGCTGAGCTGTTCTGAGCAGAGATGCAATTTGCAAATACTTTGACTAACTACAGCTGTTACGTTGCACACTGGAGCTTTTCTAGAATTGCTCTTAGCTCAACAAAATCTTCTCACGTCCAAACAGTCATTCATGTTTTGTAAAATAAATAAAAAAAAAAAAAAAAAGGATGCAGGATTTATCACCTGACAAAGATTAGGTACAAGGTAATGGAGCCATGGAAATATTGAAAAGAGAAATCATAAAAATTCAGAACATAATACAGAGTATAGAAGCAAAAAATATATGAATAAATGAGATTGGAAATACAGAAATTGTCCAAATCAGCATGCAGAAGATGAAACTAGTCAGTAAGATGTATAGGAGGTACCCTCTACTCTTAACTGAAACATTGAGTTGAGGTTGTTGGCTGTTACAATTTTACTATCAAAGATAGCACCCAGAGGTGGCTCTGAATGAAAACTTCAAAAACCCTGCACATCCAGAGTTATCTCAGCCACAACTTGAACCTGTCGTACTACATAAAATTTATTTGACTCTGAGTGAAACATTTGTGACCTCTGCTCCTTGCCGCCTCACCGTTCCACCTGTCTCCTTCTGAGTTACACATGTACTCTGTCTTACTACGGCTAACTCTTCTTTAAAGTGCATACCTCCACCTCTCCAAGTTTTCTTCCACCTGCTCCCTGCTCTCACCACAGATCACAATGTCATTTGCAAACGTCATCGTCCATGGGGATTCCTGCCTGACTTCATCTGTTAGTCGGTCCATCACCAGAGCAAACAAGAAGGGTCTCAGAGCTGATCCTTGATGCACTCCCACCTCCACCTTGAAGCTATCTGTCACTCCTACAGCACATCTCACCACTGTCCTGCTGTCCTCACATGTGAGGACATGTCCTGTACCAGTCTAACATACTTCTCTGCCACTCCACTCCTCATGCATTACCACACCTCCTCCCTCTGCACTCTGTAATTTGATTTTTCTAAATCCACAAAGACACAACGGAGTTTTTCTGACCCTCTCTGTACTTCTCCATCAGCATTCTCAAAGCAAAGATGGCACCTGTGGTGCTCTTTCTTGGCATGAAACCATACTACTGCTCACATAGTCGCCTCTCATCTAAGTCTTGCTTCCACAACTCTCTCCCAGATCTTCATTGTGTGACTCATCAACTTAATTCCCCTGTAGTTGCTACAACTCTGTACATCAACCTTGTTCTTAAAAATGGGCACTTCTTCTCCATTCCTCGGGCATTTTCTCACTATGCCATCGAATATTTGAGTCAAAAACCTCACTGGCATCTCTCCAAGACATTTCCAAACTTCCATAAGTTTGTCATCAGGTCCTATTGCCTTCCCCATCTTCATTCTTTTCAGGGCTTTCCGGACTTCACCCTCACTAATCTTTCCCACTTCCTGGTCCACAGTTTCTATGACCTCTACTCTTCTTTCTCTTTCATTCTATAGCTCCTCAAAGTACTCCTTCCATCTTTCCGTCACACTCTCCTCACTTGTTAGAACATTACCATTCCTATCTTTAACAAGCCTAACCTGCAGCACGTCCTTTCCAGCCTGATCTCTCTGTCTTGCCAATTGGTACAAGTCCTTCTCACCCTCTTTAGTGTCCAGCCTCCCACACACCTTATCATACGCCTTCTGCTTTGCCTTAGCTACTTCCCTCTTTGCTCTTCATTCTATCTCCTTATATTCCTGTCTCCTCTCTTCAGTCCTCTCACTGTCATATTCCTTCTTGGCTAACCACTTTCTTTGAATAGCTTCCTGCACTTCACTATTCCACCACAAGATTTCCTTATCATCCATTCTCTGTCCAGATGACACACCAAGTACATTCTAATTCGTATCGGTCTCTCCAGTAATACTAAATATAAAACGGGTAATACTATATAGTTCTTTTAATATATTTATATCTATAATTTTGTAGAAAATTATTTCCTATCTCCAAGTATTTATACATCCCCTTAAGTCTTTGCAGGCACACCAAGTGTACTTGTACAAGTTCATTTATTACCGGTATGTTATACATTTTATCTGTTTTTTAAATGTGCAATACTTAACCTTTAACTTTTAGTCTTTGCTCTCAACTTTTATTAGGAATTTTATAGCAGTATTGATGTTTCATTGTTGCCTGTTCGTGACAGTAAAACAGAAATCTTGAAATAGAATAGGAGTGCACAACAGAACAGGATTTTATTTTTACTTGTGTGTTTATGTACCTTTGGTCGCAGTATGTGAACCTCATGTCCATGCTGTGCTGGCTTGTGAATGTGTGTGTGCTGAGGAGTGTGTGTGTGAGCGGCAGAGGGCGGCAGGTCAGTAGCAGACAGGACACTGAAGATGAGGCCATGCACATCTTCGCTCTGCCCTGACAGTGCAACACCTGCAGTCATAAAAGTGAAGCATAATAAATTGACAAATCATCAAGAATCGTCTAAAGTTTCATTATTTCTCACTAACCTTCCAAGAAGCTGACTTAATGTTACCGATTCTTCCTCTGTGAGTCAGAGCGCTTTTTATCCTCGTGACAAATTCCCTCTTCTGGCTGCACCAAACCTCGTCTACAAAGAAACAATTAAATGAAGCAGCAGGGACTGGCCTGTTCAAAAGTACCTTAATGTTAACACACACACACACACACACACACACACACACACACACACCTGCTGTCAGACGTAGATTATGTCTGAGTTCCTCGTGATCACATGGGTGAGTATACTCAAAAATATTGTGTCCCATCAGCTCAGTCTGTAGAAAAACAGAAGGTAAACTAGAGGATTAGCATTTATTATGGGAATGCTGAGTCTTGAGTGATTGCTGAAATTTTTCGAACAAGCTAAAACTGAGTTTTTAAAGCTAAAATTAGCAAATGGCTAGCTCAAAGCTAAAGTAGCAAAATTATAGCTTATAGACAAAAGTAACAAAAATGCTAGCATGTAGCTTCTTCTTTTTCTTTTAGCTGTTCTCTTTTCTGGGGTCACTACATTAAATCGTTATCTGCTAGCTCACAGCTAAAAAAAAAAAAAACTGTTGGCCTAAAGCTAAAAGTAACAAAAGGCTTGCTAAAAGCTAAAAGTACCATAAGATTAGTTAGAAGAAAAAGTGGCAAAAAGCTGGTTAAGAGCTAAATACAGCAAAAGGCTTGAAGATAGAAGCTAAATGTACTTTTGTACTTTGTAGGAGAACAGTAGCTTTAAGCTAAAAGTAGTGAAAGGCTAATTTAAAGTTAAAAGTAGCAAAATGGTAAAATCTCTAAGAGAAAAGTAGAGCCAGTTGGAAAAGTTTAAACATTTTGAAACCCAAATGTCATAACTTATTTATGAGCTGAACACTTTGGTTTAGCTGAGAATGGCTAAAATAGCACAAAGTATGCAGAAGCACAGTAGTTAGATTGAAAAACAAAACAAAACAGGAAAACAAGTGTCACTGCTAACTCAGAATTCATATTATTATTTCCACCCTAAAGCATCACTCCTGTGAGATTAGTTTTTTGTTTTACCTGTGTCAAACCCATGTATTTGCTGACATTTTCCGATAAGAAGATAATGTCTCCTGAGGTGGACAAGACCATTAGAAATCCCTCCAGAATCTTCAGGTACATGTTTGTTTCATCCAGTGACATGAAGTCATCCATCTCTTTCTCTATCTCACAAATCAGTTCCTGTCCTCCTTTCATCCCATGTTCAAACCTTACCGCCTTTCTGAGCTCTGGACTAATCCCAGCCGTTTCTGAAACAGAAGAAATGACAAATCTTCTACAAACTGCATGAATAAATAGTTTATTTCATGGGAAACTTCTCTGTTACCCTTTCTTGTTGTAGTAAGTATAAAAACAGGAGAACAAAGGATGTGGTGTATTTTTTTTATGTGTACTCGTACTCTACGTATACAGTATATGCTGAAGGACTTCCTTTGTCTGACACCTAAAATAACCCACAAGCCATTTTTTGCATAGATTTAGAGAAGAGTGCATATTTCATGGATCCGTATTTATAATTTTATTTATTTGCGCCCGGCGCCAAAATGCAAAGGTGGACAATAACGTTTTTGCCAACATCTGTAATCAAAATAACCTCATGAACCACTGGATGGATTTTAATGAAACTTTCAAAAGATTAGATACTTCTACAACTGATTAACTTTCTGAGTTTGTTCAATTTAAGATGGCTACCACATCTAATTGACTTAATCCAACACAAAAATGACAATAAATCAATCAGTTTAACAGATATTGAGCTAAAATTTGTTGAGGTAGTAGTCGAGAGGCATTCACAACAAATAGGCTGACCGTGACATCTCGTGATATTGCATGAGCTGCGTGTGACGTTATTTTCAGGTACTGCCCAAAACGGATACAACGTTGTCATTTCTCAACGTACGATGATCTTAGTTTAACTCTCCAAAGGTTTGTTTGAAATATATTGTTGGGACAGAAATTTAAATTTATTTAAGGCTTTGTAAAATAAAATAAAAAAATAAAAAAAGGAAAATTTGATGATTTCTTTACAATCATTTTTTTTAACTTCATATTGCTCAGTACATTTAGAGACAAATTAAACATTTGTTTAGTGGAAATTTCATGGTTTAATTTATTTATTTACTTTTTTACCCAAGACATTAATGTCCTAATAAAATAGTATATACTAGGGATGCAAGATATTGGATTTTTGGCCGATATCCGATATGCCGATATGTTAAAACTTATTTGGTTGATAACCGATACCAATACCAATATTCCCCCCCCTAGACCTACTTACAGAGACTACTCTGCTGTGAAATTAAAATATATTAGTCTGCATGGTCTTTGCCAGTTTGGCCTGCTACCAAATGCAGATACCAAAAAGGGGTCTGAAAATGACGCAACACTTCAACTTGGATTATGTTTTATGTCAAATTCTCTAATCCCGGCCGATATCATCGTGCATCCCTAGTATATATTGTAACTTCTTTTATGCTTTACACATCTTTTAAAAAATAATCCATTATTTAACACAATATCTGAACAATATAACCTTCATCAGTACCTGCTTTATTCAGAAGCCTGGTTTAGTTTGTTCCACTTGTTGACCACGTAAACGTTAAGAACTAGTGTTAGCGGTATGGGTTAAACGCTTCCTTCACGCGTGTGTAGATTGTGCTGTTACCTTGGAGCAGTGTGTGCATGCGTATGTAGCTCAGGGTGAGGCGGATGACGGAGGGTTTGTCAAGTTGAGCTCGGATGGAGGGCTGCAGAGGCAGGAGGCGAGATAAATCGTCAAACACGTCCGACTCAACTCGCCGTCTCCGTCTGGCCGCCTCGCGGCTGATCGCTCTGCAGACGGACAAAACAAGTCAGAGGCCTCAAATAATGTTTGTTGAAATTTACTAATTTAAAGAAAAAAAACTCTGACATGTCATATAGATAAACAGAGATTGAATAAAAAATGAAATTATATGCAATATACATGTAGTCTTCCAACTGATTTATATCAAACTAGTTTGTATACTTTAACATACAGTAAGTGATTTAAATTAGAAGCTTGATTTCAAAAGATAAAGATGCTCATTTTATTCATTTGCTTTTAACTGCTGTAGTTTTTTATATTTGTCTTATATGTTCAGCTACACTTAAAGCCAAACAGCCATCCATATCACATGGTGGGGGATCAAAGAATAATAAAAAAATATATATAGTTTTAACTTTCAGCTTCATAACTTGTGACTTTTTGACCCCATCTGAAAGGATTGTAAATTATTTCTCAACATGTAAGGAAGCATCCCATACTTCCTTTTTCAAAATATGAGTTTTCTTTGCTTTTGCATGCTTATAACTTTTTAAAAATTTTATATTTCAATCCCAGGTTTTAAATGAGGATTCAATTGTTTCTTCCATTAATTAAAAAAAACTGATGTGGTCAAGATTTTAACCAGATGCCCATTGTGGCCACACTACCAGCTTCATTGCAACATCGCCTCAACCACCAACCGCAGACACAAGCCAACCAAAACGATCTGGCAGACGGTTTGTTTTAAACAGATTTACCTTCTCTTGTCCTTGTCAGCTGTCATTGTGTCCCGCATAAGTCTCTAAGGCGAGACAAGAGGTCTCCTGCAGCACAAGTGACTTGGACCGACTCCAGCGAGCGTCTCCTCTCTCCTTTCTGCATGCAAATCATCTATCAGGCCTCCAAAATTGAGCAGAATGATAGGTCAGCTGGCCAGGAAAACCATCACCCTACTCCCTCCTTCCGCTCCTCCCTCTTCTCACTTGCAAACTTTTAGAGCATCACACAGACTTACCTCTAAGAAGCAGCAGCAACGCAGTGGAAAAAAAATGAAATTGAGCAATAAACAGATAGGAAAGAAGACTCAAAGGCGTCTGGGGTTGATGTAGACAGCTCAGTGTTTTATTGGAATCAGACCAGACGGGACTAGCCCGGCTGTTTGCACTACATTTTGGCACAGAGTAAGATAGTGTGACCAGGAACAGCCATACCCCTGGATGCACGAAGCTTCACTACACACTGACTCTACTGCACAGACAGCAACCAGCCCGTCTTCAGATCACTACAGTACACGCGACAAGTCCTTCTCCGAGTGTGCATGTGTTTGCAAGAGAGAGACATCAAAGGGGAAGGAGCGAGGAGGAGAGAGAGCAGAGGAGAGAGTCTGTGTTGTGTTTAGTGTTTGTGTGAAGTGAGAGGTAATTCAGCTGCTGGTTCTCCACATTTCATAACAACCGGCTGTAACAGACCTATAATGGTATAGTTATAGTATTATACATAAAGGTTTCCTCAAGATACACTTTACAATAATAGAAATAATAATTATAATAATAAAAAAGAGAGAGCAATAAGAAAAGCTATTTTGAAAGAAAAAAAAAGAAGAAGCAAAAGTGAGACAAAGCTAGTGGTTTTGGCTGAAAGCGATGGAGAGAAATGGCTGCTGCAGGTGAGGAAAAAAGAAAAGGAGCTTTGGTGCGAAAGGAAAGAGAAGGGAAACGACATAAAGGAAAATCAAATCCACACAATCATGCACACAAAATGTACATTCACAATACAAAAAAAAAAAAGAAAAGAAAAAGAAATGATCTGAACGACACCCACGCTCCATCACATTCACACCGGCGGTCCAGGAATCGACAGAAGCTAACAGATGGATGAAATAGCTGGACGCCGGAGTTTTTACTGCTACACAGGCCGCCTGTAACACTCTGCTCCACATAATTAGTTCAATAGCCTGTAACATTCAATTTATATACAGAGGATATGAGCTCAGACACTGCAGCAGTGAAAGGAGTATCTCACTCATTCCAACAACAACAAAAACAACAAACAAAAAAAAACATTTAGAGGAGAAAAAAATGAACAAACCTTAAAATATATAGATAGTCATGGTATTGCACAAAGAATATTTGGCCCTAACTGGTCCACGATAAGGACAGTAATAACACAGGTAGGGTGCTTGTCCATGCGCCACAACGCCCCTTTACTAGCAGACAATACCGACACAATACAGCCACTGAACACGGGCTATTTACAAGCCTCAGCACCTTCAGTCCACGTGTGTTCAGGTGCCGGAGAGAGAAGCGGTGTGGATGTGTGTGGTCTTGTTGGGCGCGCTGGTGTGTGAGAGCATGTCCGATCTGTAGTGTGAAATCTGTGTTACAAGTGTGCATATTCATATTCATCTTCATAGTCATATTCACAATAAACCCAGGCAACAAGAACAACACAATGCAAGTAAATAATATTCCAAAAGTAACAACAACCAATAGCTTCAAAGTAAAGGATTGACCCTACGTGTTTTGTAGACGGTTTTGTGGTTCTGCTGAGCCTAAGCATGCCAGGTTCAGCGTTACTGTGATAAGTGTGTGGGTTAGGTGTGCGTCTCCTCCGGGGCGCAGTAGGAGAAGTCCTTGAACTCCTCCTGGTTGATCTGTCGGATGATGGCCTCGTCTGTGGGCGTCAGCACCGGGTCCTCCTTGGTGAAGTCCTGGTCGAAATTATTCACATCTCGCTTCGTTTTCTGCAGAAACAAATACACAGGGATAAAGTTAGAAAAGTCACTTTCATCTAATGTCTTGAAAATGAAATCACAGCGACACCTCCTGGTCAAACAGGCTCACTACAGTCCTAATTTTATTAGAAACTTAAATATTATACAACAAGTGGTGAATTTTTGATGACCCTGCATGATGACAACAATGGTTTGCATTATTTACAGTCATCTGATACTAAAAAAAATATTGTTTAGCTTCAGAGTATCATGTCTCTATGAAAAGTAAGTGGATATCCAATCCATCCAGATGTAAGAGAGAAACTTTAAAGATATTGGCAGCACGATGGCTCAGTGGTTAGCACTGTTGCCTCACAGCAAGAAGGTCCTGGGTTTAATCCCCGGTTGGACCTAGGGTCTTTCTGTTTGGAGTTTGCATGTTCTTCTCGTGCTTGCGTGGGTTTTCTTCGGGTACTCCGGTTTCCTCCCACAGACCAAAAACATGCATGTTAGTCTGCCTTCAGGCCCAGGCCTCCCTTGCAAAATAGATCTGTGATCTCAGTGGGATTATCCTGATTAAATAAAGGTTAACAATAACAAATAAATAAAATACTCTTTGTCAGAGGTGTTCAACTAAACTGCTCAGGGGGCCACAGTTTCTGAAATCCAGCAATTAAAGTCATTATACCATACCACTTTAAAAGCACATAAAAACAGCAACAAGGCCAGCCAAAGTGCTGAAATCACTAGTTCCTAGAAATCACTAAAGTGTTTTATGTAAATAAACCAAGATGATCTGTTACCTTTGAAATTTGTTTGTG
>NC_056514.1:33369446-33390884 GCF_014905685.2 Nematolebias whitei | reverse complement strand
ATATATATACTAAAATAAACTACTACTTACTACTTGTACTACTATCCCTACTTCATGGTTTTTCACTTATGTATTCGTATGGATCCCCCGCGATCAATGAGGGACGGCTGCTTTTTTTAATGAACTCATTGGTGGGTCGGACTGAAGTCACCCACAGACCGGAAGTGGCCCACGGGCTGTCACTTGAATAGCCCTGCTCTTTCTCAAAGTTAATCAAGAACATTTATTTGTCTATCATTTCAGATTTATTAAAATGGCCCAGAAGTTTGTAAAAAGTGAACATGGAGGACATAGTCCCATATTTTTTTTTTACAAGTTTATTTTACCAGGAAGAAATCCATTGAGATTATCAATCTCTTTTACAAGGATGTCCTGGAAAATTTACAGCTGAATATTCAACTACTGTATATGTTTATATTAAATATACCACAACTTTTATCAAACCACAGCTGTGAGGAAAGTTTTAGATTAAGACAGAGCCAGTGCTGAATGTTTGTGAGAACACCAACAGGTGTGGTTCAGATTTTCATGGGTGTTGTCATGAAATATCAGAAGTGAGTGAGGTGTGTGTCTGCTCAAAAACAAAAGCACCTGAAGGTTTCGGCAAGGAATTATGAACATCTGCCGGTGTTGGATTTATACACTTCATTTCTGACTGGGAACATCACAGAGTTGAATGAAACTCCCAAAATGTACAGACAATTGTTCTAATTAATTTTGTCTATGAATACTCTCGTAAATCAGATCATAGGAAAAACCTATTTAAAATGATCAAATTTGATCCAAACATATTAGGAGAGTTAAATGTCTTTTTAAATAAACTGACATCAACAGGTCAGCAAGCCTAGGAACTAAAATATTGTTTTTATTCTTATTATGATGGTTCAAGTCATTTTCTGTTCAGTGCCCTGCGATTCTATTGTGACTTGGCGCTACATAAATAAACTGAACTGAATTCAATCATATTTATACACATTAAGAGCGATGCTGTGAATCTGAGGAAGTAAAAAGTGACCACATATGTGGGGACGTTCTGTTGGCTTGTTGAATTTTACTACTTTTTGTTTATATTTAAATTTAAAGTTTAAAGTTGGTAGTTACCTGGCATATACTGACAAATGTGAAAAACGTCGGCAGCTGTTCTGGCCATTGTAAGTTCTGCCCGAGCAGTGAGCACTCAGACTCAGATGCCGTGTGAGCTGAGCCGTAAGCTGGACGCGATTTCTGAGACTCGCCGGCCACTTGCGGCTCCCGAAACTCACTGGCAGAAAGGAATCGACCTTGGAGAAGCTACAAGCTCGGCCCTGCGGTGTTGACCACAAAATTTGGCTGTTCGAAGTTGCCAAGGAGACGTACCAGAAGAATTATGAAGGCAGACGTAAATCAAGCAGAGTCAGTCTGACCCAAAATAATTATCTGAATCTGGCTCCCCCGCTTGGCCTTGAAATGGCCAACTATCTCAAACTCTCCTGGATGTTATGTGAACAAGAAGCTCTGCCCCCCCACCCGCTTCCTTCCGAGGACATCTGTGGACCTGCTGAGCTGGCTGACTGACACTGCACCATCTCTTATCAGGAGATCTGAGAGCTGAGATCTTTTTTTGCAACTGTCACACAGTGCCCCGTACAGTGCGAGATGATTATTTTATACCTCCCCTCGTGTTTCTCTTTTCCTTATCTAAACGAAAAGGGAAGCACCTCCCGAGGCCGCGGCCTCAGACACCTCCGTCTCCCCATGTCTGTTTCTTTATGTTTTCTCGGACGGGCTGCACTGAAATGTAATTTTGCTGTGTTTCGGTTCAATGACAATAAAGCTGATTCTGAAATCATTGCTGCAATTAATAGTAGTGGTGTTTAGTGTTTCTTACAATTCGGGGTTTAAAGGGTGGTTTCACTTTTCTTTGCTCCAACAGAATCCAGTCGATCTCTCTGAAGAAGGCGTGGGTCTTGATGGCCTCCTCGCAGCCCTGGCTCACCACGCAGCCCAGACGCTTGGCCGGGTTCTTCGTCATGAACTGCAGAGACAATACACAGATCTGGTAAGAAGATTCTGCCAGACTCATTGCAGATGCTCCGCTGCGGTTTCATTCTTCAAACACCCAAAACAGGAAAAAAAATTAGAAGAGAGTTAAAAAATAGAGCATTAATGGTTCAAACAGAAGGGGTAGTGTCTCTAAAAGCACAAACTTTGCATTTGTTGTCTGTTCAGAGCTTGGTGATGCTTTGTGGCTTCAACCCTCCTGCTGCCCTTGGGTCAAAATGACTGACTAGGCCTCTAGGTAAGACTGTAGCCAGTCATTTTGACCTAAGGGCAGCAGCAGGGTAAGATCTCAATACTTAAGCCTTTATTTACACACTCTTTTATCCTTACTGAGCAAAGCGCACCGTAACATTTGACACAATGGTTTCAGTAGAAAAAGACAAAAGCTTAAAAATCCTGAATGAATGTTTACTTTATGAAAATCTTTATAAAATACTTTTGAGTTGTGAATGCTAACGGTTAAAAATGGACTGAAAAAAGCTTTGTCAGACATCTGGGTCATGTGGAATGGTTTTAGATTTATAAGGGTGCCACACTGCAACAATAAAATCTTGTTTTATTGTACTCAGAGTATTTCCAGAGTTCTTATTGTGAGCGAGAAAAAACATCACTTTTAACACTTTCTTTCTATCGATGGTGGCCTGTTGCATGCTACGTTTCGAAACTTTATATTTCTATTAACTTTTTTAGTTTCACACTGAATAACAAATTATCGCGGTACGAAACAGACGAATAAATGCGAAAATCCTTAAGAGATAAAAACAATTTTACATTTCATCTTGTAAATGTTTTGAGAATAAATACATTCTGTATTCTGTAAATACATAATTTATTAAAAACTTTATGAACATTTATTAATTATAGGAATGTAAATGTAAATGCTGAGCTTCTTCAATCATGTAATTCAAATAATTTTCCATTTTTTACGTAACAAACAGTTTTTATTTCTTTTCACTTGTATATTAGCCCATAAATAAAACTGAGGGATTAAATGTGTTTTACGTGAACAAATGTAAAATAAATAAATTAACTCAACAAGTAATATTCTATGATGAAGACAATTTTTTTTTTTCATTTAGCCTTTATTTATCCAGGTTAGTCTCATTGAGCCACGAGAACTCATTTGCAAGAGAGACCTGTTTTAGGGAGCACATGGTGGGGTTAAGGGCCTTGCTCATGGGCCCAGAGTGGGGCGAATGAGGGTGGGGGCAAGTGTGGGTGTTTCACCTATCCCACCCACAATTTTTGATGTTGTCGGGGCCGGGGCGTGAACCGGCGATCTTCGGATCACAAGCCCACCTCTCTAACCTCTGCGCCACCACTCCCCAATAAATAATGCATTTATTTTCAGTAAAATAAAAGCAATTCTTTAATTGGATTTTTTCTTCCCTAAATGAATATAAAAAGGCACAAAAATGCTGCACTCGAACAGAATATGAATATCTTTTGAAACAGTAAAATTAAGAAATCAAATAAGTTTTGTGACACGTACTGCTCGGAGTATGGACACGGCCTCCTTGCTGAGCCACACAGGGTAGAGGACATCGTCGTGGAGAATCGACTCAAACAAGTCGTCTTCATTATCCGCTTCGAACGGAGGCTGCCCGGCCATCATCTCGTACATCAGCACCCCCAGAGCCCACCAGTCCACGGAGGCTCCGTACTCCAGCTCCTGTAGGATCTGGTTTAAACAACGAGACTCGGTTCAACGAACAGGAGAAATGGAGCAAGAACTGCTCTTCTGACGTCCAACAGCACTGGTTCAGAGGGCCAAAAGCTTTGGTTTGGAAACACTTCTCTTATACGCATTTATTAATACATAAACGTCTGTTCTTCCATATATTAGAAGGTTAAAAATACAATAACTGATCAAAGAAACAGCCTTGATGTTTTTAAAAGCAGAGGTGGAAAATAAGAGAAGCATCTAAAGATCTTATCTAGATATCTTCTGCCCTGAAAAATGCAGCCATTCGTTTGTTTCGTAATTGCTTTACTTTTTAAACATTTCTATTGTCATACAGTAGTCCCTCGCTACCTCGCGGTTCGTTTATTGCGAACTCGCTCTATCACAGTTTTTCAAAATAAGAGTGAACATGACACACAATTGGCTGATTGATGGATGAGCCGCACAATTGGCATGGCATTTTTATTTAAAATAAATGATTTTAAATTATTTTGCAACTACCTGCTGCACCTTTGTGCAGCCCAGATCCGCAGGATAAACTTCCTGCTGCAGCTGATCAACCATGCAGAGCGGAGAAGTGGGCGTGGCCAAGAGCGCTTGCAGGTGGCAAAGAGCAGAGGAGGCAGGGAGCTGAAGTCATGACATTCTGTGCTCTTTTAGAGAGTTTGGAGTTTAGAAAAATTGTTTAGAATATTGCAAGAGTGTGGGAAGTGTTTAAAATGCCTTATATATATATATATATATATATATAATAAAATAAACTACTACATACTACTTGTACTACTATTCCTACTTCACGTTTTTTTCACTTAACGCGGGTCTTCAGGGTACGGATCCCCCGCAATAAACGAGGGACTACTGTATTTGTTTTTATGAATGCTCAGTGACTAAATGACACTAATCTGACTGACTAAAAGAACAAAAGTAACAGCTCTGTTAAAATCAGACCTGACTAATAGAGTTTTAGATGATGAGCAAAGCAATCAGGAGTAAATACTGTGAAGAAATACAAACTTTACATCATTTCTGACTGCTGTCAGTCCTTTCAGATGTAAAAAAAAAAAAAAAGTAAGAGGAAGCTGAAAAGGGAAAATTAGATTAGTTCAAATTTAAATGAGCCATTATGGTCACATTATAACAATCAAACTATGAACTGCTGGTTGTGATACTGGGTGAGTTTTACAGCGCAAACAGGGACTTTTTGCCACATCTTGTTTGCATCACTCACTACAGCGACTAAAAAAAGAAGAAAACAACATGACATCATCTAGTTTTACACGAGCATTGAGTAACTGTTTCTATTCCCCTCCTGCATGTGTTTACACATGAAAATCAGTTTGCAAATCCAGTTTACAGGCAGATCACCCGATTCAACAGTTAAAAACAAACTGAGGCTTTTGGAAGGTGGCTGTAATATCAAATGCCTTTTTTTTCAGTTTGAGACTGAAAACTATTTCATTTTTAAGTGCACTCTACCTAGTTGTGTGCAAAAGTTTTAAATAGCTACTATTTTTTGACTTTGCTTCCAAGGTCAAAGAATTGATGAATATTTCAAACTTTTTAAATGCCTTTCCAAAATATGTTTGAATTCTGGCTTCATTTTTTTTACTCAATTACTGTTTCTGTCCACAACAGAATATTGTCAGGAAGATGTAGTTGCAACCTGGAACACCTTGCAACAGGAACTGAAGTTGTCCACCTTGATTTCTTTAAGGGGTTTCAAACATTTGATAATGTCAATGGAAAAATGAAGGCAGATATGTTATTGTTTTTAGTATTTCACCCTGTTTTATGGCACCCTGATTTATTGTTTTATACACTACTCTTATTTTAACAGCATTTTTTACTGTAGTTTACTATTGTCATTATTTACTGTTATTGTTGTCTGCACTTTATATGTTCTGTCTGGAACAGGTCCCTCTTGTAAATGAGTCCTTGTGGCTCAATGAGACTAGCCTGCATAAATAAAGGTTGAATGAATGAATAGTTTTTAAAACCCATCATATAGACATAGGGGCTGAAAATAAAGTGAGAAAACTAAGACTTTAATAAAATACTGTATACAAAATCTGATGGGGCAACATAAAGTCCAGGGAACGCACAAAGAGCTAAAGATAGGATGAACCAACTAGGAGGCCGACAACACAAGGAAGCAAAGCAGTGTGACTCAGCAAAGGCTGACGTGTGTGTGTGTGTGTGTGTGTGTGGGGGGGGGGGGGGTGATTTCTGAGTGAGAGCAGGTGAAGTTAAAGAGAAGATGAACTGACTATAGCAAAACTGATGTTTTTCTTTCAGCTTCTCTCTTTGCAGAAGGAAAGATTCTACAATGGTTTTACGCCAGATATCATTCCTGATGCAACCTGGGCTCAAACTCGCAGCCTCAACATTACAAGACTGTGGCACTGACCACCGAGGTACCACAGGCCCAACAACAAACTCAACCTAACCCGACACACATTGTGTAGTAATCATTTTTGGTATTTTATCTAATAGCTCTCACCATTTGTTTGGAAATCGTAGTGTTCATCGTACTTTCCGCCTTAAAAATCGCACCGCCATATAAGTCGCATCAGTCCAATTATGTCTAATAAAGTGGAGAAATCCATAAATATGTCGCTTCACCTTATAAGTCGCAGCAATTATGTGTCACCTCTGACGCGTCGCGTTTGTTATGCGTCACCGCTGACCACCCAGAAATGTGGGCCGGTGTTGTGCCAAAAATCTATCGGCTGCCAAATGGTGGCCGCAGGAGCGTGCACGGGAGGACATTAACAAGTATTTAACAATATTAATACTTAAAAACATTTATTTGTTTGCTAGACATTATAGCAAAGGTGTCTCAGTTGAACTTTTCCTTAATAAATGCACTTTAATGGTTAAAAACAAGCTTCATTTCAAAAATCGAGTTGCAGCTGCTGGAGTGCACAAAGGGAGGACTCACTGTGCATTTCTTCAAAATTTAACAAGATAACCACCTAAAAACAATTATCTGTTTGCTCGACATTATAGTAAAGGTGTGTCTCAGTTTAACTGTTCCTTACTAAATGCACTTTGGCAGTCAAATCAGCTGCATTTCGCCTGAGCCGCACAGCAAATTGAAGCTCCAGGAGTTCCGGAGCAAGACGAAGGTGGCTTTGTATGTCAAGCCAAATGTCTCATTAATAGTCACTTTTACCTATTAATGAGACGAAACGTTTCTACATTTTTTTGTTGTTTTGCTTTGTTTTGTTTTTTTGAATGTCCAGAGGACCAGATTTAACTTTTTTGGATTTTTCTACCTGGATTATTGAGCATGCATCAGGGTAGTATTCAATATTTTCCATGTCAGAATGAACAAAATCGTCAACTCTGAGACAAAAATTGTTATAAATATGGGAAAAAATAAACGTAAATTAGTCGCTTTGGACTATATGTTGCAGGACTTGCTAATTTATGCAAAAATATGCGACTTATAGTCCAAGAAGTATGGTAATGTTTGTCAAAGTGTGTTATCATTGATATATTTATTGATTCAACTGAGAAATGGAAACTCATTGTGTCTTTGAGTCAGGCTGCTGGTAACAAAGTTCCTAAAGATCCCATATAAAACTTTTTTTTTTTTTTTGCTACATTGTCTGTAATGTGTCAACACCCATTAACCTCTTGAGTTTTGGAGATATTTTAACACCTGAATGTTTTTTAGAATGAGTAAGTGGATTCACAAACAAAAAATAATATTCTAATAATAGTTAACTATTCAACTGAAAATGAGTGGAAAAAGCAGCCAAAGTCCAAAGAAAAACTTGTGAGCAATTAATGAACCATTAAAGATTACAAGTTTGGCTCCAAGAAATCGAAAAACGGCTAAAGATTTTTGCACAGAGTCAAATAGCAGAGTGCAACCGCCTTTGTTCTAAAATCTTTTTATAAGCACTTTTTTACAAATTACCACACGCTAAATTCTATGGAGCAAGACTCCTAAGATCCTCCCATCCTGGAGTCTAATTCCAGCTCACCTCAGGAGCGATGTAGTCAGGTGTGCCACAGAAGGTGGTGGTGGTCACTCCGTTCATGATGCCCTCTTTGCACATACCAAAATCTGCCAGCTTGCAGTGTCCCTCTGCATCTAAGAGGATGTTGTCCAACTTCAGATCCCTGTGGAAGCAAGAGACAGGAAGAGGGGGCGGGTCAGTGCCATCTGCTTCCCAAAACTCTTTGGCTCAGTCAGGAGGTGAGCGTTTAATCTATAAATATGAGAAGGAACCAAATAATGAAAATTCCAAGAATTCCTTTTGAACCAGATTTACCTAAAAATACAGGGTATGACTGTAGTGAATAATCTTTAAATAATAAATAATAATTATTATTAATTAATTAATAGTGGATTCTCAATTAAAATGTTTCCTGGAGGTTTCCACTCTATTTTGGAGGTGTTACAATTAGGTTTCAAATCTCACCACAGCACTGAGACTGCTCTATTGAGGGTTTTTAATAATACTTTCCTAGCCACGGATGCAAGGTGACTCTGTGCTGCTTGTCCTATTAGACCTTACATCTGCTTTGGACACCATCAACCATGAGATCCTCATTTCTAGGCTGGAGCAGTGGGTGGGCATCACAGGGTCAGCTCTCAAACGGTTTAGGTCCTACCTCTCTGACAGAACCTTTTGTGTCAACATCAAGGAATTTATTTCAACATCGGCAGCTCTTCGGTGGGGGGTACCGCAGGGGTCAATTCTCGGTCCGCTTATATTTTCTTTATACCTGCTGCCACTAGGTGTTATTTTTCATAAACATGGCTAGCCCTGTCACAATAAACAATAAATAATGAATCGCATGATGAAAATTATTAACCTCATTTTTATTTATCGGCTTTATTGTTTCTTTGTCTCTCCCTTTCTACTGAAGACACTGGATGACAAAAGACTCAACTCCAGTCCTCTTCACTGACCCCTCCCTTTCTCTTTTTCTCTTTTCTTTAAAATCCATTTAACAGTCAAAAATCATGTTTTTGGATTGTTAAAAGCAGCTAAGCTGAGAAGCTAAGCTACAAGCTAAGCTAACAGGCCGACCTCGAAAAAAAAAAAACCTGTCTTGTCGAAGCTCCATAATTCACGGTTGGAACCTGTGCCTTCGTGCAAAAAGTTGTTTTTCTCTGAAAAAGAAACTGAGAACTTGTTTACAGATTTTTTATTTATTTATTAAAAGCTTTGTAAGAAAAATGTTATGCTAACGAGCTCAAACCACAGCGAGCATCTGCCATTTTTAGAACCAAAACAAAAAGGAAAGAGAAACAGCCCATGTCACGTCAAGGGGCCTCTCTCCCATTTTTCTTAGAGACACTCTGCTTGCTCCCTCACTATCCATCCTTCGGTTCAAACACTCTTATACTTATGCAAACACGATTGTTAAATCCTGTTTTTGTTTTTATTTGTTTTTCAGTTGAGGCGACTGTCTAAATTGAAACCCGTACTGCCCAAAAGTAACCTTGAGACAATAATACATGCTTTCATAAAATCCAGGCTCAATTACTGCAATGCGATTCTTTTTGGAATAAGCCAGCCCTCCATTGCAAGTTTGCAACTGGTTCAAAATGCTGCAACCCAATTTTTAACTGGTACAGACACAAAAAAGCACATTACACCAGTTTTGGCCTCCCTCCTTCACTGGCTCCTGGTTAACTTTCTAATTAATTTTAAAAATACTTCTGTAGGTTTTTAAAATGTTAGCCATTTAGTTCTTATCTTTACCTATTTGGATCTATGTATTTTATCCTGTGTCCTTTGCTTGTTTTGTTTTTGCTGTACAGCACTTTGGTTGGTCTTGTTGCTGTTTTAAGTGCTTTATAAATAAAGTGGTACGATATGGTATGGTAAATAAAAGACAGTAGGGATTAAAACAAAGAGGCGTCAACAGTGTTTACCTATATATGACACCATTACGATGCAGGAACATGAGGGCCGACGTGACTTCGGCGGCGTAAAAACGAGAGCGGGACTCATCAAACTTCCTGGATCGCTGAATCTGGAACATCAGATCTCCTCCGTTCACATATTCCATTACAAAGAATAAACGGTCCTGGAGAGAGTGGGATGGAGAGAGGAGGACGTCAGAGACAGAGGAGTGCATTAGATAAAGCGTCAACGCTGCATGTTTGCGCTGTGGACCTACCCGTGTCTGAAAGCAGCAGTAGAGCTGGGTGAGGTAGGGGTGGCGACGGGCGAGGGCCAGGATGCGTTTTTCTGTCATAGTGCAGTCCACGTCATCGTCCTGAAGGATCACGTCTTTCTTTAAAACTTTGACAGCATAGACCTCCTCTGTCCCCTTCAGCTCTGCCAACATCACCTGGAGGACGAAGCCAGGTTTGTTTAAAAATGTCTTCTCCTGCGCCAACACATTACTAATCATAGCTGCAGTGCCTTTTGTCATAAAATAAAGCCAAGGACAGTGCACTGCT
The DNA here is from genome assembly GCF_014905685.2 of Nematolebias whitei. Lineage (NCBI taxonomy): Eukaryota > Metazoa > Chordata > Actinopteri > Cyprinodontiformes > Rivulidae > Nematolebias > Nematolebias whitei. The sequence goes on along the minus strand of NC_056514.1, from coordinate 33,380,724 downwards.
TGCACAACTGAATAATAAAGAGAAGAACGCTTGGCGCATCATTAAAAAACTATAATTTGAGAATTGTACCAAGGAAATTTGGACACAAATCCTTTGTTAAAGACAAATATTCATTCAGATGAGACTTAAATAAATGTATTCAGCTCCAGTATGTTGCATAAATAAGGCTAATCAAGATGACCAAAGTAAAGATACGACAGTTAAACATGGCATCAGAAGCACCCGGTCAAGAGAAAAATGAGCCGGTACAAATCTATGATGTTCAGTGAGTCTGATGAGAGAAAACATCCAAGTATGGCCTGGTGATCAATATGCCCTTTAATAAAAACTAATTTACATAATGCCGGCAGCAAAGAGCATACAAAAATGCTTTCCAAGCTTTAGGTCTAAAGTTAAACAAAAGCATCTCTACAAATTTGCACAACACAAGCGTCCTCATAGGTTAAATCTGCCATCAAAATGGTTAAAAAGCAAATTAAATATTACTTCAATCTTTGCCAGTTCTGTTCACCTTTTAAGTAGACAAACAAATGTTAACTATTTGAAAAGAAAGAGGAAGTGACATCTGACAAATCAAATAAAAACTATACAATTTGACCAAAAATGTGAGATTAAAGCTTCAAATTTCTATTTCTCTCCTAAAACAGGTTCACCACTTTTTAACATTTTTAGTAATGTTTTAAACTATTTATCAAGTAGCCAGTTTGGGTCATCGGGAATCGGCATTCACAGGGTCCCACCCTCGCTTGCCTCCCAGCCTACATAACATCCAGTGGAAGTGGAGCTCTTGTTGCCCATGCCTCACAGATTAATGATAGAAAATGGATGGATAATCCTTAAAATTAAGCTGTTGTGGTCATTTACATGCTTATACTTTCACAAGTTATAAAACCTCAATAGTAATAATTTATCAGAAATAATTCTACTCACCTGGCAAAAATCAGTTTTAGTTCTGGTTTTCATCTCTAAATACTGAAGAAGAGAATAAATGTCTTTTAAATTGTAAACTGCTTTGAATGTATGGGCGGGTAATCCACAGCACAGTCTGATGCCCGTTGTTGGAAATTTAGCAGATGAAGGTGGAACAAAATAGCAAGGATGCATGAAAGAGGACTTGAGTTTGGGTTTTGATAAATACTGATTGTATAGCCTCTTGTCTTGTGTTATTTCAGACCACTTTTATGCCATAAAATCATCAAATCTGCAGGTTATGTAATAGAAACAATGAGCTGAAAATTGTATTTTTCCTGGCTTAGATACCATAATCAACCCACAGTCAGCTCCCATATAACACAATGTAGAAAGCTAAAATTAAATACGAATAAATAACCTTCTGCTTTAGTGTAACCAATCATATATATATATATATATAAATATATATAAATAAAGCTTAATTATAAAGATACATAGCCACACAATCGAGCATCCCCCACAAACACCTCCACGCTGATGCACCTTGCCAAAGCTGCCTTTGCCGAGAACTTTGATGAAGTTGAAGTCTTTGAGGGTCCTCCTCTGGCTCTGTCCGTTCTCCCTTGCTGCTGAGGACGAAGAGGAGTTGGTGGAGGAGGACGAGGAGGAGGAGTGCTGGGGTCCCTGCTGGTCGAGTGACAGCGCGTCCTGCAGGCGATCTAACTCTGCCAAGTCTGTGGGTGGCGTCAGAAAAGCGGATCAGTAAAATTATTTTCACAAACTAAACATTGTTTTTCCCTGTCCGCGTCTGACGGTTAAACAAATAATATAATCATTATAACATTTACACATTTGTTGTTTCTGTTCGATGAACTTTAAAGGATGATCATCACGTCCTCTGCCACAGCCTGAGATGAATCAGTGGCAGCACCTCAGGGTGGTTAAATACCAGCAGCGATGTGTGCTGCTCGTCATCGCTCTCGTTTGGCTCGGTGTGAACGAACACGGGACTACTTCTACAAAGAGAAAGTTAACTTTCCGTTTCTCGGCTTGGGAAGTGTGAAAATGTGACTAACTGCGACGACCAAATGGTGGTGGGCGGTGCGGCATGAATTCACGTTTCGTCTACACAAACACATTTGTCTACGTCTTTCTTGAAAGGAACGACAATGTTTTCACTGACATCAAATTACTACCTCATAGTGGTTAAATTAACAAATGCAGACGGCGTGCTGATAGGAAGCCATCTTAAAGGGCTTTAGAAAAAAGTCCGTCTGTTTGTATAAAACGTGTCTTTCAGGGGGGTTTATGTGTAGCGTTACCCTGCTCCGAGGGGGAGGTGGGAACAGCTGGCTGACTGAAGCTGTTCTCCTCGGTCTGAGAGAGCTCAGGAGGAGACTGGGGAGGGTCCTGCCCTGGAGTCAGCTGCAAACAGAAACAAACACCATTAATCCTTTGGCTTGTCCGCTTCAGATCTTGTTATTTGAGTCAGGAGACAAAAGCTTTTCTTTAAATAATGAAACTTAATTGCCATTTCATTTTTTTTCAAGAGTCAGTAATTTACAATTGACATGAAGCAACTGACCAATCGGTAAGTGACACGCCCCTTAGCTCGAAATTTTCATTTCCTTTACCTTTTAGCGTTTTATTTTTATTTTTTTTGTACAACATCTGGAAATAATGGTTAAACGTCATCAGTGGGGAACGTGCTATTCAGACACGTGTCGTCCTGAGCGGTTTTGGCATTTCCACAACTTAAACGGTCTTCAGACGTGTAAACGATGGACGAAGGCTCGCGGCCGTCCACACGAACAGTTCAATACGACAGTGATAGACAGCAATGACCACATGTTCGTGTACGACGGTAAATGAATTTAATCTATTTTTCGTGATAACACGAAGAGTTTCATGTTTTACAGGCATGTGGTGAAAATAATCGTGCACGGCATTTGCCCGCTTTTGCAACTGCAAAATGCGTCTGAACGAGGTCATTTGCATTGACAGTCGGCGTCACTTTGTGCTCCTCATCATTCTTTTTCTGGCTGCACAAAGACTTGAGCTTTAACTTCAATATCTCAGACTCGTTAGAAAACTTCTTTGCCGGTTTCCTTTGCCTCATTGTTGGCTGATGCCTCGCCCAATGTTTTTACAACGTTCGCCTCATCAGCTGTCTCGTCTGTTGAGGTTTGTTTACCCTAGCTCATGTGACAACGTGGGTAGAGAACTCTTATCATAAGCGTCACGTCGATTAAAGCAAAAAGTTTATGATTTTAAATAGCTTAGAATAAAAAAAACTTTCAGGACTACTGTATTTTCTGGACTTTAAATCTCACTTTTTTTCAGTTTAGCCAGTCCTGCGACGTATACTCCGAAGCGACTTATATATGTTTTTTTCTTCTTCATGAGGCATTTTTTGACTGATGCGACCTATACTCCGGAGGGGCGTATAATCTGGAAAATATGGTATTTAAAAAGAGTATTACTCTTTTGATCGGGTTGAATACACAACCCGTTCACAGAACGTTTTGTTACCTTCCTCCTGCGCTGTGCGGTGTTGGAGATTTTGTCCGGTGTGACTCCCAGGTCAGACAGGACCTTGGCAATTCCTCGGGCGTCCACACCACAGTTAGGAGCTACATTAGTCTCACAGCGCCTGTGTACATTCATCTTACACACTGAAAAAAGGCAAGCACACATTAAAAAAATCAACTTTACTCAAGAAAAAAGCTTCCTGGCACTAAAAATTGGTTTTTGTAGACATAAATGTCTGCTAACAGTAAGCAAGAGTACATCAGTAAACTTTGTGAACCGTAAAATGTTTCAAACTAATTTTGTTTGTTAATTTTAAAGTCTGTAAAAATTCAATAGTAGTCATTTAGTAAAACACAGGTTTAGCATTCATGCAACAGTTTAAGAGTAAAAGCACTAATATAAAGATACCTAAAAAATATAAAAGTATCGCTGCAACTTTTTATTGTTTCCAGATTTATCTCTCAATCTGCAAAATATATTGTCCTCCCACTAATTTAATTTAATGTATTTTAAATACAAATTTCTCAGTTCTGCCTCTGTACCAATCAAATACTGTAACTGTTTAATTTTGAAAGTTAGAAACGGTTCATTAAGAGCTGCAAGAAACATTAATAACGTGAATATGCAGACGTTTTGCATGTCACAACAAAGCTCCAACACTGCCAATCCTACAATAAAAATAAGAAAAGTGTCATAAGTTAATATCCTTTCATGAAAAATAAATTCACCTGCTCAAAATTTGAGCATTTAACTACATCTCTTTAGAATTGGCAGGAATGTTTTAACAAATCTGTAAAACAAGCAGCAGTTTTAAAAAGCTGTTTTGATCCTAAGTCTTGTTTTAAAACTAAGGTTTATTTAGACATAAAGTTTTTTGTTTTAAGTCTTAACTTCAGCTTTTCCTGGTTGCTCAAAATGTGAAATGTTGCACATTTAAGACGATTTAGCATCATTTCAATCTTTTAGTAGTTGTCAATCAATTTGTTGCACTATGTCAGTTGTATCTTTGACCGTTTTGATTGGACTGCTTCCTGTTGCTGCAAATAGGAATTTATCAGGATGGGAACATATATACACACAGTAGTCCCTTGTTTATTTCGGGGGGGGGGTCTATTCTCAGCCCCACCATAAGTGAAAAACTGCAAAGTAAACCAAATAAATAATAAAAGTAAAAAGAGCACAGCCTGTCATGATCTCCACTCTCGACCACCTGCCAGTGCTCTCAGCCACGCCCACTTCTCTAGTGCAGAGCGGAGATCCTGACATGCTGCAGGAGGAAGCGTCTCCTGAAGCTGTGGGCTGCACACAGGTGCAGCAGGTGGGGGAGTGGTGGCGCAGAGGTTAGAAGACGGGCCTGTGATCGGAAAGTCACAGGTTCAACTCCCGGTACCGTCAACATTAAAATGTGGGTGGAAAAGGTGAAACACCCACACCTGCCTCCACCCTCATTCGCCCCACCCTGGGCCCCTGAGCAAGGCCTCTAAACCCCACCATTTGCTCCCTAAACAAGTCTCCATTTAAAATGAGTTCTCGTGACTCAATGAGACTATCTGTATAAATAAAGGATAAATGAAAAATAAAAATTTAAAGAATTTATTTTAAATTTAAAAAATCCATACTTTATATATATATATATATATATATATATATATATATATATACATATATCTAAATTGCCAGGTGAACCCAAACTCACCTTTGCACTGCAGGCCCTGCCTCATGAGGCCCCACAACAGGGAGCCACAGTGGTCACAGAAGGTGGGCACCTTGTAGTTGTGAATACTGAACTTATGGGGCATATTAACACTGAACCGCTGTGAACCCACCTACAGAGGGAGACACACCCACACAAAAACACAACACAAGTCTTAAAAAAAAAAGAGACCTTACAGAAGGACAGCCTCATGTTTTGAGTTAACGCAGATACTTTACTGGGAAAAAAACTTAATCATATCATACAAGGTCGAGTCAGGTCCTCTGGATGGTTCTTCTCAACAAAGAACCCGTCCAGAAGACCTGACTCAAGCTTGTTAGATTTATCTACCTGGATTATTGAGCATGCATCAGGAGATTAATATGTAATAAAACTTTTTATGCTTAAAACGTGAAAACAGACTAAAAGTGACAACATTATCACTTTTAGTGGGCGGTCTGTAAACCGTACTGTGCAGAGAAACAGGAAGTCAAAGTTCATCAGTAAGATCCTGCTCATTTTAATGTGTGTGTACCTCCTCAGCTGTGTCTTCCTGCTTCTTCATCCCAGCACATTTGGTGATGATGAGTTCATGGCAGCGCTTGTGGACGACACACGTGCACACTGAAAGCACCAACACAATCACAAACACTTAGCTGTTTCCAAAACTTATCGTCTGATCTACAGAATTTGACTAATAAAAGTGTTAAAAACTGTGACATTTGGCAGCAACAGTCAAGTCAGTGATTAACTGAACCTAAATTAAAGTAAGATTTCAGAATACTTCCGTAGTACTAATAGTTTTGCAACAATTCGAACAATTGTCATTTGCTGCATTTAGCTACAAGGATTCTCAGCCAGATGAGAAAGACCCACTTTGAATGTAAAAATAGGAACATAAATGATCATTTTATACTTGCAAACCCACAACTGGATCTCTAAAAATAATACTGGTGCAGAAACATTTCTTGTCAACTACTACAACTTAAAGAACAGAAACATGACAGCTGGAAGAAGTAACAGTGGGTCTGCTCCTGCTAATCCTTTAAGCCTAACTTTTCGAAATCATTGGTTGAGATAATTGTCAAAAGTTTAATACTTCTGGATTGTTGGACACAACACAACCACGAGACACGTTGTAAAACTAACTAAAATACATTATTAATGGACAATATTGTAAACTATTTAATGATAATGTAACTAAATAAGCTTAGTCACAATAAGGTTGTTCCCCTTAGAATAAAGAATGTGAGCAGTTGCACAGCTGCAGAAAAGAAACAGGCCGCATGTTTGTCAAATTTCCTTAGGATGGTTAAATATTTAAGTCGTGTTGGACTCTACGCCTCAGTTAAAACACGGTAAGCTGTGTTGATGAGGGGTGCTGTTTAAGCTAGCGGCAAGTCGATGAAGTACAATCCAGGATTGAATTACTGATGATTGCGTTTAAAGGCTTGTTGAATGCCAAATTACATTCGCGCTGAGGCTTCTAATGCACTCAGGGGATTCGATAACTCTGGTGTGTCAGATTCAAGTCCTGCTGGTTGACTGGTAAGAATTTCCACTAACACGCCATCAATGCTCCCAGATCTACACTGGCTGTACAACTCTTCGCATGAGCACTGACAATGGTACTTAATGTTCAGGTTTTATAGGATTATTGTCTATTATGATGCTAACTTACAGCAGCCTGGGCTGGCATGCCAACAAAACCCTTGAACAGGTAAGTACAGTTCAGGCTACCACATTTTTTTTAGATTCTTGGGTAATATAATAGAAGTACTGTTCTGCGAGTTGGTTTGCAACCAAATCACAGCTGTCACTCAGCAACGTGCAATTCCTTGTGTTTAAATAATAAATGAAGTGCAATGTTACTGGAGAAGTTGAAATGGGCCGGAGAAAAGTACCGTACTCACCCTGACACTGGTAACCCTGCTTTCCCAGCACACCCCTATCGGATCACACAGAGGAGACGACATGTCAGTGAGGTTGTCTTTAATGACACTCGGTCGCTGTTACACCGTTAGGTAAGACAGATGTGTTTCGTGTTGCCTACCAGATAAAATCTCTGCAATGTGAGCAGTAGGTTGGCTGCCTCAGGTAGGTGGCCATGAACTTGTGCCCGTTGACTTGATGGACGCGTCTCCGGACTGCGCCCTGCCGCCGGCGAGGACCGATCCGCTCACGAAACACCCTCTCCTCATTCTCGTTTGTTCCTGAGGCTGTAGAGAGAACAGGAGAAACAACAAAGAGGAGAACTTTAGAGTTTATTCTGTGAATGCTGATGATTCTTTTCCTGTTTTGTATTTTTCTGCACATTTATTGCAACTTAATTACGTCTGCATATTTTGTGCTTTTTAGCCATTCTAAACATTCAGCTCATTCAGCTAAACGGGTGCTACGACGTTGTTTATGGACACTTTATACTTTTTAAAACCTTTTTTTTTTTTTTTTTTTTACAAAATTGTATTTAACATTGAAATACAATATTAAATAAAAGTTATTTTTAAATCTGCCTCATCTTGCTTGCTACTTTTAGTTTTTAATCTATAATTCTGCTACTTTTGACTGTTAGCTAATAGTAAAAGTAGCAAATGGCTAGCTGTCGTTCTGCAACTTTTAGCTTCTAGCATTTTAGACTGATACTTTTAGCTAGTATTTTGCCACTTTTAGTTTTTAGCTAGCTTTTTACTAGTATTGGCTATTGTTTTGCTACTTTTATTTTTTTAGCTAGCATCTTGCTACTGTTAGCTTTTGTTTGTTTCTGATACTTCTAGTTAGCCTTTCGCTAGTCGTAGACAGCATTCTGCTGCTTTTAGTTTTTAGCTACTGTTCTACATTTTACTTTTAGCTAGCCTTTTGCTACTTCTACCTACTGATTTTGCCTTTTACTACTTTTAGCATTTAACTAACATCCCACTACTTTAAGCTTCTAGTTAGCCTTTGATATGTTTAGATTGCCTTTTGCTAATTTAGATTTGCTGATTTAGATTTGACTGCTTTTAGCATTCAGCCATGCTTGTGAAAGTTTTAGCTTTAAACCATTATTTTGCTAATTTTGCTTTTAGCTATCCTTTTCTACTTCCTTCCTTAGATAAATAATGTCACTAATTGACTTTTACGAGCGTGAATGTTTTTGTTCAGAGCAAACTTCTGTTGTGACTTGGTGCTATATAAACTGAATTTAACTGAATTGAATGCTAATAGTTAATGCTCTGCTAATTTTAGCATTAGCAGCTCAGTTTCGGCTTCTTCAGCAAATTTCAGCAGTCATTCAGCGCTCAGTGTTCACGCTGCATTTTCAAAGAAAATGCATTGTCACTTGTATAAGTTTCCTTTCTTTCACTTTTGCCTTTTCTTTTCTTCTACAGAATGGGATCGTGCGCATCAAGTTGCTCATGTTTAATCATTTAACAGCCTCTCGTCTTCCGCTACCCCCCTCCCTCTCTCCCCACACAGGCCTATGCATATACGTGTACGAGCCATTTATACTTTCATGTGTGGGCACTAAAACGAAGGACAGCATATTAAAATACTCCTCCTCGGTGAGCACCATCCTACCAATCCTTCACTTCCTCTCTGCATCTCCCCTGAAAGAGAAATGCTTTCCAAGGGTAACCTTAAGACAAGAGAACCACCTCCACGCTCACTCCCACACACACGCTCCGTCTCTGCGCTCCCGTCCTAGTTAGCCTTTCTTTCACTCTCCCAGCATCTCTCCAGGGTGCGTTGTACATGTGGTTACTGCTGAACCTCTCCGGAGTTCTATTACAGACAGGACGACTAGGGACTTTCTGTGTGTGTGTGTCTAGAAATGTGTGTTTTCATATATCTGTGTTTAGCATGTTGGTGTTTGGTTGGAGGGAAGCAGCAGCTAAACAGGCCATTACTCAAATCATTTAGTTTTACATAATACATGGTCCATCTGTTTAGCATGCAACGCACACATGAACACACAAGCTGACAAGGAGAACTGATCAGGCATAAAACAGTAGTTATTGCTGCAGTCCGGACAACTAACTGGGAGGTGGACAGCCAATAAAAACATGTTCAAGTATAACACAAACGTGTCAAAAGTCAGAGCAGCAGAATTCATATGAAGATGAAGTGTAAGTGGCTGCGCAGGTATTAAAAAATAAAATGAAATGTGCAACTCTAACGTTGAGTATGGCTCTATTTTCAGCTCTGCGTTAAACCTAACATGACTTATACGAGATGTGAAGACTTACTACTGAGCTACAGCTAAAATAAAACTCAGAAAGAAGCTGAAGCAGCAGCAAATGTTGTCAAGTAGAATAAGTACTAGTGGCATTAGACATGAAGTATGACATATATTAAAAACTAAACTAATCATTAATTTTTATGCATCTGCATACAAAAAGATATTTTGTTTGGATTAAAAACAACCCAGTCTGCCTAAGCAACAAATTATATTTTACATTTATTTTAAACAAAGTCACATTTTGCACATTTATCTTATGGGGCAACTGTGCAAAACACTTGCAAAAAGCTGCAATCAGTCAAAGTGAATATCGTGTTGGGAATTTTAAGGGAAATATCATTTTAAATACAAAGTAGAAGTTTCTGCAGGAATGAAACACGTTAATTGCAATAAATGCACAAAAACAGGAAAAAAGGATTACAGTAGTCCCTCGCTACTTCACGGTTTGTTTATCGCGGACTCACTCTATCGTGGTTTTTCAAAATAAGATTGGACATGACACACAACTGGCTGATTGATGGATGAGCCGCACAACTGGCATGACATTTTTATTTAAAATAAATTATTTTAAATTATTTAGCACCTGCTGCACATTTGTGCAGCACAGAGCTGTAGAAAAAGCTTCTTCCTGCAGCTTTGAGCAGCCCATACTGCAGCAGGACAAACTTCCTGCTGCGGCTGAACAGCTGATCAGCTGTTCACCTGCAGAGAGGAGAAGTGGGCGTGGCCAAGAGCACTTGCAGGTGGCAAAGAGCAGAGGAGGCAGGGAGCTGAAATCATGACATTCTGTGTCTTTTAGTGCGTTTAGAGTTTAGAAACATTGTTTAGAATATTTCAAGAGTGTGGGAAGGGTTTAAAATGCCTTTATATATATTTAAATAATAAAATAAACTACTTATACTATTTCTACTTCGTGGTTTTTCACTTATCGCGGGTCTTCAGGGTACGGATTTCCCGCGATAAATTAGGGATTACTGTATTAGACAAATCTTGGACTATTAGATCTACACTTATAGCGTTAGAAGGACTTATACGTTTAAATGGTGAATCTTAAAGGCTTTGTGTGACAAATGTTGTTTGTTAGAAGCTGTAAGGGCATTTTTCTTTCTATTTCTATGGAGTTCAATAATTGTTCAAATCTGTTCATGGATGTGATGGAAAAGCACACAGCTGTTACATTGATTTGGACTGTAGAATGTCCAAATAGGTGAAAATATTATTTTAAATACAGATGCACAATATTATCGGCATGGTATCAGTATCGGGGCAGCACGGTGGCGCAACTGGTAGAGCTGCTGCCTCTCAGCGAGCAGGTCCCTGGTTCAAACCCGGGTCCAGGGGCCTTTCTGGGTGGAGTTTGCATGTTCTCTCCATGCATGCGTGGGTTTTCTCCGGGTACTCCGGTTTCCTCCCACAGACCAAAAGCATGCATGTTAGGCTGATTGGTAACTCTAAACTGCCCCTAGGTGTGAGTATGCCTGCAGCCAGCACAACGTTATGACATCATGCGCGCCTACCTGATCCGATCACGTTGGGAAAGGAAGAAGTGAAAATGTCAGCGGTGTGGAAGTTTTTTAAAGTGTCGGAAACGTAGTAGAACCGCTATTTGCGATGACTGCTCAGAGTCAGTGATGCAAGGAGGAGCAAAAACAAAGTCCTACAACACTTCGAACCTAATTAATTAACCATCTCAAGAACCATCATTTTCAGCCCCTTTTTGGCATCTGCATCTGGTAGAAGGCCAAACTGACAAAGACCATAATGTAGTATTTTAATTCCACAGCAGAGAAAGCTGTGTAGTCTCTGTAAGTAGGTCTAGGGGAAAAAATATCGGTATTGGTCAAATAAGTTTTAACATATTGGCATAGCGGATATCGGACAAAAATCTAATATCGTGCATCCCTAATTTGAAACTTTCTGAG
>NC_056514.1:33368021-33369346 GCF_014905685.2 Nematolebias whitei | reverse complement strand
TATTTTAATATAAACTAATGACAATAATAACCATAATAAGCATTTAAACAACATCATAATTACAAGAGAAACAAACTTGACAACTACCGGTATAATACTACTTTTATTTGTTTACAATTATTGCATTTACTTTTAACAACATAGGTGGAAATATTTTAAATTGTTTAACATCTAAATAGATTTCTGAAAACATCTGGGGACTTTCACCACCTACAGAGGTGTCTGGACCCTAAACCTCTGGTTTATTGTCACCAGAAATAAATGCTAGCTTTCTGGTTCATCTAATTATCAATAAAGAAAATGTTTTATTTATTTCTTTGTTTGTTTCTCTCCGGTTTGTTGTGGCTAAGAAATCCTGAAATCGCTTGGTTGGTCAAAATGTTGGACGTTGCCATGGTAACTGACCTGACTGACGAACCCAGTGGACGCGGCGACGTTCTCAACTCCCTCGATGGTCGACTGCGACACTTCGTTGGCCCCGGCAACCGCTGTGTCTCCAACGATGTTGGCCTGATCTACGGTCCTGTTGGCCACTGAGACGGTGACAGACAAGATTAGTGCGCACACACACATGCACGCACACACACATTCTCTTTTGTGGCTCTGTATCCACAGAATCGCTCTCTTTTAACAAACTATTAAAATATTCTGTAACTCTTCGTTACAGCATTGGATGCTCTTTTTCTACAATTTGCCAAAACAGTTAAAAAAAAAAGTTTTTGTTAAACGAGTGTTTTAATGATCTGCATTAGAGCAGGACGAACATTTATCCTATTCTAATGATTTGGAGTCATGAAATGATCGAATGCTCAATAACCAGAAGCATTTGCGATGTCATCCATCTCCGATGTGTTCACTGCACTTTTATAGCATCGTTTAATCCACTCAAAGATCATAAATTATGGATAAACTTGTCATAAATTTGTTGTGTTGTAATAACGCCAACATTTCTCTGTGCATTTCAGTGAAGAGACTGAGGAAAGCTGAGATTTTAATGTAAAGTTTGATACATTTTACTGCACTAGCTTTTAATATTTTCATATATTTTACTTTTTCTTTGTTATATTTTGACATTCAGCATTCGTAGGTTTTATGAGAAAAGAACGTATTTACTGCTTAACATGCGTTTGAGCTCACTTTCCTCTGAAACGTCACTGCCTGAGATTCAGGCCTTTCGGCTGTAGACGTGTGAGCTGTTTGTGTACATTTAGAACAGAAACTTTGATTTTGAGCCTTTGAGCATGCTTCTATATGTAAAACAGACGGCAAACACACGCGAAGGATACAAGCAAACGACTGGAGAAAAGCCTCCAGATTTATTTTAT
>NC_056514.1:33365880-33367921 GCF_014905685.2 Nematolebias whitei | reverse complement strand
TGTGTGTCTGTTAAGCATGCCGTTTTTGTGTTGTATGTCGTGGCGAAGCTTCTGTTGTGTGTGTTGTTGCTGTGTTGTGTTGCTGTTCTCACCTTTTGTTCTTGTTCTTGTTTTATGTCGTGTCTCATTTGTGTTTTCCTGATAGGAGGAGCCTGTATACGAGGTACCTTACCTGACAGAGCAGAGTTGGGATCTTAAGCCGGAATCTCACTTGGCTGTGAAAGTTTGAGATTAGTTAGAGACTGAAAATTGCACCAAAGTAGAGAGAAAGTGCACCAATGTTCATTTGCGGTCTCCCTGATATTTTATTTACTAGATATTTGTCCACGTTGCACAAACATCATTTGAATTTCTCAAAAACTCATGCCATTAATTATGTCCAACCACTGAGTGTCTTGAGAATCTGAGAGGACACTTATGACTGATGAGAAAGCTGGACCATATAAACACCGAATCGTCTCCACATCCAGATGTTTTCTTTAAAGGGTAGCAACACCTCCAGATACTTGGTTTCTCTGCGATGTTACCACCTCTCTTTAGGGACAACAACCTCTTCACTTTGAATGGCAGTGAAAGAAAATCCTAATTTGTTTAAAATACTGCTTCAAATAGGACTACAGTTTAGTTTAGACGAGTTTTAAGTGCCCCAAAATTACAGTCAGACAAGCAGTTTATTACTGAATCAATGATCAGCAATGTTATTTAAACAAATGTTAAAAAATTAGGATTAAGATTGGACAAACGACGCCTACCCAGCAGCCTGATGTGTCATAAAATGAATCGTTGGAAGCATTTTGTAATGTGGGTTAAACCGTAGATACAGATGTGGCAAAATGCAACTCAGCACTTAGGAACCCTCCTGCTGCCTTTGGGTCAAAACCCTCAGTTTTAAAATAAAGGCTTCATTCACGGGCAGCAGGAAGACTAAGCACAACGACGGTATTATTTTATTTTAGACGAAGACGATTTTAGGAGAAGGAAGTGACGCAACGTTGCTCCATTCTTTATGGCTCTTTATGTGCGATAAAACAACTCCAACCAATCACAATAGTCACCCCCACCTCGTAAAGATGGGTTCCAATCACCTCCACTCGATGACTCTTTTAGAATATTTGTTTTGGGAAATTTGCAACACAAATGTGCGACTCGCATGGAGAAATTGAGAATCTCCACGTACGTTTCCAGACATTCTGGCAACTCCGTCGCGAACGCTGTTTGACGTTTTGGTGCAGCGAAGTGAGATTGTGGCTTCAGGTCGACACTGGTTGGGGCGGGGACCCAGAGATAAAGGAAAGGGGGAGATTTTGCATGCTAATAAACAGTGTTCAGTACATCTGTGCAAGCTAACTCATTATACCTGCAGAACCACCACATTTAATATAAGTTTTGTTGTATCTGACTGAATCAGTAGGAAGTCGATGCAGTAACAGAAACACACAAGTGTAGTGAGCATCAAAAACGAGAATAAGAAGCAGAAGTGCCTGTTGCGTTTTCAAAGTTAAAAATACTTGAATTATTTTGGCTTTGAATCACATTTAGCAGAAAAATAGAAAATGTAACCACATAGTTTTATCAGTCGCAGCCAACTGACCTCAGAAAACAGAAAAACAGCCACAACTTGGTCAAATTTACAGCTAAAATTCAGTTTGGAATTAGCCGAGATTTTTTTTTCACGCCACACCAAGCCATAAACTTTGTCACTAACTGTTGGGCTCAACACTATGTGTTTGTTAGCAAAATATCTCATGAATTACTAGATAGATGTTAACAAAACTGTCAAAAAGTAATCTTTGGATGTACATCTTAACTGACTGACTTTCGAGTTAACCCAATTCAAGATGGCCGACACAGTTAGACACAGAAATGGCCGTAGCTCAGTCAAGTTACAGATATTAAACTAAAGTTTGATGTGGTAGTGCCTGAGATTCATCCCCCCCTCCAAAAAAAAACAATATCTCGGAAGATCAAGCATATCATTTATAAGGTTTGACATTAACAGCTACAACCTCCATTTTCATAAAATAAGCTTGGTCTGAAATAG
>NC_056514.1:33358886-33365780 GCF_014905685.2 Nematolebias whitei | reverse complement strand
ATATATATATACACACATACATACACAACGTTATGACTTCACCCACTCGTACATGATCTGATCATGGCAGAAGAGGAAGAAGTGAAAATGTCGGCGGTCTGTAAGTTTTTTAAAGTGTCAGAAACTGAGAGCAGAACTGTTATTTGCAATGACTGCTCAGCCTCAGTGATGCGAAGGGGAATGAAAGCGAAGTCCTACAACACTTCAAAACCCTAATTAACCATCAAGAACCATAATTTTCAGCCCCTTTTTGGCATCTGCATTTGGTAGCAGGCGATATTGACAAAGACCATAATGTAGTATTTTAATTCCACAGCAGAGAAAACTATGTAGTCTCTGTAAGTAGGTCTAGGAAAATAAAAAGTATTGGTATTGGTTATTAGTCATCAACCAAATAAGTTTTAACTTATAGTCATATCGGATATCAGCCAAAAAAAATCCAATATCGTGCATCTCTAGTCTGAAACTCTGGCATAACAGGCGATACACATTTCCTAAAGAAATGTTGACCTTTAATTCATGAAAGTTCTTATTTTGATAACATTTTCTTCCCTGGTGCTCACTTTTTTGTGTGGTTGGAACAAAAATTATGCAAAAATTTTCGTTTCCAATCAAGTCGCTCTCCAGCTCAGTAGCTCAGGCAGTTAAACGTTTAAATACAACTTTGTTTAAATTTGATCTTTTTATTTTTTACATCGCTTGAACTAAATCGGATTTGTGCACATGATTTTGTTTATGCAATCTGGGGATTAAAAACTCTGACCAACTAACCGGATGTGTATAAATTCGCACTAAGCTTTGATTTCCAGCATGTTTGTTAAAGTTAAACTGGTTTATCATATCAAACTTGGACAAAACCAAAGGTTATAGACGATGACTGATGCTTGAGGCCCTCTACCCTGCCACCATCCCATTCTTTCATTCATGCAGAAAAATCCTCCACATTGTTTTTGGTGTATTTTCTGTTATTCTCAATCTTCTCTGCTCCTCCCACAGGGAGAGTACGGTGGAATGGAGCAAGGAGGAGAAGGAGGAGAGGTAAGAAATCCAATTTCAAATGATGAGTGGAATAATCTGATTTTATATTGATCTTTAGGAATTTAATACGCTTCTGTACTCTGATTTCTGACTGATCATTTGCAAATTAAAAATGACCTTTTTTTTCATCAAAAACCAATATGCCAGTTAAAATTGATGCATGAATTCAAGGTTCAAGTAGAAATGCTGTAATGTGTTTCTCTTATTAAAACTGCCAGTTTAAATTAAAGTGACCGCCTAAGCTAATCAACCTTGGATAAAAATTTGATAGAACAATTTTAAGGGTATTAAACTAAACTTTGGTTTGGTAAAATATGAAATTCATTCCCAAACATACTCTGAGCAGATTGTCCAAGAGCCTGAAATATTGGTACAACCGTGTGTGAACATGTCTTTAATTTAGAAAAGGATTAGAGACATGGTGATTTTTTTTTTTTCAGAATTTCTGACTATTTTTCTCAAGATTCTCAGGAAAAAAGTCAGAATTCTGAGAATTAAGTCAAATTACTGACTTTAATCTCAAAATTCTATGAAAAAATCAGCGTTTCTGAGAATAAATGCAGAAATGTGAAAAGAAGTCAGAATTTTGTATGTTAATCTAGGGAATCTCAAAATTCTGAGATTAAGTCAGAATTCTGCTTGGGAATTTTGAGATTAACATCAGAATTCAAATTTATTTCTCAGAGTTCTGACTTTAGTCCCAGAAATCTGAGGAGAAAATGTCACATTATTGACTTGAATGTCAAAAGAAAATCTTTCAAAAAAAACTCAGCATTGTGAGAATAAATACAGAATTCCTTACATAAAGTCAGAATTATGACTATATTTAGGAATTCTGAGATTAAGTCAGTATTCTGAATTTTTTTTCTTTCAAAATTCTGAAGTTGGCGAAAGATTGCAAAATTTATTTGATGCTCAGGTCCTAAAACCAAAACCTCTGTCTTGTCTGAGTTTAAAAGCAGAAAATTAAGGGTCACCCATGTTTTTATGTCTTTAAGACATGCTTGTAGTCGATTGGATTCAATGAGTTTCATGGACAAATATAATTGTGTATCATCAGCATAACAATGAAAATTTATCCAGTGCTGTTAGTAAATTTACCTTACGGAAGCATAAATAAAATATTGGACCAAGCACCGAACCCTGAGGAACTCCATGACTAACTTTGGTGTATGAAGATAATTTACATTTACAAACTGGAATCTATCAGACAAATATGATTTTAAAACCATTTTATAGCTTTTCATGTAATCCCAATTCTACAAGATGACTATTTTATTTTAAACTCTTGCCTTCAGGTATCTAAACACTTCTTCCACCGCTCATGAGTGTTTTTTTTTTCTTCTCTTATTTCTCTTCCCTCCAGGGTTATTAGTCGTCATCTGTGGACCCTTTGCCTCCCTCACCTCGCTGTACCCGACTCCAGATGTCCAACATATTTTTTTGTGACTTTATGGAACCAAAATCAGAACAGACTCTTCCAGATGCTGCACCTCAGCCCCCACCCCCGTTACACCGCCACTCTCACCTCTTTGACCCCACCATCAAAGTTTCTGCAGCCTGTAGCTTTCCCTCTAACTGTGTCTCAGTGTAACCCTGATGTTGTTGCCACCCCGCTTCTGCCAAAACCATGGAACGAATCTCAAACACAAACACACACGTTCACACGACCAAAAGCAGACAAACCTTTTCTGGGCGTGTATAAAACACAAACCAGCCGATCACACATGAAACACACGAGTGACTGTAGAGTACATGGGTCTAAATGCAGAAAATCCTGTTCAAATCAAGAAACACAAAGTGAAACTGAGGGAGTGTGCACGAGTGGGTGTGTGAGTTGCAGCCTGTGTGTCCATGTTAGCTTGTGTGCACGTGTAGCTGCTGATGTATATTTCATTCTCCAGGGTCAAAGGCAGGGATTTGTGCATGAAAGACAGAAATCACTCTGTTACTCGTGCTTTAGTGACAGTAGAATGCATGAGCAGACGTGTTGTTGCCTTTAGATCAGTTGTTCTGTGTAGCTAAGTCTGGCTTTGTGTGTCTGTGTGTGCAGGTGCGCAGTGTGTGTGTTTTGCCTCAGCACTTTATACAGTGGAAGCAACAAAACTGTAAATTTATCTGGCAACTTGTGTGATGCATGAGATTTCGAGAGCGCTTTCAAATCTTGGCCGCGACACCGAGTCTGGAAAAGTCGACGCAGAAAAATCAGTACGCGATTAACAATCAGTAAACCTGAACTCTGATCTCCTCGCCCTGAATCCAACTGGCTTTGAAGAAAGACAAGAAGTATTAGCATTATCTGACATATGGTTTTATTATTTCCACTGCCAAGCTGAGGTTTAAGAACATTTGGGGGAGGGTTAGTTAAAGATGGATTAATTAATTGACCACTTAAAAAAATTCAAATCATCAATCTGCCATCCTGTATAGATTTAACCAATTAGAAAGAGATAACGTGAAGACGCAGCAGCTGACTTTAGTTTGTTGAAGTGAAAATTATCTTCTATGAACTACTTTTTGCTGTTCTTCTACAGCTGTAGTGTCGAAACATGTTGACAAATGGGCCCAAATCTTCAAGTTCCAAGTAAAATAACTTGAATATCTGATATTTGTTGAAACATATACCTCATTTTTGGTGAATTATTTCCATTTTTGAACTCAGCAACAACAGAAACACAATATTTATGGTGAAAGGACAAATGTATACCAATTTTAGTGGGAACAAAGTTCCATTCTAGATCCAAAACATAAAAAAAACATCTCAAACACTAAAAAAAGAAGCCTTTTTTTTTTTTTGGCTCTATTGTTCTCTTTTTTGTGTGTTGTGTGGATTGCAATGATTAAAGCAACACCAGTTTTATTCCGCAAAAGCACGACAAGTTTTATAGAAGGGCATCAAAAGTCTACTTCTTGGTAAAAGCTAATAAAGGTTAGTGGTGTATTTTTTTTTAAACCATGGAATTGGAATAAAAAGTAATTAGAAAAGAAAAACTTAAATTTGTACCATATGAGGTTAAATTTAATCCAGTTTTCTGTTTAACCCAAAAACAATAACAATAATAACCTCCCTTATAATTAGCAAAAAATATGTCTATCAGCATCAACTTTTCAATCCCTAATTATCCCACTCTGAAGGCCCGTTATGGTCCTCAAACTTAACTTTGGCCACCCCTGAAGGCAGCGCTTCCCCTACTTTAGCATTAAAAAGGCAAATTAAAAAATGAATACTATGCTTCCAGGGTTTGGTTGGGATTAAGACGTTTAAATATTTAGATTTCTTTAATTCAGATAAGGCATTTATTTCTCTATCAGGGCTGGTAAAAGTTACAGAAGAGGACCTAAAATAAAAAAAAAACTTGATCCAAGCCATGGGCCAATTTCAGTCAATGCATTAGCTCGAGGCTGATATTCAACGTTTTCTATGTCGCAGGTTCATCGACAAGAGTTTGATCGGTCTCATTTGATGGTCGCTCCTTCCATGTCAAAATCAGATTCCAACCTTTTTTCTGTCTTCAAAGTTAAACAGTCTGAAGAAGTCTCCATTAATTCAAGTATGTTGTGTTTTTAAGCAGTTAAGCGATAAAAAAAACCCACTTTACATTTAAAATATCATCTCGGGGGCCAAATAAGATGTTAACAGGGGCCAGATTTGGTCCGCGGGCCTCGACTTTGACACGTGCTCTATAGGAGGAGTTTGAGGAAGAATGAAGGTTTGGGTTTCATCACACTTTAGCTGATATGTGTCTACGTTATGTCTTATTCCTACTGTTCTCATCCCTCTGCTGCCTCTGCCAATCAGAGTTCCTCTTTTGCCATTACCGAGTGTCACGCCACCTTCCACTGCAGATAATCTGCCCAGCATCAGTGTAGTGTGTGTGTGTTACTGTAGAACAGGTTCAGCCAGCTGAATTTTTACTTTAATTGAAACCGATGACTGCATGTTGCCTTACCAACAAACGTCACTCAAACGCACACAAAGAAAACACAACACCTACACTGACACATGCACATAGCCAATGTCGTGCACCACGTTTTAGGTTGGCATCAGCTCAGACTGATTTTATAAACGGTACCTGTGAAAATAAAAATGTTTTGTTGAAATCCAGCTGCGGCGTTGAGAGTTCATTGGTGTCCAGGTTGATGTCACCAAAAAAAAAAAAAAAAGACGGCCAAAATAATAAAAGCTGATGATTTCTGTCCTCGGCTGAAAGTTCATGAAATAAACGTGTGGAATAAATTC
Organism: Nematolebias whitei; assembly: GCF_014905685.2. Classification (NCBI taxonomy): domain Eukaryota; kingdom Metazoa; phylum Chordata; class Actinopteri; order Cyprinodontiformes; family Rivulidae; genus Nematolebias; species Nematolebias whitei. Next base: position 33,360,502 of record NC_056514.1, on the reverse strand, counting down.
TGTTAGACAAACTTGTTCCAACGCTCGCCCACAGGTTTGAGGCGTTGAGCGTGTCCTGTGTTGTGCCTCAAAGCAGGAGGAACTGATAAAACCCAAGTCCTTTCATTTCAGGTGCAGATTTGAGCCGTTTTTCCGGGACCTTCAACAGCTGCACTACAGTAGTCCCTCGTTTATTGCGGGGGTTACGTTCTAGACACCCCCGCAATAAGTGGAAAAACCATGAAATAGGAATAGTATTTATTTTAGTATTTACAGTATATATATTTATTTTAAGACTTTTTAAACCCTTCCCACACTCTTGCAATGTTCTAAACTCTTAAACCTACGTAATTTTAACAACGTACGTATATGTACTGTACAGTACTGCACCAAATATGGCAGGCCGATTGAATCATTAATAGCTGGTGAAGATTCTCAGTCATCCAGGACACGGGAAATTAAAAAAGTTTTCAACAAAAATAATAGTGTAAAGTATAATACATAAAGTCCAGTTGTTTTCGTCTTGAATAATTTTTGAATTAGTCATTATAGCCACGTTTATCTATTACATGATACAACAGCATGCCATACTACTACTACTACTACTCTGCTGCCATCAAGTGGCTGGAAGTGGTACTGCTCAATTTTGTTTTCAGTCAGAATTAATAAAAACGGTCAAGTCTCAGCCAAAAATTGATTTATAGATATGGGGATAAATCCATAAATATGTCGCTTAAGCCTATAAGTCGCAGGGCATGCAAATTATGCAAAAACTGAAACTTATAGGCCGAAAAATACAGTAGCCGTTTTTGAACACTTTAAAAAAAACAAATTGTCCACATCGATGGTTATCGGCTGATCCTGCTCCTTTCACTCTTGAATCCAACAGAAACAGCCAGAGGGGACTTTGTTTTCACACGAGGCCTTTGCATTTTGAATTAATTTTAGTTTAATAAACCAATCCATGGTGGAATCCGTTGTGTGCTTTTGTTCACTTGAGGTTAGATTTAAACAACATTTTTTTGTAATTATCAGATCATCTTCATTATGGTCAGATATGGAAAACACAAATTAAAAGAGGGTGAGTTTTTCTTTTCCCTTGCCAGTTTTCAAAAAATAATTTTGTGTCGTTTTCACCCCATTACCACCTTTTAAGCATTAAAGAAAAATATGTGTATTTGTATGAACATTTTATTGGTTTTTCCAAAAAAATGAATACAATAAAAATAAAAAGGAATTCCCCCTTAATCTTTTTAATGCTAAGGAACAGGACGGTTCATCTTAGTTGGTGCCCATCTTTGCTCCTCTTTCATGGCCAAAAGGAGTCAAGGAAAAGCTGCATTGAAGATAAAGCAACAAGGTACAAAAGAAATGAAAGAAAAGAGGAGAGCCTCTAACGAGTACTACACAGAAAAAAAAAAAGTTGGTGAAAAAAAAAAATCCTACAACTTCATGTTAGTGTTATACAGCGTCACAGAAGGAGGACAAACTAAAATAGTATTCACTTTTATTCACATAAAGTTGCATCTAAATCCCTTTGAATTAAAATTAGACTGAAGCGGTCATCTCCTTTGAGATCTGACCTCTTCCTGATATAAGGCATCTTTAGTGGCGTCAGCCGACAACGGCAACACGAA
>NC_056514.1:33355625-33358786 GCF_014905685.2 Nematolebias whitei | reverse complement strand
TAGCATCTATCACAGGGTTTTCATCCATTTCTAAAGTGAGCTTTTAGGACTTAAAACAAAGAAAACACTACTATAAAAGTGAAAATAAATAAATTCATAAAGTTAGCCAGATGAGGATCAAAGTTTGTGTTTAGCCAATCTGCTTTACGTGAATAAATAAACTGAAACATGTTATCATGTTGTGCTGGAAGTTGAAAATGCTTATTAAAAACCACAAAAAAAGTTAAAATAATAAATAAATTAAATTATGAGTTGTCTATTTTAGAGCAAGAATACATATAAATCATATTCGAGTTTGCCATCTAAAACTGACAGTTTTCACTTTAAGACTGGATAAAAAGTTACTTTTCTTAAAAGTGAAAGTTCAAACATATTAAAACTTCTTATTTTATATCCGTATTTATGATAAACCTTTAAAATATATAACTGCTAACACGTGGTGATATTTAGGAGTCAAAGATTGAGACGTTAACATGTGGAACGAGTTGTATCAAGTAAAGCCAAGAGGTGGAAGGGCAGCAACAAACAAACAAACAAACAAACAAACAAACAGAAAACAGGCTCTCAGCAGCTGTAAGAGAAAATAAATATGATGGACTCATGAGTGACAGCAAACTGAGTCTATATAGGCTGAGAGGAATGACTGCAGCTGAGACTGATGAACGGATGAGGAGCAGGTGTGAATGAATAACTGCCAATAACACAAGAAAATACAATGAACACGAGCAATTTCAAATAACAGCCAAAGAAAAACATTGTAAAAGATAAAAACAAATACAAAAAAATGAATGAAACAAAACATCACAACAATTGCTCCTTTAAAAAAAAACTAAAACTGAAACTGGGATGGTTGATTCCTTCGACAGGTTCTTCAGCAGACGACCGGCTCAAATGAACATCAGTGGTTTCAGAAATGTCAGACCAAAATAAGAACAAATGTGTTTGGACTCTAACGGTTTGTGTTTCTGAGGGAAATGAATGAGCTAAAGAAAAATTCAGAGATAACCGTCTATTCTGCGTCAGATTCTGCCACTACGACCTCAATAATTCATCAGCTTTGACCATTTTTCTGACTGAAGTTGTTGGATAAAATTGCGAAATGCTCATAGGAATCAAGAAGCAGCTGCAGCTGTGATGAAAGAATCAGCCGCCGTCGTCTCTGTGCTGTTTGCTGAAACATGAGATCACATCAAGCAGGCTGCAGATTAAAACTAAAAATCCCAGATTACAGGAATTAATGTTCAGACCCTGAGAAACATAGCCCTCCATGAACTTGACCTGCGTGGCTGTGAGCCTATACTGTGTGTGTGTGTGTGTGTGTGTGTGTGTGTGTGTGCATGCGGGTTAACTAACTGAACTAAGATGATTACTGAAAGGCGGAAATGCTCCATTTACTGGGTGTCCCACATCTGAGGACCTGAAACGTTCAACAGGTTGAGAAACAGCCGAGACGTGCGTCAACCGTGCAGATGTTGAAAAATTACACAGAGTCTGAAGCAAATTTAGACTTTTTGTTTTATCCTTTAGATTTCTGCTTCAAAAATCAGCTTGTGCAGTTGGAAAAGGCAAATTAGTTTTTTTTTTAATTTGTAGTTTTAAACTTTCGGGCCACCGTACAAAACTTTAGTCTGACTTGTCATCAAGTGACCCGAGGACAAACGAGCCGATGTGGCGCGTTAGCGATGACTGCAGTGTTATTTTATAAAATAAGGCAAAAATAAAGGCTTATGTTGAGCTGAATCAGTGATCAATTATGTTTCAGGTGTTTACTGATGGAGCACGTGGCTAATAAAACAAGTGAAGACAATACTGCTTTAAAACAGAGCTGCACTGATTTGTTGTTGCTGCACTAAAGTGTAAGAAATGAACTTTGTGTATTTGTGCAAAACGGGTGTAAATGCAAAGATCTGAGTACTAATGGCATGGAATTGGTGTTTTGTGAGTTCAGATTTGTGTCTAAGCAAGAAATCACCAAGATTGTATTGTTAGATTTGGATTCAGTTGCACAAACCGTGTGGTCTTTCTTAAATTTTCATTCATTAGGAGTTTTTGTTCTGACATTTCCTTGTTGATTTCCATATTTTGTATTGTAAGCCTCACCTGCTGTGTTCATTCATCAAGTTGCCTCCTTCATGCTTCTTTCTTTTTCTGCAGATACCCATTTCCTCTCTATAATTTCCCTACTTATACCCATGTGTTTTTGTTCTTTGTCACATCCTTGTCTTTAATTACATCATGCTGCCTTCACGTCAAGACCAAATTACTGTATTTTCCGGCGTATAAGTCACAGTTTTTTGCATAGATTTGTCAGTCATGCGACTTTTATATGTTTTTTTTTCCATATTCATAGCACAATTTTTGACTTGTGCTTTAAATTTCGAAGGACTGCAACAGCGAGTCCTCCCATGCGTGCTCTCTTCACTCAGCTGGTGCAGGCGGAGGAACGCTGGAGAGCTAGGGGCTCCGGCCGCGATGGATGGATGGTGCTGTGCTGCACCACCCAGGTGAAATGAAGCTGATTTGACCATTAAATAAACTCATATTAAACACAATGTGTCAGTGGTGGCACATAATAAATGTGATTTTATGTTTTTTTTTCCTCCTCATGATGATTTATTTATTTATTTTTTTTAAACTGATGCAACTTATACGCTGGAAAATACAGTAGGTAAAATCTTGCTTTAACTCTCTCTCTCTCTCTGTGTTTGATTTCAGGATGCTCATGGATTTCATGTTAAATAAAATCAAAGTTTGAAATTAACCTTCACCTCTCTGCCTCTGGAGTAGTTCTCATATTAGATGTTTCTCCTGGTCAGTAAGTGAAAATAGATTGTGCAAAATAAAGTAACAATGCTATATAAATTTATATACACATATAAGGAAATAATAATTAAATCAAGTAATTGAAGGACATGTTTTCCATCAAACCTGCTGTAAATGAACTAAATATGTGATTTGCAGAGAGAAAGTCTGTACTGGTGGTTTTAGTTTTAACAGTAAAGCCCAGAAAGCCTTTGGTCAGTTGTTTATGTCCAAGGGGATGAGTTTTATGTCAAATGTTTAGAGCAAAGTGCTGCTGGCGTCTGCAGCTGTTAAATCAGACACTGAAAAGCAGGACAAAAAATAAAAATGAAATAAACTGTCTGCGTGGATGTTCCAGC
>NC_056514.1:33354264-33355525 GCF_014905685.2 Nematolebias whitei | reverse complement strand
TGCACCAGCTCTCCAGGTGTTCCACCTCCTGCCTGTAGCTGGACTCATCATTGTTTGTGATGCATCCCACCACCGCTGTATCATCTGCAAACTTTACAATGTGACAGCCTGGATGGGTAGCTGCACAATCATATGTGAGCAGAGTAAACAGAAGGGGGCTCAACACACATCCCTGAGGAGAGCCAGTGCTGAGGGTTATGGTGGAGGAGGAGAGGTTGTGGATCCTCACTAACTGTGGTCTGTTTGTTAAAAAGTCTAGTACCCAGTTGCAGATGGAGGGGCTTAGTCCTAGTGTGGATAGTTTGTCCATCAGGACAGAACAGAAACTTTTATTTTGAGCCTTTGAGCATGCTTCTATATGTAAAACAGACGGCAAACACACGCCAAGGATACAAGCAAACGACTGGAGAAAAGCCTCCAGATTTATTTTATTCATTAATAAACTGTTTGACAGACGGGACATTACCTGTGTTTACTGATGACACAACTCCTTCTTTTGTCTTGCTGCCTGCGGATGGAACAAGGAGGACAAATGAATCACAATCATCCACAACTCCGGTAGTTTGAGAAACAAGTGTCATATTTTACCATTTACTGTGTGGACGAAGAATTAGCATTTACTGTTTTCCTGATTTTTTTCCTGCATGTTTTGTTGCAATCTACTGCTAACTTTTAGCTATTTTAGCTATTCTCATATCAAAACGTTCAGCTCATTCAGGACATGGGTGCTTTAACTTTAGAATAAAAATATTTTATGTGCTTTTTGCTAGTCATACAATATTTTATTTTATTTACTATTATTGTCTCCATGAAATAAATTAAGATTTTTAATTTTCTTAAAACATTTGTACTGTTTGAACATTACTTCAGCACACCTGCTCTATTTCACTTCTTATGCTACTTTTAGCTTTTTGCTACCCTTTTTGAAACTTTTATTTTGAACTTGCTTTTTGCTACTTTTAGCTTTTCTGTAGCCTTTGCTATATTTGTGCTTTTTACTATTTTTACTGCTACTACTTTTAGCTTTTTTCAAGCCTTTTCATGCATTTATCTATAGTAACTTTATGTTTTTAGCTAAACTTTTACTACTTTTTACTCACTTTGCTTTTATCTAGTGTCTTTCTTCTTTTTTTATCTTTTAGCTAGCTTTACTGTGAGCGAGTCTGTTGCTAAATGTAGCTATTCCTAGCCTTTTGCTGCTTTTAGTTTTTGGGTTTGCTCCTATTAGCTTTTAGCTACTTTTCTGCTTCTTTAGCTTTAA
>NC_056514.1:33345715-33354164 GCF_014905685.2 Nematolebias whitei | reverse complement strand
TATCCAGTTAAACAACTACTTTGTGATGAAATGAAAATATCTGCTTTATTAATAATAATGAACTTTTTAATACTGATGGCCTTTTACATCCATGCAACGTTATATAACTGGAATTCAGAATAGATACATTTGATGTGTGCTATTTAAAAATGTTTATACTAATAAAAAATACATTTAGGCAATTTAATTGTGCATGTATTGGAAAATTACCGACCAAACTAAGCAGGTAAATTAGTTATTTGTTTTAAGAGACTTAACTAAAATAAAACATGGAAAAAATATACAGAGATGCAAAATAACAAAAAAAAAAACACCAGGTATTGAGAACAGCAATTATTGCCCGCCACCAAAAGGTGAAAGGCAGGCCAAAGATTGTTTTAACCCTTGCCTGTCTGTTAGCAAAATATCTCATGAACCACTAGATGGATTTGGATGAAACTCTCAGAAATTAATCAATGGATGTATATCTGCATCTGATTAACAGTTGGAGTCAAGCCAATTCAAAATGGCTGCCACAGCTAATCCAACTTATCAAACACAGAAATGGATATAATTTAGACAGCTATACAAATTTCAAGCTAGAATTCGTTTTAGTAATAGCTGAGATTAAACTCCAACACATCTTCTTTTAAATTTTGTCAATAACTGCATGGGGTCAATGCTGTGTGTCACTTAGCTAAATAATAACAGACATTTTAACTGTATTCTATTAAAACTTTTAGGAAATAATCTTTGAATTTACGTTTGCTACTGATTAAGTTGAGGAGCCAACCCATCTCAAGATGGGCGCAATAGCTAACTAAAATAAGAAAACACTCAACTGGCTATAAAACAGCTATTTTAATAGATAGTGTATTAAAATGTGGTGTGGTTGTAGAGTCATACACAACATTTACTCTGAGCATGAGCTCTTATGATTGTTCATAATGTTATTGTTAAGGTTTAAAGGTCTGACCTAAACAGCTAAAGCTTCATAATTTCTCAACATAACATGATGTTAATCTAAAACTCTGGCATGAAAGGCTGCAGGCGGTGTGCATTCCTTCAAGGAATATTAGCTACATTAAATATTAAAGGTTCTTTGCCTCTCAGGTAATTTTCAGGTCACCTTTGTTGTTTTAGTTCACTCAAACCATTCACTTTGTCAGCTAAAGGCATAAGTTTGCTGACATGTTAACCATATCTCCTTTATTGTGCTTTAGGTCAATGGTTCTCAAACTGGGGCCCCCAGACCCCTGGGGGTCCGCAAAAAATTAAAAAAATTAATATTTTTGCCACTCGCTATTTCCGTTCAACAACTGGTTTACAAATTAAGCCCTGTTACTTGATATGACTACTGCTGTTGCAGCACATAAAGTGGCAATACATTTATGTTCATTAAGTGAATAAAGTTTTAAAGTGGTTTTTGATGCTTCAAAGTTCATGCTTAATAATCCAGGTAAAAAAAATCCAACAAAATTAATTTAGGTCATCTGGACAGTTTCTTTTTCTGTTGAGACGTTTCATCCTTCATCCAAAGGACTTCATCATTCTGAGGAGCCACAAATAAACTCAATCCCGCAGCATACTCCCATAGTGGACCAACCAGTTTGCTGGTGATAAGATGGTTTCTGGGGTCCGCCCTCTCCCCCGTCGACTCCTCTGAGGCAGCCACAGCTAAAGCGGTTCAAAACATCAAGGTTCAAGGAGGAGTGTGAACTTTCAAGATTCATCAAGGAGTGTGCTGCTGTGGGACAGTTTGTTTGTGGCTCCTCGGATTGATGAAGTCCTTTGGATGAAGGACGAAACGTCTCAGCAAAAAAAAAAAAGAAATCATCCAGATGACCTGAATTGAACTTTGTTGGGTTTTTGATGCCATTCATTTTCTCAAAACTGTAATTTTTGGAAGTTGAAATTAAAAATTGTGTTATTTAAGTGTGTCTTGAATGAAAAACACCCCATGTTTAACAGTATAAAAATTGTATTATCACTATTAAAGAACAGGTCTCAAGTATTTATGCTACAAAAATATTTCCGTTGTATTAAAGAGACAATTTGAAGAAAATTATTTAATAAACATGAGGGTTATGAGGGGGTCCCTGCAACGTTTTCTCCCCTGTAAGGGAACCCAAAAAGTTTGAGAACCCCTGCTTTAAAACAAAAGTAATCATTTCAAATGGTAAAGCATAAGTTATTTGGACATTTCTGTCAAGCTTACAGAAAGTTGTACTAAAGTGTAATGAGATGCACAATAAAAGTGAAACACACGCAGCTAATTACTGCTAATAAGGTCCACTTTTTTTAGCTCCTTTCCACCAGCTGTGCCACACAACATGGTCATATCACAAACCTTTGTGTATTTATGGCTATGTCTGCACCACTGAATCTGGGGTGAACTTACCTTCAGTGGAGGATCCAGACAGATCAATGACCACGTACACTTTCCCTTCTGGCTCCAAGTCAATCTGCACAGAGAGAAGACGGAGAGAAACTCCAAGTAAATCGGTGAGAAATTACACAGCTGCACAGCGAGTGCAGCAGCGGGGCTGTCCTCGAGCGCAAACAAACACCAGCCCACATGCAAGAGGTCATTATCTTCACTAGAATTACACTTCTCACCAGCACTTGAATCATTATCACCATTAGCAGCATTGTCTTTATAACTGTTATCCTAACATCATTACAGTCTTTATTCATTCCTGCTATTGTTGAACAGGAACCCTGTATCTGTTACGCCGTGCTTAAAAGCATTCCTATTATCTTAGTTTTGCCCTTTGATAAATAGATGTGACAGATTTCAGGGTTGGCATGAGACAAAAATGCTCAACTTGAGCAATTTGGTTAATTTTTTTTTCAGACAACCTGAACATGAGAACCCAACTATCAGTTGCATTTGATTTAGAGTTAATTTATTACATAGATATTACAAAAGCTGGCAGCGTTCTGCTTGTAAATGATTAAAAAAAATGACATTTAAAAAACTGTGATTAGGAGCACCAGCACCACAGATATAACCGCAGCTACACATTAGTACATTAATCTTCTTAAAAGTTGTATCTGCTGAGTTTGGATGAACTTTTTGGTCTTTAAGACTTTAGACTTTTTTTTAGGTCTGCTATGGGTGGGCTGATGCAGCAGGGAAGTGCTGCTGCCATCTGGGGGTGTGATCTGTCTTTAAAAAATGTTTATGTAGGTGGGAAGTGTCAAAGTAGCATCCATCTGAAGGCCAAGATGCAGATTTTTATCAGTGCAATTCTGCACTGTAACAAGATGAGCAGTGTTATTCCATTTACAGCTGGGTGGTAATCCCGTAAAACCAGTATATCTAAAAGTGGTTTTGTTTTTTATACGGCCAAAAAATTATTGCAGCAAAGTTTATGATTATATATATTTTTAAGATTAAGGTGCTGTACTTGCCGCCGTACACGTCGCACCGCCGTATAAGTCACATCTATTATGCGTCACCGCTGACCACATGGAAACATGGGACGGTGTTGTGACAAAAATCTATTGGCTGCCAAATGGTGGCCGCGGGAGCGTGCACGGGAGGACTTTAACAAGAATTTAACAAGATTAACACTTAAAAACATTTATTTGTTTGTTTGAAATTATAGCAAAAGTGTGTCTCACTTTAAATTTTTCTTAATAAATGCACTTTAATGGTCAAATCAGGTGCATTTCAAAAGCTGATTCGCAGTTGTGGGAGCGCGCAGAGGGAGGACTCACAGTGGATTTCTTCGAAATTTAACAAGATTACCACCAAAAAACAATTATGTGTTTGCTGGGCATTATAGTAAAAGTGTGTCTCAGTTGAGCTTTTTCTTAATAAATGCACTTTAATGGTCAAATCAGCTGCATTTCACCTGTGCAGCGCGGTGAAATGCAGCTGATTTGACGTTTGATCCAGGAGTTCTGGAGCGAGACGAAGGTGGCTCTGTATGGCAAGCCAAGTGTCCCATTAATAGCCACTTTTACCTACTAATGAGACACTTGGCTTGCCATATTAGTCGAGGGCCCTCTAGTGGCTGAAAATGGTAGTGTTCAATATTTTCCATGTCAGAATGAATGAAATCGTCAGGTCCCAGCCAAAAATTGGGTTATAAATATGGAGGAAAACAACATAAATATGTTGCTTTGCGAAAATTACGGTATAAAGTTACTCTTTGCTTTGTCTAGTGTCATCTATGGATTAATTAATAATATGAGTAGTATTATTATTCCTACTATTATTATTTACATTTCAGCATATTTCAAAATAAAATCTATATTTTACATTTTTAAGCCTCTGAAGCTATAAATTATATACCAGAGCTATTCAGCTGGCGGCCCGGGGGCCAAATCAGGCCCACTGGTGAGCTCAGTTCGGCCCAGCAATGGGTTCATTTTTAAATAAAACTAGATTTTAAACTGTAAAACAAGCTTACTTAATGAATATTGCTGGATTTCTGGCCCCTGAGCTTTTGGCTTTCAGTAACTGTGGCCCCCTGAGCAATTTACCAGCAGTTGAATAGCCCTGTCCTATACCTTTAGTATATATAGTGTCAGAAAATGTCTCTTTTCACAAGATTTAAGTTTATTATCAAACGTCTGCACTGTACTAAAACATTTTTTATAACAAAATGAATAAAAAAAGGAAATTCTTTACATTTATTTGACAATCCAACACAATTGGTCAAGCTTTTTTTAACGTTCAAACGTTAACAGGGAAAAAAAAAAAAAAAAGCACAATCTGTGCACGCACCCACACGGTTATTCAACATATAATTACACATACAACATATATGCAATTACAGAGATGGATGAAGCTAACAGCGCACGCCGAAGAGGCAGGCGACACAGAAGAGACAGCAGGAGAGAGTGAGAGAGAGATTTCAATCCGTTAAGCTCTGGGACAGCAGCAGATCCTCTTATGCAACAGTCCAACTCACAGGCAGCAGCACACATTCCCTTCCAGCATGCATTGCTGAACATGATACAAAGAACACAAGCAAATACAAACACCCCCCATTCCTTTCTCCTTTGGTCCACCGACTATCCTGGGTATCGTAAAGAGACCAATCTAAAAAAAATATATCTAAAGAAGAGCTTTTATAGCAGTGAAATGCTTCTAATGTGAAATATTGTGCACATAAACGTTTTCCTTCCTGGACTTGTTTTTTAGTGGCACAGAGAATTAAGTTAAAGTTTGCAAATTACAGCTAAGATTTGAATTATCTAGACCGGTTTTGTTGTCTTCTGCTGCCGGGTTTGGCTCATTCAGTGGTTTAATAAACCATAAAAATCAAAGATGTCCGATGAAAAATAAAATCAGCGAAGTAGTAAATATATTCTGCGCATTATGTCCATGAATAAATATTCAGCTGGTTTACATCTTTGACCAAAAAAAAACTAAACTAAAGTTTCCAAAGAGGAGAAAATCTGTTTTTGTTTTTCGTATTTTAGTCCACAACAAACGTTTCTTACGATCAGTCTAAAACTGAAAGACACAAGGAAGCCTGCAGGAAACCTTCTGTTGTAAGTAAAACACATAACAGCATGGGATTTGTGTCCTCTAAATGCTATTAAATTCTTGATGTCTACCTTTGAAAATGATGTGCTAATCCCCAAATGTAACCTCTTGCATAACGGCACATCTCAGAGGGGATTTCAGCTGAAAGATGGACTCAGACTGATTTGGAACAGAGTGGAGCAAATGGACAGTGCTATTATTGATTCAGTGCTCGCCTATGAGGAGACACACGAGGCAGAATGCACAGTTCACCGGTTACAAACTACTTCAAGATGTTTTATTGCACAGCTGGAGGTCGAATGCAATCTTTATCAAAAGATGCATTTGTTTGTTTTTAGTAAAGCTTCATTCTGGGTTGTTTTAGAAGGCTTGCAATTATTCAGTCACAAATCTTTAACTGTGGATTCACTTCATTCTGGTGAATTTGCAGCTTTTTTTTTCCTGCAAAGCGGTTTCAGGGCTGGTTAACAGCTTCTGATTCAATGCAAATCAGTTCTTGGTGTTTGGGCTGCCAAAGACTCGGGTTCCAGATACGACCAAGCCATGTGCTGGTTTCGAACCAACAACAGCTTAATAAATCAGCGGATAAAGGCAAGATTACTGCAATCACCAAGAGCTAAAATCTTCTAATCATTATTTAAAAAAAGCTAGTGACATGTCACGTTAAAGCAGGGGTTCCCAACCATGGTCCCTGAGGAACACCGTCCCACATGCTTTTGTTGTTTCTCTGCTCTGACACCTGCTTTTAATAAATGGGTGATTTACAGGCTTTTGCAGAACAGGAGGAAGTAATTAAATCACCGAATCAGGTGTGATGGACGAGAGAAACAACTAAAACATGCAGGATGGTGTTCCTCAAGGACCAGGGTTGGGAACCATTGATTTAAAGGACTAAACAATGAATTCCTATCACCATATCATGAGATGTGCTGAGGATGACTATCCATCGATTTTTTTTTTTGTTTAGTACCTGTAAAATTGACTGAGTTATAGCAATCTTTGTATTTTCTATGGCTATGACGGCTATTTTGAAGTCCAAGAGGTAATCACTTGGAAGAAGTATAATTGCTCTTTCTTAAAAGCTTCATTAAAATCCATCTGGTGGTTCATGTAGTAATTTGGAAAAAGACACAAACAGATAGGCAAAAACATATTAGTGTGCCTTTGTCTTTTGGCTGGGGGTAATAAATATTAGGGACTATAGCGCAGTAGTTTTATATCCACTGCTGATGGGTATAGAGATGGCAACTATCGGTAGTTACTAATTCATTCATTCAACCAACCTTTATTTAAACTGATAAGTCTCATTGAGCCACGAGGACTCATTTACAAGAGAGAGCTAGTTAATTAAGTATCAGTATAAACTTGTTTCCAGCAGATGCCGTTTTGTTCCATCCCTCATGTGGCTTCATTTTATACCAGCTATTTCAGCAGAACATGACTGAACATGTATCAGTCAGTGCAGCTAGATCATGAATTTCTGGTATTGTGTCTGTAACTTAGTCACGTCTTCTCCACCCATCTCCAGCAGATAATTTCCACACATCGTCTTCTCTGTTGAACTGGTCATGTGTTGCACAAGTGTTAAACATCTAATTAACCATGGTTAAACATCACCTACAGCAGTGAATGTTAGGAGTTAAATTTCATTCAACCTTTATTTATACAGGTTAGTCACACTGAGCCTTGAGGACTCATTTACAAGAGAGACCTGAAACTAAATGTAAAAAGTGATGTAGAATCAGAAGACTGCAGAGAAAATTAGCTAGATTCTCTGTGGTGTTTCTGTTTCAGACTTCCTTCCGTCAAAAACAGACCAGCCATGTAATTTCAGCAACGTTGGGGTGCCAAGATGTTTCTGGAGCGTGTTGTGGTGCCTCTACCGGAAACACAAGCACTGATTAGCCAGACCACCAATCAAGTCAGGTGACTGAGTTGGAACCTGTTGAATCCGGTACAAACAAGTGGTCAGCACTTACAAAAAAAAAAACAGCTTCGTATGAAAAGTTGCATTTGTGTTTGAGCACTATATGGGACACTAACTGTAAATATAGCATTCCCATTAATAAAAGTTGGACATCTTACTATGTAGTGTGCAAGCGTGTCCCATGACACGTTGAAGTGGGGCAAAGCTTTCAGTGAAGCTTTAATTTTAAGCTCAAACAAGTCAACATCTCTACAACTCCTTCAGTTTTGTGAGTACCGTTTCTGTTTGAGCTGCCATAAACCAAGTCACCCTGCATTCCCTGCACAGCAGTTTACGCAGGATAAAACAAACACGTGTGGGGTTTTCTCAGCCATTCCTCAAACAGGTAAGTGTAACCAAGGCACCCGATGAACTGGGCCGAACTGCAGTAAGGTGCATCGTTTTGTTAAATTAAATATTAAGTTAGAAATTATTTTTAGTCATGACACCTGGGTCTTGAGGGGAGTACATTCACTATATGAGCTCTATGTTGATGATAAATGTGCCTCTTTTGAGCAGCTGGTACAGAAGTTTAATATTCACAAGGAAAAGTTTTTCAGATCTTTGCAGTTGAGCCATTTTGTGATGTTTTCTTTGTACCCCCTAAACATTTTGTAGCTAAGATTTCGGAATGCAGGTCTGATACTAAGATTGCCCTCAGCAAAATGTATACACTGCTCAGTTCATACCATGAGACCAGTTTGTACTCCCTTAAACTGAAATGGGAAACGGACCTGGAGGAATCCATATCAGACTCAATAGGGCGAAAGATCATTAAGAACTCGTCTTCAATTTGTCTGACATGTTGTAATTCAGGCAGCACGGTGGCGCAACTGGTAGAGCTGCTGCCTCTCAGCGAGCAGGTCCTTGGTTCAAACCCCGGTCCAGGGGCCTTTCTGGGTGGAGTTTGCATGTTCTCTCCGTGCATGCGTGGGTTTTCTCCGGGTGCTCCGGTTTCCTCCCACAGGCCAAAAAACATGCATGTTAGGCTGATT
>NC_056514.1:33336841-33345615 GCF_014905685.2 Nematolebias whitei | reverse complement strand
TTAATGTCCAGTTTAAAAATTATATACTTGTTCAACCCCTACTATACACACATCACCACTCATCTCACTGTTCGGGGTGGTCTGAGTGGATACGTCCTTCAGCAAGTACGAGAAGGATGTGATAGCTTTTGGCCAAACTTGTTTTGTGCAGTTGGGAGGACCCACACCCCCCCAGCATATGTTCATTGGATAAGAGAAGTGATGTATTATGTTAATTTGGAAAAAATCAGATATACCCTGAAGGGTTCTGTTAAAAGATTTTGGCAGCCTCTTATGTTGTATGTGGAAAACGTGTCAATGCCTGTTAAGTTTACTTGTGTGTGTGTGTGTGACTGAACCAGTGTGGGAGGGGAGGGGTGGGAAGGTTTTTTTGTTCTTTGTGTTCTCCTTTTTGTTTGTATGTTCAAAAAAATAAAAAATCAATCAAAAGACTTTGACTAAAAAGAAATTATTTTTAGTCAGGTTTATTAAGGTTGCAAATGAGTATACACTGAAGCCCCCCTACTATTCAGTTTTTAAAATTTGTATTGAACTTACTTTTTTTTTTTTAAGCGCAGCTTGATCTGGAATCCTGTGCTATGATCTTTACATTGTGCAATGGAAACAATTTGTTTAAAAAAAATCACTCAATGACAATCAATGGGATTGTGTTGAAAGAGAAGAGAGAACCCAACCTTCTTTGGAGCGCTATAGATCAGACACACTTTATAAAGTAGAAGCATCGTTCAAAGTTTAAGTGAGTCACAGAAAGTTGGACTTTACACGTCTGAACTGGCATTTTAATATCTTTTACAGCTTTAAACTATTGCAGATTTTTTTCATGGAATGTTGAACAAACAGTTGATGTCACACCCTAACTGGTAAAATGTCTACACCTTTGCAAACCAACTCCTCTTACTCACAGCTCTTTTTAGTACATATACAAACTATTTAAAAAAAAACATTCTGTGTCTTGTTTTCTGGCCATCATTAGCTTGACAGTCAGGGAGTGAGAGACATGGGTGTGTGGTTACCACGGTGACCATGATGAGCCGCTTGCAGCAGTTTTATGATTGTTTTGATCTTGGTTCTCCTTACATTTCTATTGCAGTTCTTCTATGTAGGCATTTCTGTTAGTTTAAATTAAAAAGTTCTGTTTGAATGTTTATTAGTAGCTGCGTTGGCACGCTTTCAAATTTTCTCCAGATGTTTTTTTTAGTTTTGCTGTACTACAGTTGTGTTTTAATCAGTATATTTATCAAGAACTCAGAAACTGAGAACTCCATAAAATATGTTTAGGAAGTTAAAAAAAAGATCTCCTTAGCAATGCTGAATTATTTTTCCTTTCCCTAAATAAGATTTTCTCTACTCCTTACAAACAAAGTTGGATAATCGAGTATTTAGAGAATAAGGAATTAGGAGTTTACCTAATGAGTTTCAGAAGACCAAAATAAAGCCAAACTGAGACGTGATGGGAAGTTAGGTTTCTGCTTGGAGCTCAGGTCCATGTTGAAAAAGTTGTTGATGACAGTCTACATAAAAAAAAATAATAATAAGACTGCATTCTTTTAGCGCCTCAGAACAACTAATCTGCAAATATCCCTACATCTTAATCAACTCAATTATAGCTGCAAGTACAAAAAGTACTTTTGTACTGATGTCTTCTGCATCTTTTTCAGACTTTAAAGCTGAAACTGGCAGGACAAAAGCTGAGTGTCGTCCTATGAAGAGGATTTAGCTGTTTACTGTGCCTGTCTAATGTACAAGGAGGATAAATGTAGCCCTTCACACCAATAAGATCAATTTTGTTTTAGCTGCTTTAAGAAGTATTGTTTTAGAAACACAAACTAGAAAACTGGATTTTCACGGCATTAGACATTTGATCGGATCATTCTGACCTAAAAACAATTTTTATTATGTTGTTGGTTGTAAGTTTAACAGACCAGAGACTAAAAATGGGCGAAATCATCAGTTATTTATTCATTCTCTGTAACTGATTAACCACCTAAACCGTGTTAGTGCCAATAAAATTACATGTACCATGATGGAAAGCCGCCTCCACCTCACCACCTTGTTAAATGGATTGTAACGTGACGGAGATTTCACCTGCGGTGTGTGTACAGACGCACACGTGTGCATGAGTTTCCCCCTGCCCTGACGACAAAAGGTGGGAGGAGGTAGAGCAGAAGAATCTAGTTTGCCTCATTAATCTTGTTAGTCCAATTAGGAGACTGATATAGCCAGGGAGACTTCTCAAAGTCTCGCACGGCGAACAGAACGCATGTGTGTTTCCTGCGACTTTTAAATTAACTTAACACATACTAGCTTAACTCTGTTGCGCTTGTTTTATTGTGATCGCTCTCTCACTAGACTGGTGGAATAAAAAGACCATATGCAGTAGCACAACGAAGCACTCAACCAGGCAGACAGGGCACTCAAAGCTTGCATTATCTCAATACTGTGTAGCTAACCCCCTCCCACTCTCCGTCCATCTAGCTCGCTATCGCCGTCCAACCAGACTGCCTTCTCTCTGTCTCTCTCAGGAGTGTTTAGTCTTAGTGACAGCCTCCCACATCCATCTGTCAAATGACAAATTTTGGCTTTGAGAGAGCTTGATCGCATTCGCACAATAACATGTGTGTGTGCTTGCCCCTGTTTCCGAGCAGCAACCGGAGCACACACGGGAGATACATGCTGAGTGAGACAGCATGCGAGTCGTGCATCTTTAATGTAACATCACAGTCGGCTAATAACGTAAGAGGAGATGAGCTGTGTGCTGGCGGGGGGAATCAAAAGGGAAGATGAATTCCCATTTAGTGTTTGAGTGCCAAAAACGAATGCTTGTCATCCGCCTGCCACGAGCGACGGGTTCAACATGTCTTCAGTGTGAACTGCACAGGAGAAGAATTTGATTTAGAATAGACATCCCCAATCAAATAAACCATTGAGCCCGTTTTTGTCAGCACAGAAAACTGAAACACTGAAGAGAAGTGTGTGATATCCAGATGGACTGGCAGACGGTCTGATGAGCAGCCTCTCAAGATCAGCCAGTCATCAACGCAGGATGAAAACAGCCTTCACAAGGATTCAAGCTGCACAAGGAAGTCCTGTCTGGAACTCAGAGCCTGGTGGAAAACATCTAAGTAAACATCATTGTTTCAATTTTTCGTCCTCCTGCCAAAGGCGCAAGTGGACGATAATGTTTTTTCTGTGCGTTACCAAAAATATATCGTAAACTAGTGGACAAATTTTAATGAAGCATACAAAAAATAATCATTGCATGTACGTCTACACTTGAATCAGCTAAAACTTAATTAGCCAACTCTCCTTAGGAACACAAAAATGTCTATAATTCAGTAGATATTGTGCAAAAATTAGGTGTGCGCAGAGTCATTCACAGCATGTACTCTGAGCGTGAGTGCACCATAAGGTTATTTTCAAGGTTTGATCAAAACAATCATTTTTCATCATAAAACGATCTTAGTTCAGCGCTCAGGCATGAAAAACAGCAGGCGAGATAAATTCCTTTATGGAATGCTAGATCTTTAATTATCAGGATGCTTTCTGCTCTTATGTAATTAAAATATCCGACAAAGGAGCTAATGTTCGGTGCTGAGGTACAAAAAAGTCTTATTTGTGAAGCTATTTAGTTTCTCTAGTTCACATTTGTAACATAATGTTAGAGTTATTAAAACAGCCTTATACTTAAGTGTTTAATTGTTGCAGCAAGGTCACACAAACAGGACAACTTTTCTCACAGCAGACAATCCATCATGTCTAAATTCATCCTTTTCAGTCCAGCGAGTTCAATAATCAGCTTGATGTGAGGTTTTTGTTTTGTTTGGTGGACAGAACTTGAGCATGGGTTTCTGTCATATCTTAATGTGCATAAAAAGGGACTCCTAAAAAGAGCAAACGCCCAACAACATATGTATAAAGTAATTAAACTGTTGAAAAGAACCCTTTAAGAATGATAATGTATTGATGGGGCTTACGTGTGCAAAAAAATGTTTAAAAATAACCAAACAAACAGAAAACAGTTTGGGACACAAATGCAACATTCCTCAGTTTGTTTTTCATTTTATGGCTCAAATAACAATTTTTTTACTTTTTAGTGAGGAAAATGTCCCCAATGTCATTTACACTGATGCCTTAGTAGCCTGATTTCAGCTTCAACTTCTGGATTTCTTTCTTGTGTTCACTTATAATATACTGTATGTCACTGAATATGAGCACAGATGTCAAAATATTTTCATTCATACGATCAAATTACCTGCAATTTACACTAAATAAGGTGGCTGCCTGATACCTGATACCTGATTCAGAGCACCAATAGCTCGCTAATCTGCGCTTACAAAGAAAAGCCACAAAACGTGTTTTCAAAGTGAAGAGCAGAAAGTGGCCGAGTTCATATAATCCAGATAGCTCATGAACACCAACTGCAGGTGAGGATCACTAGGAAAGTGTATAAATTGTATATTTTATATTGGCATAAACATAAAAACCGGAGTTTACTTTTCATCAACAAACCTGAGCAAAACTTCCCAACTTAAATAAATGTTATTTTCACTGCCACGCAGAGTTAGAGAAAGGATAAGTAATCACTATTTTGTTCTATTGTATTTGTAAAAAGTTACATATTATAAATAAAACACAAAATAATCTTGTTAGTTATTCATTAATTGGACATTGACATGTAGGCTGAATTAATGTACATAAAGATTCAATTTCACTGGGACTGAAGGTAATATTACATTTGCATATTACATTTTCTAACGGACTTAAAATTAAAGACCTACAGTATATTTGTCTGAAATGTTGCTTCATGGATAGAAAAGAAAATCTGTTCAAGGTCCACAAAGAAAGGGGGCAGTAAGTATTCATTTCTCCTGCTGTCCCTGAGCTCTCAAACATCTTCCCTTTCACTGAGAACATGCAGTAACCGCCCTGCAGCATGCACACAAATGGACACCAATGGCTGACCTGCTTTGGCATCAGTGGTTAAAGCTTCATGCTCGGTTTGATGTGTGTGTGAGTGAGTGCTTTGTCACTGTGACAACAGCGCATCTTAAATCCAGCTTGTCCTACTTAACCAGTGGGTCACCGAGGGGTCTAGCTCATAATGTCATTGTCTGATGACTCAAGGTCTTCGGGTCAGAACTAAAGTGAGTTGGGATGAAAATACGTCTGTGTCCATGGGGATAATCAGGGTCATGACAGCAAAAACAGGGAGAACAGGCAGACAATGGTGGTGGGACCATGCTGTCCCATATACGAAAGTATTATAATGCTAATGGTTTAGATTTTAAATCTAACTCAGTTGTAGTTGGAGGGGCGGGGCCTTGCAACACAGGAAACCATAGATGTTTATATGGATTCAAATGATAACTTATTTTTTGTGGAGGAGTTGTGCTTTAACAAACAGGGGTTTTAAAAAAGTGGTTGTTGCAACCTCTTCTTCTATTTTGGACTCCCAGGCTCTCAGTTCCCTCAAAGGATTGACACCAGCACTGACTCTTGACCCTTTTAGAGCAGTGACCCCTCACCTTTAGGATAAAAATATTTTGCAGCACTCCACTGCAAGAAAAGCTAGTGTTAGACATGTTGAATGCCGAATCAGCAATTAGGAACTGCTGAAATAAAGTTCAAGTTTACACTGACTAATGATTAACTGGAGACAAAAGATTTGCCACTGAATGTGGCAGGGAATTTAAATTAACTCATTTGTTTACTAAATTTAGCCACTTGATGGTGTAACAAGATTTAAAACCACCTGTTCGTATTCAAAATAACTCATGGGTACAAGTAACCATACCAAGCTTATAGACGTTGGAAATTGCTAAAAGCTGCAAAGTGCAAACTGAACTTTAAACTAAAACAAAATAAAAACTAAGAAAACTACCTGTACCAATTCATTGTTCATGAATTAGTTTGAATCGTTCAATCTTCACCCCCCTAAAGGCTTCACATTTTGTCTTACAAAGATAAAATTAAAATGCACTGAAACATGTTAAAGTCATAATTTTACATAGTCGCTAGGCACTAATCACAACCTTTCAGTTGCACGTAATTTCAGTTAACAAGTAACTAGGGGGAGCTAGACCTGGACAAATACACATCTTCGGTCCTTGGATGCATTAGCAAGTGTGCTCATGATGTCACCACTACCAGGACTGTGAAGTGCTACCAGAACCAGAAACCCTGGCTGAATGCAGAGGTCCGCTGTTACATGTCTGGAGGACTTTGGGTTTTTTTTCCCCTCTTGTTTCTCTGATTGCTCCTCAGGTGCAGAATGCAGCTGGTGCCAATTTGGAGATTTGAATGCTGATTGGTTTGAGAGTTGGGCAGGACCAATCAGGACTCAGAACTGCCCTATAAAGGAAGCTCTTCTGTGCTGTTTGTTTTTTTGGTTGACTTCCCTCCATGCTGTCTTGTTTGGCACACCTGTGTTGCTGTCTGGAGCAGTGTTCATTGCATAAGGTTTGTGGTGGGAGTTGGAGGACTAGGTAAGTTTGGGGTACCCTATACGCTTCCACACTTAGGTAAAAAGTTCTGTTAAACACACTAGATAAGTAGGTTGGTGCCACCCTTGTAATTTTTGGTGAACTCTTTGTTTAGATAAGCAGGTCAGGGTATTCATTTCATTGTTTTCCATCTAGAGTAGATGTTAGTTGGGCCCTGTTTTGTTTTGTTTTTCTTTGATTTGGCACTAACCTAACTGTCCCTTTCTCCCCCACAGCTTTCTTTTTTTTGGAGATTTAAAAAGACCTTGAAGAACAAAACGATAAAAGCTCTTTCACTTTTACAAGGACTCTGTCTATTTATTGTGGTTGTCATGTTCATGCTCCCCTTCCTCCAACAAGGGGGGGGGGGGTAACATCCGCACCTTGCTGGAAGCCAGGGACACTGCCTTCAGGTCTGGCAACTCACAGGAGCTGAGAAGGACAAGAAAAGAACTAGCTGATGGTATTAAAATGGCCAAAGCCACATATGCACAGAAGATCCAGAGACATTTCTTCTCACAAGACCCATGCAGAGGTGCATTAAGTGCATAACAAACTATAAAGACAGAGGTGCACAGTACCCTAGGGACTCATTACTGCTTGATGCCGTCAACAAGTTCTATGCATGCTTTGAAAACCCGAACAGACCACCCAGCACCAGACTCGCCTCACCACCTGGAGCAGAAGGACTCCTACGTCCGTATGTTCTTTGTGGACTTCACATCTGTCTTCAACACCATGATTACTCACACCCTGATAGACAAACTAATCACAATAGGACTAAGCCCCTCCCTATGCAACTGGGTCCTGGACTTCTTAACAAACAGACCGCGGTCTGTGAGGAGCTACAACTTCTCCATCATAACTCTCAGCACTGGCTCCCCCCAGGGCTGTGTGCTGAGCCCCCTCCTGTTCCCTCTGCTCACATGACTGTGCACCTACCCTTCCAGGCTGTCATATTGTAAAGTTTGTGGACAATACAGCGGTGGTTGGATGCATCACAAACGAGTCCAGCTACAGACAGGAGGTGGAACACCTGGAGAGCTGGTGTAGGAAGAACAACCTTCACATCAATGTGAAGACCAAGGAGATGGTCGTGGACTTCAGACGGAACAAACACACCTAACCCCCAAGAGGATCTGCGGTGGAAGTGGTCTCCAACTACAAGTACTTGGGGTGCACCTTAATGGCAACCTCAGCTGGAGCAACACCACCACCAGCCTGATCAAGAAAGCTCATCAGAGACTCTACTTCCTCAGGCGGCTGAGACGAGCTAGTCTGAGAAGCTCAGTCCTCACCTCCTTCTACAGGTGTGCAGTGGAGAGCATCCTGTGCTCCAGCATCAACGTGTGGCATGGAGGCTGCACAGCTGCAGAAAGAAAAGCTTTGCAGAGAGTGGTGAAGGCTGCACATAAGTCTGTTGGAGTCAGTCTCCCCACCATCACAGACATCTACACCTCTAGATGCAGGAAGAGAGCCAACTGCATCATGAAGGACCCCACTCACCCAGCACACACACTTTTTGCCCCACTCCCCTCAGGCAGGAGGTTGAGGAGCATTAAGTGTAGAACCACTAGACTGAGGAAAAGCTTCTACCCTGAAGCTGTTAGACTCATGAATCCCTAGTCAGGATTATCACTGTGAAAAAAAAAAGATCACTGTAATGCCACTTGATTGATATGTGCTGCTGACTATCCATGCTGCTGATTTATTTCATGCTGCTGTATTCATTCGTATTCATCTGCTCACAGACTCATGTTCGTGCTGCTGTTCGGCGTATTATTTTTGTACTATTGTTTAGTGTATTCTTAATTCATATCTTAGATCTTATTACTATTTTTCTTTTACAATTGTGACCCTGTGTACACAATTTTGTTCCACCACATGTGCCACATGTGATGAGAATGACAATAAAGAAACCTTTACCTTGAACTTCTGGCTGTTTTTAGGAGCAATGAGTGCGAGAGTGTGTCTGTGCCGAAGTGTCAAACTGGCTGACATCTGATGTGACCTGTGTCCCTGAGAAAAAACTCAAATTCCCCAGAGCTTCCCTCATCTTCCAGCACAGCATATTTACATGTACACAGAGGTTACTTCTACACCTCATCTCCAGCTTTCTTTAATTCATCACTATTTCTTTCCTACCTTCCATTCATTCCAGTTGTTTCCCTTTTAGCTGCAAATCTTCCTCCAGTTTATTTGAAAAACAACATTTTTTTGTTGTTTTTACTCAGACATATAATTTTACTTCCATTACCACTACACACATTTAGGATTATACACATGCATTGT
>NC_056514.1:33331656-33336741 GCF_014905685.2 Nematolebias whitei | reverse complement strand
TGGTTGTCATGTTCATGCTCCCC
The DNA here is from genome assembly GCF_014905685.2 of Nematolebias whitei. Classification (NCBI taxonomy): domain Eukaryota; kingdom Metazoa; phylum Chordata; class Actinopteri; order Cyprinodontiformes; family Rivulidae; genus Nematolebias; species Nematolebias whitei. The sequence goes on along the minus strand of NC_056514.1, from coordinate 33,336,718 downwards.
TTCCTCCAACAAGGGGGGGGGGGGGGGGGGGGCGTAACATCCGCACCTTGCTGGAAGCCAGGGACACTGCCTTCAGGTCTGGCAACTCACAGGAGCTGAGAAGGACAAAAGAACTAGCTGATGGTATTAAAATGGCCAAAGCCACATATGCACAGAATATGAAGACATTTCTCCTCACAAGACCCATGCAGAGGTGCATTAAGTGCATAACAAACTATAAAGACAGAGGTACACAGTACCCTAGGGACTCATTACTGCTTGATGCCCTCAACAAGTTCTATGCATGCTTTTGAAGACCCGAACAGACCACCCAGCACCAGACTCGCCTCACCACCTGGAGCAGAAGGACTCTTACGTCCATATGTTGTGGACTTCACATCGGTCTTCAACACCATGATTACTCACACCCTGATAGACAAACTAATCACAATAGGACTAAGCCCCTCCCTATGCAACTGGGTCCTGGACTTCTTAACAAACAGACCGCGGTCTGTGAGGAGCTACAACTTCTCCATCAAAACTCTAAGCACTGGCTCCCCCCAGGGCTGTGTGCTGAGCCCCCTCCTGTTCCCTCTGCTCACATGACTGTGCACCAGGCTGTCATATTGTAAAGTTTGTGGACAATACAGCGATGGTTGGATGCATCACTAACAACTAGTCCAGCTACAGACAGGAGGTGGAACACCTGGAGAGCTGGTGCAGGAAGAACAACCTTCACATTGATGTGAAGAAGACCAAGGAGATGGTCGTGGACTTCAGACGGAACAAACACACCTAACCCCCAAGAGGCTCTGCGGTGGAAGTGGTCTCCAACTACAAGTACTTGGGTGAGCACTTGAATGACAACCTCAGCTGGAGCAACAACTCCACCAGCCTGATCAAGAAAGCTCATCGGAGACTCTACTTCCTCAGGCGGCTGAGACGAGCTGGTCTGAGAAGCTCAGTCCTCACCACCTTCTACAGGTGTGCAGTGGAGAGCATCCTGTGCTCCAGCATCAATGTGTGGCATGGAGGCTGCACAGCTGCAGAAAGAAAAGCTTTGCAGAGAGTGATGAAGGCTGCACAGAAGTCTGTTGGAGTCCGCCTCCCCACCATCACAGACATTTACACCTCTAGATGCAGGAAGAGAGCCAACTGCATCATGAAGGACCCCACTCACCCAGCACACATTTTTTACCCCACTCCCCTCAGGCAGGAGGTTGAGGAGCATTAAGTGTAGAACCACTAGACTGAGGAACAGCTTCTACCCTGAAGCTGTTGAGACTCATGAATCCCTAGTCAGGATTATCACTGTGAAAAAAAAAGATCACTGTAATGCCACTTGATTGATATGTGCTGCTGATTTATTTCATGCTGCTGTATTCATTCGTATTCATCTGCTCACAGACTCATGTTCGTGCTGCTGCTGTTCGGCGTATTATTTTTGTACTATTGTTTAGTGTATTCTTAATTCATATCTTAGATCTTATTACTAATTTTCTTTTACAATTGTGACCCTGTGTACACAATTTTGTTCCACCACATGTGCCACATGTGATGAGAATGACAATAAAGAAACCTTTACCTTGAACTTCTGGCTGTTTTTAGGAGCAATGAGTGCGAGAGTGTGTCTGTGCCGAAGTGTAAAACTGGCTGACATCTGATGTGACCTGTGTCCCTGAGAAAAAACTCAAATTCCCCAGAGCTTTCCTCATCTTCCAGCACAGCATATTTACATGTACACAGAAGTTACTTCTACACCTCATCTCCAGCTTTCTTTAATTCATCACTATTTCTTTCCTACCTTCCATTCATTCCAGTTGTTTCCCTTTTAGCTGCAAATCTTCCTCCAGTTTATTTGAAAAACAACATTTTTTTGTTGTTTTTACTCAGACATATAATTTTACTTCCATTACCACTACACACATTTAGGATTATACACATGCATTGTAAAAAAAAAAAAAAAAAAAAAGTTAATATAGATATTTACACGTTTTGTAACAGTCTGCAGGATGAAGTCTCCTGTGTAAGATTAACCAAACTTCATGCGTATGGAGCGCTGCAAGATTTTGATTAAAAAATATGAGTTCAGTGAGGAAAATTTATATTTATTTTATTCAAAGTCTAGTTAAAATGGTCAAATTTGAAGAATTAATGGGACTGCTCCAGCAATCTGTGTCCTTTTTTGTTTTCTTTTACCAGCACATAGTAGTGACACACCAAGTTGTTTTTAACCGTCAGTGTACTTATATTTATATATATATATATATATAAATATATCACCTACCATGCCCCCTCAAGAAATAAAAGAACTTGGGTGTTCCTGTGCCTGTTTCTGGTGTTGTAGTTTATTTTGAAAGGATTACTAAGTGGAAACTACCATGAGTGAGCTGCGCCTTTTCTGCCAGAATATGTGCGCACTCCTCCACGCTGATTAACTGAACAGATGAAAATTAAGTTTGCAGGATTTGCAGCACTGACCACACTTCTCTGTACTCGAAGCCTGTTTTATTGGAGGGTTTTGAGTGGCAGGATTTGGGATAAGTCGACTTTTATTCACTGCAAGTCTTCATCCCAACCATATAGATGGTCATTTATTAAAACAAAACTTGAAACATGCAATGCTCCTAAATCACAAAGCAGCTGCTTAAATTAGCTCTTATTCAGACTGATTTCTGCGCTTTCAAACTGTTGTTGTCCAAATTTAATTAGCCCTGAAAGAGTAAAGCACAAAAAATAAGAAGTGTATACGAGAAGGCTGAATTGCTGAAAGTTGGTTTAGTGTTTAGAGCGGAGGCTGGTAGCTGGACAGGGGACAGAACAAAATTGTGCATAAAATATTTGAAGAACAATCAAATGACTACCAACAAATTCAATCCATACACCCTTTTTATTTACCCACTGAATGCAAAAATCTTGAAATTGTCCATCCCTAAAATAATAACTCAATACACTCAATAGACCTCACATTAAAAAAAATACTCAATTAACCGTTTTGTACCTGTAGCTCTGTTAAATGAATGCGGTGGAAGAGAAGAGCTTAACCTTGTCTCTAATTTAGGCAAAATGCAAATAAACACATAACATTCTGAGCCATATAGATCAGCTGGTCATCTAAAGCAATTAATTCAACACGTTGTATTTATGTAATCACTTTTTCATTATGTCCTATTTAAACTTTTGTCTTTCCGTTGAAGTTAGACTTTTAAATGCTCCAACTACAGACATCAAAACCTGCTGTTTTTTTTATTATTTCCACCCAGCAGACATGTTGGCACAGTTCTGCTGCTACGCTCTGGAGCAGCTGTATAATGGCACAGCTGACCTAAAACAACAAAACTTCCTTGAACCCTATAGTGATACTTGAGATTAGACAAGGACATCCTCACATTAAAAAAAAAACTATGCTGCGTGAAAAAAATGGCGCTTGTTGGACAAAACGTTTCTACACTGATGAATGGTTTAAGAGACCACCTGAAGGAACAGAGATGTAAATATCTGCGTAAAGCCTGTTTAAACCTGTCCAAACTCGAATTTATTGAGCACACGACAGAATGCTGCTACGTTGTAGTTAGGTGGGTATCCACATGCATCATCTCCACCTTTATGCTGGTGAGTGAAGTGGAATTTCCATTGTTGAGCAGCAACAGAGGACAAAGAAACCTTGAAAGTTGGGGGTTTTTTTACACCCTTGAGTTTAAATTATTCAGATTTCTTCAAGAAAAGAACCAATTCTGCTTTCTTTTGCCCTCCGTCTCCCACCATCTCTCACCTACCCATCCCTCTCTCTGGTGTGTCTGTGGGTGAGAGACGGTTACCAAGGGGACGGACTGTTGCCGTCACCATGGGGATGGGCTCCGCCGAGCATCTCAATTACTGAGTGGGACAATTAATAAGCATCAAAGCCTGGTTAATATTTCACCAGCGACTCGAAGCAGGAACCAGCACTTGGGTCCACAGGAGATGAAAAGGTGTGGTGGGAGACAAAAGAGAACGGGAAGAGGACGAGGATAACAGCGCTGAGACGAGAGCGACGGAGAAAGATGACAAGATGAGATGCAAGAGGCACCTTAAGGGCAGAGGAAGTGAAGAAGACAAATCTGAGGTGCTCAAGCTTCAGCCTTTGTCTGTACAGCAGGAAGTGAAGTATGAAGCACGACTCTGTCCACAATCATTAGTGTAAGGTGCGCAATGTAGTTAGCTTAAAATGGACTGAAAATCTCACACCGTGAAAAGTAGAACTGATGACAACTAACTCAGCAGAAATCAGTGGTAAATGTCCGTCTAATGATTACCGGCTGCAAGTTTTACTAAAACTTTCCCTTTGGTTCATGAAATATTTTGGTAGAAGATAATAAAAATGTTGTTGGCCACCTTCATGAGCGATACAAATGACAATAAAGAGCAGCAACAGTGCCAAAAACTTGTCATAGAAATTGAAGGTTATATACAAGATTTAGATTGAGATGTGCTATTTTATATGAAGTTCTGTACGGTTTTGAATTTTGTTTTGCTGCATCATTTACTTCTCCTGTGGGTTTATTTATTAACCCCCAGTTTGAACACAAAGCTCCGTCAACTGCACACATACTTTCCGCCTCAGCTCTGTGACTACCTCATTCTTTGCAGAGAGGAGAATCAAAGACAAACCGACTTCATAAGCCAAATAAATAATATGTTTTAGAACTGATGTTTAGACGGGACAAATTCACAGGAGATACTATCATCTATCTTCTGAAGAGAATGGTTATTGTCAGTATTTTAACAAGTAGCAATTTGTTAAACAGAAAAGCAATTAAAAGTTCAAGCAATAACACCAAAAATAGTCCATTCATCCAGTGATGATATTTACTGTGCATAAACACTTGGATTTCAAAAGACAGGACATTATCAGCTAATAATATGCTCCTATTGGCACAACTGAGCACAACTAAGCTGGAAAATAATAATAATAAATTACAATGAGACTGTAAGCGAAATGTCCTTTTCCATTTGTAGAATTGAGATTAAATGAGTTTAAAGACAATAAAAAGTGCAATTATTCTTGAAGTCAAAGTGCTTCATGATGACTAAAATATCCTAA
>NC_056514.1:33331258-33331556 GCF_014905685.2 Nematolebias whitei | reverse complement strand
AATTATTCTTGAAGTCAAAGTGCTTCATGATGACTAAAATATCCTAATTTAGCTTTTTAATCAATCTACTGTGCAGTGTGCATCTAAAGATTATTTACATTAAAAAAAAATCTATATTACTATGATAAACTGTAACTTGTGTTCTAAGATCTTCAACTTCCTCTATCCACTATTTTTCTGTTTAAGCCAAAATGACGTGAGAAAACTAACTTCGGAGGAATTTAGAGTTTTGAGAGGTGTTGCAAGTTCTCCTCTGGCAAACAGAGGAGAACTTGTCCCAAGGGAAATAAAAACTTTA
>NC_056514.1:33330384-33331158 GCF_014905685.2 Nematolebias whitei | reverse complement strand
ATAATTTACTGCTTCTGCTGAACTGGAGAGGTTAAGGCTCCATTTTAAGCTGACCAGTAATTCCTTTTCAGATTTAAAAATCTGTCCCTTTAGCAAAAATTCACACATGGGATATGTAACCGCAATGGTTTCATCAGTCTTTTAAAGCAGCAGCCCTTCAGTTACGTTTCTGTTAATGCTCATCATGCTTCATTCACTCAGAGCCAAAGTGCATACATCTTATCACGAGAATTTAGATCAAAACAGTAGCTTGTAATGTAAAAGTCATTATAACAGAGTCTCAGGTTTCATACTAGCAGGACGAGCATACAGTGGCTGCAAGATACAGTGAATAAAAATAGCTGAAAATATAAATTTTCTGCACATTTTCAGTGCTGTAGCCATGAGAGTTTACTTAATATGGCTGTCAGTTTTAGAAAAAGTAAAGTTTTTATTTCCCTTGGGACAAGTTCTCCTCTGTTTGCCAGAGGAGAACTTGCAACACCTCTCAAAACTCTAAATTCCTCCGAAGTTAGTTTTCTCACGTCATTTTGCCATTAAAAGAAAAAACAAAACCAAACGATGAATCTAACAAACGGGCTGTGTTGGCTTAAACAGAAAAATAGTGGATAGAGGAAGTTGAAGATCTTAGAACACAAGCTGCAGTTTATCATAGTAATATAGATTTTTTTTTAATGTAAATAATCTTTAGATGCACACTGCACAGTAGATTGATTAAAAAGCTAAGTTAGGATATTTTAGTCATCATGAAGCACTTTGACTTCAAGAATAATT
>NC_056514.1:33329239-33330284 GCF_014905685.2 Nematolebias whitei | reverse complement strand
TAGATAGATAGACAGACAGACAGACAGACAGACAGACAGACAGACAGACAGACAGACAGACAGACAGACAGACAGACAGACAGACAGACAGACAGACAGACAGACAGACAGACAGACAGACATATGAAAGGTGGTGTTTTTGTATGACAACCCAGTGACAATGATGTCTGCAGCGCCAGCACAACTTTATGACATCACGTGCGCACCTACCTGATCTGATCACGACGGGAGAAGAAGCGCAAATGTCGGTGGTGTGGAAGTTTTTTAAAGTGTCAGAAACAGATAGCAGAACTGCTATTTGCAATGACTGCTCAGGGTCAGTGATGCGAGGAGGACCGAAAACGAAGTCCTACAACACTTTGAACCTAATTAACCATCTCAAGAGCCACCATTCTGACCATTACGATGAGTTCGTGGTGACCACAAAGGAAAGCGAGAGAGCGGTCAACCGTGGAGAAACAAAACCTCACCAGCAGTCTACAAGCTTTGGACAAAGCAAGGAAATAAGTCGCAACCACCCGAGGGAAAAACATCACTGATGGAGCGTATTGCTCTGGTTAACCAACCGTTTTCATTCATTGAGGATGTCAGATTCCGAAGATTTTTGGGCTACGTTGAGCCTCGCTACATCGTCCCCAGTCTGAGATGTTTTTCCGACGTTGCCTTGCCCGAGTTACAAGCCATCATTTATGATGTAATTCAGAAGCTAATAGCCGAAAGCACTTGAGTGAGTTTTACCATAGACATTTGGACGTCAAGTGTTAGCCCAGTTAGCATGATTAGTCTTACAGCACAATGGATAGATAAAAACTTTGAATTTAAAAAGGCTGTCCTTCATGCACAAGAGTGCAGAGGATCCCACACTGCACACACTAGGAAAAAAATATTGGTATTGGTATCGGTATCGGTTATCAGCCAAATAAATTTTAACTTATTGGCATATCGGATATCAGCCAAAAATCCAATATTGTGCATCCCTAATTACAATGATTTTTTTATATAGTAAATTGTCTATATCTTCTGTATTTTGCTTCCAAATATCATG
>NC_056514.1:33328061-33329139 GCF_014905685.2 Nematolebias whitei | reverse complement strand
ATAGATAGATAGATAGATAGATAGATAGATAGATAGATAGATAGATAGATAGATAGATAGATAGATAGATAGATAGATAGATAGATAGATAGATAGATAGATAGATAGATAGATACGGACGGACGGACGGACGGACGGACAGACAGACATATGAAAGGTGGTGTTTTTGTATGACAACCCAGTGACAATGATGTCTGCAGCGCCAGCACAACTTTATGACATCACGTGCGCACCTACCTGATCTGATCACGACGGGAGAAGAAGCGCAAATGTCGGTGGTGTGGAAGTTTTTTAAAGTGTCAGAAACTGATAGCAGAACTGCTATTTGCAATGACTGCTCAGGGTCAGTGATGCGAGGAGGACCGAAAACGAAGTCCTACAACACTTTGAACCTAATTAACCATCTCAAGAGCCACCATTCTGACCATTACGATGAGTTTGTGGTGACCACAAAGGAAAGCGAGAGAGCGGTCAACCGTGGAAAAACAAAACCTCACCAGCAGTCTACAAGCTTTGGACAAAGCAAGGAAATAAGTCGCAACCACCCGAGGGAAAAACATCACTCCGAAACTGATGGTGTATTGCTCTGGATAACCAACCGTTTTCATTCATTGAGGATGTCAGATTCCGAAGATTTTTGGGCTACGTTGAGCCTCGCTACATCGTCCCCAGTCTGAGATGTTTTTCCGACGTAGCCTTGCCCGAGTTACAAGCCATCATTTATGATGTAATTCAGAAGCTAATAGCCGAAAGCACTTGGGTGAGTTTTACCACAGACATTTGGACGTCAAGTGTTAGCCCAGTTAGCATGATTAGTCTTACAGCACAATGGATAGATAAAAACTTTGAATTTAAAAAGGCTGTCCTTCATGCACAAGAGTGCAGAGGATCCCACACTGCACACACTAGGAAAAAAATATTGGTATTGATATTGGTATCGGTTATCAGCCAAATAAATTTTAACTTATTGGCATATCGGATATCAGCCAAAAATCCAATATTGTGCATCCCTAATTACAATGATTTTTTTGTATAGTAAATTGTCTATATCTTCTGTATTTTGCTTCCAAATATCATG
>NC_056514.1:33324289-33327961 GCF_014905685.2 Nematolebias whitei | reverse complement strand
TATAGTAAATTGTCTATATCTTCTGTATTTTGCTTCCAAATATCATGCACTGAACATGTACATGATTTATTTAATCCCCAGCAAATAGAAAGACTCTTAACAGCAGGTCATAATTTTGTGCATCCAGAAACAGTTTGAAACTATTTGATGCCAGAAAAAAATGTATGAGTTATGAAAAGACTCTTTTGTTTTAATCATCAAAATATGTCTTGTAGATATAATTTAGGATTTGAGGAAAACGGACTCAATTTTGGCACGAATGAGCGAAGATTTAAAAAGAAAAGCGTGACTGATCTGACTCAGACAACCTATTAACTTCTGCCTGATGTTCCTCATCGAGTCTGAAATCCACATCCTTTCCTCCGCACCGAGGAGCGAAACGTAAACGAAGGTAAGAGCATCAGGAGGAAGCAGATAAAAGAAGATTTTAAGGCATATAAGTGAGGCAGGAAAGGGGAGAAGACGGTCGGACGAAAGGAGCAGGAGGAGGGAGGAAAATTGTTTGTAAGATGAGAAAGAATTTACTGCTGGGGAGGGGAGGATGGGGGAGACACGGGAGGCATGAGTGGTGAGTAATAAAGAAACGCAGAGAGGAGAGAAGTTGGAGGGACTGCGTCGCTCTGAGGCAGATGTACTGAAGTGCTGGCTGGCTGATCAATAGGATGTGGTCAATCAACAGGGTGATCTATACTCCCTGACCTTACTTTAAACGGCTAAGAGACGAGGCATCTGTGTGGGTGCCTATTTATATAATCTTACGTATGCTGACACGGCACATGGTTACGCAAATATCCATCAATTTGACTCCTTCTTCCTTTACTGCTTTAGAGCAGTTGGACTTGCACGCTATTGTCTTCAAAAACATCCCTGCAGCAGAGCTTGGAATAAGATTGTTTTACAGTATGGCACTATGAAAATACACTCCCAGATTAAGATTATTTTGGTCGCGTTAATCCAGTTGAAAGTGACATTTGTAATAAATTTGGTGTTATTGTGCAACAAAAAGGCAATTAGACTCACAACAACAAAAAAGTGCAGTGGGTGTAAATAAGTTTGTTTTTTTTAAAACACCTGATAGTTGTTTTTTCTTTTGCGTACTGGTTGAACAGGGTAAAAGTGGTAGAACCACAAACTGGAAAATAGTTAGCCGTATTTTAACGTAATCCAGCAAAGTTCAGTCAGGTCATCTGGACAGTTTCCTTTTCTTTTGTTGAAACATTTCGTCCTTCATCCAAAGGACTTGGTCAGTCCGAGGAGCCACAATAAACTCAGTCCCACAAGCTGTATACTCACATAGTGGGCCAACCAGTTTGATTGTGATAAGATGGTTTCTGGATCCCACCCTCCCCACTGTCAACTCCTATGAAGCAACCATAGCCAAAGTGGTTCAAAACATCAAGGTTCACGGAGGACTGTGAACTTGCAAGGTTCATCAAAATCCAACAAAGTTAAGTCAGGTTGACGAAGTCCTTTGGATGAAGGACAAAACGTTTCAACAAAAAGAAACTGTTCACATGACCTGATTCAACCTTGTTGGATTTTTTTACCTGGAATGTTGAAGATGAACTTTGAAACTAGAGCTGGACAATAACTCGATGTCGATATATGTCACAATATTCAGTAACGGTGATATGAGTTTTAAGCACATTTTCGATATTTCAATATGATTACAATGTTTCTCTGACACATTTCTTTTTCTGTCCGGGTTGAAACTGAAGCGGCCGCTTCAGTTTCAACCCGGACAGAAAAAAGGTGCGACACAACTACGTTAAGTGTGTGGTGACGTAAATGTTACGCAGAGCTCGAAAACCCAGCATTTTTAAAACTTTATAACGGCAGCATTTGTTTTTGTTGTATTTAATATTAATATTAATTAAAAAGGCACCGCCTAAACCAACACCGTGGTACTATGAGAAGGTGCAGACGATTCCTCGCCTGCTGGCCGATGACAGAATTCTGAAGGAGCTGGACCAAACGGACTCACTTTACACAATCCGAGTCTGACCAGTGAAGGGAAGGTGGCCTCAACTCAGCCAGAATGCTGAGTGTTTTGTGATTTCACCATTTTGACTCATTTGGGGTAAGTTTCCGGCGGCTGTACAGTACTACGATGACCCACCCATGTGGAGGTGGCACTCAGTTGTATGGAAAAGTACTGAGACCATGTCGAGCCAAGTCAGGTCAAATTATGATGAGACTGGTAAAAAATAAAATAAACTACAAACCCAACTACCCATAGCACTCAAATAGCCCCTCGCTAATTCACACCAGGCTACATTTGTCCAAGACTTATCCAAAGTGTCTGGTATATACCTATATGTGCCTTTATATATGCTTATTTGATTCCTATAATGTAAATGTACTGAAAACGCACTGACTTCAAAACCGAGGTACTTGCCTTAACAGCAATTTCCCTGTGCCATAGATTTACTTGTGTTCATTTATCACCACAGCCACAAGACATTTGAAGCGTGACAACCAACCCTTAAACGCACTCATGACCATCTATATTGCAGTTGTATTTTTGCAGGTGAAAATATGAAAGTTTTTCCTATAAATTCAGTTAAAATAGGCAGGATTAACATAAAGAATTGAGGTCAACAAGTCTGAGCAGAGCTCACAATCCGCTGCAACGCATGTTAAAAAAAAAAAGGCCAATAAAAAGCTGCCAAATCTAAAAAGCTACAAACAATCCCCATCCTCACTTTTTACTTGTCATTGACTGACGCTGCAGCTTCGTCAGACTTTAACAGTCAGAATCTGTGCTTAGCCCAAGAAGGAGGCGCGCAGCAAAAAGTCACAGGACTGAGCTAAAGTTCAGCTCCCATGACTGCATGATAGGATGCTTCTTCTCAGCTCTGCAACAAAAAAAAACAAAAAAGAAGTGCTTCTCCTACATTTTCTCGGTTGCCGTGGTAACGCATCCCGCAGCAGTCACGTCTTCAGCAGAAAACATTCGGCTTTGGCTCGATAATTTGATGAAGATTATTTATTTATTTATTTAAAACAGATTAATTATTCTACAATACTTTCACAAAGTTAAGAGGAAATACGAGTCGTCTTAGGGACGCACTGGTGTGAAAATCGTCTTTGGTTTTGTCTGAGTTTTATTTTTTTTTTCAGCTGATTGAACATCAGGATCAGGTTGTTCGGCACGAGTTATCTGTGAATGAATCCTGTTCATGTGATGTTAGTTATTTATACGCGTGAAGCTTTAATACTAAATAAAACATGCATATAAGTAAAAGTCTTTTAATCTAAACACTTTAAAATCTATTTAACTGATACGTAGAGTCCTCTTAAACACAAAATAATGAACAAGACTTTTACACAAATAATGCATTATTTATATTTATTGCATATTTATTAATGCATGCATTCTTACTTTATTCTGCACTATAAGTTATAACCTTCCATACTTTAGAGATAGCAGTTTGATTTTTTTACATAGCAACAATTTATTTTTCCTAGATATCAACAGAAGTGAGGTCTGCAGCAAAGGTGAAAGGAAAGGTGTTAAAGAGATGATGATAACGATAGAAAGGTGTTGAACTGAAGGTACAGAAATAAATGATAATAAAGGTGCTTATAAATGTGATTGAATTCCCAAATAATTGATAAATAAACACCCTAAAGTTGACAATGCCTGAGTATGTCATTGTTCTTTAAAAA
>NC_056514.1:33322946-33324189 GCF_014905685.2 Nematolebias whitei | reverse complement strand
AGCGTAGCAGCAGAACTGTGCCAACATGTCTGCTGGGTGGAAATAATTAAAAAAAAACAGCAGGTTTTGATGTCTGTAGTTGGAGCATTTAAAAGTCTAACTTCAACGGAAAGACAAAAGTTTAAATAGGACATAATGAAAAAGTGATTACATAAATACAATGTGTTAAATTTAGATGCTTTAGATGACCAGCTGATCTATATGGCTCAGAATGTTATGTGTTTATTTGCATTTTGCCTAAATTAGAGACAAGGTTAAGCTCTTCACTTCCACTGCATTCATTTAACAGAGCTACAGGTACAAAACGGTTAATTGAGGTTTTTTTTTTTAATGTGAGGTCTATTGAGTGTATTGAGTTATTATTTTTGGGATGGACAATTTCAAGATTTTTGCATTCAGTGGGTAAATAAAAAGGGTGTATGGATTGAATTTGTTGGTAGTCATTTAATTGTTCTTCAAATATTTTATGCACAATTTTGTTCTGTCCCCTGTCCAGCTACCAGCCTCTGCTCTAAACACTAAACCAACTTTCAGCAATTCAGCCTTCTCGTATACACTTCTTATTTTTTGTGCTTTACTCTTTTAGGGCTAATTAAATTTGGACAACAACAGTTTGAAAGCGCAGAAATAAGTCTGAATAAGAGCTAATTTAAGCAGCTGCTTTGTGATTTAGGAGCGTTGCATGTTTCAAGTTTTGTTTTAATAAATGACCATCTATATGGTTGGGATGAAGACTTGCAGTGAATAAAAGTTGACTTATCCCAAATCCTGCCACTCAAAACCCTCCAATAAAACAGGCTTCGAGTACAGAGAAGTGTGGTGCTGCAAATTCTGCAAACTTCATTTTCATCTGTTCAGTTAATCAGTGAGGAGGAGTGCGCACATATTCTGGCAGAAAAGGTGCAGCTCACTCATGGTAGTTTCCACTTAGTAATCCTTTCAAAATAAACTACAATACCAGAAACAGGCACAGGAACACCTGAGTTCTATTATTTCTTGAGGGGGCATGGTAGGTGATATATATATATATCAGAGTCAGAGTCAGAGTCAGAGTCAGAGTTTCTTTATTGTCATTCGCACCTCATGTGGTACATGTGGTGGAGCGAAATTATGTACACAGGGTCCCAGTTACATCCAACAATAAAATGTATAAGAAAAACAGTAATAACATCTAAGATATGAACTAAGAAAAACATCAACTAAATATACACTAAGCACTCATAACATAAAACATTGAACATCA
>NC_056514.1:33313795-33322846 GCF_014905685.2 Nematolebias whitei | reverse complement strand
TTATTTATATTTATTGCATATTTATTAATGCATGCATTCTTACTTTATTCTGCACTATAAGTTATAACCTTCCATACTTTAGAGATAGCAGTTTGATTTTTTTACATAGCAACAATTTATTTTTCCTAGATATCAACAGAAGTGAGGTCTGCAGCAAAGGTGAAAGGAAAGGTGTTAAAGAGATGATGATAACGATAGAAAGGTGTTGAACTGAAGGTACAGAAATAAATGATAATAAAGGTGCTTATAAATGTGATTGAATTCCCAAATAATTGATAAATAAACACCCTAAAGTTGACAATGCCTGAGTATGTCATTGTTCTTTAAAAATTGTTTTTAAAAATGCGCTTTTTTCAATTATCCAGGTAGTGAAATCAAAGAATTTCCACCTTATCTTAATCACCTGTAGTCACTGTAAGGACTAGTGTGTGTGGCAGCTGCAGAGTCAGCATATTCCCTGCAATTATAATAACTACGGTGGCCCTAAGGTGCAAATAAACAACATTCGAAAAAAACGGAATTACATTTAGCCAAAGCGAAAGGGGTTTTTTTTGTTTTTTTTAGTAACAGCATAAAACCGAACAACATACAGTACACACACAACAGAGGTACAGTTGGCAGGCTATCCTTTTTAACTATCCCTGTTGTGTGTTTGTACTGTATATTGTTCTGTTGTTCGGTTTTATGCTGTTAATAAAAATAAAAAATAAAAAAAACTTGTTTGGCTTAATGTAATTCCATTTTTTCTTATGTGATTGTTTTTTCAATGTAGTTTTGTTTTTTCAAATGTTGTGATTTTGTTGTGTTTTTTCAAATGTAATTCCGGGTTGTTGTTTTTTTTTCAAATGTTGTTCATTTACACCTTAGGGCCACCGTAAATAACTCATCAATATCAACACCGAATTTTTATGTTTTTATCTTCGTCTGAATTAGTTTTAACCTGTCGTGCAGAGTTCCTAGCTGCTGTAGTGGCGGATTATAAACGTTCTCAAAGGCCGGAGGCGTTAAAAATACAGTTCGGCAAGCTAGCTGACAATAAAAGGATGCCTGCAAGTTTTTTTTTTGTTGTTGTTGCGCTTCACAGCAGCAGCGGAGGAACGATGCAAAACCAGCGCGAGTTGATCTTCCGCTGCTCGATTCTGACGTTAAACGGTTTGTCCGTCTGCTCCGTTTTACAGCGAGTTAATGTTCGATGAAACTTTCAGACCAGAATCTGAGCCCGTGTTTGATGAATGGTAACACTTGACCGGTGTTGAGTTTTGTCTCCCGCCTGTCGAGATCCGATTCCCCTCCAGCTTGGTTCCATTTTCCTCTTAACTTCTAGTGTTTTAAGCAACGGTATTATGAGTAAAATGCCTCTAGTTGCTGTTTTGTCTGTTGCAACAGGAAACACCCTGAATACTTAGGTGATGAAACCAAACTTCACAACACCTGCGTGTGCTAATGTGCCTGTTTTAGTCACATTTGATTGGGTAGATAATGTTAACAGTAATTTTATTGGTGCTAAATCACATATGCCTACCTGGTATCACTTCCCAATCCCATAAATGCACTTTATTGTGTAATAAAAAGTTCAGTTTATACTTCATAATAGCGAAACATCTTCATCAGCTTATTCACTATGCTTACATGTAAATGAATAACATTTAAATCTGACCAGTTCATAAATAAAATAAGGATTTTGCTCCAGTTTGCTGCAGTTTTACCAATAACATCCTCACAACATATGCTGAGTGTTCAGTCTTTTTTTTATTTTGAAAGGCATAACATAATAAGAGCTTGATTTAGTTTATTTTTCAGAAGGGTGTTGTAGTTTTAAATATATGTTTTGTATTTTAATGTGCACGTATTTGCATTTTAATTTAGTATACAGGCTAAAAAAAATGTCAAAGTTGACTTTTAAAGATCAAATGAACTCAAATAAAATGGTTGTTTAATTTTTAGAAGAAAATTGGTGGGTTAGATGAATGGATCAGCCGCACTAGTGTCGGATTGTTAAGATTAGACGGAAGGAGTTATCTGATCTGTGCACCAGGAAATCAAACTAGTGCACCTCTAAATGCAAAATTTGAACTCTTAGTCAACAAAAAGCATGTACTTTGTGACTTGAGTTACAGTCTGCAGCCGAAGAACATACATTAAAAGACAAGGAAAGTGGTATGTTCCAGACTGCAGAACCATCTTCAGGTTAAAAGCTACTCATTGTCATAAAGACTTGTCCAACCAATAAATCCTAAAGTAAAATGTCAAGTCTGCTTCTTTTTTCCTCATATTAACAGTTAATGCGTCTTAAAACTGAAAATATGTAAGAAAAACTAGCTAATGTTAATGAGTTTACCTAAGGAAGTGAACAAAGTGGCTGAAAAAATGTAAACAACGACAACGTCCATGTAAGAGCTGTTTGGAATTAAGAAGTTCATACGTTTGTACGCTCAAATTCGTTGAGTAGAACATACAGAAAAGTGCTTTGTTTACGTTGAGTGCGTACCTGCATTTCAGAAATGTGCGCCAATATATCTGGACAATTACCGGAGTAAACACTTTAGTCTTTAGATCCTCCTGAACATAGGAGGATCTGCGTAGGAGGTGGTCTCCAGCTACAAGTCCTTGAGCGTGCACCTGAACAACAACACCACCAGCTCATCAGAGACTCTACTTCCTCAGGCGGCTGAGGCGAGCTGGTCTGGGAAGCTCAGTCCTCACCTCCTTCTACAGGTGTGCAGTGGAGAGCATCCTGTGCTCCAGCATCAACGTGTGGCATGGAGACTGCACAGCT
The DNA here is from genome assembly GCF_014905685.2 of Nematolebias whitei. Lineage (NCBI taxonomy): Eukaryota > Metazoa > Chordata > Actinopteri > Cyprinodontiformes > Rivulidae > Nematolebias > Nematolebias whitei. The sequence continues at coordinate 33,320,070 of NC_056514.1, read as the reverse complement.
GCAGAAAGAAAAGCTTTGCAGAGAGTGGTGAAGGCTGCACAGAAGATGTTGGAGTCAGCCTCCCCACCATCACAGACATCTACACCTCCAGATACAAGAAGAGGGCCACCTGCATCATGAAGGACCCCACTCACCCAGCACATATGCTTTTTGCCCCGCTCCCCTCAGGAAGGAGGTTGTGGAGCATTAACCACTAGACTGAGGAACGGCTTCTACGCTGAGGCTGACTCATAAAACCCTAACCAGACAAATCACTGTAATGCCACTTTATTGTGGCGATGTCACATTATCCGTGCTGCTGATTATCCATGCTGCTGATCTCTTGCCTTTAAGCTGCTGTATTCATACCCATCTGCTCACAATCATGTTCAGGTTGCTGTTTAATACACTATTATATTACGTTATTATTGTTTAGTTTAAATCTTAGATCCTTGTATACCGTTTCTTTTTTTAATACTTTATAATTTTGCTAATTTTAGGTGTAACTGGGACCCTGTGTACACAATTTTGTTCCACCACATGTGATGCAAATGACAATAAAGAACCTGGATATAACCTTTTATACGTTTGGTTTCATAGATTTCAAGCTCAGACCACATAATGCAACATGCTGACTGTGGTCCTGCTGGTCCAAACCAACACATACCCAGTCCTCGTAGTGCCTGGTTCCGTTCTGCAGCAGGTCCTCCAGCTGGATGGTGCAGTTGGCCACAAAGTCATCGTAGCCAATGGGGGCGTCGTGGAAAACCGACAGCTCCAGGCTCCTTCCCTCGCGGACCTCAGTGCAGAACTCCTGGTGCCAAGCCGGACTGTTGGTCTTGGTTCTGGTGGCGGTCTGGCCTAATCGAGTCTGGTCCAAGTTCAAGGCCAGGTAGGGGTCCAGCAGGAAGGAGCCGCTCTTCCCCACGGCGTGACGCAGGGCCCACGGGGTGGGCTTCAGGTCCACAGCCTCACACACTCGCACCTTCAACACGCCGTTGAACACGGGCATGGCTGCTGGGAGGTGTGCGCGTGCGTTAATAATACTGTGCGCGCGTGTTCCTGCTCCCGTACACGGAGTGTTTCCTTCCAGTGAGCGGGGTCACAGCACAAAGCTGCTACATCCCATAACGCCGCTCCAGACTCCGTCTAAAACAGCCATATCAGAACATCGCGTCATCCGCACACACTCACACGCACGCACACGCGCAGCGGGGCACTAACAGTGCGGCTAATGGACCTCCGACAGGCTGAAAGGCGCAGTGGAAACGCAGGCTCACACCCTTCTTCTGGGGCTGTGGATGACTCTCCCACCCCAGGAGCGGTTGTTTGTTTACGGTCGGTTCCGAACTGAGAAAAAAAACTATTTTTTTGACGGAAATGGGCCGAAATATGAGAAGAACCGAGGAGTGGCGGGCTCACGCGCACGTTAAGTCCCCGGGGCTTGAGTGTCTCCGCCGGGTCAGGGTGGGAGAGAGCCCGAGCAGCCGCGCCTAGCCATCCGGGATTGGTGCTCCGCTCCCAGCCCGCCTCGGTTCGGCTCGGCTCCTTTCCGGGCTAATCTCCCCTCGTTTCGACCTCGTGACTCTACACTCCCGGAAAAGCAGAAAAACCTGCCTCTGCGGTCTTTTTCTGGCTCACGAGCACCCCAAACACATCACAGAGCTCCACCGCTGCCGTTTTTTTTTTTTTTTCCCTCCTCCTTTCGGTCCTTGCGCGCGCCCCTCGCTTCCCGTCCCCTCGCGCTCCCAATCCGTCAGTGAGCGCGAGCTGCAGGAAATGCGCAAAACGCGTCACACACACGCGCTGCCGGCCTCTCGCTGATCTGTGTGTGTAGAGAACGGAATTCACCCGCAGGCGGTGTGTGTGCGTTTGTGTGTGTGTGTTTATGTGCGCGCGCGCACTGCCAGACAGCCAATAGAGCCAATCAATCAGTCAGGTTTTAAATGCGTGGTAACAGACAGCCTCAACACGCACGACAAAACAAACCTACCCAATCTGTAAAAGTTGAGACGTTGCGTTCAATGTCTAGTTTCATCAACCCACATTTAATTCACGGTGGAACAAAGTAAACGTGTCAAATGTTAAGTCTGTAAACATAGCAGCTGCTGGAGGACCCTGCTGCTTTCCTCTGATGTAAGGTTCAAGCTGTTCTGCTCCATTGTGTTGTTCTAAAACCTGTTTACTTTTCAGCATTAACGTGGCCTTTCCAGATGTGCAAGCTGCCCATACCGGAGACACGAATGCACCCCCATACCATGTGAGAGGCAAGGTTTTGACCTAAACACTGATAGTTTCCAAAAATAATTTCAAATTTTGATTCGTCTGACCACAGAATAGTTCTCTAATTTACAAGAGTCCATTTTTAAGAAGACGGTGCTTTTCTACATGGTGCTCACTTAAAGCTTCTTCTTTGCAAGATGGCCAATCTAGTGATGCCCAGAAAAGAACCGGACCTGGTTTTAATGCAGTGATTACATGCATTATATTTTGCTTACAGAGATTTAACCAGATTATTTTCTTGTTTTTTTCATGATGATGTGAACTTAATGGAATATGAAGTTTGTCCATTTTGTACATTGAGTAAAGTTCTGAAATTTACCACTATTTATTGTTGTTGTTTTCAGACTGGTGCACCTCAGCCCATTTTTATTTCTGAGGAATCTAGCCTCTCTTTATACCCTATCATCTGTCTGTCTGTTTATATGCCACTTTCTTCCATCAGCTCTTCTTTATGATGTTTTTTTTTAAGCAGATGTATGTTGTTTTTTTTCTTTATCGTGACTTCCTGTAGAGGTTTTGCTCCTTTGTGCTGCTTTATTTGTTTAGTTTTATTTATGTAAAGCAGGAAATGTTTTCCGTGCATCAGGTCTGTACTGCCTCACCAGTTTGGTGCTGAATGTGGCATGAAATATTTAGGCTAACACGTCCTCTGATGGTGATGTTTTGTGGATGTGCTGCTCTAAAACCTCTGTTTCAAAATGAAACAACCAGGTGTTTAGCCTATTTGCATGATGCTCTTTCACATGCCACTGTCATGTTAATCTGAATGATCTTTCGCCAGACTGAGTTTGATATGGATTAAGTCTATTTCCCATCCAAATCTTGCTGGGGGTCACCTTAGTGTCAGACCTATATGCCCACATCTTAACCACAAAATGTTTAGAGGGGTACAAAGGAAATCAATCATTGTTAGACTCATCAACATAGCGATCATGTAATGAAAGTACTCCATTGAAGCTCAAGGCATTAAAAGCTGAATCAGATGAGGGGGTAAACATTAGGGATACACTGATGTACTTTTTTTTTTACTTCCCATCCGATCCCCAAATCTGGATATCGGCCGATACTGATATCTTTCCCATATCATCATGATTATTGATTTTATATGAGGCTGTAATAATCTCCTGTCTACAGGCAAGTGCAGTTTGTACAAATATATGTATGTCCAAAAAGGTAAGTACGTTTTTTTTTATGTTGGATAAGTTTCAAAGTTAGAATTAAATCCTGTTAACACAAAACATGTTTTGTTTTTTTTATTCCTAGCTTAGTGGATATTAAAATGATTAATGTAAGTGATTGTTTAAAGTTATTTTATATTATTTTTAGATAAGGGGCGTATAAGAATTTCTTTCTTCTTTCTGCACTCTTTTCATTCAATGTTTTTTTTTTTCTTTTTAGTGGTTTTATTTTTGTTTCTTTTAAATGAATTTAAAAAAAATGTAATTACTTTAAACATCTGCTAAGTTCATGGCATGGTTTTGAACGAGTTTGACATGACTGTCGACGAGGAAGAGGGCCGACACCGGAGGAGGGAGCGTGCCAAAGAGACCATCTTATAAATGATCTGATTATTAAAATCCTTGTATGATAGTATTTTATTTAACCTTTATTTTACCAGGTAACGTCCCGCTGAGATTAAGAACACATTTGTTGTTACATATAAATAGTCAGTTAGTGAAAATGAATGAATGGGAAATGATGACATGCAATTTCAGGCATGTGAAGCGTGTAGTCAAAGTCAAAAGTTTTTGTCATTCGCACCACATGTGGTACATGTGGTGGAACGACATTGTGTACACAGGGTCCCAGTTACATTTAAAAAAAAAAAGAAGAAATTGTAAAGCAAAACAGTAATAGAGCTAAGACATGACTAAGAAATATGCTAAACTAAGAATACAACTAAGCACTAATAGTACAAAACAATACGTTGAACAGCACGAGCATGAGTCTGTGTGAGCAGATGAGGATGAATGAACACAGCAAAATAAATCAGCAGCATGAGATCAGCAACATATAGCCAGAGGGTGGATACAGTTTAGTCCATTTCAAAAACTAAACGGAGTTTGGAAAAATGTAAAAGATGATAAAGGCCAGCGGCCAACATGACAGTTATAAACAGGAAGCACTACATGTTGGTTTGTACGAAGGTAAATCCTCCATTACTTGTCATAATTACATTAATTAATGGTTAAATTAAAGGTGCTAGTTGTGTTTTGTGTGTTTTATGTGTTGCAACTTCTGGTTGTACAAGTTAAGTCTTTGTTTATGATCAGTTAACGCTGAACTGATTTTGTACAAAGTGTTTAATAGTTTGTGTCATGTAAAACTTATGCTCTTACATACTGAATTTCACTGAGTTCTTACCCTGTGTCACTCTGCGGCATGAAAACATCCACTGCAGTAACTGTTTTAAGTTATTAGTAGATTAGATTTTTTTTTATTTTATTTTATTTGCCTGTCTTCTTTGCCTTAATGTTGGCTGATAAGGCAGAAATGCCTCACTAAACACTGTGAGCGTTACCACCTCCACCATCACAGCTATCTTTGTTTGTTTGTCTGAGTTTAGCTCACCCTGTGTTACATTTGCTCACGGGTGGAGCGATCTTACTGTTCACACAAAATATTTGATAATGTTCTTATAGAAACAATTCCTGACTGTTGTTCATACTGTGTTAATGTTACATGTTTGTCTCTTGACCCTACAACTAGGTAAGATTACAGTAGACCTAGTCCATTACCGGAGTTTTAATTAGGTATTTTACTACTACTAATAAACACAATTGATGATGTTCATATTGCTTTATGCTAGGCCATTAGTAAGAAGTTGTGATTATTATTATCATTTCATGTTGGCTAGTGATTTTTTTCCCATAAAAGTTAACTTAGGATACATTGTTTCTTAGGTTGTGACTAGGATGCTGAGAGATATGGAGCATGCTCTATTCACACAAGGAGAGCTGTTGGTCAGGATACTTCTTGTTATGACATTAACTCTAAAATAGTTGTTTCAATTCAATTTAACCTTTATTTCTACAGGTTGTCTCATTGAACCTTAAGGACTAATTTACAAGAGACCTGTTTAAAACAAAGAACACAAATGACAACAGTAGACAATCATAAAAAGCATGTACAACTCACTCGTTCGTTCAACCTTTATTTTTACACGTTAATCCCACTGAACCTCGTGGACTCGAAATAAGTACAGTCCAAAAATATAAAAACTCAACAAAAAAAAAAAAAGTCAAGACTTAAAAATAAAAAGTAAATGGAACAATTGATATAAAAAAACAGCTACATTATAAAGCGATATAAAATACTAAAAACAGGAACGTCTGCTTTGATTTTTGCAAATGAACTTAGCAGATGTTTAAAGTCCCTATAGGGAGGTCAAGGTCGAGAGCTCATTGAATCAAGTGTTACTTGTGTAGGTAAAACTAGATGTTAAACAACCTGTTAAAATACACCAGAATGCAGGAAATGGCATCTAGTTTATTCAAAATTTTCTGGGGGAGGACCCCCAGACACCCCCACCAGTGTGCCTCCACACGTTACAAATGCTTCTGACACCAATGGCCACCATGTTGCTAAACAAGTATGGTGTTCAAAGTGCACTCAGTTTTACTCAGTCTTGGTGGTTTTCTAATCGGGGGGTGGTGGTCTGGGATGGTATCAAATTCCCCACCTGAACAAGTAGTGGAGAAACCATTTAGTATTACTACAAATCCTTTGGTGTCTTTACTTCCATCGGGGCAAATATACCGGAACACAACAGTTCCACTATAGTTCAGAGTTATCCGTCTGTAGCAAAAAACGGAGGAGTCTGGGTCACATTTTTAAATCAGCTCTTGTTAAATAAAAGAAGCAAATACTCTTAAAGTATGTTTAGTTGACTTTAAAACGTAAATATAATAGCAGCAGTATGGTTTTTACAAATGTTATTTTCCACTGCTGACAGAAATCAGTTGTGACTGCGTATGATAAATAAACTAAATAGAACAATAATAGTCTGAAAA
>NC_056514.1:33312669-33313695 GCF_014905685.2 Nematolebias whitei | reverse complement strand
TGGGCCATCCTTTTGGCCAGTGGCTGTTTAGTTTCCCCGATGTAAGACTGATCACCCTCCTGACACTGAACAGCATACACAATATTACTCTGTTTGTGCCGGGGGACTGGATCTTTGGGATGACCCAGTCTTTGCCGTAATGTATTTTGGGGTTTAAAAGCCACTGGGACATTATTTTAGAAAATAAACGTCTCAGTTTCTCTGATACTCCCTCAACATATGGAATGACCACTGGTTTGGGTCTGGGTTCCTCCTTTTCACCTGTTGGCTGACTGGAGTCCTGTTTGGGTTTCTTCTCTGCTTTCAGGAAGGCCCAGTTAGGATATCCACATTGCTCTAGAGCCTGTTTTGTGTAGGATTTCTCCTTCTGCCTGGCTCCTGAGTTAGTGGGGATGCTGTCTGCTCTGTGATACAGAGTCCTGATGACTCCTAACTTGTGCTCCAAAGGGTGATGGGAGTCAAACTGCAAAAACTGGTCTGTGTGGGTGGGTTTGCGGTACACCTCAGTTTGCAAATGTCCTCTATCAGAGACTGAGACATCACAGTCCAAGAAAGCCATCCATTTTTTTCATCTTCTCGTGTGAACTTGATGTATTTATCCACAGAGTTGATGTGGTCAGTAAAATGTTGGACTTCCTGAGATTTAATTTTAACCCAGGTGTCGTCAACATACCTGAACCAATGACTTGGTGGTGTCCCTGAAAAGGACGTCAAGGCTCTCTTTTCTACCTCCTCCATGTACAGGTTGGCAACAATAGGAGAAACTGGAGACCCCATAGCACACCCATGTTTCTGCCTATAATATTGCTCCCCATATGTGAAGTAGGTTGACTTTCAGATGAAAGACGAAACGTTTCTATAATTTTTTTGTTTTTGTTTTTTTGAATGTCCAGAGGACCAGACTTAACTTTTTTTTAGATTTTCTTTACCTGGATTATTGAGCATGCATCAGGATGCTCTGAAATTTCATTACGATTCACAAACACTGACCACGATTTCCTTTCTTTCTTTGTTTAATTATTTATC
>NC_056514.1:33312316-33312569 GCF_014905685.2 Nematolebias whitei | reverse complement strand
TGGGTAACGCCATTCTGGTATTGCTGCACTATCTTTCTGCGCAACAATGGTGGAATTGGTGATCCTCTTACCATCTTGGCTTGTGAGAGACACTGACACCCTGAGAAACTCTTTTTATACCCAATCATGTTGCCAATTGACCTAATTAGTGTTAATTGGTCTTCCAGCTATTCGTTATATGCTCAATTTCCTTTTTCCAGCCACTTATTGCTACTTGTCCCAACTTTTTGGGGATTTGTTGACACTGTGAAAT
>NC_056514.1:33311388-33312216 GCF_014905685.2 Nematolebias whitei | reverse complement strand
AAAAAAACAATGAACCGTGCAGGCATATGTGATTTTTATTTTTATTGTGGAGAAAATGAGTATCCTACTTTGAAGAAATAAAGCATAACATTAAAGTGAGTATAATTTACTCTGTATTAGTATTAGTATCCACATATTTGCAAAATAAATGACAGGAAAAGTGCTAAAACTTGTCAGTTTTTGTTGTGGGTATACTTTGGTTCAAAGCTTGAAAGAGCCGCTGCGGAGGGACCACAGAGCCGCATGGGGCTCCAGAGCTGCAAGTTGCAGACCCTTGCCCTATACTATAGTTTGCGTGCCAAGCAGGGTTGCCAGATAGGAAATAAAGTATTGCACTGCCTTTTTAAAATGTTGGTATTTCATAAGTGTGGTGAGGGCACATTTTCTTTGAGGGGGAGGTTTTAAATGGAGATGTTAGTTATGATTGGCCAACAAGAAAAAAGGGTTTTGACCTTAACTATCTTGAAAAAAGTGGTAATTATCATATATCTGGCAACATTGATGCCAGGCTTACAAGACACATGTGCAGTGTTGAGCTTGAAAGCAGTTGCATCCAAAATGGTGAATACAGGACAGAGGATGAGTACAAACAGCTTTCCACCATTGTCGTCATCGTCCATCTACTCCTGACTTATTTAAATTATTAACTGCAGCCGCTGGAAGATCACACACGTGATTCCACACGTGATTCCACACGTGATTCCACACGTCTGTGTGAGGTTTCTGAAACACCTCCACTCTGAGACCTGGATTCAAAAAGCTTCAGTTTCAGAGAAAACATGTGCTGTTGTCGTGCACAGGAACAGACGAACTGCGGTCTCACTCAAA
>NC_056514.1:33303095-33311288 GCF_014905685.2 Nematolebias whitei | reverse complement strand
CAAACACTGACCACGATTTCCTTTCTTTCTTTGTTTAATTATTTATCATTTAATCTTTTAACATAATTATTGTTCCCGAGTCACAAATGGGAAAGAAAACAAAAGGAAATCACATTTGTATAGTAAAAATCATCTATTAAAACATAGAATAAAGCTGCAAAATGTATATGTCATTACGATTCATTTAGAAAACTTTAAACCTGAATTCACGTCTGAAGTTATTTAAAAAATGTATTTATTTAAACAGGTCTCTCTTGTAAAAGAGTCCTCGTGGCTCCATTAGGCTAACCTGTATAAATAAAAGTTGAATGAAATTTATCAGAATGGGACAAGCTGTCATGTTAATTTCTGACCACTGGGTGTCGCTGTTGTGTGTTGAGTGCAGTATCCAAAGAAAACCAGAAAAATCTCCGTGTCAAATATTCAATCACAAAAAAGTAAAATAAATAAAAAAGATAAATAATATTAAGCTTTGATCATCTTCCTTTTAAAAGTTTTAGTTTGTAATGTATTATAAAAATATACATTTTAATGGTTGATTCTGTATTAACTGTTTATTCCATCACAGTGTAATACTGTTTGGATTTTTACATGGAAAACTTTTTCTTTAAATTAAATAACCAATTTAACACATGGAACACTTAAACTAGTTTGTTATTGGTTAAAGGCAGTTTTATAATACAGAACAGGGGTCTGTAACCTTTTTGATCAAAAGAGCCATTTCTACCCGTCACTTACTAAACAAAATGTGTCTTGAGCCACAAAACCTGCTAGAACGGTCATTATCAACTGGTGGCTCATGGGCCACTTCAAATTTGTATCAAGGTTTGTTTTTTTTGTTTGTTTTGTTTCTCCAGCCAGTGGGGTGACTTTATGAAACAAAAATGATATAATGAAATTTAACATTTATTAATGTTTTTACATTTTAGGGCTAAAGACCACATTCACGTAAACAGGGGGGAAAATATATTTATACCAATTTTATCAAAACAAATGTAACCCTGAACATTGTGGGTTTATGAGTTTTCCTTTTAATTTAATAAAATAAAAACAATTATGCATTTCACTTTAAAGTAATAAAGTATAAACTTAAAGTGTGTTTAAATGTTAGGTAATTTTGTTGGATATGTAAATGTGACTTTATAATTTTTTCATTGAAAAACCAATTTTGTATTTACTTTAACTTTAATTACATCTATCTATTAATTATTTGTGATATTTCTATAGGCAGCTTCTCCTAAAGGTACTCCAAAAATTTCTGGTGGGTTTGAGAGAAGGATCCTACTGAAAGGCCGGAAGTTGGATTAATGACATAGCTAAAGCTAATCAGCATTATTTCTCCTAGTTTTAGTAATTTATTTTAAACATTTGCAGAAAAAACTGCTAAATCTTGCCATTTCTCTTTACTGTGGGTAAAAAAAAACAAAAAAAAACATTTTGTATTATGTTTGGCCAAAGCTTCAAGGAGCCGCAGATTAAAATTGGGATTTTATTTCCGGATAAGAGCCTGTCTATCTTTTGAGGCTAGCAACTATTTTCTGTCTGTATTGGATTATGGTGACATTTTATACATGCATGCTCCTCTTAAATGTCTTTATTTGATGTTTATCATGGAGTTTTGATATTTATAACAGGTTTAAAAGGTTTTACACATTATTGCACTTTATACAACTAGGTTGGATGGATGGCCTTGGCCACTCGTAGACTCCGCCATTGGCACATTTTTTTTTATAAAATATACTAAGACTTCTTCCTTCGTATTTGTTGGTCTTTATAAAGAGAAAGTCCTCCGGAGGATACTCTTCGTTGGGAAAACTTATTTTTATTTTCAGTGCCTAAAGTTTAAACTGAACTTGGAAAGAAATCTTCAGTTTTCTGCTCCATTTTCTTGGAACCAGTTGCAGAAATACATGAACCTAAAGGAGCTGTTGCCACTAAATGTGTTTAAGGCTGTTCGTACTGATCTGGAGAAGGAATTGTCTGTAAATGTTTTAACTGTGGAATCTTTTAATTAATTTGTTTATGATGGAGTTAACTTTTTCTGTTTTTGCTGTGAATGTTCTGTAACCGCCCTGTGATGGACTTGCGACCCGTCCAGGGTGTACCCCGCCCCTCGCACAGTGATTGCTGGACATGGGCACCAGCGACCCCCGTGACCCAAAGTGGAATAAGCGGGTAAAGATAATGGATGGATGTTCTGTAACCTCTGTGTGCTGCTGCCAGTCTTGGATTCTCAGGATTCTCTTGCAAAATAGATTTTTAATCTCAATGGGATTTTCCTGGTGAAAGAAAAGTTGAAAACAAAGTTGCAGACCTTTGATCTAGAAGATTTATAACATCCATCCCTTTTGACTCTAAATGAATTTGTGTTTAACAAGAATTTGTAGATATTGATATTGAACTATAAGCTTTTACAGAACTGTCAAAAAAAATAAAAGCGATTAGCTGAAACATGCAGGACACTTTTATAAATATTTTAATTTATTTTTGGTAAACAGAACTCTGGTCACAAGAAACTTATGAAGTTGCAATTTATGCAACAAAGTTGCTGAAACATCTCATCTCGCAGTAAATCTCTGCCACAACGCAGAACAAAACAGTTGAGGAAGCAGTTTATTCCTGCAGTTAGTCTTTTAAATAATAATATAAAAGTCTAATGTAATGTTTACATGTGTCAGCATGGATGTATAAGTCTAAAACATCGAAGTCCTAAAATTAGTTCAGATAAACAGTTTTATTAAACATTTTATTTAAAGAAAATGAAACAAAATCCTTGTCAGCATAAAAGTGAACACAGACACAAATTGCAGTCATCTTTATGTAAAAGGCAAAAAAGGGGATAAAAAACAGGTAAAGAAGAGGTAGGTGATATGGACTGATTGTCTACAGTACATCCAAGGGTCGTCCAGAGGCTTAAAGGAGCTAGTTTTTTGTTTAAAGACACACAATCAGAGAAAATGGGAGTAATTTGCTCAGTGGTTTCAATCTGTAAAGGTCCTGTTCTGTGAAAGTCCCTGAAGTCCAACCATTATGTGTTTGTTTGGTTTGGACTGATGCTCTGAATGAGACACTGCATCCAGTGGATTGAAAATGATAAAGTTGTTAGAATTCACAAATTTCTTCTTAGACAAAAAGGTGTCAAGTTTTCTGGAACCCTAAAAAAAAGGGAAAAAAAAGACCAAACTATCATGTAAAATCCTTGGAAAAACTATTTACTGGATTGGAATTATAACCAGGAGGATCAGGTGGTATGAAGTCCTGATGTTCAGCACAAACCGCTTCCAAATATATATATATATACATTCTTCTTCTCCAAGCCTGCAGGCCTCACAAGGTCCATTTCATCCACCAATAATTTCAAACGTCCAGGTCAGAGTCACTGTCGGTGACTGAGAGGAAAGTCTCTCCATCAGCGCGCTCTGCGCTGCTGTCAGGGCTGCAGTCTCCTCCGCTGAGCGCGTGAGCTCTCTCTGGACACACCCGGTGGTGCTGCAACCTGAAACAATGGCAAAGTCATGGTCAGTTTATCATATTTCATTGAAATCCAACTCAAAAATGATAAAAAAAAAAAGATGTTTTCTTAAAGAAGCAGTTGCGTCAGACGCTTTGGAACAAACTGATAAATAACAGCAACAACTTTCAGGCTGGATCACTGACCCATACATTATAGAGATGAGCGAAGTAAACAAACAAATAAAATAAAATAATGAAACATTGAAAATGTCACTCTCAGAAATGAAAGGAAAAAAAAACATATTGTAAAGCTGTGCGTTTTACGCACGAATGGCTCTTTTACGCGCAACTTTGGCGTTTTGATTAATGGAAAATAAGAAGAATGGACTCTAAAATAAAGTCTTTTTTAAATGTAAAATAAAGTTGCAGTGATTCTATAAAGCATTCCAGCCGTAGATGTTGGAATAAGTCCAGCTGTCTTTCCAACCCTCATGGCCACACCAACCTGTTTTTGGCTGCTGCCGCGCGGTCTCTCTGTCTCCGGTTTTTGAACCAGTTCCCAACTTGTGTTGGTGTCAGTCCAGTGGCGTGCGCGAGCTCTCGCTTCTTCCCCGGGTTTGGGTAGGGGTCCTGCAGGTACCACTCCCTCAGCAGCCCCCGCGTGCGCTCCTTGAAGCAGTGCGTCTTCTGCTCTCCGTCCCAGATGGTCCTCGGCAGAGGGAACTTCTTCCTCACGCGGTACTTGTCCACGGGTCCGAGCGGCCTCCCGCGGAGCTTCTCCGCCTCGCGGTAGTGCGCCTCGAGCCACATCGCCTGCAGCTTTCCGTGAGACGCGCGCGTAAAGCGGTGCGTCTCCAGGATGCGGTAGAGCTCGCGGAAGCTGCCCGCGTGGAAGGCCACGACGGCGCGAGCCCGCTGCACGGACTCGTGCTCGGAGATGGAGTCGCGGCCGTCCGCAGTCACCGGGAGCGACCAGAGGAAGCGGGCCAGCCGCTCGATGTCTCCGGTCTCCTCCAGAGTCTCGCACACGCTCGCGATCTGCGCCGCGGAGAAGCAGAGTCCCGGGAGAGCCCGGGGAGGGCCCGCGGCGGGAGGCTCCTCCGGTGACCGAGAGCCAGGCAGGTGCGGGGGGACATCCACGAAGTGGGGCAGGAGGAGGCGCGAGGCGGAGAGAAAGTCGAGCGGAGACCTGAAAACCATCTGGATCTCAGGAGACGGTTCAGAGACTGACAGAGAAGTGCCAGACTGAGACTCTTTAGCTCACCTGGAGTCAGGGAGGACCCTGCAGCTGACTCCTCATTGGACCCCCCCGAGCTGGACTGACATGACAGAGCTGTCAATCAAACAGAGGATTTATCTCTTGATGCAGGAGCACAGAGACACTGGTTTCTCTCTTTTAACACGGAATTCTGCATTTAGAGCTAAATTCAACTGATGCAGATAAATCATGGAACTCTTTTCAGTTCTCTCTGCAAGAAACCAACAGTTTACAAACAAACATCTGAGCAGTTCCTTTAAGTGAGAAACATTTCGTCTCCCATCCAGAGGACTTCGTCAGTCAGCCTGCCAACCAGATCTGTCATGTTACAGTCTCAAAAGTAGGTTTTTAACATGCAAAACAATCAATCATCATGAACAACAATCCAATGTTTTAGACCTGATGGCCCACTTACTACTCACAGAACCAGCCTGAGGACAAGCACAGTTTCTTTGAGAGATGCAACAAATGTTGGTACCACTTTACAATAAGGCTCTCCTTATAGATGGCAAATAAATAGTTTATAGATACGTTATTAATTCCTCTATAAATGATCGATAATTGTTTATTATGCATTAATTAAGGGTGACAGAGACAAAACTGACCAGTTTGTTGCCAAATATTGAGCCAAATCTGTTCACCTATATATTTCATCTAGTTGTTATATTAAACATTTCAGACTAAGTTCTACCTTGTAAGCACAATAAGCATTTGTAAACCATTTTTTTTAGGATATAATAGCAGTGATAAAGTACAATATATGCTAAAGAAATAGGTTTACAAATGCTTATAGTGTGCACAAGGTAGTAACTTTAATATGACAACTCTAGATTAAATCAGGAGCAGCTGATTAACATCTGAAAAGCTCAAGTAACGAGACCTCAACTACAGCCCCAAATCCCAAAATGAGTTAAAAAAGGAGGTGCCATGGGTGCATTCCCGTCTATCTGGCAGCGGTGCTCAAGTGCCTGACTGAGATCCTGGAGCTGGCGGGAAACTCAGCTTGTGACAACAGGAGGACTTGGATCATACCCCGGCAGCTGGCTGTCTGCAACGAAGAGCTCAGCAAGCTGCTGGGAGGAGTGACCATCGCTCAGGGAGGAGTTCGGCCCAACATTCAGGTGGTCCAAAGTTCAAGTGGACAGATCAACTTCTGCAACCAGTTTCTTGAGATCCGCTGTAAGACAAGCAAGAGATCCTTCCTACCCACAGCCACCAGCATCTTTCTCTTTAATGAAATCAGGATGATGAGCTACTACATTTAATCTCCCTTTGGGATTAATAAAGTATTTCTGAATTGAATTGAAATATGCAGGTGGCAGATTTGACTCATTATTTGGCAAGAAACTGGTCAGTTTTGTCTCTGTCATGCTTAATTAATGCATAATAAGCGGTTATGCTTTATAAAGTGTTTAAATGGGGGCCGAGATGGTGTAGAGGCAGGGCAGCCGTCTTGGGACCCGAAAGTCCCAGGTTCGATCCCCAGTCACTGCACATCACGTGGCGTCTCTGGGCAGCACGTCTCATCCCCAAAATGTCCCCCGGCGCTTTCAATAGCTGCCCACTGCACCACCTGGTGGTGGATGGGTTAAATGCAGAGACTAATTTCACCATTGTATGGAAACATACAGTGCTGACATTGTGATGACATTATTATTATTATTATTATTAAAGTGTTTATAGATGAATTAGTAACATATCTATAAACTATTATCTAAGGGGAGCCTTATTAAGTGGTACCCAAATGTTTTTACTTTGTCCTAAAAACTTGTAAAACCTTCAAGCTGCCACTCCTCCAGTTATTTTACGATAAAAAACGGGAACGTGACAAACGACAAAACATGAGAACTTTGATTTACGTTAGTAGATAATGGCAAGAAAGTGTTCTTTTAGCAAAAAATGTGAAAAGAGTAGATGATAAAAGCCAACAAGACTAAACCTTTCATTGCTTCTCTGAGCTCATTAGTAGTTTTGGTAATAAATAGTCACAGAGGGCAAAAATGTTTCTCAGCTACCTTTGAGTGAGCAGTGATAAATGTGTTTTGACCCAAACAAACCTGAAATAAACTGCACCTTTTGCAAAAAAATAAAAAAAATAAAAATGCTGACTGATCACCTGAAAGCGGCCTCCCATCACTCTAATCACTTTTCTCTAATATTCATAAATTTAGAGGTTTAGGATTAGTGTCGGGGCCACGCAGCCTGACATTATTAGTGTAATGGAGCAGCATATTCAATCAACATTAACATTTGGCTAGCCTGGACCATATGCTTCGGAGTGTGCCACTTTTCACACTGATCTCTGGGTTTATTGTGCTCCACATGTTGACGAGGCCCCAATCAGGACAAACACAAAAAAACAACAAGCATCACATCTTAGAGATTTCAGGTCGACAGACAAACCTTAAAGAAAGCGTTAAGATAACATCAATTTAAAAAGTAATAAAAGCAGAACTTTGTGCAAGTGGATGAAGCTTATGTGCAGATCAAAGTGGATTCATCAAACACACACACACACACAGAGCAAAAAACACTTTTTTTAAACTAAATCTCGCCCAGCGCTGTCGTGTTTCATCACATTCAATTGGCAAGCAAAAAGGGGGTCACCCCAGTTTAAAGGGTTAATGCCAATTACTCCCAGCAGACAGATGTCCAGGCTTGGTGGACTGAGTTGTCATGTGCCTTTTTTTTCGTCGCCATCCTGGATTAATCAAATCAAATGACATTTAAACACAAATAAAGTTCGTACAAACTTTAACATTTAACATGCGACTAACAATGTGTTAAAAAGATTAAACGTGCACTTTGATTAAGTTGATTTTGCACAGACTTAAGAACGTTTTCAGGTTTCACATGATTTTCAGGCGCCCGCTGAAAAGTCCTAAAAGTTTTAAAAACAAAATCTGACCGGAGTCATTTTCTGTAGTTGGAGACGTTAACCGAGGAGTTAGTTTCAAGCTTTAAACCCCCTGAGATGCTGCATTCATGCACACATTTACACAAGCTGTACTCCCTTCCCTCCTGAGGGTCGTTCGGATTGTTGTTAGTACGGCTAAATAGAAGTTTTGATCACATGAAGGTGTTAATTAAAGTGAAACTGATCAGGCTTTCTGCTCCACAAAATGCTGTGCTCCTTGAATCCCCTATAGAGGTCTGCAACCTTTACGATCAACAGAGACATTTCTAAATTAAATGTGTCCAGAGCTGCAAAACCTGCTACAACTGTCATTATCAACTGGTGGCCCATGGGCCGCTTTACGTTTGTTAGAGAGGGCTTTTCTGGCCAGCAGGGGAGAAATTATAAAACTAAAAACATCCAATGATTGTTAACATTTATCGATGTTTACAATTTGAGGTAATTTTACTTCTTCCTTTTGGGTCACTGGTGCCCATATCCAGCAGTTACTGTGCGAGAGACGGGGGACACATCCATCACAGAAGACTGGATTCTTCTAAAGAAATGTATATATGTATATACAAAC
>NC_056514.1:33285123-33300095 GCF_014905685.2 Nematolebias whitei | reverse complement strand
GTGCTGTTGTCGTGCACAGGAACAGACGAACTGCGGTCTCACTCAAAGTTGGTGTCGTGTAAACTGAAACTGACGTTAGTGATGCATGCAACTGATATTTTTCTGATGGTTATGACAGAACAAGCTCTAAATTTAATTAAATGTTTGTTGTTTTATTTAAGTATCTTCTGTGTTTCACGTACTCGTGTCGCGTCGCTCAGTTTGCTCCATTCAAGAAGTCCTTAGACAAACGCAGCATGTTTTCTTTCTTTTTCGATGCAAGAGTAGAACAATGAAAAAACACACACCACAGTCATGGTCAGAGGACACCCCCCCCCCCCCCACACACACACACACACAGCTTGAAAACACTTTCTTCTATTAAAAGCAGAAAGGACATGCCAAACATACTCCAGCAAAGATACTCAGTGCGGTGATTGGAGGGGTGTTTTAATTGTTACGGCTAAGTTAATTCAGCCACGTCTTTGCTTGGGACAATCACCGGGGTGGAGGGGGGGCTGGAGAGCGGGTGGATGACACTTTCAGGCCGGCACTGAGAGGAGACGAAGTGAATCGTCGTTGCATCTCCTTATCCTTCGTAAACAAAAGCCCAGCTCCTAATTAACCTCACCGCTGACCTCCACAACTTAACACTAACCTCTTAAGCCCTGAAATTTTAACCCCCTTATCAGTCCCTTAGAAAAGGCCGAACACTCCCCCCCCCCCCCCCCCAACCCCGTCCCCAAAGCCTCCTCCTCGTTAAGCCACTAATCACTTCCTGAGTCTTTGTGGTGCTTCTTCAGTCTGTGCAGGACCGCAGGAGAATCTGGTGGACAATGGCAAACGAGGAGACGGACTGAGAGCGTGGAATGAGAGGGTTTATGCTAACCTGATGCTAACATCTGTCTAGCCTTTTATTAAATTGTGTTTTCCAGATAAGATTCATAGATTTTTTTAAAAAGTGATCGTTTGTTCGGCTTGTCCTCCAAAGCACATGTGGACAGATGAACGTAGCGTTTTTTCCTGGTGTGTGGTCACTGTCTGACCATGTCGTGACCTTTGTCAAGGAAAGCCGAGGATGGCAGGTACTCAAGTAACTGTACCTGAGCGACTAAGCCCACCAGCTGATTGGTTTGTAACCCAATACCCTGTCCTGAGCTAATCCTGCTGTTTTACCAGGAACCATTAGAGCCACCTGCAGAACGGGGCAAAAAATAAAGTTATTGAGTCATCTTTAATAGATGCTGTCACCATTTAGACTATAGTTGTCCTGCTTTTATTTTTCACTGTTTTTTTTTAAACCTAACTCCTTCTGTTAGCCGTTCATCCATCAAAACGTTCAGCTCAATCAGGAGATGATTTTTGGATTTGTCATTTTTATATTTTTAATGTTGAACTTTACTCATCCTTACCACCGAGGAGCTTTCTGACTACCTCAGTGACCTCTGCCAGGGTAATGGACAAGTCTTGCCCCACGTCCTCAGACTCTGCCTCCTCAAAGGTGGACATGGTGGACTTCGGAGATTCTCGAAGTGTTTCGTCCACCGCTCAACAAAATCCTCAGTCCAGGTTAGCAGGCTTTCTTTTGCTGAGTCATCAAATGGTTTGCCAGAATCTCCTCGAGGCCAACCAAAAATCCTTCTCTATGGCCTCCCTCGAATTCCTCCCATGCCCAAGTTTTTGCACCCGCAACCACAGAAGCCGCAGTCCTTCAGGCCACCCTGTACCTGCCAGCTGCTTCAGGAGTCCTCCAGGACAGCCAAGTCCTGAAGGTCTTCTTCTTCAGCTTGCCGGCCTCCATCACCGCTGGTGTCCACCGCCGCAACAGACGCTGATGACATCATCAGGCCACAGCTCCTGGAAGCCACATCAGCAATAGAAGTCCTGAATATGGCCCATTCAGATTCCACGACCCCAACCTCTCCCGAGATATGTGGAAAACTCTCCCGCAAGTGTGAATTGAAGGTCACACGGATCGAGAGCTCTACCAGACGATTCCAGTTCCTCTTCACTATACGTTTGGGTTTACCAGGTCTGTCCAGCAGAATCCCTGATCACCGGATTCAGCTGACCACAAGGTGGTGATCAGTTAACAGCTCTGCCCCTCTCTTCACCCGAGTGTCCAAGATATAGGGTCGCAGCTCCGACATGATTACAAAATCTATCATCAACCTTTGGCCTAAGGTGGACTGGCACCAGGTACTTATGAACTACATGGTGCTCGTTATGGACAACCCATGCCTAGCACAGAAGTCCAACATACACCATTCAGGTTCAGATCAGGGAGGACGTTCCTACTTTTTCCTCATCCAATATTTTTTTCATTAAGTTTTACAAAAAATAACAACTTTGGCTGCCTTTAGCTCATTTTTAGCTACTTGCTTGTTTCCTGAGCCTCTTACCTCTGATCTATGAATTATTCAGGCACAGGCTGAATTAATCATTGCGTCAACACCTTTTTGTCCTACACTTGTATACGTCCCTGTCTTTTCAAACCACACACGCTGCACAAGCTGAAAAAAGCAGCTAAAGTCAAAGACAGTTTCAAACAGTCCTGCATGTGGATGCTCAAACGACCCGACAGGTCACAAACACACACAGACCCTCACAAATATGTATCCAGATGGGTGACACAAACATGAAGAACAATCACCTTACCGACAGATGAGCAAACAAAATAATCCCATAATTTGACTAATAATTTTTCGTATGTGTGTTTCTCTGCAATGCTTTAAGAGTACAGATTAGGACAGTTGTGCCAGATGTAAAGTCCATAACAACATAATTATTCTGTGCTTTGTTAGTGTCGTCTCACCACTCGGAGGGTTTTAAATTGATAGCTTGGCTGAGATTAACACAGCAGCCGCCTGACAAATAAACACCTGTGTCCAAAAATAAACAGCTGGAGCTTTAACAAACAACTGGCCGTTAGGATTTCTGACGCGTGACAAGCGAGCGCAGCTAATGCATTAACACCAGAGCTGAATTATGGTGTGACATAACGGTAGAGACACAAATTCACTACATTTAGTTCATATTTCTAGACTTTGGGGAATGAGCACATCTTTGCAACCTTTAGAGAATGAAGAATTAATCTTCTGGATTAGAGATACACAATATTATCTGCATGGTATCGATATCGGCCGATATTAGCAATAAAGTTAAATATCGGCCATTCCACCAAAGGTGCTGTTTTTGTATGACAACCCAGTGACAAGGATGCCTGCAGTGCCAGTACAAGGCAATGATGTCACGCATGCCGTTTAGATTTGTGAAACTTTACAAATTTGCACTGTTCGAGTGTTGTCATTGTGTTAGAGAGAGTAAATGTCATGAACAAATTTGACATTAAACATAATCCAAGTTCAAGTGTTAGATCATTTTCAGCATCTGTATTTGGTAGCAGGCCAAACTGACAAAGACCATGCAAAATGATGTAGTATTTTAATTCCACAGCAGAGAAAGCTGTGTAGTCTCTGTAAGTGGGAAAAATATCGGTATTGGTATCGGTTACCAGCCAAATAAGTTTAAACATATCGGCATATCAGATATCGGCCAAAAATCCAATATCATGCATCCCTAGTCTGGATAGGTTCATGCATGAAGTTGTCCATAAGAATGAACAGGGTTAAATCAGTTCTGACTTTCATTCCCTCTAAAGATTTATCATTTTAACAGCCCACAGTGACATGAATGAGTAAATTTAAAAGACTATTTGAGATGCTCCCAAATGTTCACAACCACTAATATAACATATTTTTATTCATTTTACTATTAAATTGCATTAAGTTACTGAGCTTATACATAGATATGAGTGACAGACCTGGGAGATTATTGAAGTTACGGGCCACTTTTAAGAAAACATGAATGCAACTTCAGTCTATGTCCAGTAAAGATGTAGCTTTTAAAATGGTGAAACTAAAGTGAACATGTTGAGTGCCTGCTTGGTTTAGATTAGTCTGCAGTCATTCATGTCTCGTCACTTAGAAACACATTTCTTTCAACGTTAAAAGTCCTGTTTCCTTCAAGATACAAACAGCATCTGTATAGTTGTGAGAAATGTTGAATGGGCTATAATTGAAAACTCATCAGTAAAAGTTGGTAAAGATTTGCAGTCATCCAGGACATGGTAAATCCAAAAAAAGGTTTTAACCAAAACAACTGGGCTTTATTTTGTAGCTGAAGATGTTTCACTTCTCATCCGAGGAGCTTTTTCAATTCAAAGAATGGAGTTGGGTTATACGTTCAGGTGTTCTGTATTCTGTGTTCTTGTGCTACCATTAATGAAGGGAGAAGACCCCGCTATACTGATTAACGTCCAATCTCCAAACTCTATATTTTAGCTAAGGTTTTAGAAAAACTGATAAATACTCAAGAAGTATTTGGACTCTTAATATTTTATCTTCTTGAAGTAAATAAAGTTTTAGTCGGAGGCAGAAAGGAAAAAAAGAAAGGGACAGTTTGGAACTAGAACGTAAAAACGGTTCAGAGAAGGTGAAACAAACAAGGGTAAAACTGAGGAAGGTAAAGGGAAAGGGGCGGGGGTGAGAGAGAAAGAGGCAGGGGGGAGTCGGCTGGCTCCTGTCGTGTCTGGTGTGTGGTCGGAGGGGGAGTAATCTGCTCTAATCTGCTGGATGTTAACCTATCTGAGCAGCAAGAGCCAGATTATCCCTCTAACAATGGCCAGCTGCTCATCTGCTAAATTACTCCACTCAAAATCATATGCTCACACACACACACACAAACACACACACACACACACAAACACACGCACACACACACACACACACACAAACACATGCACACGTGCGCGCGTTTCACAAAGCGCTCTCATTTCATTCAAACTCTGCTTTAGTTTGGAACACGAGGCCTTCACAGAATCTCTCGGTCACAAAGGTTACGGCAGTAAGTTCAAAATCTTGTTTCCACTGAAAAGCCCGGAGTGGGCGAACATGGCCACGCTAAAGAAAAAGCAGACGAGTTGCCAGATAAGAAAAAAAAACACCATTTGCATCTTTTTTTCCAGCACACAAAGCAATTCAGATTGATCTTTGTGTTGGGGTCAGCCAGGTCAGGTGACGCTGAAACGAAGAACGCACGCCCAGCGAGACTGAATTTCTTCACTTGAAAAGAGGAAACAAACATTTACGGAGGTAAAAATATGAATATATAACCAATTACCCTAACACGAGGCAGGTTACAGGTAAATACAATCTGTAAATTAAATGTCTAAAGTATTTCAGGCTTTATAAATGCTACAGGGAACATGCTGTGAACTGAAAAAAATATATCAGAAATTGCTGTCAAATGAAAAGAAAAACTAACAAAATGGTCAAAACTCATGTATGTATCAAAACTCTGCGTTTTTACCTTCAATAGAGGATTTTAAACGTGTTTGATATAATTTAGATCATGCAGACACTTTATTTTACTTATTATTTCCACAGACTGATGAACTTGTTGGAATAACTTGCATTCATTGACAAATTCACCTCGTAGACATTTTCTCTGTTTAGTTGCCTTAAAACCTGGAAGTTAATTGTAAACCTTCAAATATTTTGAAGTTAAATGGGAAAAAAAACAAAACGTATTTTAAATCATCTTAACCTAAAAAGTGATTTATGCGTATGTTTTCACCCCACCTCTGTTGACACGTCTCGCTCATCCCTCATGATCAAACTGCTCCAACTTCTTCAGGTTGGACGTTTGTGTCCAAGAATCTTTACGACAAACGAGATTTTCAGTTGGACTGAGGTTTAGACTGGACCAGTCTTTAACTGGTCCTCCTTAAATTAGTGAAGTTCTGCTTCAGCGTTGTGTTTAGGGTCATTGTCCTGCTCTGACCAGTTTCATAGACCCTGCTGATGAAGAAAATCCCCACAGCATGATGCTGCCACCACCATGCTTCACTGTGAGGATGCTGTTCTCAGCATGACAGGCGGGTGATTCGACTCAGACATGGTGTCTTGTGAACAGATCCTCTCATCTCTGCAGAAGAGCTCCATCCTGGTTATCTTTGGTCTCCTGGATGTTTCTCTGATTGATGCCCTCCTTACCTCCTCCGTCAGGTTTGGTGGATGACCCTCTCTTGGCAGGTCTACTGTGGTGGCATCAACTTCTGTTTCTTAATAATAAATTTACTGGGCCCTGGCTGGATGTCTGTCCAACCATCCATTATCTTTACCTGCTTCTTCCTTTTTGGGTCACGGGGGTCACTGGTGCCCATATCTAACAGTCACTGTGCGAGAAGTGAGGGACACTCTGGACAGGTCTCCAGTCCATGCAAACTCCACCCAGAAAGGTCCTCGACCGGGATTCGATCCAGCAACCTTGCCGAGAGGCAGCAGCCACCATGCCGCCCTGGCTGGATGTTCAGTTTGAGATATCTTTAATAATCCATCTTGATCTGTCCACTTCCACAGTTTTGTCTTTGACCAATCTGGAGCCTTCCTTGGTCTTCATGATGTCTCTTGCTTGGTGGTTGCCGTAGAGACGTTGACCTGGTGTTGGTTCTGGAAACTACCAGAACAGATTTCTACAGTACAAACTGTGATTATTTGATAATTTTCCCATAGGCGGCTTTTTTAACTAATATTCTGGCTTCATGCACCTTTTAGTTGAATATATTTTTATTATTTAAAGTGAGTTTTAACTTCAATAATCTGAGTTTTTTTTTTTTGTTAAATTAAATCTAATTAGAAATCCAGATAAACTCCGTGTTGTGGGGCAACAAAAGATGAATTTCCTCACAGTAAATCCATGCAGTGACCTCAGATTTGTGTCTATTTTTAACGCAGTGTCTCACGAGGATCTGCACATGAAGATTTATCTTTTCGTCTCCTGATTTCTTGAAACCTTTGTCTTTTAAACAGATTATGTAGATGATGATCACTGAATCCTTCTCAATCTTCTCGAATAAGACTTCACATGCTCTTTTCAGATCTATGCATATAGTCCAGTTGTTAACCTGACTATAATAGTGCGTACATAGTTTTACCTAAAACATTTATGAGTTTTACCAATTACTGTATTTTTCGGACCATAAGGCGCACTTAAAATCCTGTCATTTTCTCAAAAATCAACAATGAGCCTTATGTATTAATTCTGGTTGTGCTTACTGACCTCACACCGATTTTATTTGGTACAACTGAACAATGTTGAGTTATTGTGAATGAGTTGAATACATTTTGACTTATCTGACTGTTTTGTTTTGCTTAGTGCGCCTTATAGTCCAAAAAAACACAATATTATGTCACATTTTACAAAACTTTCAACTGTAAAAAGTTTATCATAAACAAATTATGACTATTTTTACCAGCACTTTTCTTCAAACTTGTATGAAAACATTTTTTTCTACATTTCATAGTAATACTGCAAACAAAAATTTCTTCTAAAATAACAACAAATTTTATTTATAGATATTTCTGCTGCAAAATAACAATATATAACAGAAATAATTGTTCTACAAATGTCCAACCATTAGTGTAGAGGATCTGTTTGTCTTTGAGTATGAATGTAAAAATCTGGACAACAAATTTAATATTTATTCTGGTGGATTTGTCGTCATGCTGCAACAATGCAGACACGCCTGAACAAAACGGGCCGATTGTTCAGCTGTTGACCTGCGCCCGCTCGACTCATCTTGTTGTTTTCTCTTGTAAAAACAAATTAAAGTGAAAGAGATTAAAGATGAACACAAGTGGAGAACAGAAACCGTTTTAGCAGGTCAGAGTCTGACGATTGTTTTGTAAAATCAGGCTTAAAGTGAAATCAAAAGGCACCTCAGCAGGAACGCTCAACACCCACACCCACTATCAGCAAATTAAATTTACCCCCCTATATAAAATATTTGGATTGCTTTCACACACACACACACATACACACACATACACACACAATGCAATAGCATAATCCCACACCAGATTGAGAACACCTTTAAGATACGATGTGATTATGATTATGGGTTTATGATCAAATTATGACAGAGTGACAGATTAGACATCAGTAATGCGTGTGCATGTGTGGAGGGGCAGTTTATTTTTTCTAAAAGATAAAAAAAAAGCAAATATGTGTGTAAAGTTTCTTAGCAGGACACTTTAAGTGTGTCATGTTTGTGTTTTTAGTTTTACATTAAAAACTCTGGATTAAAGGCACCATGACTGTCATATTTAAACACATTCTGCAAGTTTTTTCAAATTTCTTTACGTAACATTAATATTTAAATGTTTAAATGGACCTGCTCCTATGTGTTGCTGTAGTTTGTAAAACATGTTTCAGTCCGGCAGATTTTTTTCAGTGGAAATAAAAGAATCAAAGCTCTGAAACACGTTGTTTTATTTTTTTTAACGTTCCTGAAAACGCGACCTTTTTAAGACGCGAATCAGGAATCAACAAAATACTATTCATGTGTTTTATATACGTGTATGTTTATAGAGCACAGTCTGACCTCAGGGTGAGCTTGCTCGGACATCCAGCCCTGGGAGGATTGGTAAATATCTTTTACGGTGTTCATGTGTAAATAACATTCAACTTTTTTTTTCTTACCATTTTAAAAACTGGCAGTGATTGCATCTCTCCAGGTCGTTGCTCTTGTGTCGTATAACTGGTTAAAACACACTGAAAGCTGCTTTTTTTAGAAAAGAGTCTCAAACTTTCTGATAATCAAAGATGCCTAAACGTAGCACCTGTTGCCATTTACCGTTTTAACTCGTTACATTTTAATTTTGATGTTTGTTTTTTCTCAGCTCTTGGCTGATTACCGTAATATTTGTGTTTTAGTGCTTATTAATGGGCACATTTTAACTTGTGTTCAAACCAGTTTACCTAAATTTTTACCAACCTGAAAAGACGCCTGTGAACATTATCTTGATAGACTAACAAATATTAGCTTTACTCCACTTGCCAACTGGTTTTATTAAACCTTTTATAAATGTAAAAAGTAATCACTTAAACTTTGATAAGCAACTCATAACCGGCTGAGTTCAAATGATTTTAGTTTACCAAATATGTGCATGTATTCTCCCATACAATGGTGAAATTGTCTCTCTGCATTTAACCCATCCACCATCAGATGGAGCAGTGGGCAGCTGCTGAAAGACCCCGGGGAGCAACTGGGGATAAGGTGTGCTGCTCAGAGACACCACAAGGTGTGCATTGACTGGGGATTGAACGCTGCCCTGCCTCTACACCATCTCAGCACAAAGAGCAAAAAAAAGGCTCAAAGTTTATTTAAAGAATTGTTCTCAGTCTTGCTACATGAGAAAGTCAAGGAAATGGCACTTTTTAAACAAATTATTTAAAATGTATCTAATTAACATAATTTAGCTATTTTATTATACAGTAGTCCCTCGCTACATCGCAGTTTGACTTTCGCGGTTTTTCAAAGATTGAACACAAGAAAAAGCACTGTACAATAAAAAGTTAACGAAAAAATAAAATACTTCGGACAGGCGTCGCCATTTTGTAGCTTTCAATAAATCTACACTGTATCCCTGCTCATAAGGACTACATTTCCCAGAAGCCAACAGGGCCATGCCCAGAAGTCCCGTTGCTTTCAGCTGAAAAACTAGAAGGAACATTTTGATCTGATCAGAAAAAGTTTGGCGCTTATTACAGTGACTTCGGCGCCCAGCAGATGCAGAGAGACGCACGGAACCGAACCGGACCTCCAGACTCATCGGTGAATCTGAGAACTGCCCCACGAGGACTTCCGAGCGGGGAGGTGTCGCTGTAGGTCTGGCTTCTCTCTGGAGCCCACCAGGACTTTTGTTCTTCCAGATTTGGTCTCAATTGGACCACCGTCCGATCCTGAGCTGACCGTTCAAAAGTCCGGATCCCTCCAAAATGCATTTTGGTGCTCAAGGGCTGCACAGAACCGGCAGGGTAGGTCTGCAGAAACAGAACCGAGGTGGACTGGAACCGAGCAGAACCGAGAGCTGCTGCTGTTCTGCAGAGTAAAATTTAGTTTACGTGTTGTTAAAACTACGTAGGTTTAAGAGTTTAGAGCATTGAAGAGTGTGGGAAAGGTTTCTAAAGCTTTTTTATATATAAATACTAAAATAAATATAACGTCCCTACTTTGCAGATTTTCACTTATTGTGGGTGGGGTGGTGGTGGTTTGGAACGTAACCCCCGCAATAAACGAAGGACTACTGTATCAGATTAGAGCTGTAGTAAAAAACAGCATATTTCAACAGTTAACATATGAATGAGAAACATTAGACTTAAGATAAAATACCTGTGTATTTCAAACACCCACAATTATTATTTTTTATATAAATGAGCAGTCAGACTGATAGTTATAAGACTTGGATAAACATTTACAAGTAAACTGATAAGTTAAAATAATAAACTAACTTGTTCGTTATTATTTTTTTTGGGTCGCTTGAAATACAAGTAAAATCTCTCAAATACCAGGACGCACGTTTTCCCTCGGGGAGTCGCCAGTCGAGGATCCCTGCTCTGGAAGGTAGAGGTCGTGATTGGAGGAGCAGCAGAATCCCTAAAACGAGCAGGACTTCAGGATCATGTGGGCGACTCCAAACCGCCGTCCTCACTGAAACATAAGCTCTCTCCAAAAACACCTCATAAGTTTGACTTATTTCTTCTACAAGCAAAAACATAAAAAAAAAAAAAATAATAAATGAATAAAAAAAAAGATTAATCTACAAAAACTGAGGAAAAAACATTATTTCTTGCAGTAACATACACCACCACCGAGTCCTTGGCAGGTATTTTATTTCATATATAGACGCTTTCTGTAATCAAATGTGAGTGCAATCAAACAACAGCAATACAAACATTACCAATGCAGTCTGAGAACCAGGAACAGGGTTAAAACTGGGAGTTCACTCACTCTACGCAGCGAGCAGCTAGTAACCTCATGGACAACATTAAAAAAAATAATAAGAAAGCCTTTCCCTCAGTCACAACAGTCTGCCGTCTCATGAACCGATAACTGTGACGATGTTGAGGCTTACACTCTTCATACAGGAAGTCCAACCAGTGATACAACAATACCCCTCCCTCCCCCCACCCTCCAAGAAACAAAAAAAGCCACGAGTCCAAACTTGCACTTGGCTTTTCAGTAATAACCCTTCCCCCATCATGATTATCGTCGTCCTCCTAATGGTTATCAACAAAAATAAAAATCCAAATTTTAACTTGTTACACAGCAGGAGCCAATCAGAGTCCAGAGGTCCTTCAGGTTCAGTCAGTCTCGAGCAATGGCCGTCCATTGAGAATGATTAGAAAACCACAAAGCTGTTCGTGTAGAACCAAAGTCTTCACGCAGTGCCCCGCGAAGGTGGCACATGTTTCCACGGGTGGACGTGGGGGGGTGGCGGGGTCAGTGTATGGGTTTGTGGATCAGAGAGAGAGCGTGTGTATGTTTTTAAAAGAGGGAAGAAGCAAAGGTGTTCGGTAATTGTCAGACCCAAGAACGCAAAAATGAAAACGAGTTTAAAAAACGAAAACGTACAAAGACTTTAACCACCGCGTGTGTCCTCTTGGCCCTCGTTTAAACACGTACACGTACCAACTCTCACACACACAAAAACATGCACGCAATAGGTCCTCATGTGGAGTCGGGTGTTCGACATTCAAGAAAAACAAAACAAAAACGGTAAAAATCATCTTTACCATCACGACGCTTCAGTTCATAAAATCTTGACTTTTCTGAGAAGTGATTCGGCTTTTCCTCCGGGATTAAAGCAGTACGCGTGTTTAGGTGTAGTCTTTGTCCCGCTGCTGCGAACACACACGCACACACACACACACAACACACACACAACATACACACACTCACGCATTCCAGCACACACCACGCATCCTCTTTTAGTGGAGAAAGACATGGCGCAATGGAGAGACGATCCTCCTCTGGGTGGATGCACGGGATCACCGGGAGGAGATGGGGAGCGGTTGCCACGGCTACCAGGGGTCATCCAGGTCACCGGCACTCTGAAAGTCAGGGGAATAAAAAGGAAAGGTGTGTAAGTTTGTTGCTGCTCCCACTTTCCCTTCACAGTAACTTTTAGCTCGTTTTTTTTTTTAAACGTATGAATCTCCTTGTATTTAACGTGATGGTGGCCGAGCCTTTACGCAACCAGAACCTCAGACGACTCACCTGGCAGAGCATCACAAACTGTCAGACTGAAAAAAAAAACAACAGGGAAGGACTGGAGAGAATAGTCCTAATGTTTTAAGGAAGACAACGGATTAAATCACGTTTCTAAGACACACAGGAACATAAAGGTGCTGAGAATGGCCCTGTATCAAATGCAACCATATAGTTTTTTGTTGTCGTTGTCTGAAAACAACCTGACACGTTAGGTCTTGGATAACAACTCAGATCTACACAACTTTTGACACAGGACCAAACACAAGGAAGAGCGACACAACCCTTTTACGGTAAGAAATACACTTGTGGAATCAAACTTCAGGTGTTTTTTTATTTGATCATTTCAGGACTGATTTTGTCCCACATACAAATACAACTCATTCATACACGCACATACAGAACACACACGGTGCTCATCATAACCCTACCTCTGATTTAGATTCTGAGATCAAGCTTCATCAATGAACACAGACTGATTCACAACCAACACGCTACAGTGGTTCAAAGTAGGGATGCACGATATTGGATTTTTAGCCGATATCCGATATGCCGATATAAATTATTTGACCGATAACCAATACCAATGTATATTTTTCCTAGCTAGACCTACTTACAGAGAGTACATAGCTTTCTCTGCTGTGGAATTAAAATACTACATAATTCTGCATGGTCTTTGTCAGTTTGGTCTGTTACCAAATGCAGACGCCAAAAAAGGAGGCTGAAAATGATGCAACACTTTAACTTGAATTATGTTTAATGTCAAATTTATTCATGATATTTACTCTCTCTAACACAATGACAACACTCGAACAGTGTAAATTTTCACAAATCCAAACTCAACGGTGCGTGTGATGTCATAATGTTGTGCTGGCACCGCAGGCATCCTTGTCACTGGGTTGTCATACAATTACAGAACCCTATGTTTTTATATATATATATATATATATATAAACAGTGCCTTTTATATCGGTGAGTTATTTTGATGGAATGTCCGATATTTAACTTTATCGCTAATATCGGCCGATACCGTGCCGATAATATCGTGCATCCCTAGTTTATAGTAAAGTTTATATAAAGTTTGTGTCATTCTGAACATGATTTTAGCCTGTGTGGAAAGAATGTAATTTATGTGGACTTTAAAGTGTCCCTCCCTCTTTCAGATTTAGAATATATTCCAGATAAAGAGAAACAAACATTTTTACAGCTATCTTTTACAAGAATTATACATTTCTGCATGTCAAAGCAAGAAAACATAACGCTAAATGTTATACACGTTACATATTAGTATGGTAGCATTCAACAGGAAATGTTTAACAATAACAACAAAAAAAACCTTTAGGGTGCTTCTAGAGGAATTAGGCTATTCTGTTATTTATATAAAACAGCAATGCCCCTTTATCTTATAAGCAAGTTACTAGTTTCAGCTTTACTCAACACTTTCATATAATCCGAACAGCTGCTCTGAAGCTTCACCGTATGAAGGCTGATTACGGCATCTGACTAATGGCATTGGATTTCAGTTTAAAATCCTACCATTAGGTCAAAACGCCTTGGATAGCATTTCAAAATATACAAAAATGTGCCACAAAATATAAAAACACAACTCCAAGTAAGTGTTTTGATTCTCGCTGTCTCCGCTAACACTGCGCTAGTTGTTTTATGGCTTTCACCAAAGCTTGTGTGACTCGTTTACGTTTACATCCATTTTTAGTACCCTGACTTCTTAGAACAATTTTTCTATTCAAATAAAAAGTCCAGACTGTTGAAAACTAACAGGGGAAAAAAACAAACAAAAAAAACAGGAGTGATGATTTCTCCTTTGTTGTCATTCAAACTCATGCAGACGTAGAACTGTTTGCTCTGAGTCAGTAGATAAGAGTTCAGTGCCGCCACTGTTTTTTTTAATAAGTTCATCCACTATAAGCAGGTGGGGGCTAGGAGGGAGGAAGAGGGAGAGGACAATCAGCCAGAAACAAACAGAGGGAAATGCAGACTGATGAACACATGGTTCAACCATTTTTACATAAATGACTGACGTCTATTGTAAACATCACAGCAGCTGAGCTGTAAAAGCCATCGGCATGTTTGGGAGTCCAAGCCAAGGTGGGAGAAACACAAAAAGGAAACAAGAACCCTCATTACATGGAGGGTGTACAGTACTGGAAACAGAACGTGAATACACAGAAAGACCAGTTTTGCATCTGTTTATTATCACCCGCCAACAAAAGCCAAAGAGCAATAATATTCTGGTGCGTTTGTCTGTATCACTAACAAAATATCCCACGAATCACTGAATGGATTAAAACTTTCAGAAAGTACTCACTAGATTCACGTTTGGAGTCGACTCGACTCGTCGTGGCCACTGCAGCAAAGCATTCTGGGCCAAAACAAAAATGGCTGTAACTCGTCAGTTTTACAGATGTTGAGCTAAAATTTGGTGTTAGTAGCTGAATCACTCATAACTTGGGCTCAAACCGCGTATAGATCATGTGACATCGCACAATATTGCATCAGATCGTTATAATTTCAAGGTTTGACCAAATTAGCTGAAACATTTCTCAACAGATCTTTGACTAAAACTCTGGCATAAAAAGTGGAGGGCGATATCCATCCCTTCAACGAATACGGTCTTTAATTAACATAATTATTTATCACCACAGAGGAAATATTGGCCCATGTGTTTATTCATGTTCTGTGGTAAAGAGGATCTGGCACAGCCCTGGGGTGGGGTGGGTGAGTGGGTGGGTGCTCAGCCAGAGGAAATATCAGATTTAGGGGGCATCTTGGTCGGCCTCTGGTTCTGCAGTGGCAGGTGAGGGTGGGGGTGAGGGGGGAGAGGGAGGGGAGGCAGGTTGCTCCTGGCCGTCATCGTCAT
>NC_056514.1:33264274-33284723 GCF_014905685.2 Nematolebias whitei | reverse complement strand
CCCCCCTGAGGTGACATGCCAGGGTCAGACTCTGCAGACAGGCTCCACGTTCAGACACATAAGAGCACACATCCAACAAGCAGCGGCGCAACGTTCAGATCACAGATTCATCACCCCGTTGTGCCAAAGTGTCAGAAACATTCTTGTGCCGCTGGGCAAATGTTACCTCTGACCCCATGACTAACAAGCCCTTGTGATATTCGTTGTGTAACAGAGAGAGGAGGGTGGAGGGGTCAGAGTGGTTCAGCCCGGAGAAAAGAAACTGGAAATCAAATCTCAGACGACAACGATACGACACACTCGTGTGTTTTTACACAAACAGCACATTTCCACATTCTTACTCGCAGGGCTGGCTAAAAGATGACGCTGACATTTCCTTTAGCACAAAAACATGAACATGAACCTGCAGCCTTCAGTCATTTCTTCAAGGTGTTGAATAAAAACCTTCACATGTAAACACGCCTATGAATAAACAGAGACATAAATATAAAAACTACAGTAAAAACTGAGAATAGGAGGTGCCGTTTCTCGTAAAATCTAATAAACATGAAAACCTCTGTGAAAACTATTAAACATATAAAAAGCTGGGACTCTTCTTTTTGGAGGACTTTGTGAACCGATAGTTAGCTTTTTTTTTTTTAAATTAGTGAAACTTTGCCCCATTTATTAATGAAACTTATCCCATTTTTATTGAGACTCATTTACATTTCTTATTGAAACATGCACATTTTGTAAAACCTGTGTATCACTTTTTCATTTTGTTGTTTTTAAAAACGGACGAGAAGGGGGAAAACAAAATAAGAATTCATTACACGGTTTAAACATGCGTATATATCACAATACCTTTCTTGTATCTTGCATTTTCAAAAGTTTTTGAATAGTTTCTGAGCAAATATAAACTCAATAACGAGCACACAGATATTTACCAGGAGAGCATCTGCAGCTAAATTTGCTATTAATGTATATAAAAGAATGGAACTGAAGATCAAAACAAAGACAAACACTCTTTAAAGTCAGGGTTAAGTCGTTATTTCTTTCAGTTTTAGTTTAGAAGATTTTAAATGTTTGTGGACCGATACAAGTTTTTGATATTTGATCAGCTCCCACCTGCACCAATTATTCACATCATGCATGACGAACAGAAAATATAGATCTGCAGAAAAGGCTGTTTCTTTCAAACGGCTGTGATACGTTCAGTGACCAGAGAAGTATTATATTTGTGTGTGTCGACCAGCCCATCGCTGATCTTTGCTGTTCATTGTGTTTTCGGGTGCATTTCTATCAGCACGAAGACATTATTTCCCAATTTAATAGATTTTTCCAGTGAGGCTAGACTACTTTTAAAAAAAGGGTTTCAGTTTAGACTAATGTATTATATCATCTACCTTTTATAGGGATGCACGATATCGGCATGGTATCAGTATCGCCGATATTAGCGATAAAGTTAAGTATCGGACATCGGCCATTCCATCAACATAACTCTCCGATATAAAAGGTGCTGTTTTTTTTAAATATATATTATATATTTATTTAGTGTTACATCATTTTCAGCATCTGCATTTGGTAACAGGCCAAACTGACAAAGACCATGCAGAATAATGTAGTATTTTAATTCCACAGCAGAGAAAGCTGTAGTCTCTGTAAGTAGGTCTAGCGGAAAAATATCGGTACTGGTATCGGTTATCGGCCAAATTAACATATCAGCCAAAAATCCAATATCGTGCATCCTTCATTTTTTAAAAAAAAAGTTTTGTGCATTGCAAAAAAAAAAACAACCCCAGATGTTACAATAAAGTGTTTGTTAGAGCTCATTCACAACACTCGACAGAAACCGACATCCTAAAGAAAATCGAATGAGTCACACTGAAACAAAGAAATGTCAGCAAACATTTAAACGTGCTTCCTGTGTTTCCAACACCAAACCAGCAGCTCAGTGTGTCACAATCTTTATGATGCATCGGTCAGTCGAATTTGCTCGAATAACAGGCAACTAAATGTTCAGAATCTTCTATTATCAGGTTTATTGTTTCCATCACTGGCAGGTTTCCTGTTATTAAATTTCATTTCTTGAAAATTCAGGTTCATGGAGTCTTGAACATTCAGAAATGTGTGGTTTAAAGAACATTTTTCACTGCTGAGAGGGTTCGAAGGATTTACAGAAAACGATCTATATTTTGTTCTAATTAAAAAAAGGGTCTCTCTTTTCTGATCCTCCGAGTTTCATCAAGCTAACTGAGGTTCTACTTGGTCTACCTTTCACCCTCTTTAACTGAATAATAATCATTTTTACTCACTACGCACTGATCAGCCATAACATTACGAACAACTTACTGTTTACTCAGTCCCTTTTTTTCCCCATTAATACAGCTCTGACAAGTCAGAACAAAAAAGGCAAAAAAAAAAAAAAAAAAATAGAACTGTGGGCCCTGCGGATTGTTGAGAAAGATGCCAAGAATGAACTTGCTTTCCATCAGTGCCTTTGGATTCCAGAAATTTGGAGGCCAGGACTAGCCTGAGCCACAACACGCTCAGTATTTTTTTTGATTTTTCTTTGTACCTGGCACTACGAACCTGAAAGAAGCTGGTACCATACAACAAAAATCCTCCCCTTCAGGCACAGTGTCTCTATAGCAGCTCATTTAGTGCAATAAATTATCATTTTGCTGCCCAAACTGTGTAATGTATACATCATTTCACTGTATCTACAACAAGAGTATAGCAAAGAGTAAATCAGATGTGTACAAGTTAAAACTGTGTGTTATTATCTGCATACAAAGACTGACTTTACCAGGTGACATGTTAATTTATAATACATATATATATATATATATATATATTTTTTTTTTTACTTCAGTTTTGTAAATTATATAATTTGTGTAAATTATAAGTCAAATCCAACTAAACTGGAACATGTCATGATGCATTTGTTTTCAATATAATCGTTCACATTATTAAAGCTGCTATTACAGGGGAGATTGAAGAGAAGAAGAGCATTTTATGAGCTGCAACCTCCAAAAAGTTAACATTAGGCAGTCCTTTACAATAAAACCTGCAGCTGAAAAACAAGTCAGAAATATGAGCAGAAGCAGAGCTAGACGACACAAAGATGACAATCCCCCTCCTTTGGTGAAAATACAACAATGCCCACCTTCCCTCTACAAGCATGATCAAGTCTTCTGCAGGGCAGGGAATTTTGCAAAACTAATCCCTTCACACACGGGATAAAACCAATACGCTGATGTTCTACTTCTAATAAAACAAAGACACAAAAAAAGTGATGACGTCAGTTCTACAACATTACAAACCTTTGTGCTCAAGTCATTATTTATTTATTGGTAAATCATTTTTTCCTCAATCAAACAAAAAAAAAAGTTGTTGCATGTCTAATCTAAGGTTAAAAAATTCTGAAGTGCTTATAATTCTCTATGTAAATATACCCCATTGTTCACTTTACCAGATAGATATCATAATTTTATGGCTGTAAATATATCCACATACAGAAGGGTGTCCATCAAGCTAAAGGAGAGAGAACAGATGAGCGTTTACAGAAAGTTAAACTCACCCCTTCTTCTTCTCTGTGAGGGTTCAGCCTGTTGTACACTGCCTCTACCACACTCCGTCTGCAAACATAACACATGGACATGTTTCCTGATGAACAACGTAATGATTGAGAGTTTAATAGAACTAAAACGTTTTTTTTTGGGGGGGGGGTTTTGCGGCACTCAAAAAGCTCTGATGATTTTTAATAGGCTACAAATATCCTGTACTCAGAATGACTAAAATCCACTTTTTAACAGTGAATCTTCTGATTACGTTCTTGCTAAATCAAATGCTGATAGAGAACAACGCTGATTCATAACCTAATATATTTAAGCGGTTTTACACAAGAATCAAATATACCATAGTAAAGTAATTTCCGGACTATAAGCTGCTACTTTTTTCACAGGCTTCGAACCCTGTGGATTATACAACGCTGTGGCTAATTTATTTATTTATTTTTGACATGCTAACGAGCTTCATGCTGCTAAAAACATTTAGCCTCGTCACACCCGGGCGCTCGCATAGCTGCCCAATGCACATCTCTCTCGGGGGGTGGGTGCTCGTGACTCAATGAGATTAACTGTATAAATAAAGGTAAAAAAAAATAATAAAAATTGACCATTGTAATTACTGAACAGGTCACAGTCGACCAATGAAACTTTGAATTCCCGTAAATCAAACGCACTCGCACTAAGATCTTCAGATCAGTTATTTCCATGCAAAGACCCTCAACATGGAAAACACTAGGAATGTACGATATGGCATAAAATTCATATCACGATATGTATTGTGAAGGGTGGCGATAACGATATATATCACGATATGTTTTTGGTATAAAACTTGCAATAGGAATGAAAAAAAAGCATAGGGTGTCCTTTTACCATCATTTATTTTGAATTAAGAAAATTCCACTACTAGGTCCAGGACCACTTTAACTTTCAACAGAAAAAAAAAAAACCTTTTGATGGAACACAGCGTTTTGCGCATGCGTCCGAATACGACAAGAATACGGCAAGCCAGAAGACAGATCTCTATCGTAGGCTAGATTTCTATCGTTTCTACCGTGTATCATATATATCGCGCATTCCTAGAAAACACACAATAAAATGCTACGATATGATGCAGCTTTCAAGTTAAATGCGACTGATCTGGCGGTCGAAGAAAGAAATAGAGCTGCTGCACGTAAACGTGGCGTAAATGAATCGATGGAAACGGCAGCGTGAAGAACTGAATCAATGAAAAAAGACGACAAAAGCTTTCGGAGGTATTAAAAAAAACATAAAAACGGCAGATGGCCCGAACTTGAAAACATTCTTGAAGACTGGGTGAGCACACAGACAGCAGACGGCCGAGGTGTTTCCACCGTGCAGATCCGATTAAAAGCCAAAACAATCAAACAAGACCGAAAATTTTAGAAGTGGACCATCGTGGTGTCTCAGATTAATGAGACGAAAAGGCCTGCGTCACAGAACATAGTGATCAGTAACTTTTCCTCGTAAGCTACTGAATTTATAATTTATTTATTTATTTTAACCAGCTGTGTTGCAGGCACTGTTCAGAAAAATAAATAATTTGCTGAACGTATTTAATTAAACGTTTTAAAAGTCATGCTGTGCAACATCTTTCTGTGTAAATATCTCAAGTTACAACGTGGACACCCGTAGCTTATAAACAAGCGCGGCCCTATATATGTACAATTTTGTGTGTGTGTGTGGGCATGGCTTATACGCAGGTGTGCTCAATAGTCTGGAAATTACAGTAAGTTTGACAATATTTCAGACAGAAAATAAACATTTTGAAGTCTTTTTTTTTGGTTTACAAAAATCTAAACAGTGAGGTTTCTTTTTGTTTCAGACCTTCTGTGAAGCGCTTTTTCCCAATTCTTGCTTCTTGACAATTTTGAAAAATTGACATTGCCTAAATAACAGTTTAACTCAGAACTGAATTATTCAACAAACAGAAAAATAAGAACTGTTTTGTTTAACCGCAAATACATAAAATTGACTGTCAAATGTCAACATGTGTAAATTTCTTTACATCAGATACGAAAACATCTTCAAGAGTTAGACAACTAAAATAAGCCTAATAAAACATTTTAAAACTATTTCCTTACAAAATCATTGGTCTTTGCAAAGAGACAGCAAGAAGTTTAGACTAAATCTTTAAAGCAGAATTTGGACTTCCATTAATGTTGGAAAGGATGAAAGTTGCACTTAAGAACAATAAATATTAATTTGCGTATTCATTAGGATTAGGCATTCCTTCAAAACGAATTATACTTTCATTATATCTACATATCTACAGTAGTCCCTCGCTACTTCGTGATTCGTTTATCGCGGACTCACTCTATCGTGTTTTTTCAAAATAAGACTGGACATGAGACACAACTGGCTGATTGAAGGATGAGCCACTTGATCGGCATGACATTTTTATTTAAAATAAATTATTTTAAATTATTTAGCACCTGCTGCACATTTGTGCAAATCAGCGCTGCAGAAAAAGCTTCTTCCTGCAGCTTTGTGCAGCCCAGACTGCAGCAGGATAAACTTCCTGCCGCAGCTGAACAGCTGATCAGCTGCGGAGAAGTGTGTGTGGCCAAGTGCACTTGCAGGTGGCAAAGAGCAGAGGAGGCAGGGAGCTGAAATCATGACATGCTGTGCTCTTTTAGAACGTTAAGAGTTTAGAAACATTGTTTAGAACATTGCAAGAGGGTGGGAAGTGTTTAAAATGCCTTAATATCTGCTGGTATATATATATATATATATAAAAATAATAAAATAAACTACTACTTACTACTTGTACTACTATTCCTACTTCGCGGTTTTTCACTTATCACGGGTCTTCAGGGTACAATCCTCCGCAATAAACGAGGGGCTACTGTATATCTATATCACTGGTATACTGTACATGTGTGTGTAAAAAATCCACTATTGTATATTTACTTGCTGGCCAGGCCTCCACCAGGTGGAAGGTTAGGGATGTTCTCTGAGGCAATAGTCCTTAGGACAGACACCAGGTCAGGGACTCCCGTATCCCCACAGTTACCCAGAAGCTCTACAAGCAAATACAGAAGGTAGAGAGGAAAGGTTGTTACAGTGTGGCAATAATATAGTTAACTGCACACTACACTGAGTTTTAAGGCTCAGTCACCACCGTACGCTACAGAAACTGAACAATTAACAAATCAGCAGAAATAAGATTATGTTGCATCTTGCCTGATGTGACATAAACCCACAGCCTGCTTCTTTATAACTGTTGTAATATTTTGAAACATGTTTAACTGAATGTGTTTATTCAAAGTGCTGACCCTCAACACGGGTTTCTAGATTTTTATCCAGCTCCTCTTCCTTCTTCACAGCCTCATCAGAGATTTTGGGAGCTCCAGGCAAACACACCAGCACCACGCTCATGTTGTCCCTGCTCCCCTGCACAAAGAAAACAGACATCAGTCACTGTACAGTTCAATAGTATCAAATGCAAATATTATACTAACAAACAGATTATACTTTTTAAACCAGTGAAACCACAAGTATTTTGATTAAATGCGTCTTAAAAAGACACGGTTACAGACATAACGTTCCCTGTTCTGGTTTGAAATCAATATGTGGCTTTTTCTGTTAATATTGTCGGCAGCTAATTTATGTTGAACGAGAGTTTAAATGTTCGAGATTTACTTTCATCATCCTAAAATTTTTGAAGCTTTGTTTTACCGCCAAACTTATGACTTAAAACACGAAGAAAACAAACATTTCCTCTCTAATGAGCAGTTTTTAAGTGAGGTGGTCTTCAGTTTGTTAGTTCGATCTAATAATTATAATTTTGTTATTTCACAAGCTCTGAAAACAAGAACTTTGCACCTTGTTTTGCAATGTTTTTATACTTTAGTCTTGTCTAACAAACTCAGCGTGGCTTTTTTCTTAGTGGTGTGCCGTTACCACTCCCTGAAAGCCTAAATTTAATCCATACCAGGCTGTGGCATGTTTCGAGCTTTACAAGCCAGCATCACATGCAATAAAATAAAATAAAATTAAAGCAGGCAGTTTAGCTGCTGGGAAACACTATGACCGAATGTTGGATAACAACTGACAACAATTACACAATGCTTAAGTTAACGACAATTTAACTTAACTACTTTAGATCGTAACCATAAAAACCATGACTTCGGTCCTAACAAGAGTTTCCTTTACAATAATGACAGAGAAGCAGGAATGAATTTTATTTAACTGCATTTTGCTAACAGAAAAAGGCAGAGGAAAATATTATTTAAAGCACTTTACCAAAGAAAACATTAATGAGCAAACATTCAGATTAAAAAAAAAAAAAAAAGTAGAATCTTGAAGACCTGCTTGTTTGTTTGAAGTTAGCTGTGTGGAAAACGTTCCCAGCCGTTATCTACGGTAGAAGCTTATTGAGGAAAAGGGTGTTGTATGGCAAACATTAAATAATTCACACTTAACTATGTAAACTTGGCAGGCCAATTGGGTATCTTACTGATAAGCTAAATGATGTTTCACGTTTTATTTGTTTAATATTTTCACATAATGAGACTTTACTCAGTAGGTCAAATTAACTGAAGTACACTCCTTGGTTTAGTTGTCTTTAATGACATTTTCTTAACCCAAGACCATTGTGAAGTTTATTAATTTGTTTGGTAGGACATTGTTTTACAGTTACAAAAAGTAGATACAAAAAACAGCACAATGTGATTTTTTTTTTCTATTTTATTGCAAAGAACTTACCATTAAGACCCTTACTACTAACAAATATCTCAATTGCAAATCTAAAAATGTGTTTACAAGTACTGTATAAATTTGTAAGAAAGAACATGCATTCAACAGACCTTTTAAATATTTTCTTGTGTTACAGAAAGTATGGTGATTGGGTGGAGACATAAAGATGGCTGCCATATATAATTCTTTGTTTAAAAAAATGTATATGCTTAATTAATACAGAATTTTTATTTACAAGCTCAACTATGCCATATGATTTTTTTTTATTTAACTTGCTGCCATATTCATGTTGGAGTAAGTTACTAGAAAATATTTCAAGTAATATTAAAGTTTCACAGCTTTTTTTTACTTGTTTGGGACTATAGGCAATTACTTTGATTGTTTGCTCAAATTAAATAGTTGGGTTTACCTATGAAAAGTGCTCTGAGATTAAAAAAAAATAAAAAAATTTTTTAGACAAGCTAGTCATAATAAATGGGCTGATCTGGAAGTTATTTTCTGGATTTGTGGTTAAATCATTCTTTGAGAAACAGCTGTTTAGAAAGTGAAGTGGTCACGGGTTTGTTTCACATGTTTGAGTAAAACCATTAAGATAATTGGTTCTGACAACACTGATGGTTCAGCTAATTGTTGCAGCTAAATTACCAATATAAAAAACACGAAGTCAACTAGCCTTATACATGCTGGCTTATGGCCGCTGAATGACCCCGAACATTATAGTAGATATCTTTTACAGGCGACAGTAACAGAAGACAGAGTCCAGGCCTTCAGCAAAATAAACCGTCATCTTCTCACTACAATGAAGAAGTCGATGTGTTCCCTGTAATTTTCTCTCGGTGTCCAGAAACACATACGTCACAAAAAAAGGCGACAGTAGAGAAGATTTAGGATTGCCTGTCTCTTGTACTTGAGATAACCCAGTGAGGTAAAAATAACTTGTCTGCTGTGCACACGCTGCTTCTTGGTGTATTACAAACAAAAAAAGAAGTAAGGAAGGTAAAAATCTACAGTGAATGACCTGAATGATTCACGTTGGATGCTTGAATGAAGTGCATGGAAAAACTTTTATTTACTTTGATTTAGTTGGTGAGTATGGATAATATCAGACTCTGTTTCTAACAGTGATTTTTAGTTAGAAGGAATTGTAAAGGCATGGTCTGATACAAACTACTTTAAGCAAACTTACTAATAAAAATGAACCAAGTTTAGTGGTACATTCTATCATAATAAAATAAAAGACAAACTGAAAAAAATACATATTACGTATGCCTGATAAAAAATGTACACAGCACAAAGAAAAATGACTTACCTTGTGAAGGCAGGTGTCCACCACTGAGTTACAGACCTTCTCCAGGTCATCACAAACCTGCAGTCGTGAGCGGACAAACTCGCACAGCTCTTCGTTGGACATGACATCCCAGATCCCGTCACATGCTAGAACCACAAACTCGTCTTCGGCTGCCCGCTCTAACACGCAAACCTCGGGTTCAGGGCTCACCAACTGCTCCGTGGGGCCCTTACCATCCACACATTTGTAGTCGTAGTCCCCAAGGGCTCGTGACACAGCCAGGGAGCCGTTTACCCTTTGGATCATGACTGAACCGCCAGCATTCTGGATGCGTTCCTTTTCACGAGGGTTGCAGGGCTTGTGGTCCTGGGTGGAGAAGCCCACCTTGCCGTCTCGACACAGAACGGCTCGCGAGTCGCCGCAGTTAATGAAGTAGAGGTGAGTCGGGCTGAGCAACACGCACACGGCTGTCGATCCGCTGCGGTCCAAGCCCTGCCGCAGATCCGTAAAGTTGCGCATATACTCGTCAATGTTCAGGAATCCTGAGCGGATCCCGTCCTTCACGCCTTCCACAGTGCTGGGGCCGGAACCAAACTCAGCTCCTCCTGACAAGATGTGTTCCAGCAGGTGCCCAGAACAATAGTTGGCCACCCGCGAACCTGCATGGCCATCATAGACAGCAAAGAACGACCAGTCAGCGAGTCCATGGGGAAGGCCCACCACAGCTGTGTGGGCGTCCTCCATTTCCACCCGCCAGCCCTGCATGGAGCTCAGGCCGTAGCGTAGCCCATTACCATCGCCATGGGCGCTATGCTTCTCAGTCTTCGGCTTGTCCAGGAATGCACCCATTGCTGCCTACAACTGGAGATTGGACAGGAGAAGAAGAGAAACACGGTAACTAAACTTTTCACAGTCCACAACACACTGCTGTACCGTAAATACTCAAAGTACAAGCAAACAGCGCAAGAGCGATAAAATAAGTGGACATGTCTGCGAATATGAGCTTTTTACATTTATTCTGTATACGTTGCCAAAGTAACATTAAGCCTAAGTGTGAGCGGTTTTTAGATTTAAAAAAAAACATTTAACATAAGAACCTAATACAGTCTGTTCGCTGCATTATTAATAACAAACTGCACAGTTCAAGTAAAAAATAACATAAAATGTGGGATGTTTAAACTCCAATGTGTTGTGGTGTAGTTACAATACAGCAATCTTTATATTTTTGACTGAACTTGAAGAAACCAGCATTTCATACTTAAATACTAATAAAAGGACTTATCAGATCACGAGACTTTTCAGATTGCTTAATTGTGTTTTTTAGAATTTTCTCAACTTTGTTCTCGTGTACATGGGAGCTGGATCAGTGTTGCATTACTACACACAAAAAAACCTAAAGAAGTAAACATTTAAAAGTGTGGTTTCAATACACAACAGTTAATTCAGATAAAACCCAGTGTCCAATCAGAAAGAGAAACACAGATAATGTCAACCAGTTTGAAGTACAGTAGTTATGCCCCAGTGGCCCATTGTTACGGATCAAGGTATACAATACGCACAAAAATGTCAAAATTTATTATATTTGTCTTCTGCTTACTGATAAGCTTTCTTTGTAAAAAAAAATATATATATATACAGGGACTTCAAACAAATTATATTTAAAAAAACTGTTTAATGGAAATATGAACATTTCGGAAGTCATTTGTAAGTAAAAGTTTGTAATTGAGACTGGAGATGTACCGTATTTTCCAGCCGATAAGTCGCATCAGTCCAAAAATGCCTAATAATTTGGAAAAATCAATAAACAAGTCGCTTCGCCGCATAAGTCGCACCTATTATGCATCACTGCAGACGCATCACGTTTGTTACACATCACCACTGACGACCAGGAAATGTGGGCCAGTGTTGTGCCAAAAATAGATTGGCTGCCAAATGGCGGCCGCGGGAACATGCACAGGAGGACTTTAACAAGAATTTAACAAGATTAACACTTAAAAACTATTATTTGTTTGCTCTAAATTATAGCAAATATGTGTCTCAGTCTAACTTTTCCTTAATAAATTAACTTTGACAGTCAAATCAGTTACATTTCAAAAGCCGATTCGCGGAAGTGGGAGCGCGCAGAGGGACGACTCGCTGTGCATTTCTTGAAAATTTAACAAGATAAGCGCCTAAAACAATTATTTGTTTGCTTGACATTATAGCAAAGGTGTGACTCAGTTGAACTTTTACTTAATAAATGCACTTCAATGGTCAAATAGCTGCATTTCGCCATGGCGGCGCAGCAAAATGAAGCTGATTTAACTGTTGCTCCAGCTGGACGAATATGGCAGGCTATGGCAAGCCAATTGTGTCATTAATAGCCACTTTTACCTATTACATGACACAACAGCATGCCGTACTACTCAAGTGTCATCTAGCGGCTGAAAA
Organism: Nematolebias whitei; assembly: GCF_014905685.2. Taxonomy (NCBI): domain Eukaryota; kingdom Metazoa; phylum Chordata; class Actinopteri; order Cyprinodontiformes; family Rivulidae; genus Nematolebias; species Nematolebias whitei. The sequence goes on along the minus strand of NC_056514.1, from coordinate 33,272,735 downwards.
TGTTAACGTTCAATATTTTCAATGTCAGAATGAATGAAAACAGTCATATCTCGGTCAAAATCGGTTTATAAATATGGGAAATAAATCTATAAGTAAGTCGCTTCGGTGTATAAGTCGCAGGGCATGCAAATTAGGCAAAAAGGTGCAACTTATAAGCCGGAAAATACAGTAGCTAAGCAAGAAACATAAAACGAGAAAGACCAACTGAACAATAAGAAAATAAGTCACACATTTAAATTGACTTTTTTAGTTTTTTCCCCCTCAGTGTCTTAAACACGCATTTTAATGAATGCTTCTAAAATATAGACCGTTTGTATTAATATTGATGCTTTATTATTTGTCTTGTTTTATTGCATCACACAAAAGATGATGAAACCAATAAAAAAAAGGAATAAAAAACACTTTAAGCCATACTTTCCACATAAGCATGCATGTGCCCAAAAAAGGCTGTTACATGCGACGTTGGGTTTCTGAGGGAAGGTGTGTTTGCATCTGCTCTGCGCATGCGTGCAGTGTCACAGTCAGTGTGTGTGAAAACGACGCTCTATTAATACACCGGGCTGGTTCGGATTTCATGACCGGCGTGAGACGGCAAGGACAGACCATTCACATTTCTCCTTTCTCACCACATGACGAAATCGGTAAAAGAACTGTCGCAGTTACCACTTTGAGGTTGTCTCTTTTTTTTTTTTATGTGCAAGTGTTTTCACGTGTGTGCGCGTGGGAAAAGACAAAAAAATATATAATTTTGTAGCATCACCAGCAGTGATATTCTCTAAAAATAAAACAAACACACGGACATCGCCTAGCAACCGCCCACCCTGCAGTGCAAACATCCAAGCTAAGCTTCATTCAGCAAGCCCCACCACCACCGCCTTTCTCTCACATGCTTAAAAAAAGAGGTGCACACAACTCTGCTGCTTGGCAGAGAGCGGAAAGGGGAGTTGCATCATCCAGCCATTAAAGCACTTGCAGCAGCCAAATCCTGAAAGGTGCCATGCAGACTGCTAGAAGACACCAAGATACTGTGAGATTTCACTGACTGCCCATGATCTCACATACAAATGAAATATATATTAAAAAACACCCTCACATAACAGAAATGCCTGGAAAATATCTCCATTGTGGCATCAGAAACTAGAAACTCTCATCCGCTTAACCCCCTACAAAACTCGCCTTAACGCTGCAACCACAGGTCGAAACTTAAAACTGACACTCGTCTGCCAAAAACCACTGCCTTTCGAGAGGGAAGTGGAACGTCAGAGATTACATAATGCTGCGGAGAATCCAAACGCTGTTGTGAAAACGAGCACGTTTACACAAAACGGCTAAGGCTACCCTGGGAGAAAGAATAACAAACCGCCCTTTGGAACAATGTGATGAAAATGTTAAAATTGAGTTGGTTTTCATGTAAAATGTCTTGAAATGACTTATTCTCATAAATAATATTAAAATAATCTAAATTAGTGTATGTTTACTTGTTATTGGGCATTTCAAGCTAAAGTACTTAATGAAAAGTTCTAGCAGTCCTTAAAGGAAAGAATATTGCCGGCCTGTTGAGAAATGACAGTTGTAGCTGTTTTGGTCAAATCTTGAAAATAACATTAAGGGGAATTTAACACTGTATTGTAAATGGCTCTCAGCTACTACCACATCCAGTTTAGTTCAATGTCTTATAAAGTAAATAAATATATAATAAATAATCCCTGAATCTAAACAAAGTCAGAGGTTGAGGTACATTCACCTCCAATCATTTATTAATGTAGAAATTGTGTTAGAAGCATAAAAATGTAAATAAAAACACTGAATAATTGCATATATTGACATATATTATATATTTAAACTTTGTGTGTGTGTGTGTGTGTGGGGGAGGGGTATCCATACGAATAAAATGATGACTTGAAAGTTATGGAAAATGGTAGTTAAATATGGCATGATCATATGGTATTTTTTTATGTATTACATAGTGAAATGTACAGTATGGAATTACATTTGGAAAAACAGCATTACATTAAGCCAAAGCGGAAGTGGCCCGAATCACATAATAATAATAATAATAATTTATTTATAAAGCACTTTAAAACAACCGCAGCTGCCACAAAGTGCTGTACACATAAAATCAAGAAAACTTAAAACACATAAAAAATAAAACAGTTGTTAAAACATTAAGATCAATAAAAAAAACAATAAACATTAGAAAAAAATTGAATTACATTTGAAAAAATTGAATGACATAAAAAATTTTAAAAACGGAATCACATTTGAACAAAACGGAATTACATTAAGCCCAACAGGAAGTTGTTTTTTTTTTTAACTTTATTAACAGCATAAAACCGAACAACAGAACAACAAACAGTACACACACAACAGAGATACAGTTGGCAGGCTATCCTTTTAACTGTATCTCCGTTGTGTGTGTACCGTGTTGTTCGGTTTTATGCTGTTAATAAAGTTTAAAAACAAAACTTCCTGTTGGGCTTAATGTAATTCTGTTTTTTCAAATGTTGTTCATTTACACCTTTAGGGCCACCGTAGAAAGGAACTAGTTGAAAGCAGCTAAAAACTCCTAAGAGTTTGTGGGGACGACAGAGGAGGATACGCGAGTCACTTTTCATCCCTGCGTCTGAAGAAGCCTCTGGAACAGAACAACTTGTAAAACGTTTGTGACAAACGCCCCAAAGAGACGAGCGTCCTCCCAAGGCAAGTAACCTAGAGGAAACACCAAATAGTTTATCTTGAATACACACCTTCCTCCTACATCTACTTACACACCTCGAGGGAATGGTACGGTCATATTTTTATACATAAAGAGCAATATTTTACGAATACGCAACAATTTTATTTGTTTTCGCCTTGCATCCACATGAAAACGGCGTTTAGAACGTGCAAAACAATATTTTTAAAAACTGTTTCAGAGTAAATAATTAGTGCTTGATTTTTTTGTGCAACAGCCAAAACACCGTTTCAAATTATGTCATAGTCCCGCCTCCCGCCTAACCTACTATCCTAAGCATAACATTGCCTTGAATAAAGAAGTGGAAAAATAATCTTGTATTACAATAAGTAATCTCTGTTTGTATCACTTTATTGAACGGTCAACAATACTAAAGCAAACGTTACAGGTAAAAAAAAAATCAACAACATACATAAAATCCATTTAAAAATTGTGATAAATGGGAATAGTTTTAAAGACAGACACTTGAGTTTAAATAATTTAGAATGTATGAATTGAACATCTTGAGGAAAACCCTCCTGGGCCCAAAGCGTCCCTTATGTTCACATATTTGAACGGACTCAAATCCCAGTCAATAGTAGTTTAATGTGAGACGAAAGAATAGTTCTGCTTCACTGTCAGTCCACAAAAAAAAGGATTTAGGATTTCTTTTTTATTCGCCATCCTTTTTTCCCTTGTGTTTACAGTTCGGAACGCAAGCTCCACACCCGTTTTCAGTGTATTTTTATGTTTACGGCAGAGCTGTAATTTCAAAATGCATATTGTAAATGTGACTCCAATTTATTCATCTATCAGAACCTACAAGTTTATATTTTTCAGTCTCCAGGTGGGTAAATCGAGCACCGTGCATCTGGTGAAAGCGCCAATACGATACAAAGGTTTATGTTAGAAAGGGAGCTGGAAATCCACACAAACAAGTGTCTGGACAAGCCTGGGGTAAAAACATGTTTTGAACATGTAAAAAAAAAAAAAGGTCTCTCAAAACAGTAAGAGTTGTTGCGTGCATCTTTAACCCATCTCAATTTTGTCAATTTTTGCAGCCCGCTCTTGTTATGACAATAAACATGTCCAGGTATTAAAAACACACCAATAATAAATAATATGAATTGAAAAACTGGTCCGACTTTGCCTATCTCCATATTAAAAGTGTACTCTTGTAAATAAAAATGATAAACGTGGGGGCAGCTGCCAAGGTGGGTATAAAGTGGGACGAGGTGAGCACGATTTGAATGGTGGTGGGCAACAATAGTGCGTAGCCTAGAATACAGTGGAGATGTGATGTTTGTGAACGATCCAGATCGTTTGAAAAGCTCGTTACAACGAACGGTAAGAATTAAGTTGCAGAGTAATGAACTGTTCCTAGTTTCTTTTTTTGTTCTCCTTGTAGCGAGAAGTGCAGCAGCGCAGGAGTGAGGGGGCTTCCCCACTTGACCAAACATGTGGTATGACCCGGACGGCGTACATGATGACGTCACTGTTGTTCACAATTGAACAGCTCCATTGAACGACTGTGAAGCAAACAAATGGTCAAGATCCGGTTCCCTTCAAAGAGCTATATGTCCCATCTCTAGAATACAGTGTTGCAAGCCGTGCACACGAAAAAGGCTGGGATTTTTAGAAATTGGTCACGTTTACGGCTCACTGGCGATTTGGTCACAATCACTCAGAATTCAGTCTGACTGCAAGAAAAAGTTAGCCTTTCTTCTTACAACTCTGAGTCGCCAATTACTCTCCAAACGTCAGATACAGGCTGACCGAAGACCAAAAACGAGCAAGATACATCACTTTACAGGACAGGTGATATATGTGTATTTTTGAATTGGGAGAGACCTTTCAAAATTAAACTTTAATTGAAAAATTTCCACTTAACAAAAAGGTAAATTACTCATTCTAGACTTTACTTTTATAAATAATTCATGAGTTACTGAGCTTATTAATTTCCCAATTTACCACAGATGCTAAGCATCTTTATTTACTTTATAAGAAAGAAGCAGAAAATTTGCACAAATAAAAACATAACTGAAGCACGTTTGAGCTTTTAATTTCTAATGAGCCTAAACACACGGGCATTGATAAACAATAACCTGTGAACACAAGAACTTCAGTTTTAGATTGATCTGCATCCCCGTGTGCAGGCTCCAAGTGGAAATTCCCAAAGCAAAGGAATAATTTAAGAAATCACTAAGATAAAAATACAAATTTGAGATGAATATGTATATGTATACGTGTATATGTGATATGTATAGAAGCACAAATGTAGCAGTAATTTGAGACTTTAATGCTGAAGCTAATCACATGCACTTGCATTGGCATTGCCCTGTGTCAAGGTATCTGTAGTGTCCATATGCAGCCAAAAAAATAAACATTATGTAGACTTTAAAGTGTTACTGGCCAGGACCTATGCCTTGTTTCTTAATAATAAAGGAAGACACTCACTTGCACTGAAATTCAATGTGCATTCCTTTCCTCGGGCTCTGCCTCTACAAGAAGCTTTAAAATGTTCAGCTAAGCAGAGACATAATGACGCAAACTACAACTGTTTAAGAAAACAAACACTGCCAGGTGAACAGGGGCATACTGACAACGAAAATAGCATCAAAAACTACTAGTCTAGTTTTAGTCATCGGTGACCACTGTTTTTAATCTCTTATGAGGAAATACATAACATTCCTTGAAGGAATGCATATTGCCAGCTGCCATTCATGCCAGTATTATGAACTAAGATTGTCTTAGATTGAAAAATAGGACATGAACAGGTTGGAATCAAAATTGGCGTCAGAGAGCTGAGGCCAATTTGGTCAAACTTTTAAACACTGCAACCTCATGTGACACGGTGAGAGCTCATGTGATCTTGCACGATTTATTAAGAGGTTGAGACTGACTCAGCTAACACTACACCAAATTTTAGCACAGTTTTCTGTAAATGTAACAAAGTGCTGGAAATGTTTACGCTGGTTCAAGTCGATTAGCTTTGGCGTCCATTAACGGATTGACACAAAAAGATAATCAATCGCTACTAGAGGACAAATTGACCTCATTTCCTTAAATAAATTGAATAGTTTTCATCTGATACTATTTCTATCTTAACTTGTGATTCTTGACCTGCCATTATGCATCTGTTCCTACCAAACCAAATTGGGGGAGTGGTGGCGCAGAGGTTAGAGAAGGTGGGCCTGTGATCGAAAGATCGCCGGTTCAACTACCGGTACTGACAACATCAAAATGTGGGTGCACAGCTGCCCCCACCCTTATTCACCCCACTCTGAGCCCATGAGCAAGGCCCTTAACCCCCATCTGCTCCCTAAACAGGTCTTGAAAATGAGTTCTCGTGGCTCAATGAGACTACCTGCATAAATAAAAGCTAAATGAAAAAAATAAAAAACAGCCAGTGGAAGCAGATGGCCGCTTGTCCTGAGCCGAGTGCTAGAGGTTTCTTTCTCATGAGGGAGTTTTTCCTTTCCACTGTCGCCTTCATGCTTGCTCAAAATGAGAGTTCTGCGATTAAGCTAAATTCAAAGCAGTCTGCTCCTCAGATAAATAATGTTAAAATATTATTTTTATATATGAATGTTTTGTAAATTATTATTTTTATATATGAATGTTTCTGTTCAGTGCCCTGGGATGACTTCTGTTGTGACTTATAAATAAATGGATTGAATTGAATTTTAAGTGTTAGACAATAACCAGCACAACACATTTATTATTAAAACATATATTCTTTAAGTCTCAAAATATATTTTAGCAAACAAATACCCCCTTGACTAAATTTAATTTCACTCAAGCGCTAACAGTTTATTTCCATGTAGTAATCAGCATATTTATGAACGCGTGCATGTTGACAATGAGAGATGGCCATTTTGTATTTTTTTTGTCTCAAGTAAAACAGATTAATTTTGTCTAATCCAATAACTGTTGCTACATCTATGTGGTCCATTTCAAATGATAAAAAATATAAAAACCTGCGGACGCTAAGTAGTTGTTAGCCTGTTATAGCTATAACAGGCTAAATTAGCTCACCTGGGAACGGACTAAACACTTAAAACCAGACTACCACTTTTCTGTTCATATTAGTACGATTAAAGGATGAGATAAATTTGATTTTACGGTAAGCTAAGGTAGACAAGAGAGACCGAAGTTCAGATGTTTCTGTTTATTTACGACGCGTCAGTCTGTTCACTTAGCATACACGAAGTTATTAGATTTTAGAAATGCGTGTTTGTGCTGAAAATTGCATTTCGGACACGAACAGAAACAGTTAAAACTGCTCCCTCCATGCCAAGGCCTGCTTGGCTTATGTGTTAATGTGTGCTAACGTTAGCTGCCATGCTATTGTTAACTTATAGCTCCACGGCTTGTCAAACTCGGGCTAATGACGTTAGCTAAGCATGCTACTTACGTTTTCCTGCTGTTATGCGACTGTAGATCCAATCTTGGTATTCTGACTCTGCTTTTTGGTGAAGATATGTCGTTAAGCAAGCTCTCTGCGGAGGTAATGTTAGCCAACTAGCTGTATTACGTTTCTTTATTTAACAAAAAAATAATCGAGATTGGCCTCAGTAGAGCGGCGGTAATTCGTTTCTCGGTGGTTCCCTGCTTGGACAGCGTTGATTTTTACGCATGTTGGACGCCAGTTCTGTCTCTCACATTGAGTGAAGACAATTGCGATCGTTCCTAAACAAATAAACGGAACCTGAGACTTGGTTATATTATTATACTACACTGATAAATCTAGCACTTTAGTCCATTGAAAGGCCACAGAGCTATCCTTCGACTTTGGGTGCTGAACAAGAGGAGGTGCTATTTTTGGCATCTGGGCCGTGATTGGATAAAACGTCTGGGCAAAACATTTTTTAATTGGCTGAATACTACGTCAGTTAGCTCTGCCCCTGTTCATTACACGTTCTCATTGGTCTATTGCAAAATTCTACTATAAACTAGAGATGCGGGATGCACTCGAAGCTGTCGCTAGCGTACGCCGAAGTATTACTGCATGGGCGGAGACAATCTTTAAATAGTAACGTTCGATTTCGAGGCTAAAGCCGATTGACCCCATCCAGTTGGACACACTTTTAGAAACACATGTAACAAAACAGTGTTGCTTTCAAAACAAAATGGGATTTTTAATTTTAATTTAAATTTTTTTTAATGTTTGATAACTGTCAAGGAGTATCTCAGACGTGCCGAAGGTAATAACAAGCGCGGCATTACTTTAGTGAGTCCCCATTATTTATTTTATTTTCCCTTTATTTATACAATAAAAATAAATGTTAAACGGTACAGTACTTATGGAGGGTGGAATCTGATAAATAAACACATAATAATTAAATGTATAATTTATTTAATAAATACATAATTAAATATACAATAAAATTATTAAATACACAAATAAGTATTAAATAATTTATTTGATTATTTAATTATTTAATGATGTATTTATAATTAAATGATGTATTTATAATTAATATAATTTTGTCACATCCCACCCTCCACATGAAAGATGCTTTAAAGATTTTTTTTTATGAAAAATTTACTTAAGATAAGATACTTATTAGAAGTTTTTCATCTTTATCTCAAATTATTGCATTTGTTGTTTTACAGTTTGCTGAGTGCATCGTAGCTCTCCAGAGGCTTTTGACAACTCTTTACAAAATATAAATGCAATCAGAGAGCAGATTGTTTTCTGCCTCTTGGAAAAACAGGTGCCTTCCTGAAATATTATACAGTACA
>NC_056514.1:33182825-33263874 GCF_014905685.2 Nematolebias whitei | reverse complement strand
AACAACTGTGTGGTAATAATTTTAAAAATTATAATCACTAAACAGGCTGCAGTATTATATGGTCTCATTTTTATAGCTAAATTAAATGTTTGTCAAATAAAGTCTATTGTTCCAACTAGGTGGAGGTCCCTTTAAGAGACATAAATGTTTTTCTGTCAAGAAAACTTTTGTAAATAAATGTGCCTATTCTGGAATGTGTCAAAAGTCAAAGCACTCATCTACTAAATGAAATAAAACTGAAATTGTTGGTGTATGATTAGATAAAATGGCACAAAGAATGCAAAAACTGTAGAGAAAACAAAAAAAAAATGGAAAAACAACATTTTAAATGCTGACTCAGTGTTCACACAATTCCTGCCTCAGTGTATAAAATCAAAAGGTTGTTTTTATTTACCAAGTCATCATCTGTAAACGACTTTTCTAAATTTGTATTCATGACTTGTGGTTTATTCACCGACAAAAGCAAAACTGGGTTTTCTCTTCCATCGCTGAGAATCTGAGTGAACATCTGTTTGGTCCACAGCTGTTAACTTTTGTTTAACAGTTGTTTATTTAGAAAAAAAAAAAAAAAATTAAAGGTGCGTCTTGCCGTTGTAACCTGTAACCATGGTTACCAGCCAGTTATCAGTGCTAGTTGTGTTCTGACCTTCAACTTTTTCAAGCAGCTTATATTTAACCTGAGCACAGCTAGAAACATCTGATTTACACCTGAGTGTGTCTCCGCTCAACACTTTGAGCAGTTGGACCCATGACCACCAGGCCCGACTGAACTTCAACAGCATCATTGTACAAAGTAAATTTTATTCCAAAGATATTTGTGAGAAGTCCACCTTTGATTGTTTTATCTAATTACTTCACACTTAGTCCCACTAAATTTCCGTCTGTCTGTAAACTTTCTCTTGCCCGGCCCATAACTCCTGACCTGCTCAACACAGTTTAATGACACTTCTTTTGTAGAATTGCGCCGCTCAAAGTGTCTGCACGTTGGAGTAGCTGCTACTCTCATTGCTTTTCAAAACTTTATTTCCTCTTTTGTCTGGACGTAAACGACTTTTTTCCAATGATTATCAGATGCTGTGCAGCTGGAAGGATTTTATTGAAACCTTTTTACTTTTGGACATTTGTTATGATGCGTAACCATGACGACAAGGTGATTTTTTTTTTTTTACAACCGAGAGCAGCTGATTAACATCTCAAAGCTCAAATGTTACCTCGATTACAGCCCCAAATCCAAAATGAGCTGTAAAGGAGGCGCCGTAGATGCATCTCCATCTACCTGCGCGGAGGTGCTCGAGTGACTGACTGCCAAGATCCTGCAGCTGGCAGGACACGTGGCTCACAACAACAAGAAGAGCAGGATCATCCCCCGACACCTGCAGTTGGCTGTCTGCAATGATGAGGAGCTCAACAAGATGCTGAGAGGGGTGACCATCGCTCAGGGAGGAGTTCTGCCCAACATTCATCTGCCTCTATCAGAGTTACAGAGGAAGGGACGAGACAAACACAGAAAAGTACTGGCAGCAGTATTTTGGATCAGCTGAAGATATTTTTTAAATTAATTTATTTATTTGGACAGCAATCCAGCTTAGAAGCGGCAAACGAATGGACCAGTTTTCCCTGGATTATTATCATTTCCATTAAAATTGTGCAGGTGGAAGAAGGGCCTCTGGTAAAATTTTTAACATGGGAATAAATAAAAAATACCTAAAGAGTAAGTTTAGACATCGCAGCAGAGCCCTAAACAAACCAAACCTGTAAGGCGGTTTATATTATGTGGACTAAACTGCACAATGACGCTTTTCATGAGTTTGAACAACAAGGACGAGCAAAAAATGAATAAAATGTAGGCGAACAAAACTGGGTTGGTGAGATTAAACTATAATATAAGTGCATGTATGAAGATGTTTTGTAATAGTGCCTCGGTGAATCGGTGTGTGTGTGTGTGTGTGTGTGTGTGTGTGTGTGTGGCCAAAGCAGGGCTTATCCGCTGTCATTTTGTGTTTGTCCCTCAGGATTAGACTTGTGTCTTATTAATGAAAAACTCATCAGATATCAGAACAGCTCCCTGAGGAACCACCCGTGGTTATGAGACACATGTTAGATAAGGGCCTCACTGGTGTGTGTGTGTGGGTGTGTGTGTGTGTGGGTGTGTGTGTGTGTGTGAGAAGAAGAGGGTGGTATTTAATTTTCCAAGATGAGGGATTATCACTGGCAAAATCTGCTCATTCTGCTCTGATCTCAGGATGTTCAATCACAGATTGTCACAAATATTAAACTCTGTCTTTTGTTCACCACCACCCCTCACCCTCAACCCCACCCCTCCGTCACAATGCTCGAACATATTTCCACACGTGTACACAGATGCTCGAGCGGCTCCACCGAGCTTCTCATTGAGTAAAGTGGCCTGCTGTCTGGGAGGTGTGTGATTGGTCAACCACCTGGTGACCTCTTGGGATGGGGGGTGAGGATGCAGGCTTTCGTGACTTAAGGGGAGTAAATTAAAATAAAAGTTACATCTAATCCAGAGGACCAACAAGTGACACACACTTTAAAAATCTGATCCTGCATGTGCTTACATGAGTCTGGGTGAGCTTAACGATGAACACACACAACATACCCTGCTGCTAAATGCTCTGTGATTGTGTCTCGAGGAGTGTGTGTGTGCGTGTGTGTGTGTAGTGGGAGGGAGAGGATAGAGGTCCTGATCTTCACTCTCATTTTCAGGCCAGGGGAATCTGTGCTCTCAGGACAACTGGGTCACATGATTAGTGCAATCTTGTGCTTGTTCATTCCCAGCTTTGCAGGGCTTAGAGTGACAGACCTGCACACAAACACACAAAGATGTGTGTGTGTGTGTGTGTTCAGCGCTGACAGCTGTGAGCAGTGAAATGAAAGGACATCTTAGCAAAAGAGTACACATTAAAAGTCTAGCATTCCTTGATAGAATGCAACTTAAATTTGGGTGACTCCAATGGTTAATTGGTTATAGGTGGATATTCACTGATTAATTTTTGATAGTGGTTCGTTAAGTATTTCACTAACAGACAAATAGGGGTGATGCCACAATTAATGCAACAGTTTTAAGCAATAATCTTGCACATTGTGTATTGTTCAGAGTATGGGTTGAGAGTGATGCTCAAATACCTAATTATAGCTCAGTGTTAGTAAAAATGACAGTAATGGCTGTGTTAGCAAAACTGTAGATAATAGGATATGTTGAAAGAAATAGAGCAATTGCTGTTTATTTAATGAGTAATAAAAATCTGCAATTTTGTAGAAACACACAAATCATCTTCAGCTGTTGATTTCAAGCATTCGTTCAAGTTTTTGACTGGAAAAAACTTTGAGGCAGAATGAGGTTATGCTGCCCTCTAGTGGTGATCATCTGATATCTGTCCAGTGTGCAGTTTCAACTAATGACCACCAGAGGGAACCACAAACCAGCTCAGCCACTAAATGTTATAGTTTTTGTAGTCTTCAAAACAAACATTACAAAATTATATAATTGAGGTTTTAAAAAGTTGCATTTTTTAAGTGATTCAAAGTGAAATAACTGCTTGCATTATATAGTTTGCCATTGCAAAATAATATACAGAGAAAAAGGGTATATTTTAAACTCTACTGTATTTTAAATAAACAATTAGATCTATAGGAATGCCACTCATTCCTGACAAACTAAACCTTAAAATATAAAATTAAATCCAAAACAGATAATGAAGCATAAGTAAAAAAATATCTGCTAGTAAGGTGTGGGTGTGGGTTTTTTTAATATTTAATGAAACATGAATATATGAGCTGTATTGTAAAACATTTTGATATGCTGTTAAATTGTAGCTTTTTCATGTTGTTGTTTTTACTGATTTAAAATTATTCAGTCTGCTAGGGTTTCATGGCTTGCTATCTTGTAGACTTAGTTTTACTCCCTAATAGACAGAGGACAATACAATTAATTGTAGCTCCAAACTGTTTAAACAACTTGTCAATTTCTCCAATTTCTTGTGACAGCAACTGTTCGAACAGTGGAAAATCTGAATGCAGTAACGTTTTATATTGTTGTTGTCACTGTTAGGTACATAAAGTAACTATGAAAATAAGAAATGTTTGTTACTGTGTTTGGCAAGATAAAATAAAAAAAAACTTGAAAATTATGTTAAAATACATGCTCCAGGTGAGGCTCGAACTCACAACCTCGGCATTGCTTTGCTGCATACTGTCATATAAGTACCGCGCGCTAACCGATTGCGCCACTGGAGCTTCAGCTAAAATAAGAGAGGAATTATGTTTAAAAATAGTTAAATCAGCCACCGGTTCTGTTTTTAGATTTCTTTCTTTTTTTAACGTTTGCAACCTGTTGGAACTCCTATGATGAATGGTACGATATAAACCGGAAATATATAAATAACAGTGACCGGATAAACAATGTGATTTCCGGTAGTCATTCCGAGAGTTTCCTTTCCGATCCACATGGTGCGTTCAATGATCGCTAATTAGCTGCGTCGTCTTCGTCTTCAGCTGGAAACTGTAGCGTTTCACATAAAATCTGTCTCTTTTAGTCCTTGTGCTTATTTGCACAATCATCAAGAAGTAATTTTAAAATCTAAAGTGTACCTAAAGAGTAGAGAGTTAGTAAAATAACAACAGTATGTTATTCGACAAAACGTATACAGATATAATTTAAATTCAAAACTCTAAAAGAATAAAATCCAATATTCTTTAAAGCAGACTTGTAAAATAAACTAAAGGATATGTCAAATTTAAAATGTTTTTCTTTTGTCTGAATTTAAGTGTACCAAAATACAGCATTAACTATAAAATATAGATTTTATTTGTATTGGCATATTTATAGGTGCACAATTTATCATAAATCACTAAATAAATTTGTTAACATTTGTATTAACAGCTTAAGAAAATGTGTAATTTTAATATTTATTGCCCAAAAACATCACATAATGATCCCAAAAATATAGCTTACAATGGTTTTATTACATTATTTTTATGTGCTCGAATAAACTGTTCTTTTTACATAAACGGTGTTGTTTAAAGTGCATTTTTTATTTTTTTATTAGCATTTTTACAATTCTGCTCCTGCCACTTGTGTACATGCGGGCATGTGTCACTATGCTTGTATAGGCTTATCCATTTATTATTATTACTGTTTGTTTTTTTCAAGATTCTTTGCATGTTCTTGTATTTTTGCTTATATTCTCCTATAGTATTTTCTGTATATTAGAAAGCACACTGGTTGTTTCACACAAAGTGTGCAATGAAAATATGGTTTGAGTTTGTTGAAGTCACATTTTGTCATATTTCTGATAGAAATGAAGAAAGCTTCTGTTGTAGCTGTTTCTTTTTTAAGGGATTTGTTTCGTCTTTAAAATAACATAAAAGTCCCAATATCAGAACACAAGGTCTCAGGAACTTATAGGCATATTAATATTTTTAATGTATTTTAATTTAGCTGTAATCAATCAATAATTTTACCTATAAAATAACAAAAAGTAGACCCTTTTCAGATGATACCTACTGTCTTTTAGTGTATGGGAATATCTAATTGATGCTAATCTGATAGAGAAAAGAGGAATTTATAAACTTTAACATCAGTAGCCATTGAAAATGTGATGAAAAGAGCAAAATGATGGCGCTGAGAGTAGAACGTACAGTTTCAACAAGTTAAACACATTTTCTTTCATGTCGGTGTGAAGGTGGGCTGCAAAGTCCAAACCCAAACAGAATAATCCAGCGAGCGTTGCTGCATGCAGCTCACGGCGAGCTGTAAGCAAACATTTTTTATATACAGAGAGCACCCCTCATTCCTCATGACTGTGTCAAATTGCCATATTTTGTGAATTTTCTACAACGTCCACACACAGAGTCCCAAAGAAGTTGGACCAAAGCATGGCAGGTGTTGTTTTCTTCAGTTTTTATTATTCTCAGCATATTCATGAGTCAAACACATGACAGACAGGAAACACTAACATAAACATTCGGAATGAAAGAGAAGAAATCATGTGACCCCCATCGGTCAAAAACATGCCAGTTTTTAAACTTAGAATAAACACACCCCCGAAGGCTGACGACTTCAGACAACTTCAGGAGGCAACAGTGTCCCGTAGCAAGAGGCCCGAAAACAGAAAACCTGACTTCGTTTTAAAGAAGGAAGCTGCACGTGGTGTTTTTGCCTCTAGTAGTTGCAGGTTGGTTACAGCCTTGAGGGCAAATTTAACATATTCATACCTTATTTTTGATCAAAGGACGTGCTTTCATAGCCCTTTTAGGAGCTAGAGAGCCATAGAAAGTGGATGAGAAGACAGTGCTGTAATGAGCTATACAATAGAATATACACCAGTCCATGAGGGAGGCTCATCCTGTTGGATGTAGGCTGGCTTCCTGCTTCTTTTTATGCATTTTCAAACGTGCAGATTCATTATAAATAACTGAGAACAGGACGGAGTTACAGGAGCTTTGATGGATATCATCTCCCCAGTCGTTGTTCTTTCACTTTGCCTTCTACTTAGTTTGAGCTCAAGATGAAAAACTGAAAAGTTGCCGGTAGTCGTTTCTTAAAATGATGCTTCACACTTATCGTAGTGCGTTTCTTTTTTTTTTTTGTTCGTTTTTGCTTTATCTAATGTCGGCGATGGACATTTGTTTCTTCCCACTCCCCATGACTTCAACGTAAAGCTCACATCTTCTGAAGGGGATCGGTTAAACAGTAAGTATCTTACCTGTTGCAGTTAACTCTTTGAAGGAACACAGTTTAGACAAATAGTGTTTAATTTCTGTTTACTTCTTTTGAACAGCGCCCTGAGGCGGCTTTTGTTGTGAATATGAGGTGAATAAATAAAATGAATTAAATGGATTTGAATTTTGACCCGACTGACGAGCTAACGACTAGTCTGAGCGGGACTAAAACGAAAATTTAACGCCTGCCATCTTGAAACAACTCCATGCTCAAAGTTCTCATTGCAATTAAAGTAAAAACAATCTCGTAAATCTTTACGTTATTTTTCTATTGCATGCTCATTTCCTATACAATTTGTCAGCGCAGTTAGCGGCAGCAGCTAGCTGTGGCACTTCTGGTGAAGGTGAACCACTTTAAAGTGTCCAGTAATCTCACTTTTCTTCCAGAATGTAACGTAAAACTGACAGCTGCAAAAGTAAACAAACAAACAAACAAAAAAGAGATGGCATGAACCTTTATAATGTTTTGGGGTAATTTTAAGATGGCGGCCATATTAGCTGTGGGGATGTATTTTAGTAGTGGGGTGTTAAAAGGAAAATAATGGCACAGTCAAAATTGTTGTTTACCACGTTTACAAAATTCAAAATCTAATCAGGATTTTATTTTAAATGTTTATAGCAATAATAAAATCTGTTATTTTTTTTTTTAGTTTAATCTTAAATATGATTTTGACTTTTATCAGGAGGTGCTGTGGCACCCCTTGCACCCCTGCTTCCTACGGCAGCACTCTTCTTTTGTTTTTAATGCCCCTCTTTAGCTAGCCATTAGCTCATCAATCCAGTCCGAATCAAACTGTTTTTCCAAACTGAGGTCATTCAAAGAGCCATCTACAACAGGTAAGATATTAAAAGTTCAAAACCCCATTTCAAAAGATCTGAACTATTCTTTTTTTTTTTTTTTAACCCAACCCAAACCCACCACCCAATATAGCAAAATAACTTTATACAAGCTGATGAAACTTCACAACAATCCACCATCGAAACAAACTTCACACAGAATTGTGTCGTCGCGTTAAGCCATAAAAAATAAAACAGCACATATCCTCTTGTGTTGTTGGGATAATCTCTCACACACACACACACACACACACACACACATGCACCCAGATGGAGTATATGTACACAAACAAAAGTCCCAGGGGGTTGAAGACCGGCAGCGGTTGCAGCCAGGTTTGTTTCTGTTGCATCACGTCTCATCGTCGCATCCTTCAGCCTGTTTACGTGTTGCCGGGGGTAACCAAGGGGTTTCTAAGGATTAAAAGAAGTGAGGATTTATTAAACGGTCATCAGAACTCATCAGTAAAGATGCAGGCGGGGGGGGGGGGGCTGCGGGGTCAGAGAATTTGTGTGCCGTCAGTCATGGATGACGATGGGGCCACGCATTCTCAGGCTGGGGTGAGGGTGTGGAGGGGTGTGGACCAGCCCCTGTGGCGGAGGGTGGGAGACCCTGCGCAGGGTGATTTGCTCGCAGGGTTGTCTGCAGGCGTGCCGCAACTGGGACCGGGACAGCATCCGCCGAGCCCTCCTGGAACAGTGGAAACGAGACGGGGTGTAAGTGGGGTCTGAAATATATGAAACCCAAAATTTATCAGATGTTTTTTTTTATTTTTTTTATCGGATCTTGTTTCTCAGCACTGTTTAATTAAAAAAATATACATATGCATATATATAATATATATATATATATATATATATATATATTACATATATATGTTTGTATATCAGTTTAATGTACAAAATATAATATAAGCAGTTAAATTCAAGAAGATAAATTCTTGTGAAACAGCGTTTAATGCATATTTTATTTTATTTTCTAATTTACAGGGCAACAGTTTCAACCCTATTCTAAAAAAAAAAAAAATCTGTTAATACGTTTACTTTCATTTCATATTTATATTTAGTCCAAAAGTTATTTAAATGTCAAAATAAAAAAATAAAAAATATATATATTTAAGTGCTTGTGCATGTTTGACACTTGTGTCCTAGACTTTAAGAGACAGGGTGCAGATCATCAAGTGTCCTGATACAGTGGGCCAGTGGTTCTCAAAGCTGGGGCCGGGACCCCACAGTGGGTCGCAAAACAACAAGTGAGGGGTCTTGAGACGAGTTTAAAATATCTATTAAAGCTAACAAATGTTTGCTAACAGCATATTTTTATCATTATTACCAAATACACAAGTACGGTATCATAAATAGATAAAAATACTTTAATATTTTTAAGCTGTTTGAACTATCATTGTATCCTCGTATTTATGGCTTATTAGTGATGTTTGTAGATTTTCCCACCTGTCAGGACGTTGCCCAAAGCTAAAATCTATTTTTCTTGACTTTTTTCCGTCAGCAAAATGCTGAAATGGAACAATCAAATCTTTTATCAAAGAATATTTGCTGAAATTTTCACAACAGTCTCTAAAAAATATGTAGAAATTTTGCTTTTTTTGGGGGATTGTTTTCACGTTGTTTACCTGGTAATTAATAATCCTAAAAATTAGAATTTTTAATGTTGAAACTTTACTGTTTTTAACCTAAATCCACGAGCTTGGTATCGTTAAAAATAATTAGTTTTAACATAAACATTTTTTTGAAAGTCTTATTTTGTGGGTCAGGACCTGAAAAGCTGAGGAACCACTTATCCGTTTTCTGACAAACAAACAGGTTTAAAGTTCCCGCAGCCGAGAGTCTAAACCAGCCTGGGGTTACAAAAAATTTAATTAGTTCAAATGATTTAATACAAACTCAGAGGTCAAACTGAGGGCATCAAACTGCAGCCATGTGGGAAGAAACAACTTTTCAGAGAATGGACTAAAAGCAAGTGAGCATCAGGAACGAGAAAAAATAAAATAAAATGTAAAATCTCTGCAGGATTTTCAGGCTTGTAAAAGAAAAAGGTAATTTTTGAGACTGCTGCGTCTTTTTGTGCTGCGATGAAAAGCTCTTAACAGCCCACAGCGCCAAACCCGAGAGCTGGGGACACACCGTTGGTTTGGACGCTAATGCAGTTCGATGGGAGACAAATGTAAGGTACACGACCACAGTGTTCAGGTGATAATTCATGGTTTCCTGCAGGCAGTTTGGGATTTAAACTCCTCAGATTTTCTCCCTCTTTGACCACTGCCTCTCACTGTGAATGAGAAACAGATTCCTCTTGATGAAATGATTATCGTTAAGTGGCAGCACATCCAAGAAGCCTAAAAACGTCTGCATATGCATGCAACAACCACACGTCTCCACACACATCCTTGGAGTGCACTCCACTCTCTGATTGATGATTGTTGTTCTTTCAAGTCTGCTTTCTTGTGTTTCCCGGTTTTTGATGCTTTGCATCTTAATCACGTGCAGCTACCAAGGCGTCCAAGGGGCAGCTCATATTTCTAGTTTACACATATTTTGTTCTTGTCAATAATTCAGGTTTGCTCAAAAAACAAGAAACAATAAAGGAAATAAGAAAATTCAAAGTAATAAAACATCCAGAATTGAAGAAAAGCAGACAAAAGGCCTAGCGCTCATTGAAACCAAGCATTTCCCTCGCTACTGTTCATGGCAGAGCTTTAGTTTAAAATAATTTTAGGTTTGTTTTTATTTTGTCAAATCTTGTAAATGACGTCATACAACATGAGACTAAGAGTTAAGTTTTTGACTTTAAACTATTACGCCATTGATTAGCGGTGGCAGCCATCTTGAAATGAATTACCTCCAAAAAGTCCTGGAATACTTTCTGCGAGATCAATTAAAATCTGTCCAGTGGTTCATAAGATATTTTGCTAATAGCATTGACTCCAAATAAACGTCCACATTTTAAACAAAGATCTCATCACGTAAAGAGCATGTGCTGGGAATGACTCTCAGCTACTACCACACAAACCTTTAGGTCAGGGCTATTCAACTGACGGCCCGGGGGCCAAATCAGGCCCACGCCTGTGCTCAGTTCGGCCCACCAATGGGCTCATATTTAAATAAAACTAGATTTTAAACTGTAAAACAAACTTACTTAATGACAATAACTGCTGGATGTCCAGCCCCTGAGCTCTTAGCATTCAGTAACTGTGGCCCTCTGAGCAATTTAGATGAGTTACGTCACTGTACGTAAAACTGACTGAGTTATAGCCATTTTTATTTGTGTTCAAGGTTAATAGCACGTGGCAGCCATCTTGAATTGGGTTAACTCTAAAAGTTCATACTAATGATCACGTCTGCAGGTTTCATTAAAATCCATCCAGTGGATCAGAGATGTTTTGGTAACACACAGACACGGTAGCAACACTCTCCTTTAACCTTCGCCTTTGGACATCGAGCAATAACGAGCAAAGCTGGAAAACTCCGGCGCAGTTTTGTTCGCAATAGGGCACAGTTGCAAAAAATTTAAAGAAAAGGCTCAAACCTTTTTGCAAGGTTGTAATTATGACTAGAAAACAATAATAAACTTGTAATTCATGAACTTTCAATTGCAAAACCATAAAATTCTCCACGTGTGGATTTTCACTATCTCGTTCTGTTAACCTATAAACTTGATACTTTTTTCAACATTTCAGGTTGAAATATGCACTTAGTTTTTATCCTTTTTAATTCCTAATAATGCCAGTGTCTGAGTTCGTTTCTAGTGTTAGCAAAATATCTCATGACTGACAGAAGAGACTTTAATGGAAGTCTCAGAAAGTAACCATTGGGTGAAACCCATAACGTTGGGAGTTGACTCAATTCAAGATGGCCACCCTAACAAAGTGATGGTAGTAAACACAAAAATGGTTTTAACTCAATTAATTTTACAATCATGACCTAAACTTTAGTGTGGCAGTAGCTGAGCATTGCTCCTAAAACAAACTTCAAGTGCTCACACATCGTGCGAGATGTTGCAATATTGCAGGCGATTCCTTTAAGCCAGTGGTGTCCAAACGTTTTCATGTGTGGGTCAAAACTATCCAGATGAAAGGACTCGTGGGCCACAAAAATGTGAATTTAACTCTCAACGTGAACAATATTTTGGAGAAAGGACAAAAGTTTACTAATTTTGGTGGAGAATGTTTTAAATTGCTGCAGATCCAAAACATTAAAAGCCTCATAAACAAAAAATATATATATTTTTTTTATTAAAAAGGATTTGATTTGTTGGGTCTATGTTTGTTGTTTTCTTGTGTTTGGAAAGTTCATTTTAAGTTCGCAGCAACAAAAGTGTAATTTGAGTAAGTGTCCTGTTGAAAGGGGGCCGATCAACCTTATGGACCATGGACGGCCCAAAAGGCTGATCCAAGTTCTGAAAAACCTTCCAGCTGTCAGTCGCTACAACAGATTCAGAGAAGGTTTGATAAAGTTAATCAACTCTTATGTAGATGATACCACGTTATATTCATTTAAAATGTCCAATTTCCCTTTTGATTATTTTATCAACTGCAATATTTAGCCAACTTTTATGAATCATTATCCAATAATCTCCTTTCTGGTAGAAATCAGTAAAGATTTGAGGTGTTTTGTACCATGAAGTGAAAATAAAAAGATTATAGCCAAAGGTTTGTATTTTGTTTAATATTGCTCATTTGGAGAAGATTGTTTTTCCTCTGTTTTGCTGTTAAAACTAAACATTATATAAAAAAGATTACCAACTAATTTATAGAAAGTCTGCATCGACCTCTTAAGCCTGCTGGCCAAAATGATACCATTCTTAAACTGCAGAGTAGTGGGCCACACAAAATCACTCCAAGGGCTGCAAATGGCCCTCGGTCCGCACTTTGGACACCCGGGCTTTAAGGTTTTTATATTCGTCTTGTTTAATGGGGTGAATTGTTTCGCTGATAATCCATCTAAAATGTTTCGCAACAAGAATCGTCATCGAAACTCCAGATTCGTTTCTCTTCCCATTCACTGAACAACAGAGTGATCTCCCACTCCTCGTGTCTCCGCCTTTGTGACACAATATGCTCTCCATCGCGCTGAGGGAGAAAGAAAAAAGAGACAGTGAAGGAGAAAGAAAGCAACTTCCGATCATCTTTCATTAGCATCAGAGCAGATCTTTTATTCAGAGAGGCATTAATTGTCTCGCTGAGAGGGTTAATGACAGGACCATCTAACGAGTGGCGGACTGGAGAGTGATGCTGTCTCTGGTCACACATCAACACTCGGCCATGTTGATCCGTGTAGCCAGTGAGTTATGTGAGTGCAGTCGTGGTTAATGCGGTAATGATATTTCCACGCAGGGCTCGGCCGTGCCTGGCTCTATCTGCACCAGTTAGCTGCTCTAATTTTAGCCGAGGCGGACTGAGTGCGGCGGTGAGAGCCGGGTGCCACAGCTCATTTAGACCCAGGCCTAATGGAGGAACATCTTTCTTTCACACATACAGACACTGAAAAACTTTGATAAGTTACTGTAAGTGCATGCACTCAAGTGCAGAAAATGTGCAAGTAGAGAAGAATTAAATGCATGCTTATGACAATAATGTTGCTATGATATAGAACTCTAATGTTTTAGACGTTGACCATAGAAACTGGTGCGATTGTAGCAGAAAATGATCCCAAACGTAAACGCTACAATCTGATTACGAGAGATTTGTTTTTAAAACTTTGCCTGTATATTACAAATCATCCCATGAACCACTTGTAATGAAGCTTTCAGAAAATAATCATTGGATGTACTTTCACAACTGGTTAACTTTTGGAGTTGATCCATTTCAAGATGGCTACCACGTCGTAGACCTTAGCCAACCCAAAGATGGCTTTGACTCAGCCATGTTTACTGATACAAAGCAAAAGTTTGATGTGGTAGTACCTGAGAGTTGTCCTTAACAGATACCACAACCACTAACAGATTGTGCATAAGGTCATTTATAAGGATTTTTCTAAATGGATTACATTTTTTGTCTTCTCATCAAGATTTTAGTCGAAAATGCTGGAATAAATTATGGTTGACATGCATTCCTTTAAGAAATGCGAGGTCTTTTATCATCTAATACTACAGCAAAGTTAGAACTGATGCCGTTAATCTGCACACAAAAAATATTTAAAGTACTTTTTTGATTCTGTTTATAAAGCAAATTACTTGTGTACAAAGTTATGGAAGGACAAAAACATTTTTCATGCAATGCCGGTAAACCTTGAAGCAACATGTTTGGTCAAAAGCTGTTCACAGAAAACCCACTAATTCCATTTCCAGTTTGATTTGATCTGGTTTAAGATGAAATAATAATAATAAAACCATCTTCGCAGCCACGCAGAAGAAGTCTTCTGGGGTGCAATATATGCTTTAAACTAAAAGCTAATGTCACCGTCTCACAACGACGCGCTTCTTTCCAGTAGCTATAATGATGTTGATGCATCACAAGCAGTACTAATGGTTTCAAATGTTCACTTTGAGCTTCCTAAATGGCTGTGAGGGCAGAAGAAAGTGGTTTCGGTTGTGCATTGTGTGACGTTAGAAGAGGAGATACACAGAGCTGCGGGTAAACATGATTTACATGAATCAGGTTTGAATTTGCATAACAGCTTTAATGCGCAGTGCTGTGAAACATAATCACTCCCTGACAGATTTCTTGTTTGTGCTCTTTTTATTGTCACACTTACACGTTTCGGATCATTAAACATCCGTCAAGGATAACTGGAATAAATGCAAAATGTAATTTTTGAATTATTATTTAGTTTTTGAAGAGGACAAAAAGCTATCCGATCCGAGGTCCAATGTGGAAAAGTAATTGCCTCTCAAACGTAATAACTGGTTGTAAATCCCATGGCAGTAAGGTGCACGTGGCTGTGGAGGATTGTTGCTGCTGTGCTTCGGATTATCGTCCTGCTGAAGAAGCTAAGAGACGAACCGATGGACAGACATTCTCCTTCTGGTTTTTCTGGTAGAGGAGAGTGTTCATGGTTCCACCAATCACAGCAAGTTGTCCAGGTATCAGAGCATCAAAGCAGCCCCACACCATCACACTACCACTACCGTGTTTTACTGAAGATATGATGTTCTTTTTCTGAAATGCAGTGTTTGTTTTATACCAGATGTAACCGGACATACATGTACCAAAAGAGTTCCACTGGTGTTTCATCAGACCCAAAAGTATTTTCCCAAAAGTCTAGGGGATCATCAAGATGGGATTTTTTTTGGAAAACATGAGGCAGTAAGGTGGCACAGTTGGTAGAGCTGCTGCTTCTCAGCGAGCAGGTCGCCCCGGTTCGAATCCTGGCCGGGAGACCTTTTTGGGTGGAGTTTGCATGTTCTCTCCGTGCATGCGTGGGTTTTTTTCTCCAGGTACTCTGGTTTCCTCCCACAGAGCAAAAACATGCATGTTAGACTGATTGGTAACTAAATTGTCCCTAGGTGTGTGTGAGAGAGTGAATGGTTGTTTGTCTCGTTTGTCTCTATGTGTCCCTGTGATGGACCCCCCACCTCTCATACAGTAATAGCTGGACATGGGCACCAGTGACCCTTGCAACCCAAAAAGGAAGAAGCGGGTAAAGATAATTGATGGATGGAGACGAAAAGATGTTCTTTTTGTTCAGCAGTGGTTTTAGCATTGGAGCTCTCCCACGGATGCCATTTTTGCCCTTTGTTTGTGTTTTATTGTCGAATAATGAACTCTGAATTTAACTGAAGTGAGGCCTGTAGAACTTTAAATGTTGTTTTGGGTTCCTTTGGACCTCCTGGATGAGTCGTCAATGTGGTTTTGGAGTAATTTCGGTCAGTCGGCTGCTCCTGGGAAGGTTTACCACTTTTCCATGTTTTACCTCTTCTAGATAATGGCTCTGTTTGAGTGATTTTTAAATTTCACAGGTCTGCCAGTAATCAGGCCTGAAACTGAACTCAGTTTTTTTTTTTTTTAAATCAAGTAAATTCACTCATTAACAAAGGTGGAAATTACTTTTTACCATTGGGCAACCCTGATATGGACAGCTTAATAAATGATCATTTAAAAACTGCATTTTGCACTCTGTGTGAGACTCAAGAGGGCTGGTCAGTGGCAAAAAGAAGATTTTTTAAAAAGGTCTTATTTGGCTTGATTTCCTTTGACAATATTGACCACACCATTCTTCTTGAAAAACTGAATAAATATGGCATTAGAGGATTAGCACTGCAGTGGGTATCCAGTTATTTGAATAATAGGAGACAGTTTGTACAGGTAAACGATGTAAGATCTGAATTTTGTGTTAATGGATGTGGAGTTCCTCAAGGTTCTGTGTTGGGACGAAAGTTGTTTATTTTGTATGTGAACGATCTGGTTGATGTGTCAGGGCTTTTGAAGTGTGTTTTATTTGCAGATGATACCACATTTTTTTGTTCGGGTGAAGATATTGAACGGATGTTAGAGATGATACAAACAGAATTCGTAAAAATACAAACTTGGTTCCAACATAATAAGATATCATTAAATTTGGAAAAAACAAACTACATGATATTTAGTAATAGAAAGAAAATTATCGAAGTCCCATTTAAAATTGACAGAATTGAAATTCATCGAGTTAATGAAATAAAATTTTGGGTGTCGTTATTGATGAGAAGCTGACATGAAAATCTCATGTAAATTATTTAAGAATAAAAATAACAAAATCAATTGCATTACTGTATAAAGTAAGAGAGTTTTTGAATGACAAAGCTTTGTATATACTGTATAATGTAATGATTGTTCCATATTTAATATATTGTATTGAAGTTTGAGGAAAAGCATGCAAAACAATTACAAACCCTATTTAAATTTTTACAAAAAACAGCTTTAAGAATTATTAGTATGTCACCCAACAAATATATTATTTCATCAGTTTAAATTATTAAAATTTGATGATTTGGTTGAATATAGTATTTTACAAGTAATGTATAAATCTCATAAAAAAAATTACTACAAATATTCAATTAAAATTTGTTTAAAAAAGAGAGAGTCATTATAACCTTAAGGGAATGGAAATGTTTGTAAAACCTCCATTTAGAACTGGTCTGAAGGAGCTGCGTTGTAATTCAGGGAATAGGATTATGGAATTGCCTCGATATCACCATAAAAATTTCTAAAACAATTTATATGTTTAAAAAGATGATTAAGTTAAAATTGTTGGGAAAGTATGGTGCCATGTGAAGGATATCTAATATTTTTTGTTTTCACTTTCTATGTTCATTCCTAAGTTTGTTTGTAGTTATTTTATGGGTTGTTTTTTTTTTTTAAATAAGGGGCAGATAATATAAGAATTTTCTTATTCTTTCTGTACCCTTTTCATTCAATGTTTTTAATAAATAAATAAATAAATAAATATCAACAAATAAAGAAGTCATTTCAAGAAAACTTGATGTGCATTAGAAGGAGGTGAGAAAATATCCAATAAATCTCCAGAAACGAAAAGGATTAAAAAAAAACTTCCTTATGTTCCTTTTGTAGACGTTTCCTACAGTCGTCGTCGTTTTGTTATCAGTAAGAATATTTACTTTATGCCGCTCTCTGTTGATATTGCACAGACTAAATTTAAACTTTTAGTTCTGCTGTTTTTAAGAAACCACTAAATTAAGGTTCAAGTTGACTTTATTGTCATTTGGATCACATGTGGTGCATGAGGTGGAATGAAATTGTGTACTCAAGGCCCCAGTTACGCCAAAAAATAACAAAAATATAAAGCATAAAAGAGAAACATGAAATTACGTGTGAAGAACCTGAACAGATAACTTCGCTTGAAAGTAGCTCTATTGACTGGAGTGTTTTGTATAATTGCTGATGTGAAACTCACGTCTTGATCAGACGGAGCAAAAACCATGAACTCTGACTCTGTTGTGCTCTCTGCAGCTATCTGGTCACCACAAGTGAAAATAACTCAGATTTTTCTGTCACAGCTTATCTATTTACGCTTGGCTCTCACTATGCCTTTTTCCCCCCTCTCTCTCTCTCACACACACACACACACACACACACACACATGCACAAAACAAGTTAATTAGAGTTCAATAAAGGGTCACCTTTGCTTACCTGGTCTCCCGGGTGACGAGGAAGAAGCTGTCATCGGGGGCATCGATCCAGTTTGGACGTCTCTTGCGGATCATCACTCCTCCCCGGGTGTTTCCACTGCTGCTGTTGCGGCCGTTATGCTACAAAATGACACCAAAATATTAAATATTTTTAAATATGAAGCGAGAAACATGCAGAATGTGTTTACAATAAGTTGAGAGGGTTCATCCTGCACCTACCATTTGTGGTCCACCTGTTGATCCCGGGTTCTCTGCAAAAAACACAAAGCGAGGAAAAAAGATAAAATTGCAAAACTGTCCATTGTGAATATTATCACTTTAATTAATGTGGTGCAATCAATTGCTGTTTAAGTTTAAAAAATATATATATAGTTTTAAAAAATATGCCTACGTCTGCCTTTTCCATTTATTGGAATTATTTGTCATTTTTTTCTACTGAGCAGAAAAGGTTTTCAAGCTCTGATTTTATTGAGCAAAAGCAAGAAAAAACACTTAATATTAACAGTTTTATCCAAGTTCAAGTTATGTTTAAAAGACAAAAATAAATACTTTCAGGGTTTTTTTTCCGTGTTGGTGGCTTTTACTCTCTTTGTTTTTTTTAGAATCAAGTCAAGCAAAATCAGAGTACTGTAATATTAAAACAAATATTGCAAAACTCACCCTTATTCATCCCAAGCTGTTTATTTTGCTGACTTACAATCTGGACTTTAATTTGATTACAAGCAATTATTCTCCAAAGATACTCCAGATTACTAAACTACCTGGTGAAAATAACTTGCTTTAAAGAATTTAAAATTATGGGAAAACAATGAAAAGTTCTGTGTGCATACAGTGTGTATTTGGCTCCTTTGCTTTGAAGCACCAATCATTTCTTTAAGAAGCAATGCTATTTGTTAAATAAGTTCAATCTTTGAGCTAATTTGAGTCAAATTGTCTAAATCTGTCAAATACAGTCCCCAGAATCAACACCGTTTTGACACCTTTAAATAGTAAGATCCATCATCAAGCAAGAAACAACATGAGGACCAAGGAAGTCTCCAAACAGGTCAAAGCCGTGGAGAAGTACAGATCGCAAAAGGTTTAATAAAAAAACTTTTTAAAACTAAACCCTGAAAATCCTACAAAGCTCCATTAAATCCTTTAAGATGATTCCACCAGAGAAAACTTAATGAAACAGTCGTCCTCAAAAACTCACAGGCCAGTTGAGGAGGAGAGTCATGAAAGAAACATCCAAGAGGCCAAAGAGAACCCTGATGGAGCTTAGCTGCTCTCCTGCAGAGATGGGAGGATCTATCCATTGGACAAATGAATAAAGTGGTATGGTAGAGGGAACAAGCTGGACTGTTTGGAATTTCTTCCCCAAACATGTCGTAGAAGATGATGCTGCTGTCAGATGAGACTAAACGAGTGCCCGTCATATCTAAAGTGAATTTACTGCCTCTCATTGTGCCAAGAGCTCTGTCCACAGTGAAGCATGGTGGTGGCAGCAACATGCTGTGGGGAAATTCTTCAACAGCAGGGACTAGAAAACTGCCATATTTGAAGGAAAGACTGAAAAAAAAATACAAGAAAAATTTGAGAGAAATCTTTGGAGTCTTCAAAAGATTAGACTGGGACAGGGGTCCACTCTTAAGCAGGACAATGACCCTAAAAACACACCACTGAAGCTGAACACCGATGGTTTAAGAACCAGATAACGCCCTAGAAAAGTTCAAGCAAGACTTCAATCCAGGTGAGAATCAATGGTTTGATTTAAAGATTGTTGGGCACAAGTGGTGCCCATCCAACCTGAAGAACGGACCAAGATCAACGAGACGTAACTGAAGATTCTCGAAGCTGCAACCGCTGCAAAGATTTGAAAAAATTACAATTTTTCTGTTTTATATTTCTTAAAATTAAAACAAGTTATTTTGTAGAACTGCTCCTTAAAGTCAATTTTTTAAAAATCCAAATAAATTCCAATTTACAGGAAACAAAACAGATTGATAAAAGAGGAACAAGCACTTCAAACCTGCAGAAAATATCTGAGTGTACCTGAGCGCCTGTCCGGCTCAGCCCTACTGTGGTGATGGTAGCTGCGCTTTCCCAGCATGCCGTGGGGGCCATGTGGGAGAGAGGAGAGGAGGCGACGGGGGGGAGGCGTCTGCAGGCCTGGAGTGCGGTGGGAGCGTGGGGCGTGAGCCACTGGACGGGACTCTGGAAAAGACACCACACTGCAGCTGCATGAAGTAGCTCATATAGAGCGTCTGAATAATTTATGCTTCGTGGTTTGACTTTCTTTCAGAACACGGGACTAAAAGGATTATGTTCAGATCTTACTGTGGATTTACCTAAAAACTGCACAACGCTGGTCAGCGTGCTCCTTTGGACGGCTCTGGTTTTGGGTAGTCGAGTCCCCTGCCCTTCTGACACCCTCAACATGTCTAAACCAAACATACACACACATCTTTGGGTCAGACATCGCAGGCTCTCCAAGGATGAATTCATCCCCTTTTCCTTTTATTTTATAAAAATGAAGATGTAAATACATATGTGACTATATGCATGTAAAATATAAAATTACCTCCTCTGACATGCACCTACATGTTGATTCATGCTCACATGCACATCCAAATGAAAATGCCTTGCAAGAACACACATCAAAGGTGACGACGTGACGAGAAGACACCGAATGCTGCACCCATGCTGTGGGGAAAGGGTTGAGGGTGATGTTGCTGCACTTCTCCTAACTGCGGTGGAGTTGATGGACAGATAACACAGACACATGAAGCACAAGGACACAAAGAGATGCTTTCAGGTGCAACTTTATTGGAGACTCACATTCTCACAATAATGAAAAGAAATAAAAAAAAGAGCAAAAAAAGGGGAGGTAGAAGATGAGATTATTGCAACAGTCGTTAGAAAATGAGGGATGATGAGGCTGAGCGGAGAGAGAAATGAGTCTGAATGGCAAATCCTGTCCCCAGGATTTACAAGCCAGAGGAGGCATCGGGATGGAGCTGTCTGAATATTGCATGATCTGAATAAAGGAAATTAGCCGAGTGAAAAGGATGGTGAGGGGCCATCCTACAGATGGGGAGGGGGAGGACTGGTCGCCTTATGGGCGAGCCTGATCTATGGAGGGCGATGCAGCCAGCAGCACAAGAGGTTTAGAGCAGCTACGTTTTCTTTGCCGTCTTCTCTTAACATCCACTCGTTCAAGTTTCAGCAGTCCAACTTCATCTAACGTTCACATTCATTCTTTTCTTTTAACACGCTTACGAAAACAACAGAATGAGAGAAAAAACAGGTGCGAAGGGAGAAACATTTACAAGAAGGTGGTGAACACGGTGAAGCTGACGTTCAGCGTTAACATTAAACATCTGTGTCTGAGACGATCCGCTCAGTAATAACAGCACAAAGTGGGCGAACTGCTCCCAGAGGCACCATGCAAAATAGAGCTTCTTAGTAAAATACATTTTCTCTACGTCTAACTGCAGCAAATGTACGGCTCAGACAGGAATAAAACCCCAATGTAAGTTCATACATTATACATGTTAATATCAGTAAGGAACTACTTCGATTGTGTGTTTACAGGTGCTGGGTGTGCAGAAAAGCTCTGCTTATTCTATAAATCTTTGTGCGTTATTCCAACACTGGGTTCGATTTGGGTTTACAGTTACCAAGAACCACCACAGATTAAATAAAGGAAAATAAAAATAAAAAAACACGAATGAAAAGATGATCAGAACTCATAGTTATGAGGACAGCCAGTCTTTATTGGAAACGGGGTGGGAGAATACAAAAAACAAAATAATAATAACAATAATAATAAAAACAGAAAAAGACAAACAGGGCGGAGAAGGGGGCACGGGGGTGATGAAAGGGAAGTTGAGGAGAGATGAGGTGGGAGATGTGTGTATGTGTGTGTGTGTGTGTGCGTGGACATGTGGCAGAAGTTAGGAGGAATTGAAAGAGCTCTTACACTCTGCCTTTACAGCCCCACAGTTAACGGGGACAAAGGGCCGGCGCGCAGCACGGCGCAGCTTGAGGAGGTCCCGGCACATGTGCCGGGCCATTTTGGTGGTGTGGGAGGCTCGCAGCACGAAAGCCTGCTTGGTCTTCATGGAGGACTTGGGGCTGCCGCTGTTTCGCATCGGTACCATGTGGTTGGACTGGCGGGGAGCGTGACTCCTCGAGCGAGACTCCTGAGGTTAAAGGAGATAAAGAAACACAATTAAGACAGCTGGAACACTCCGAAATATAAAACAAGTCATTTTAAAAACACTGCCTTAACATCCCACTTAACAATAATACTTATAATAATACTTAATAATCCCCACAAAAAAACAAAACAAAAAAAGAATGCCTTACGATCGAGCCACGTTTTGCATTTTAATTAACTTTCAATATACGCCGAAGACCAAACACTCACAAAAGTTTGGTGTTTTAAAGAAATGCATAGCCTTATTGAACAAATAAATACATTTATGAATGAATGAATGATTAAATGCAGGAACGAACCACGTGGATTTTTTTTTTAGTTTAGTTTTAAATTAAACATCTGAAAGATGCAAATTGAGCTTTAAACAAGTGCAATAATGAATTCTACTGGCAGCCCTGATTTAGAGAGAAGTTGATTCAACTCTCCGATCGCTGTGGAGGCTGCAGATTGAGTAACACTCTGATGCCTCTAATATTTTTAACCACTCTATTTATGTAATTTAAAATTACAGCCTTCAAAAAGCCTACACATGCAGTGGAAACACCACCTAAAAAAAACAAGCTGTACACATTTATACAAATTATTTACAATGACTATTTTTTTTTCTACATATCACTGACATAAAAGCTCCAATTAATAACATCAATATAGATTTGCATTCTAATTTCAATCTGCCTTTTCATGTTCGTATTATTTACACTAACCGCACGCCAGCATTCATTTACTTTAAAGTTTAATTAAAATTTTAATTAGGAAGACAAATATGCAGTCACATTCTGTAAAGCCATTTTTTTCCCCTAGTGGTGATAAAATGCAGGAAACATTTTCTGACAGCATCTTGTTTTCTCAGCTGAAAAAAAATCAACATAGTCAAAATAAAATGTCTTGAATCTGATAATATTAAATATGTGAAACACACTACAGTACATTGTAAGTTAAATACATCATTAATGATAACAAAATCAGTTGTGTGAATTCTGCTTATGTGGAAACACTGCATAATGGGATTTGTTTGAACGTTTGCGAATTTCTATAACCCTTCAAGACGGAGTACATTTTCACATTTAAACATGCTTTTCTTTTTAAGCTTGCTTCGTCAGCCTGAGCTTACGTTGCTCGCTGGGCTCGGGGAGGTCCTCTCCTCAGGGCCCTCAGCTCTGCTCGGCATCTTCAAGCCACCGTACTTCTTCCAGTACATCCAGCAGGAAACGCAGAGGCGACACAGCATGTTTGGAGGTCCCCATGAGTACCACTGAGCCGACTGCATGGCTGTTAACGTACAACGTGCGTTAATGCTTGTTAGAAGAGTTGCAGTAGCTAACGGTTATTCAGACACTCAAAAAATAAACCTCTTTTCTGCTGTGTTTGTCCCTCCCTAAATTATTTTTGAATCAATATTTATACACCAGGAGGACTCGCACAGTTTGCCTGCTATCGACTGTAGAAACATGCAAAGCTGCAAGAATGAAAGGAAACGTGAGCAGACACTGAGGTCAGGTACCATTTAGATTTGGTTGATATTTGTTTAAACACTTCACTGGCTGCAGCTCAGCTTTTAAACACACCCTATATCAAGCAGTATTGACACACTCCTCAAACAGAGCCAGGACAACCATGGTATTTTCCAAAAGCATCTCTTGGTGAGTGGTGGCATCGTTAGGAAGCTCATGCTTAAGATAAAAATAATCTCAAGACTCTATATATACAGTAGTCCCTCATTTATCGCGGGGGATCCAAACCCTGAAGCCCCGCGATAAGTGAAAAACCGCGACGTAGGAATAATAGTACACGTGGTAGTTTATCTGAGTATTTATATATCAGTAATTCCATTCAAAAAGTGAAACTTGTATATTATATTCAATCATTACACACAGACTGATATATTTCAAATATTTATTTATTTTAATGTTGATGATTATAACTGACAACTTGTAAAAAACCCAAATTCAGTATCTAAGTAAATTAGAATATTGTGAAAAGGTTCAATATTGAAAACACCTGGTGCCACAGTCGCTTAATTAGCAAATTAACTCAAAGCACTTGCAAAGGCCTTTAAATGGTCTCTGTCTAGTTCTGCAGGCTACACAATCATGGGGAAGACTGCCGACTTGACAGTTGTCTAAGACGACCACTGACACCTTGCACAAGGAGGGCAAGACACAAAAGGTCATTGCTAAAGAGGCTGGCTGTTCACAGAGCTCTGTGTCCAAGCACATTAATAGAGAAGCGAAGGGAAGGAAATGATATGGTAGAAAGAACGTGTGCAAGCAATAGAGATAACTGCACCCAGGAGAGGATGATGAAACAAAACCCATTCCAAAATGTGGGGGAGATTCACAAACAGTGGACTGCAACTGGAGTCAGTGCTTCAAGAACCACCACACTCCGACGTATGCAAGACATGGGTTTCAGCTGTCGCATTCCTTGGGTCAAGTCACTCTTGAACAAGAGAAGCATCAGAAGCATCTCGCCTGGGACTGCTGCTGAGTGGTCCAAAGTTATGTTCTCTGATGAAAGTAAATTTTGCATTTCCTTTGGAAATCAAGGTCCCAGAGTCTGGAGGAAGAGGAGATGCACAGAATCCACGTTGCTTGAGGTCCAGTGTCAAGTTTCCACAATCAGTGATGGTTTGGGTTGCCATGTCATCTGCTGGTGTTGGTCCACTGTGTTTTCTGAGGTCTAAGGTCAACGCAGCCGTCTACCAGGAAGTTTTAGAGAATTTCATGCTTCCTGCTGCTGACCAACTTTATGGAGATGCAGATTTCATTTTCCAACAGGACTTGGCACCTGCACACAGTGCCAAAGCTACCAGTACCTGGTTTAAGGACCACAGTATCCCTGTTCTTAATTGGCCAGCAAACTCACCTGACTTTAACCCCATAGAAAATCTATGAAGTATTGTGAAGAGGAAGATGCGACACGCCAGACCCAACAATTCAGAAGAGCTGAAGGCCACTATCAGAGCAACCTGGGCTCTCATAACACCTGAGCAGTGCCACAGACTGATCGACTCCATGCCACGCCGCATCGCTGCAGTAATCCAGGCAAAAGGAGCCCCAACTAAGTACCGAGTGCTGTACATGCACATACTTTTCATGATCATACTTTTCAGTTGGCCAACGTTTCTAAAAATCTTTTTTTTTTTAATTGGTCTTAAGTAATATTCAAATTGCCTGAGATACTGAATTTGGGGTTTTCATTAGTGGTCAGTTATAATCATCAACAATAAAAGAAATAAACATTTTAAATATATCAGGCTGTGTGTAATGAATGAATATAATATACAAGTTTCACTTTTTGAATGGAGTTACTGAAATAAATAAACTTTTTCATGATATTCTAATTTTATGACCAGCACCAGTATATATATAAATGTGTTTTAAACCATTTCCACATTCTTGCAATACTCTAAACAATGTTTATAAACTCTAAATGCTGTAAAAGAGCACAGAATGTCATGATTTCAGCTCTCTGCCTCCTGCTGCACTCTGCTACCTGCCAGCTCTCTTGGCCACGCCCAATTCTCCACTGTAGAGCAAAGATCAGCTGCGAGTAAGCTTCTCCTGCAGCTTGGGCTGTACAATGGTGAAGGAGGAAGCTTTTTCTGCAGCTGTGGGATGCACACAGGTGCTAAATAATTTAAAATAACTTATTTTAAATAAAAATGCCATGCTAATCGTGTGGCTCATCAATCAATCAGCCAATTGTGTGTCATGTCCAATCTTTGAAAAACCGCAAGGGACTATTG
The DNA here is from genome assembly GCF_014905685.2 of Nematolebias whitei. Classification (NCBI taxonomy): domain Eukaryota; kingdom Metazoa; phylum Chordata; class Actinopteri; order Cyprinodontiformes; family Rivulidae; genus Nematolebias; species Nematolebias whitei. The sequence continues at coordinate 33,238,266 of NC_056514.1, read as the reverse complement.
TACAGTTGTCCCTCACTATATCATGGTTCACTTATTGCAACTTCACTGTCTCATGAGTTTTTTAAACCCTTTTTTTACATTGTGTGTACTGTACATGCTGTGCTAATGTACAGTCATCTCATCATCTTCATTGACAAAATGTTTAAGAGCATATTTAGCGTTTATAAGAGAGTGGGAATGTCATGATTCATGCCTGTCTGATCACTACACCCACCTGCTCCACTGTGATCTGCATAATTCTTCTCACCTGGAGGCCATAGCAATTAAACGCTCCCCTGTTCTCTATCTGGCGCCAGGTTATTGAAAGCCTTGCACAAGTAAATGCCCAGCAATTATCTCATGCTCCTGACTGATCCCCTTATCCTGAACAAGTTTCTGAGCCCTGGATTTTCATGTTTCGCCTTGCGAAACTTCCCAGTGCGTTTCCACAGACGTATGCCGACTTCCACCAGTCTTTTCAAAATAAAGCTAATTGAATGTGGCCTGTGTTTGGTTAAATTTTCAGGTACGCCACTAAATTCATTACAGGGAAAGGTTAGTACTCACGTCTGTTTTCCCTGGCTTTTTACACAGTGCGACTTGATTTACCGGTAGTATTTTATTGCTCTGCATTTCTCTGTTTTTCTTTTGATGGTTGTAATTAATTTTCAGTACTATCATTATTTTTATTTTTACTTTATTCCATGAAATTATTCCCATTGATTTTATTACGCACTTTGGTAATAGCTGCTGTTTTAAATGTGCTTTATAAATAAAGTTGACTTGAATAGTAAGAGTGGGAAAGGTTTATGAAGCCTGATATATAACACCGCTACTTTGTGAATTTTGACCTATCGTGAGGGTCTCTGGAATGTAACCCCTGTGATAGGTGAGGGACCACTGTATAAATTTTATTTCAACCGATCTGAATATCTTGTCTGAGACTTATAATGGCTGGCTGAGCTCCACCTAAATATTTTTAAGGCCGGTAAAAACGAATGAAGTAGGTTTAAAATGTCCAAATGTTTTCCATCCAACTGTCAAATCATCAAGCGCGTTCCTCTGTGCCAAAAGTCCATTGTTAACAGCCAGCTGGACTGCATGCGATACATGGCAGGCTGGTGTTTCCTGCATCTATTACCAAGCTCATTGACTTTGGAGTCATGTTGCTTTTTTTTTTTGGTGTTTTATCAAACTGCTTGCATTGAAAGTCTGACATATTTTCCCCTTTTCTTGACAATTTTGCTGAGCATAATTTGCAGTTAGCTTTACTTTTGTATATTTCACTTTGACGGTGACAACTCAACTGAGAGGTCAACGGCACGCTGCTGTAAAGTGGTATCAGGTGGTGTGAGAACGCTTAAGAGTATGATTGAACCCACCAGGTATCAGACAGACATCTGATGCTGATATTGCTGCATTTCTATCAGGCAGTGATTTTTATGTTGTTTCCTTTGCATTTCTTATTTTTGCATTGGTGATTTTTACACTTGCAATGCTTAAATAAAACTTACTGTAGCAGCTCTCGCAGGCTCTGCCCCCTCCTGCTGTATGGTAGGACCCTGGGCCTGCTCCGTTCACTGTTGCCATCTTACCATTGGTCATAGAGATCTGGTTGGGGTTGGGTTTGTTGCTGTTATAAAAAAAAGGTAATTAGGAAACAGACTGACTGCAGTACTTCAGTGAGAACATGCAGACGACTGTAAAAGACGACTCAGGAGGCCAATTCAAAGTCAATTGCACAAGTCAGCATCAAGTGCAGTATATAATAAGGTAATACTGTTCCCAATGCAGTTCTGTAAGGGCTTGAACTCCCGTCAGCCAGATTATCACAAAGAGTGGCTATGGATACCAGTTCTAAAGTGGAACAATCATCAGTCACCTTCTCTGCATGGATGACATCAAGCTGTATGACAAAAATGAGCGAGACATCAGCTCAATGATCCACCGCACCAGGAAATACAGCAAGGACATTTGAATGTCATTCAGACTGGTTAAATGGGGTTGAATGGTACCCAAGAAAGGGAAGGTGATCACAACTGAAGAGGTTGAACTATGCAAAGACAACACTGCAGATGTCCAAGACAAATACCTTGGTATCCCACAAGCAAATGGCAACCACAGCTAAGTAAGTACCTACAAAAGGTAAGGCAGGTCCTGAAGAGCCAGCTGGATGTTAAGAACAAAATCCAAGCAATCAACAAGTATGCAGCGCTAGTCATTAGATATCTTGCTGGTATAATAGCCTTGTGAAAGAAGGAGAGAAGCTATTGATAACAAGACATGAAAGCTAGCTGGAAGAAGAACAAGAGGAGCCATCATGAAAAGATAAGCTCCATTGGAGCATGCACCATCGGCAGATTGAAAAAGTGGCTGATATCAACAAATCCTACCAGTGGCCAGAGAAGGCTGAACTCAAGGAGAGCAGAGAGGCACTACTTATGGCAGCACATGAGCCGAGGACTACCAAACCAGACAAGGCCCAAGATGCAGGCTGTGCAAAAACGCCCCAGAGTGATTCCAGCACAGCGCAATGTAAAATGCAGGCAGGCAAAGCGTACATGGAATGCCATTAGCTGAAATAGTGTAAAGGAACACATGTGCAGAGTATGGGCAGGAGACCCAAAGTCAAAGTTGGAGACCCTAGTAAGGGAATGGCAGGGCCCACCGGACATTGTGGTGGTCAACAAGCTACAGAAGAAGGCAATGATGATAAGACGTGGCAATCTCCAAACACCATAACGTCAGAAAGGAGTACAAGACGCTGACGAAATACAAAGGGCTGAAAGAGGAAAAAGGAGACGACGTGGCGATTCAAGCCCTCAATGGGTCTAGGGGTTGACAAAGCAATAGATCCCAGCAACAGCTGCAAGAGATCTTCTCCAAATTAGTGCAGTCCAAGGAACAGCTAAGATACTGGGCAGAACCCTCAGGTTCCTAGGCCTGTGGTACCACCCATGTGAAAAAACATGGCGAGCTGGGTGTGTTTTAAATTATATATTTATATAAAAATGAACTCACTATGTGGGAATATAAACCTGCTTCAGTTTGCTTTCTGCTTCAGCTGCCTTCAGTCGCTTCTGCACATGGAAAAACAAGACAGAATTTAGTCATTATTAGCAAAATAAAACTACTTTCGCATTCTTTCAGAACATTCAAAACCTTATTAAATGTGTCAGTGATTTTCAAATTAGTCACTTCCCGTTTGTTGTTGGTTCGTTCAAATTGTATAAGGCCTTTCTAAATCTTTGATGTTCTGAACAGCAGTGACCTCTATACTCACATACGCTTTTTTTAAACAAGTTTTAAAACATTTTCCCTGACTAAATAATTTTACCAAATGGGGTATTTTTATAGTAAGAAGTGTTTTTCAACCTTTGAACAGATGTGCAATTGTTTCTCAAAGGATTTTCTGAAATCAGAAAGGCAAGCCTTGGGCAAAATGTGGGTACAATCCCATTGATTGAAAACTTTCATTACAGATGGGAGCTGCAGGAGTTTCAAATATGTTTTGATATACAGGCTACAAGATGAAATCGAGTTAGAAATGTTGAAACCAAACATTTAACTCAGTTTATATGGAGTCACATTCAATAATCCATTTTTGAAGGTGCAAAACTACATTTAGTACCAGTAAGTGATTTTTTCCCCCCCTCCAGAAACTTGGCTTGCAGTCATTAATAAAAGTGCAAAAGAGACAAAAAACAACAACAGTGAATTTAAGCTTGTGTTAATCCTAACACTAATAGTGACACAAATGAATGCTTTTTTGGTTTAAGCCAGGGGTGTCTAAATGTTTTCATATGTGGGCCAAAACTATCAAGATGAAAGTACTCGTGGGCCACAAAAATGGGAATTTAACTCTCAACGTGAACAATATTTTGGAAAAAGGACAAAAGTTTACTAATTTTGGTGGAGAACGAGTTTTAAATTGTTGCAGATCCAAAACATTAAAAGCCTCATAAACACTAAGCTTTTTTGTTATTATTATTAAAATGGATCCAATTTATTTGATTTGTTGGGTCTATGTTTGTTTTCTTGTGTTTGGAAAGTTCATTTTAGTCTGTTCTCAGCAACAAAAGCAAAATTTGAGTAAGTGTCCTTTTAAAAAGGAGGTCGATCAGCCCTTTGGACCAAGGACTGGCTGATCGAAGCTCTGAAAAATTGCCCAGCTGTCAGTCGCTGCAACAGATTCATATGTTTGATAAAGTCTATCAACTCGTATACAGATGATACCACGTTATATTTATTTAAAAATGTCCATTTTCCCTCTTGATTATTCTATCAACTGCAATATTTAGTCAAGTTTTATGAATCATTATCCAAAAGTCTCCTTTCTGGTAGAAATCAGTAAAAGTTTTTGGTGCTTTGTATCAAGAAGTGACAATAAAAAGATTATAACCAAAGGTTTGTATTTTGCTTAATATTGCTCATTTAGAGAAGATTGTTTTTCATCCGTTTTGCTGTTAAACCTAAACATTATATAAAAAGGATTAACAAGTAGAAGAAAGTCTGCATCGACCTTTGAATACTGCTGGCCAAAATGATACCTTTCTTAAACTGCAGATGTAGGCCGCACAAAATCACTCCAAGGGCCACAAATGGCACCCGGGCCGCACTTTGGACACACGTGGTTTAAGCAATTCGAAACATTCCCTGAGGAGTTTTGCTTTATTTTAGCGTCCTTGCTTTCAATTTTCTTCCACAAAAGTTTTAAAATAAAGTACATTACAGTGCTTTAAATTATGTTTTCTTGCACACATATAAAATAGTTAATTTTAGTGCTACAATTGCAAATATTAGGCCAAACAATAGTGGTCGACATAATGAAATTATCAACAGCATTAAAATACCTGAACATATTTTCTCATGTATTAAATGTTCCTCAAATACAACAATAATCTCACCTGTTGAACATATCTGTCTGTGGTCTTCCACATATAGTAGTACTCTATGATACTGGTCAGAGACTTCCATGGCAGCTTCACAAGCAGAAGGAGTCAAATGTGGAGTGAGGGTGGAGAGGAAAAGAGACAGAGAGCAAATTAATGATATTAATATCTCATGTTCTTGCCATCTGGGTGTGAAGCCTTCATGTATATTCATGAGTGTGAGACATCGTGACCACAAAGGCTGAGAGCTACTGACTTTGCTCACTTCTGGCCACAGTTGAAAACGCACACAGTGATTCACACATTTATCAAGTATTCATGAACACCTGCCGCCCCAGTATACGCCCATATCTTGACTTTATTGTACAGAATAGTTGAACTGTAGGGGGCAAAATTGCAATAAATTACAATAGTACTAATGCTTTGAGGAGGAGGAAGAAAACGTCATGTATTTTAGAAAACTGTCAAGTGTTTTGTTAAATAAGACCATCACATTATCTGATAATAATCAAATGTGCAGTAAAAAAAACGGCTTACAAAGTCTTGTCGGATGTCATTGAAGTCTTTCCCATATTTCTCTAGAGCCTCTTCAAACATGGCAGCTTCCGAGGCGCTCCACTCCTCCATCTCATCCCTGCAGAGCACTGGACCACCCGCTGGGACCAGCACGCTCAGAGCACTGGACAGATCGTAATTATGGCGATGCAGCGTGTCCATTGCGTGGAACTGCAACCAGTTAAGAGGGTTACAATATGTTGTTCAAACCCTGATCGAGTGCTACAAAGTGCGTCCTACTCACCAGCGTGATATCTCGTGAAGCTGCAGCTGCACTCATGTGTAAGCTAGGCTGTCTGACTGAACTGCTGCAGTCCAACGCTCTGGCAAACGTCCCAACCGCCCTGAGAGGGAATTTATAATAAATATGAGTAGAGTATAGCATAAGCACATAGATGAAATTAGGAAGGCAGTTTTTTTTTTTTTTCAAGAAATAAACAATCTTAAAAAGGTAAAAATGAGCTTTTGTAATATAGAGAAAAATACACTTAACAATGTCAATTAAGACTTGTCTAAATTGTGTAACTATCTAAGTGTGTTTAAATAAATCATCTCTACATCACTTACAAATTGTCCAGAACAAGTAAAAAGAATATGAATACATAACTCGAGTCTTGGCTTCCTGCATGTTTCTGGTTTGTTATTAACATTTAACTGAGTGCTTTTCAAGCTTTTAGTAGTCTTGCTAATTGATATCGATCCTATCTCTTTTTAAAATCTACACACCGAGAAGAACACTTTAGTCAACTAACCGGTTTCTCCTAGATGTTCCAAAATCTAAATTAAAATATTTTAGTGGTTGGAGCATTTGTGGTGGTTGCTCCATATGTTTAGAACAATCGCCCTCTTTAATGACGAAGCGAAGTGGAGACTACTGAGTCTTCTAAATATCAGAGACTCGTCTTTTTTCCCAGACTTTTGACTTGAGCAGAGTATGAGAACCAAACAGAGCTTATGTTTTTCATTTTGTGCTCCCCATTTGATTTGAGCTTTTACTTGTTCTTTAAATGTATCAGTTCTTAATTCTTTGCAATTTATTATGTTGTTTGAATAAACAGCAGCTCTGTGGTCAGTGCCACGGTCTTGTAATTCTGAGGTTGCGGGTTTGAGCCCAGGTTGTGTCAGGAATGGCATCTGGCGTAAAATGAATTGCCAAATCTTTCATGTGAGTTTGCTCACGGTGGTGACCCCCAAAAAAACTTACTTACTTCCAGTTTGAATAAACAGTAAAGCTCTTTGGTCAACTTCGGTTGTTTTTAATACACTATAGAAATAAGTTGACAGATGTTCAAAAAATTTAAATTTAAATAATGATACTTTTGAGCCAATTCTGGAAGTAAAATGTGCATTTATTCATTTCAAAATGACTCAGTTTTTCTAATGTTGTAGCCACAGGTTTCACAACGTTAAGCTGACTTATGCATTTTTTACGTCATGATGGGACACAGAGTCAAAACAAGAAGTTACTTCAACTGTAATTTACTGTGTACCATCAGTCACTGTATGTGATGGACGTACTTAGGGAGCTGTTTGTGCAGTAATGTTGACCTACCGTGCCACCACTAGGAATTGATCTATTTGTTTGTCGGTGAGAGGACACTCAGGATCCCACAATTTCTCTTCTAGCTTGGACTGGTCCCTGTCGTCTGCCTCGCCTACAAAATGCAGAACGTACATCTTACAGACTGCACAGGCGTGACTTTGCATTGCAAAGAAGGAAGTAAAAACGTTCACAATCCAAAGATAATTGGTAACATTTCTTGTTAATAAAAAGCCTGAAATTTGTCAACCTAGAATTGAAAGAGCTCAAACAAGATGACAAAACATATTCGTTTTTGCTTTTAAAGTTTAACAGATTGAGTTCAGAGTCGTTGGATCTACGGTAACTTGTATAACGTACCTTCTTGCAGCATTTCAGGTACATCTGCCTGAAAGCGAGGTCCCACTCTGATCTCTCCTTTGTCGGCCAGCAGAGTCTTCTGTGTCGGATCGTAAACCAGCGAGTAGAAGAAAGTATCCTAAGAAAGAAAAATAAATAAAAACATCACTTACTAGAACTGCCACAGTTTAACATGTTTGGTTCTGATGTTGTTTGAATCAAATACTATTTTTAATTGTACGCAATCTTTATTAATTGTGATAAACAATCAGAACCGAACTACTAGAATAGAAAGAAAATCAGAAATTTACAATGAAACACATATTTTAAAAATACCAAGATGTGTTTCAAAGCTTGTGTATTTAAAAAAAAAAAAGCACGCAGTGTGGCCAAGGTTTTTGTGATGCACTCCTAAGTGAACAAATAATAACGGACGTCCTTTTGCCCCCCTCAGGCTTACCTCTTTGTCAAGGTATGAAAGAACAGCTTCAGTCTCATTCAATAATGCGACACTGCACTTCCCCCTGATGGAGATGGAGAAAGGGAAGCACGCACCATGTAAAACACTGACAAAAGGAAACGGGACATGCTTGTGACCCACCCACTGGCACTGCCTGCTAACTGTGAACTGCATGCAGCACTTTGTATACGAGCTTGCGTTTAATACCTGATATGTGTCGCAGGTAGACTCTCGTACTGTCGTGAGAGGAAGAGCTCTCTGTGACGAAGCTGGTGTTTCTGTTTTTCTGTTAGCTCTGTCTCTGTTGGGTTCTCCTTCTCCTCCTCCAACTCCTCTGCAAAAGTACAAATAAGAAAGGAGGAAAATAACAAAGTGATGTTAGCGACAGTGTAAGCATATAACTAGAAACAAGACAGAAACGGAACTATTCGACAAAATCAACATGATTTGACATCATAGTTAAGACTAAAACTAAAAATTTTATTTCAGGGTCCATGCTAATCCATAAATGGTGAATTAGTTGGTTTGCTGAAGCCAAATCAACACAACATCAGGCAGCAAATAAACATTGGCCCCATTTTACCACTGAGCAGGTATTTATAAATTATGATAATTTGCCTTCAACAACTATACTATTAGAAATGTTGCTATTCAGAATACTCACAAGAAAATGGCACCAAATTTCTTCAGGATCTCATAGTCTTATTACTAAAGAAAAATTATTTGGTCAGTAAATTCTTTATGTGCAAACATAACCCATAGTTTCAAATTATTTGCTTCATGCCTCAGTGTTTTTGTAACATTTGCAATCATTGTACCCCCTGGGGTTTTGTTCAGCTGAAACTAGCCGATTACAGAATATACCCTTATGCTTCTCCTCTTTAACCATGAGCCTCTCACGCAGCACGTTGAGGCATAAAAATTGAAACAATTACACTCCAGTGCCAGCAAGACAGGTCCTGTGATGTCAATTTTGGTGTGCGAAGCTGTTGAGGTGGGGTTGAGAGAGAGTCAAGCATAGAAATTGCATCACAGTGCTTTGTTTTTCTACATTCTTTACGAGACATAAAATGGGTGAACCAGCAGGTAGATCAAGTGTAGTGTGACTAATAATCTATACGACTTCTTCTAAAGTGTAAATATCAGTTAGAGGGACAAAGCTAACAAGTTGCTAAATGTCTCTGATCATGCAAAAAAAAAAAAAAAAAGAGAGACTGTCACAAGGCAAAAATGGTTGCAAGAAAACAGACCTGACAAGTCCCTTTTCCTTTTTTTGGGATCGTAATGAATTGAGAATTATTAATAGCTTTTACCAACATAATTAAGGCTCAAAACAGTTGAACAAATTGTTGTGATCACTTAAACAGAACAAATATTTTGACCAAGATTTGTGACGTTTTAATTAAAAACCAATGTAAAAATAAATGCTACACTTCTCCTCAAAAATTATCTTTGTCATATAAAGGGTTTTTTTTCCGGCTTCTCCCTTCTTCAGCGAACTAAGTCGCACAAAGACTTGGCAATTGTTTTTATGCCAGATGCCGTTCCCGACGCAACCACAAACCATCGAGCTACCACAGCACTCTGTGTGGAGCAGAGAGCTGCTATCTAGGGCACCCGAGGGAGCAGATGGTGGGGATTAAGAGCCTTGCTCAAGGGCCCGGAGTGGGGCAAATGAGGGTGGAGGCAGGTGTGGGTGCTTCACCTATCCCACCCACATTTTGATGTTGTTGGTACCGGGAGTTGAACCGGCAATTTTCCAATCACAGACCCACCTTTAACCTCTGCGCCACCACTCCCACCTTGTTGTCAAATAAAGTAACATTCTCATTTTTTGTAGTACATTGTTTAAGAAATGTTATTGCTTAATATTGCTTTATTTTTTGATTTACAGCAACAAATTTAGTATCAGAAGAATAATGGTTGGAAAATGCATGCCTTCAACCTTCACCATTGTAAATTCTTCCATCTTTCTGTAAATCTGATTACGACTGTTTTTTTTTCTCTTGAACTAATCAAAGCTATAAATCAGGTGAATTCTTTGTTTACTGTGTGGCAGGCAGTAATAAAGTCTATTGTTGTTTCTGCCTCTTATTCTGACCAGCTGGCAAATGGGCTCCTAACAGCTTGAGAAACTGGCAAAAGCGTTGTAATCAGAACAAAAGCACATGGGGTGGGTAAAGCTTTTGCTCTGTAGCCTGCCTGATGTTTACAGAGCTCAATCATAAAAAATGTTGTTTTACAATCTGTTCCATCAAATGCATTAATCAACCACGTCTTTCGGTCTGTCCTGTCTCACAGCGGCTTCTTCTGCTTTTGATCTCAGTGGCACCAAATAAAGCTGGAAGACTGCTTTAAGAAGAGCTCTTTTTGCTGTTTAACTTAAGTAGGCCTGTCACGATAACAAATTGTGCTGGGCGATTAATTGTCTCAGAAATTATTGTGATAAACGACAAAATTGGTTGAAATTTGACAATAATTTGTAATTATTGTCAAATTTAAGAAGCAATGTTGAATAATTTGTTTTGAGTCTAGTACCTTTTTTCAACCACCGGATGGCAGTATAAGACTGTTTGAACGAAGGATGAATAGTGAGGGAGCAAGAAGCGTGTCTCTTTAAGAAAAATGGGAGGGAGGCCTCTTGACGTGACAAAAAGGAAGGAGACATCTTTTTTTTGCTTCACAAAATAGCGGACGCTCGGTGTGGTTTGAGCTCTTTAGCATAGCATTTTTCACACAAAGCTTTTAATAAAAAAAAAATCAGTAAACAAGTTCTCAGCTTCTTTGTCCAGAGAAAAACAACTTTTTAGATGAAGGCACAGGTTTCAACCGTGAATTTTGGAGCTTCGACAAGACGGAGGTGTTTTCCCCGAGGTCAGCCTGTTAGCTTAGCTTGTAGCTTAGCTTCTCAGCTTAGCTGCTTTTAACGATCCAAAAATGCAATTTTGGATCGTTAAAATGGATTTTAAAGAGAAAAGAGAAAGTGAGGGATCAGTGAAGAGCATCGGAGTTGACCCTTTAATCATCCAGTGTCTTCAGGAGAAAAAGAGACACGAAGAAACGATAAAGCAGATCAATGAAAATGAGGTCGATACTTTTCATTTATCATGCGATTAAATGATTTATTGTTTATTGCGAAAGGCCTAAACTAAAGATTTGTTTATTGAAACGGAACAAGTACAAGTCAGGTGTTGCTGTGGTAAAGCTTTGTATTGCTTCGTTTTACAGTAATGCTCACACTACAAACTCTTCCTGTAGTAATAAGCAAGAAAAATAGCATATGAATAGCAGCAGTCGTGACTTATTGTCCTCTGCATTCAAGCGTCTATTTCAGCTTAAATTTACCATGTCCACAAACAGCAGAGACTTAATGGCTCCACTGCAGTTGATACAAGGTAAACATCTTTCTAGCAAGTTATAATTTAATGCAGAAAGGTGCAGAGCAGAAACACTGCAGGAAATATTCACTGGACTGAAATTGAGCATTATTATGATACATTTTACAAGTAGCTGAAAACATTTGTTTTACAGTGACTGCAAAAATCTCCAGTGATCCATTAAGAATTGATGAACTGTCATAACTGCAAATTGGTTAACATCATTCATCAAATTAAAACTCAAAATGTCAGTGATTCTGAATTCTGAGAACAAGTTTGTTGCTTTATCTCTTAAACCTTATTGCTTTGTTAAACACAACAACAAAAACAACAAAAACTACAAATTGATTTAGCACTTTTCTTTTTGTATAGAACGACACAACAACCTCCTCTGACATGTTCAAATAGGTTGAATAATATTCTGACAAAAAAAATTGACATTTTTGAAGCAGAAACTCTGAAAATAAAATTTTCAGTCATCAGTTTTTCTGATTTTTCCACAATTTGTATTAGAATAGGCCTTAGTTTACCTTGAAAGTGATTATATAACTTATTTTGAGGTGCCATGTTAGGTAAAGGTTTGATAAAAAGAAAATGTGTCACCACTCACTTGCGTGTTTATCTGCGAGTTGGATGAGACTGTGAGAGATATCTCTCCTTCTGTAGAAACAAACCACTTTGGCCTCAACATTCCCACTGGCGGTCTGAAAGAAAGAAAACAAAAATAGATCCACCTTTAGTCGAAGACGTGGCAACAAGTCCCTAAGATTTCCCCAGAGAACTGGCTCCTTTGTGAGCCCATCAAAATATGTTTCTGTGACAAGTTGACCATGACAGTGACAAGGAATTTTGAAAAGATGATTGATGTCTTGTCACATCGTATAATTAGCGCTCAAATACTGAGCCTGTATTAAAAGCCATGACTCGTGTAGAGTGAGTAGATCGGGAAGCATATCTGACTGCACATTGGGACTTCTTGCAGTTTTTGTTTTAATACAAACTGCAGGAGAGACCATATTTGTTGACAAGACAAAACCCATAAAAGAAAAAGTATAGCAATGCAACATCACCAGATGTCACGTCACTAAGGCTGAGTACCGAACTTCGGTTCTTTTATGGTACCGACTGAACTGCTTCGGTCGGTATATGTACTGTATCAAAATATGCCTCGTCTTTTGGTGTCAAGTTTTGGTGATTGGCTGTAATATTACACATGGTTTCAACCACATGTAACATTACAGCCAATACCAGTGCAGCAACTTGCAGTATGCAGCAAAAACCAGGAAAAACACAAACGTGGTTACGCCCACAAACGGAGTTCACGTGGGGCTAAGAGCGTAAAGTTGCTCCGTGTTTGACTGCAAGGAGAGAGGACCGCAGCTATCCTCCTCTCAGCATTTAAGTCAGCCGGTGGGTGTTAAAGCCTGAACGGCCTGATTCAAAATATCCACTACCGGACTCCGCTTCGCACTGAGGACGAGCTGTGTCTGGGATTTCAGCTGGTTAGTTTACATTGGTTAAAGTTACTTAATACTTAAACTTATACGTGCATCGCAGTGAGTTAAACTAGGATCCATGTAACACTAACTTTAAGATATTAGTGTGCAGTTTTATTTTATGGCTATCTATGAAGCTAGCTAAATCAAAAGCTAACTAAAGAATGACAGTAACAGATAAAGCTTAGCTTGTAAAAATGTGCTCATCCATCAGGTCAGCTGGTTAAACAGTTCACCTAATGTTCACTGTTTATGTTAATGTTCTCCTCACAGGAGCCTCTGATCCTGATGTGAGGAGGACAGACAAAAGAAATGCGAGATGGGGGCCACAGGACAATCACAAACTTTGTTGTTAAAAGTTGCTGCGTTTTTCTACAGTGGAGGCTGCATTGTGGAGGTAAGCAAGCTATAAAGGATATTGTTGACCAGTTAAGCCTTTATCTCTCAGCCTAGATAATGGTTTTTGAGCAATAATAACACAACCATGTTATTGTTTATGTTTTGTGTTCTAATGTCAATTAGGGAGATGATAAGGGTTCTAAACCCCAGAGAACCACAGAGAAGATTCAGGCAGAGACACAGAGGTGCAGAAGTCTGCCATCAACCCTAATCTCAGTGAATCCAGTGACCTGCTGGTGGAATGTGAGGGACAATATGTCGGTGCTGTCAAACTTGACAACCAGGTATCTGTGTGTGCAACAAGCATCATCCACAACCTCAGAGCGAACATTTTCCGCAGCTGGAAACACCATCAGCCAGGAGTGGGCTTGTTTGTGTCCAGAGAAAGTAGACATGTTGATTTTTCTGAAGAAAAACTGTTAAGTGAAAAGGTCCTCAGTGTGTAGCAGTGAGCATTAGACACTGACGTGTCACTGGTTTGAAACTGCTCTTTTGACCTGGAAATTATTTGTTTGTTTTTTATGTAAGAAAACTGCTTGGAATGGAAAAATACCAAAGTTAAAAAAATAAAACTCAAGATTTGTACTGTAATGTGTAACATAATTTTCTTCTTGTTAGAGTTTACGTTAATTATAAAATTGGTACCAAAAAAGTACAGTTCAGGAAAAGATATTGAAGTGAAGGTACTGGTATAGAAAATTTTTGAACGATACCCAGCCTTAGACATCACAGTACTGACCCCTCGCTATCTGACAAACAAAAATGGCAAAAAAAACATGAATACCATTTCTTTGTTGTTGCTTATTTACTTCAAGTCATTTATTTAATATCTTTAAATTATTGCTTTTAAGACCAAACAGGTTACATTTGACACCAGCTTATCAAATAATGAGCAACATTTGTCTCAGCATCATGGCAATTATATTGAGACAATACAAAAACAGTTTTTTAGTATTACTGACTGTTTTTTTGTCTGCACCTTAGTATCTTAAGGTAAAACAGGGAACTGTGCAACGCAGAAAAAATGTAAGTTCATGTGAGTTTTTAAAAAGCTCATTCGAGTCATCACCATGCCAACTTGTGTGCACACCCACACAGGTGTGTCCTGCAATAGAAATGACAGTTAAGACAAAGGAACACCTGTCTATTTCAGTGATGCAAGAACCACTTAAAGTCACAAAATGCATGCACACAGGGGCACTGAGTGGGGGGCTGGGGGCAGGAATCCAAGTTATTTACCCTCAAGTAAAAACATGCACAGAAATGACACAAAAACAAAGCAGTACCTTGTTGAGTTCTTCTATTCGACGGATCAGGTATGGGTTACTTGAGGAGTTTTCAAAGAAAACATAATCTGCAACAAGAAATACACCATATGAGACACTACCACATCACTGTAGCAGAATAAATCTGTGTGAAAAAGTCAAAATTATATTTGAAGACAAGCTCAGTGTCTCATCATGGAAAAGAAACAGGTTTATTTGTTAAAAGTAAGGAAAGACAAATCTGTGATTTTTACGTCATCACAAATAAAGTGTAGCCGAAGGGCATAGGTGCTGATATAAATATTACATATTCCCGGTTGTAAAGATTTAGGCAAATTCACATGAGTTTATTATATCATCCTTAAACAGTAAGACTGTTGCTACACTGTTTTGGTTAAGTTAGATGAACAAGTTTAGGTTTGGATATAGAAAGTCAAAATCCTCAAATTTGCAGCAGACTATTCTTATCTGTGCAAGGTGTGCAGTATCTCTGCAAAACTTTAGCTCAGTCAATACCGTATTTCAGCAGTCTGAAATATTGAATAATATGCTAACACAACAAACAACCTGGAACAGAGTTTATTATGCAAAAATGTCAGACAAAGACACATTGAGTTGCATTTATTTAAAACCAACAAAAAACTATTAGTTTCAAATAAACTCTACTCCAAGCTTGCATTATTGTTAAAAAAATATTTGCCGTCTCTCTTTAATTTGCAGTATTAATAGAAATAAATTAACTGTTTTAAGTCAAAATACAGTATATTATTCTGACAAGAGGAAAACTTGAATGTAGCTTTTAAAGAGCTGGAGTTTACACAAAATATTCAAAGGCAGCAGAAATAAAGGGTGACCTCACAGACAGCAAAGTAAAACACCTTGCAGTGTGCCAACGACAAAGTGCAGCATATCACCGGGTGTAAATTACAAGGGTGAAGATAGGACATGCTGCATGTGAAGCATCTATACAAGGGTTGCAAAATATTATCAAAACTGTCTCGCCATCGCAAAACCAATATTGCAAAGTATTGCAATAAACTGCAGACAAGCCAGATGCCAAGAACATACTTGGCAATCAATACTATCCCAACTATTCTAAATTCCTACAGCTGATTCAAAGAAGCCTGCATACTAAAGCTAATAGCTTAAGAAAAACTAAGGAAGTGGTGATGACTATAAAAAAAAAGAATAGTGAGAAAAATATGGGTTTAACGTAACCGATACTGCAATGTTAAACAATAATGTCGCAATTATATGTTTTCTAACACCATGCAGCCCTGTGTTTAACTAAGCGTAAGTCATATGAAATTGTTTTTAAAAGCTATTGGCAGTATTGAATAGGTGTTGCAGATATCCATAATTCAAATCTTCCTCATCAAAACCAAGGTTTCTGGAATCCAGAAAAGCTTTCTTACTATTAGCAATCACATTTCACACATTTTAGATATTAGGAAAAACTTGCTGTGTGATTATCACTATAATCTAATTCAGTTGTGGGCATCAAAGCCACTGAAAGGACAGTATGTTGTATTGGCATGCACATGGGTCTACAACCTTTATGATCAAAAGAGCCATTTCTGCCCCTTTGATCACTAAATTAAACGTGTCCGGAGCCACAATACCTGCTACAATTGGGATTCTCAACTGGTGGCCCACGGACCACTTTAAGTTTGTCAGAGGGTGCTTTTCTGGACAGTAGGGGTGATTTATAAAACTAAAATATCTAATGATTTTTAACATTTATTGATATTTACACTCTATGACAAAATAAAATATATGATTCTTGCAAAGAAGGAAAAAAATTATATAGTTTTTGCTCGGTTTCTAAAAACTAAAACAATAAACTATGCGTTCTTATGTGATTTTTTTTTTTAATTGTAGAAAAATTACCGGTACGTATCCTACTTTGAAGAAATAAAGCATAAAGTGAAAGTGAGTATGTTTTACTTCTTGTAATGTTTATTCATATATTTGCTAAATAAATTACAGGGAAAACTGCTAAAACTAGCCCTTTTAGTTGTTGTTATAACAACCAATAAAATTCAGTTTTATGTCAGTTTTGGTCAAAGCTTGAAAGAGCTGCTGCAGAGGGACCAAAGAGCCACATGTGGCTCCAGAGCCGCAGGTTGCAGATCCCTGGGCATTCAGAACACAAATGCACTTGAAATATAACAAAATACATATATTTATTGAAGTCCAAGCTGTCCTTTGCAATACTGATATTGCAATAGCAATACAATTTCAATATAATATACACCCCTACTTACAATGTAATTCTTTCTACGACAAATGACATAACTTTTCCCATCTATATTTTATTGTCAGGTGTTTGCAAGTACATTTTAATATTTGAAATAGAACTGTTACCATGAGAAACATCCATTGTGTTTTTCTTTTACATTTTATTGTTGGATGTAACTGGGACCCTGTGTACACAATTTCGTTCCACCACATGTACCACATGGGGTGCGAATGACAAATAAAGAACCATGAATCCTTGAATTAAACCTGCTTTGTGTTAAAACTACAAGTGTTGGATATTCATAACATGACACAGATATCTGTAATTACATTGTTACAATTATTACTGCAGATGTCTGAAATGGCCTTTTAAGTAGTAATAATATTATGGATGCTGGACATCTCTAATGTTAATTCTAAGATTATTCAAACTTGTATTGAATACACACAAAATATGTGTATATTTTAGTGATCTTGTCTTACTACTAAATGATAAATCGGCTTGACATGGTTAAAGAAGCAAGGTTCTCAAAACGACGTCATGAAGACAATTTAATGTTAAATTCCAGCAGACAGCTGACGAGCTAGCCGGCCAGTCAGCAGCCAATTTCGCTAATATCACTTTAAGTTAATGTATGTATACAGCGTAGTAAAAGTAAGGTTTTAAATCCTACCAAGATGATCCCATAAATTGCTCGAATAATAAACGAGTGCCGAAAAAGAGATAATGGTAATCAATGGAGCCACTGCTGGTGCTAGCGTTAGCTAAATAAGAACTCGCACTAATGGCTGCATGCCAGAAGAGGCAAATACAAAGACAGCCTCAGACTGACCGTGATAAGATTTTAACAACCATATAAACGTACGTTTAGTCGTCTGGTGCCTCGGTTTATCACTCCTCCATATCCCCCGTGTGTATTTACATAGCAGCACTGGAGGAGTAAAGAGTGCCGACAGCTAAAAATGTTTACATTTTAAGCTAGTCGCTTAGCAAGCTGGCGGCTAGCTGCTGCTGTGGCCACGACAGACGCGAGGCCTGACCCATTTTGAATCCCAAATATTCAGAAAATACTCACCTTCCTACTCCCAAAACTAACTCACACACATTAGTACAGCAGAGCCGGATATTTCTACTACATGCACGCTTATTGAAATGAAATCATTAAACATCCTGGAGGTGCAAACCTGAAGCGGTTCCTATTTGAATAAAAAAAAAGGGATCCACATTGACATACATACCTCCGACCCGGTACATGTTAGCCGCCATTTCTGCCCTCCCAGAGTGTGAAGCATAAGCTAAGAAAAAATAAAATAAATAATAAAAATTGTACACATCTGTGTCCTAAAACATACAGGGGGGCTTTAAATGACGATCGTCGAGACTCCGGATGTGAACACTATCGGGAGAAATTTGGCAATTCAGCCCCCCGCCCCCCCTCCTCCGACGATTCACGGCACCCTCAAACAATACGGTGAACTCGGAGCAGCCAAAAGAAGACGAAAAACCAGAAGAGGGCGGCTGCGCATGCGCAAACACAACCACAACCATAGCCACACTACAGGTGAGCAGGTCATCACATTTTACTCAGATTATGAAATCACTTACAAAAAGAAAACAAATTCGTTTTTGATCCATTTTTTCATTGTTGTAACATGACAATAAACCTTAAATGGTGCCACATTTGTTAGGGGAAAATGTATTTTTGTGTTGAGCAGCAGCTCAGAATGCGGTTTGTTCCCATAAAAATTTACCAAATCTTCTCAATACCAGCTATTTTATTCTGATATTGACACGTGTTTGGTATTGTTTACTGGATTGGATGATTGAAGAATAATGAAACAGAAAATACTGGCATAATACCCATTCACAAGCCTCAGTGGCATGCAGAAGAACCATACACAGCCACAACAGCATGCCACTTCCTCTTCTGCTCACCAATTTGGTCACATACTGCTGCATGATATAGCATCAATTTCTTCAACCAGAATTTGTCAATATTTGTCAATAGAAAGATCAAAGCAAATTTCTAGTATTTTACCCTGTTTTATGGCACCCTGATTTATTGTTTTATAATACTACATTTATTTTAACTGCATTTTAACTGTAGTTTCCTGTTATTATTAATTGTTATTGTTGTATGGACTTTATATGTTCTATCCGGAACAGGTCTCTCTTGTACAGGAGTCCTCGTGGCACAATAAGACTAGCCTGTAAAGGTTGAATGAATGAATGAATGTTTCAGGTCAGCCTGTGGTTGTGCTGGAATTTACTGTATGTCCAAGCTGATGGGGTTGAGGTCAGCACTGCAGCCTTTCCATCCTCTCCACTCCTAAATTCTGGAGGTTGTCTATGTGGAAGTAAACATTGTCTTCTTGGAGGCTATTCAGCCCCAAACTTGTACTTTTCTAAAAAACGTGGCACCATTTAAGGGTAAATAAACAGGCTTTCAAACTATAATTGCTAATAAGCATTGTAACAACAGAGAAATATTCAACCAAACACAAAGTTACTTGTTTTTTGAGCAATGTATGTAACATTGCAGTAGTAGAATCTCCTTTTCTTATGTTTATTTCTAATAACAACAATCAAAAGCCTCAATGTTTACCTTACAATATTAATAAAAATTAATAGGATTTTTTAAATCAAATTTTAAATTTGATTTGATTTTTATTAAGTGGACCTGGTCAAACTGTATGAAGGGAAAGTTGGATTGATGTCCACTAAAGACTTGGAATAATATGTTTGTATAGAAACATGTTTCAGTTGGGGGTGCTGAGCGCACATGAATTTGTATGAATCTAAAAATCTATAATACCAAACATGTGCAGTAAAAGGCACAACCAATGCATGCTTATGAAATTATGTATGGCTTGGACAAACTATGAAATTGCACTGATAACCTTATGCTAATTTGCTCAAGCCTTTACGCTTTTTTTTTAAGAGTAATAAAATTCTGTGCACAAATAAACGATACATTTTACAAAATTCATTAAAATTAAAATATTATTGGCATTTAAACATGCATCACTTATAAAATCTGTTTTATTTTATTTATTTAATTTTTGTAATATTTTAACAAATCATTTGGGCACCTCCATCTGGAGGCGCATCCATACGTCTTAGACCTGAAGTACAAATGATATCTCAGTTTGACATAGATTTCTAAAATGTTAAATGTTAGATAAATAATAGTTTTGCTATAAAGTGACAGGAAAACTTGTTCCTGTTTCTTTAATTTCAGTGTTTTTTGGGGGAATAAAAGCTTTATCATTTGTTATGTTCTAATAATTTATCTAAAAAGTTAAGTCTGGTCCTCTGGACATTAAAAAAAAAAAAAAAAAAAGCAAAACAACAAAAAAAAAATACCTGGATTATTGAGCATGCATCAGGATATTCTAATAATTTACTTTAGGATTTAGCTCAGATCTAGATTTAAATACAGTTACAGTCAATTCTTTCACAAGACACCCACAAACAGTATATGAAATGTCAATTAAATGTCAGCTATAAGGATGCTATGCTATAAACCTTTACTTTGTCTCAATCCTTCACTATAGTAGGGCAACAGTAACAAATGACTCCGTTAAGAAACCAAAACCATGTTTGGGCTGGGCGGTCATCTGCCTCGACTGGCTTGGGTTTGAGAGGACAGGAAGGAGAAACAGACAAACACAAAATGGTTGGAGCGCGTGAAGATAAACAAGGAAAACAGTTTAATGGCAGCAATGACCGCAGAGTAAAGAGAGTAAAGACAGCAGCAGAGAGAGGAAATGCAGGGAATTTGTCTTCCAGCAGCCTAAGCCTATAGCAGCACAACTAAGGGATTGCTTAGGAAACCCAATCCTAAATTAAAACCGTAAGCTCTTAAAAGTATATAATGTATCAGCCTCATGGACAGAAACTGAAAGATGGTTCCACGTGAGCCTGATAAATGAAGGCTCTGCCTCACATTCTAAACTCTAGGAACCACAAGTAAACCTGCAGCCTGAGAGTGAGCTGCGTCAAGTTGAGAAAATAGAGCAATAAGATCTTTAATATAAGATGGAGTTTGATGTTGAGACCTTTTGAAGTAAGATTTCAATTTCTATTCTGCATTTTAAAGAATCCAAAGAGAATCTAAAATTGGGAATTGAATTGTGAAATATTTGCTTGGAACAAATTGCCTATAATATTACAATTAGTGCCTTTTTTGAGCAATTTGTGCACCATGTTGTCCAAATAAACCAAGTTTACAAACATGAACTTATTTAGCTGGTTTACAAGGATTTTTTTTTTTTAGACTTTTTAAAGTTCATAAAAGGACAGAAGTCATATAGGCTTTAAAGCAACTGTTGATGAAAAAGGTTTATTGTTTTGTTCGATAGTTATTTTTAATTTTGTGATTCTAATAATCTATGAAAAACTGTTTGTTTATTTGTTTATTTTTACTCAAACGTTTTTGTTTTTTTGTGTGTGTGTGTGTAATTTATAAATCCCTCTTTGGGAATACAGCATAAAAATATTGCTCAGTAATGTTTACTGGAGGGGTTTCTCCATTTCACTGCGTGCGCATGTGACATCACAGATGGGACTGGCTCGCCCTGGCTGGGGTGGAGAGTCTTTCATACAGGCAACAGAGGCAGAAGATGGAGCAGAGAGTGAGACGTACAGGGAATAGTTTCTTATCCAGGATCCACTGAAGGCGAACCACGCCCCACGGGCAGGGGACAAAAACTGCCCAAACTCCTGGAATGGAAGGCGGGATGGACCGTGAAGAGGAGTCCTAGTCGGGTACAGTCTGTGAAGATGAAGTTCGGGAAGAGCATCTGTGTGCTGAATGTAGGAGGAACCCGTTACGCCTTCACCCGTGAGGTGATCAGGGATTTCCCTCTCCGGCGCGTCAGCCGCTTACATGCTTGCGCATCCGAGAAAGAGGTGCTGGAACTGTGCGACGACTACGACCGGGACCGGAATGAGTTTTTCTTCGACCGCCACGCGCAGGCTTTTGTGTTCATCATGTTGTACGTGCGCTCCGGGAAACTACGGTTCGTTCCCGGAGTGTGCGAGCTGTCCTTCTACACCGAGATGCTCTACTGGGGGCTGGAGAGCGCGCACCTGGACTCCTGTTGCCAGAAGCGCCTGGACGACAGGATGTCCGACATCGGACTGGACACTCTGTCTGAGGTGGGGGACATCATTCTGTCAGGGGATGAGCCCCAGAGCCCGGACGAAACGGTGCCACGCACTGCGCTCACGGGCCGCGCAAAATGGCTCGAGAAGGTGCGCAAAACATTTGAGGAGCCAAACTCTTCCCTCGCAGCGCAGATTTTGGCTTCAGTGTCCGTGATTTTTGTGATAATTTCCATGATAATGTTGTGCGCAAGCACACTTCCGGATTGGGATACAGCTAAGAGGACGACTGTGGAGGAGCACAGGTAAGCTCTGGATCAAACTGCCCCCTCTTTTATTAAAATGCTCTGTGAGGCGCAAAGTGCGAGGATGTCCTAAAAAAAAAAAAAGACGAGGTTGTGCGTAAAAGTGCGCGAGCTCCACAGGATTCTTTCTAAGCAAACATTTTCCGAATAAATACTATTCTCCCCAAGACTTAAGAGAATAAACTGCGTGCAAGGCAACAGACTTAATGCGCAAAAGGTCATAAAAGTTGAAGAATTCAAGTATTTTTCCACTTTTATGGTTCACTATCAAAAATTAGCAATGCAAACTTATCTGGAACACGCGGTATTTAGGTATTACGGATGATATGCCACAAAATGTATTGATGCTTTTCCACTAAACTTAAAACAATAACAGCAATAATAATACAAAAATAATAATAATAGCTTCGATTGGCCAAAAAAGCTTCAGTTTTGTCTCATCAGTCCCAGATATTTGGGATGCTTGTCAACACGCCTTTTGGTGAAATTTAGTCTGACATTTGTGTGTGTGTGTGTGTTTGTGTGTGAGCATTTAAGTGATTTATTTGGGTGTATTCCGTGTTTCAATCGGCAATGAAGACTTCTGGTCCTTCGCCCATAGAATATAGCCTTTACTTTTATCAGTGATATCTATAATCTTTCTGAACTCCTCAGAAAACTTGCTTTTGCCTTTTCTGCTCCATGTTCAGTGATGTTCACACAACAACCCAGTTTGACTGATGAAAAGCCTGAAGGCACTAATTAAGCTCAAACATGCAGTGTGAATTATATAGGATGGTCTCTTCAAAGGTAGAAATATTTTGAGCACATGTGCACAACAGACCATTTCTTTGCAGAAATATATTAGGCAATCGTTTTTAACTGAATCGTGATAAATGAAGCTTTGCTTCAATGTGCTGTAAGTGTATAATTTGTTTGTGCAGTGAATTTGTCCTTGTGTTTGATAAATTGACGTCTCTGAGGTCATTATGCACATTGACAAGTTCCAGGCAGCGCATTAATCACTGGGATCCTCACATGGTTGTTTTACAAGCTCCCAAAGCGGCGAATCAATAGTCAATCAATACTATCTAAACATAAAGTGTTAATTGTTGAGGATGGCTTCTTTTACGTCATCCCTTTTTAAACAGAGCAGGTTACAAGAAATACAAACACATCCCAGCTTCATAATATTTAAGAGGGTAAAAAGTTGACTTGATTATGAAGGACTGTAACTGTCAACAAACAAGAAATAATTATCCATCTCATCATGTCTAAGTCAAGGTTTGTGTTGTTTTAACCTTAGTTTGTGGACCAAAGGTGAAAATCTGTTTCTCTTTTTTTTTTCTGCATTGTTCTTTTACTGCAGTCTGTCCTCCCAAGGAAGTCCAGAGGAGGCCATTTTCTATATAAGGTTAGGTTATGTTCTCTCAGGCTGGACACAGTTTTGAGTTCTGGAGAAGCTCCAGGGGTTAAGTAATCAACTAAATGTGCTTGGGCCTGAAATGATTCAGTTTCGTGTCAGTAGATGATGCAGTTTCACTCAGCTGCTATAATTTGGTTTGGTTTAATTGTGGTTATAGTTACACTCTTGGCACTGTGGTATGTGCTTGCTTCGATCCCTTTATGTGAAATAGCACCACCTCCTTCTAATTCAGTTCGACTGCCTTTGCTGTGTTAATTAAAAGGGTAATTATGTGGCTGCTTTTGAAACAACCTCTCTTTAAAGGTTATGATTCCCTCCTTTTGTGCAGTTTGTCCCATGTGACTGTTCTCCATGTGTAAATGCTGAATTTTATCGAACCTCGTTTCCAATCATTTTGATCCTCTTCGCTTCGCTTCTTTTCCTCCTCACGCTGATGAACTGTCAACCAGTATCTCACATCATACAGTCTGGTATCTCCCTGTTGCTCCTTTGCTATTTCCTGTTTACTGTTCAACTCATTTTCTCCCCTCCTTTCTTCTCGTAGGATTGTGGAGGCCGTGTGCATCGGCTGGTTCACAGCAGAGTGCATAGTGCGCTTTCTGGTGGCCAGAGACAAGTGGGACTTCATCCGCCATCCACTAAACATCATTGATGTGATTGCTATTACCCCCTACTATGTCACCATGGCAATGGCCCGTGCAGGGATGCCTGGGGCCGGGCTCGGGGTCGCTGGAGTGATACTGCGAGTTCTGAGGATGATGAGAGTGTTCTGGCTCATGAAGCTGGCCAGACACTTCCTGGGCCTGCAGACACTGGGGCTGACGCTCAGGCGCTGCTACCGGGAGATGGTCATGCTCATGGTGTTTGTCTGCGTTGCCATGGCGATCTACAGCGCTCTGGCCCAGCTTCTGGAGCATGGCTTGGACATAGATTCACCAAACAGCGATTATGCCAGCATCCCAGCCGCCGCCTGGTGGGTCATCATCTCCATGACTACAGTCGGTTACGGGGACGTGTACCCCGTGACGATTGGGGGACGTGTGCTCGGGGGGATGTGCGTCGTGAGTGGGATCGTTCTTCTGGCGCTACCCATCACGTTCATCTACCACAGTTTTGTTCAGTGCTACCATGAACTCAAACTCCGCTCTGCCAGATATGCACGCAACCTTTCTGCAGAGATGCTACAGTGAAGACGCACTGAATCTGAAACACAACAAACCACATGCTGCTCCCATTGTAAAATTAAAAACATATAGCATTCCTTAAAGGAATGCTTATCACCCGCCACCTTTCATGCAACATACAGTTAATCATTATTTTCTGCAAATTAAAAAAAAAAAAAATCCATCCATTAGGTCATAATATATTTTGCTAACAAGTAGAACTATGCCAAAGTTTTAAACACGTGCCACTTATTTTTTAGCCCATATTCTGTTAAACTGCGAGAGTTTTAGGTTTTTTTTTTTAGTTTTTGCTACATTTTCTTTGCTATGGCAGCCATCTTGAATGGGCTTGACACAGACAGGCAAAAACATTATCACTCTGCCTCATAGGTGGGCAATAACTATTAGAGTTGTCTTCTTTCCTTTTGTCCTCTTATAGTTTCTGCCTTTTGATCTCTAATCATTATATTTAATCAGCAAGAGTTACTAATTAATTAATTATTATAGAGACGCAGGTAGTCCCATTTTGTCAGCAGTTGCTGTTTACACTGTATTCCCATGGTTACAACTCAGGCAGAGATGGCTGCATCAACCGAGACGTGTGCGTGTTTGTTTGTCTGGCTGTCAGCCGCTCAACGTTTTGGAGATTTGCACCCAGATGGAACAAGTTACACAAGACTGATGTGTGACCTAGATGCATTCTGTTAAACCAGTGTGAAATAAGGAGAAGGAGCCAACAAGTGCGCTCAAAGAAGAGATATAGAGAGAGGTTACACAAAGGACTCATTTGGAAGAGCTTATAAGCCAAGAATAATGAAATATGGGCGGGGGTCAGGAGGGAGTACGAAGTGTCAGACAATAAACACGGAGCAGATGGAGCGCAAAACGGAGGATAAAAACGTTTTACTCCACAAAAAAAAAAAAAAAAGACAGAGTATTGACAAAGCTTGAGCACAAAGAATGAAAAGATGTTTCTGTGAATGTAAGGCATTTTGTGTTTCTCTGTCTCCTTGGCAACCGCATCCTCCAACATGCCAATCATAATGGTGGTTGATTTCTGTGCACACAAATAGGCTGCATCCACGCACACCTCCTGGCTGGCACACAACACTTTTGTCCTGGGAGTACGTTGAATAGCACATCATGAGCTAAGTTAGAATTTCTTTTTCTTTTTTTAAAGAAAGTGAGCAGCCGAAGTTGTCACTATGATGGCTCTGACATTAACTTACACATGTTTGCCAAGTTTTTGGCCAAGATGGTTCAGTTTGTTGAAGAGGCACATGATCCAAACAAACAAGTCAACACCTCTCCCACACAACAGTCTTTCTCTACATCTCCGCTTCTCTTCCTCCTGTTGCATCAACCATTCTCTTTCTACACACATACATATCAAAACTAAACACGCTTGCTTGTTCTTGATCTCCGCTGATGTCTTTACAGCGCTGTATAAGTTTATTGTGTATTATTATGGACACCTGAATAGTCTTCGTGTTGTTGTTCTTGGTGTGCTTTTTAAGCTAAGTCCTAAACTTAAACTCAATATTTTATTAGCCGACTTTTAATACACAAATCATGTAGCATTGTTTATAGGCATGAGCATTTTTCTGATTCGAGCCTTCAAACATTTTTCATCAGTAGTTGTAATTAATGTGATCAGTGCTTGAGCTTTTATAATAAAAATAATGTGCAAAGTTGTTGCGTCTAAGTGCCTTTTTTTCTTTTACAATTTATTATATAATGCAAAAGGTAAAATTTAGATATAAGACTCCACTGAGTACTTTTTTTTTCTTTCATTGAACCTTTATTTATACAGGTTAATCCCATTGAGCCTTGGGGACTCATTTACAAGAGAGACCTGGTTTTAACAAAGAGTGATGACAACAGTGGACAGTCATAATGGATGCATACAAATTGAGAATAACAAGTGAAAATAAAATGGTATTTAATTAAAAACTTTTTTTATATATTGCCTATATTACTTTATTTTTATAAACTATACAGTATTATCAAATATAATTATTTGAAACTACTATATAATCATCTTATGTTGAAAGGGGACAAAGTTAAAGTTGTTTTGGTCTAATCTTTTAAAGCAGGGCTTCTCAAACTTTTTGGGTTCAGGGGCGAAAAAGTTTCCAGGACCGTCTCATCATAACCCTCATGTTTATTAAATATTTTTTTCCAGTTTGTCTCTTTAATGCATTGGAAATATTTGTGTAGCATAAAAACTTAAGAAATGTTTTTAATAAAATTTTTATACTTTTATACATGGGGTATTTTTAATTCAAGACACACTTAATTAACACAATTTTTAATTCCAACTTCCAAAAATTGTAGTTTTGAGAAAATGGACAGCGTCAAAAACCACTTTAAAACGTTATGATCATAAAAGTATTGCCACTTCTTCAAATCATTACAGAAAACTCTTTACTTAAAACTGAGCAGATTCATAACAGCAGTAGTCATATCAAGTAACAGAGCTTAATTTGTAAACCGATCAATGCCGGAATGCAAATACCCCAATTTGAGAACGACTGTTTTAAACAACCTCATTCAATATTGAGAGCTCACAAGATGTGAGCGCTCAGCTCATGTGATGAAGATGATTTAGCCACAAATTTTAGCTCAATATCTGCAAAACTGACTCATTTAATGAATATTTAGTTTTGGTTAAAGTTGATCAAACTTTGCAATGCCAGTATCTTCATTTGGATTGAATGTAAAAGGTCAGCTCTAGGTGAACATCTAAAGCTTATCTAAAACTTTAATGAAAACTTGTCTTCTGGTTCATGAGACATTTTGTTAACTGTAAACAAAAACCCACATAGACAAAGGCTCTTTCGGCTGTGTGCACTAACTAGCATCAAATTGTGCAACCACAAGACTTAATCACTGTATAAAACATTATTTCGATCAGAATCGTAATTTTTAAGTTATAATGGAACTGTAGAGTAAAACAAACAAAAACATAATAATTTCTGCTACATGTACATGAATCATATTAAGAAAAAGAGCTGAGCCCACTGGTCAGAGTGTTTCTTGCATTCCTCTGTGGGGTGAGAATTGTATGAAACAGCAAAATGACTGAACCAACATTTGAGCTACACTGCCTCCAGGTTCAAACTTTTCAAACACGCTTCGTGTAAGGCAGTTAGCTTTTTGATCTTAGCTGCTTTCACGTTATCTGAGGAGGAAGCTTTGAAAGTGTGAGTCAGGTCCCCTGATGAGGCAGCTCTGACTAGTTTTAAGAGCGGGTCAAAGAACAAAACTGAGCAAATGTTACATTATCGATAAAGAAAAAAAAAATGAATATTTGGGATGTGGTTGCAGGGCTCAGCTTTGTGGTTTCTGTAAAAACAAGACAATTTTCCTCCAACTCACAAAAATCTTTCTGAAAACACGCAGTGCGACCCTGAGAACTGACAGCTGAAATTTGTTGAAGAATGAATTCATGTTTGAATTGTTAAAACTGAAACACGCCAGACGTTAAAATCAGCAAAACAGTAAATGCCAAAATCAGCTAAACAATCGCTGTCAAAAACCTACTGTTAAGAAAAAACAGTAGCTAAATCTAAAGCTAAAATCTACAAAACTGCAGTAACAGTAGCTAAATGCTAAAATAAGCAAAACTGCATCTAAAAGCTAAATTTCATAAACCAGTAGCTAAAAGGTAATGCTTAGCCAAAAGGTAGCTGAATACTTAATTGAGCTCAACTATGTTTAAAAGCTCAAATAAGCAAAACATAGTTTAAAACTAAAATAAGCTTAACCGAAGAAAAACTTTACACTTTATAAAAAATGAAATGTAGCCTGAAGTAAAATGTAGAAGAATATGTTATTCCTGTAGGTTTCATAGGAGTAGCTTCAGTTTGCTTAAATATTCTGTTGTTCACAATGGCATTTTTTTTAAAGACTATAACTTAAATTTTTTAATATGAGATAGATACAAACTTTCTGTTATCTCTCGCCAGAATCTGTCACGCATATGTTCTGACTGTGTCCGAATTCCAAAGTGTTTTTGCAACATTTTCAAAATTAAGTTGACTCAAAAATATCTCCCAACTTTTAGTCACTGTGGAAACATGTTCTGTTTGGGTGCCATCAAAGTATCAAAATTAATTGCTTAGTTGCTAATTTTCCAGGCCAAATTTCATGATGCAAATGTATTTTTTAAAATAAATAAATAATAATAATAATAATAATACAAATGTTGTCGGCTTCCTTGAACTTAGATGGTATATGAACTCAATTTATTTCTCCAATAACCAGAAAGAACAAAAGAATTACAATTTATTCTCATTTTGAAGTTCCTGGTTTTATTTTGACTTGAAATGTTTTATTATTTTCAATTTTGTTATTGTTCTTATTGTTCTATGTAACATTTATGTACAAATGTTCAATACCACTGGCTCCTTTATGTTGTTGCTTTGTATTTTTGTAACTGCTGGTGTTTACATTTTTTAAATTTTTTTTCCTCCATTCAGTTCAATGAATGAAGTTCATTTAAATTCATTAATTTTAAAAGAAAAAAAACAATGGTATTTTATTATTGTTCTGGGTTCATTTGTTGTGTGTAGTGTTGGATTTAATATTTTATACCTTTTTATAATTCCTATCAAGCACTCAAATGTCAGGTCATATAAAGTGTGTGTGTGTCTTTCTTCCAAGGTTGAACTATGTTTATAGAAAGTGTTTGCTAATTCTAACTAGTTGACCTTTAAATATAATCTCATAGTAGCTAAAGATAATTTTACTTTATTTATTTATTATTTGTTTGTTTATTTATTTGTTTATTTATTAAATATTTAATTCTGCTCCATGCAGAAAACCCGCTGAGATGTTTTTGATTTTTAGTCAGGCATCTTTGGGGCAGCTGTCTACTACGTTAATTTCCTTGGACGGTGGAAGCTGAGCGGAAGGTCCTTACCGGTCGATTTGTTGTGGAAGCAGCAACTTTCTCTGTCCTTCAGCCGGAAAATGTACTACAAATTAAGCGGTTTTACTCAGAAATTGACGGGAGCTACTCCCACAACTGCCTACAACCCTCAGGTGAGTCTGAAAAATGGTATTTCGGCGAAGAAACCGAGTCGATAAGCACTTTGTTGACCTTGATGTGGACTGTTAAATAATGAACTTTCGCTACCTGCTCTCGGTAATAATACTTTTAAACTGCGCCAAATTGTTAAAAACAACACAGGGATTTTACTTTATTTATGTATTTGTCTTTTAATACATCACCTGCTGTTCTCTGTTCAGTTAAAATTACGATTAATGACGGTCGGTGGCATTTCATATTGATGCTCTACTTTTTATTGCCTCCATTTAAATCTGTACTTTTAGTATTTCTTTATAAAAGTCACTGCAAATTGGTCATATTTAATGTAAGGTAACGTTTAAACAGCAAAACTGTACAATCTATAAGCAACTGTGACTCATCCTTGATCACTTTTATTTGAAAAGAAAGTTAATCTGTGAATTAGGACTTTGTATGAATTACTGTGATTATTTTAATATTGTGACCTCCATCTACCTCTTATAGTGCGTTTTGTTTTGCTTTTAGTCTGGGTTAATCAACCTTGAAATTATTCTGACAATTTAGACGAGATTTGTTTTTGCTGCTCGTCCTGAGTCTGGTTCTGCTAGAGGGTTCTTCCTGTTACGAGAGAGTTTTTTCCTTTCCACTGTTGCCATTGTGCTTGCTCAGGGTGGGAGACTGCGATGAAGTGAATATTCAACACAATCTGATGGCTTCCTTAGATGGATAACTTTACTAATTGACTTTTTATTTATGAATGTTTTTGTACAGTGCCCTGAGACAACTACTGTTGTGACTTGGCGCTATATAAATAAACTGAATTGAATTAATTGACTAAAAATATTGCCCACTACCTTTTAATATATCAAGTGACTTTGTTCATTAGCTTGTGCAGTTTTTAAGCCAGTCCCTAACTCATTTAATGGCCCCTTAATACTTGTGTCTCATTGCATTGCTAAGATGAGAACATGCACTTCCTTTATCTCTTACAGGGATTTTTCACAAGTTAAATTTAAACAATGTTAGCCTTCACAAAGCATATGTTTTTGCATCATACACACATATCTTGTGTGTGTAGAGCTTATCAAAGGAGAATTTCTGCCACAATTGTAGCAGACATTAATGAAGTTTTATCGTGTCTTTTTTTAGATAACTATGTTTAAATACCCATTTTAAGCAACTTTTCTTTTTAAAACGAACAAAAGAAGAGAAAGAAATCGTACGTCTTGCGTTTTTCTTATTTTTCCACTTGTACGTCGTTTACCTTTTGTGACAAATCAACAATATTGTTGACGGTGTTGGCTGAAACATTTTTTCAGGATCACAAAGACATATGGTTGAGCTTGATTAGTGGTGGTCATGTGTGGAGGTTTTACCCAATGATAAACACGGGACCGGAGCCTGTATCATTATACAAACGGTGCAGGCAAATCATTGCAGAATAATTGACATTGATTTTCCAGTATTGTTTTTCAGTGTAGCTGAAGAAAACTGCACTGTTCTGTTTGTGGCAAACTGATTACTTTTATTGTACTTTTTTCAGAGTTTTCCCATTGTAAAAAGGTAAGAAAAATGTATGAAACAAATCTTTTTATTTGAGAAAACAATAGCATTGAACAATGCTGAAATTAGTTTGAATTTGCTCCCCTGTAGCAGGTTTTACAGATATAATTAGAGCCCCGTTTTAAAGTTTTTGTCTAGAATATTGCAACAGATATTCATGTAGTTTATATCAGTCTTTCTGCTCAGTTGATGCTTGTTTATGGAGAAACCTGGTTGAAGACGGCAGGTGGATTAAACGGTACATGCAGCACTGCACTGGTAATCGGACCACAGCAGATGGTTAGGATAACATGATAAACATTGATTTAATAATTTTACAGCTCATGGGTAAACCCTCTCCAGTTTTTTTTAATTTAATACACTCACAAATCATGTTAACCAAATGTTTGTGTGCTGTTTGTAATGCTGGTCACACAGAGGGATCCAGTTTGTTGAACAGTTTTAACAGCGTTATTTTAAAAATTATCTTTCACACTGACAAGTGTACTTTTAAATTTTATCCTTCACATACTGACAGGTGTACTTTCCTTTCTTTGAGTAAAAAAAAGCAGCAGCAGAAGATACAACGAACAGTCCAGTATTGTTCAAGGATGAGCATCTTCACATCTAATTAATTCAACCTCTCTAAAATGCTCTTTTATACCAGTTCTCTAACTAACCTGATGCAGATTAAACTAATTAAACGCAAAAATGTCTTCCTTCGGCTGTTTGACAGGCACATCTTACTTGTACAGCCATTTCTTGCCCCATCTCATCTTTTTTGTTTTTTTAGATGTATTGCTGCCACGCACTAAAATAAAAAGAATGTGTGTGTGTGTGTACATATAACTGTATATACTATGTTCTATTGTGTAGTGAAAAACATGATTATGAGCTTGGAAATCGTTTAATTCAGTTTTATTTACATTTGAAACAAAGTCCCAACATTTATTTTTATTTGGGGTTGTATTTTATGCACTCACAGATGGTTTAAAATGTTATTCTGATTTGTTATTTATTTTATTACATTGTTATTTTCATACAGTTTGGGGTTTAGTTGTATCCTATTGGATACTTTTTCTTTTTCCTTTTTGAATCTTTTAGACATTTTTCAGTTTTGTTGACTTGAGCAGAAACAAATCAACACATTTAAATAAAGTTTTAGGTGTGATGCTGAAATAAGGAGGAACAAGGTGTATTTTAGTATACAGTTAATTGATTTTTGTTGAGATTTTTTAAAAATTGCTACTTAAAAAGATTTTTTTTGCAGTGTCCTTGTGTTTTTTTGTGTTGCACTTGATTTCCGCACACCCACACCTTCTGCCTCCACACACTGTAACAAGGTAGTGACTGTCCCATTAACTTCCATGAACCTGCTTTTTGATGAATCTGGTAAATCTGCTCTATTTACCATAAGTCTACTATATACTTTGCAATAAAATAGAATAAAATAAACTCATAAAATCAAATGCAGTAAATACAGTTTGGTAGGTTTTGATTTGGAAAAGGATGAAATTCTACATTAGGTGAATGTTTAATTTGATTTTTTTTTAATTGTTGATATAGTTTACCTTGTTTATTGTTTTTATGTGTGCGTTAATCATAAAACAGTATTTGTGCTTTAGAAAAGAAACTTAACAGCTTCCCACTAAAAAAAAAATCACCTAGATGTTTAAATGTTTTCCTCACATGCTCTTCAGTTTTCAGTCTTAAACACATCACAAGTCAAAAACCTGCAATAAATGAAGCACTTATATCTTTATACGTCTACACTTTTTTGGACTTAATGTCCTGAAGATCAATATGAAGAGACTTATGTTTCTGTTAAAGTCAAAAATCTCACTGTAGAGTATTTGTTCAAACAAATACAAACCGGATTCCAAAAAAGTTGGGACACTAAACAAATTGTGAATAAAAACTGAATGCAATGATGTGGAGGTGCCAACATCTAATATTTTATTCAGAATAGAACACAAATCACAGATCAAAAGTTTAAACTGAGAGAATGTATCATTTTAAGGGAAACATCTGTTGTTTCCAAATTTCATGGTGTCAACAAATCCCAAAAAAGTTGGGACAAGTCCATTTTTACCACTGTGTGGCATCCCCCCTTCTTCTTACAACACTCAACAGACGTCTGGGGACAGAGGAGACCAGTTTCTCCAGTTTAGAAATAGGAATGCTCTCCCATTCATGTCTAATACAGGCCTCTAACTGTTCAATCGTCTTGGGCCTTCTTTGTCGCACCTTCCTCTTTATGATGCGCCAAATGTTCTCTATAGGTGAAAGATCTGGACTGCAGGCTGGCCATTTCAGTACCCGGATCCTTCTCCTACGTAGCCATGATGTTGTGATTGCTGCAGAATGTGGTCTGGCATTATCGTGTTGAAAAATGCAGGGTCTTCCCTGAAAGATGACGTCTAGATGGGAGCATATGTTGTTCTAGAACCTGAACATAGTTCTCTGCATTAATGGTGCCTTTTCAGACATGCAAGCTGTGATGCCACAAGCGCTCATGCAACCCCATACCATCAGTGATGCAGGCTTCTGAACGGAGCGTTGATAACAACTTGGGCTATCCTTGTCCTCTCTGGTCCGGATGACAAGGCGTCCCAGTGTTCCATAAAGAACTTCAAATCGTGACTCATCTGACCACAGAACAGTCTTCCATTTTGCCACACTCCATTTTAAATGACCCCTGGCCCAGTGCAAACGTCTGAGCTTGTGGAGATGCTTAGAAATGGCTTCCTCTTTGCACTGTAGAGTTTCAGCTGGCAACGGCGGATGGCACGGTGGATTGTGTTCACTGACAATGCTTTCTGGAAGTATTCCTGAGCCCATTCTGTTATTTCCTTGACAGTGGCATCCCTGTTTGAGGTGCAGTGACGTTTAAGGGCCCGGAGATCACGAGCATCCAGTAGAGTTTTACGGCCTTGACCCTTACGCACAGCGATTGTTCCAGATTCTCTGAATCTTTTGATGATGTTATGCACGGTTGATGATGATAACTTAAAAGTATTTGCTATTTTACGCTGGGTAACACCATTCTGGTATTGTTGCACTATCTTTCTGCGCAACAATGGTGGAATTGGTGATCCTCTTACAATCTTGGCTTCTGAGAGACACCGACACTCTGAGAAGCTCTTGTTATACCCAATCATGTTGTCAATTGACCTAATTAGTGTTAATTGGTCTTCCAGCTGTTCGTTATATGATCAATTTCCTTTTTCCAGCCACTTATTGCTACTTGTCCCAACTTTTTGGGGATTTGTTGACACTGTGAAATTTTGAATCAACATATGTTTCCTTTAAAATGTTACATTTACTCAGATTAAACTTTTGATCTGTCATCTATGTTATATTACGAATAAAATATTGACATTTGCCATCTCCACATCATTGCATTCAGTTTTTATTCACAATTTGTTTAGTGTCCCAACTTTTTTAGAATCCGGTTTGTACTAGACTAATTGTCAAGTTCTTGCATAGTCTAACTTAGCACAGAAAATGTATTCTAACAATAAATCAGCTGATGAGGTTTAGCCACATAGAAATAAACGTATTATATTTAAGAATCTCAATCATCAACATAACCTAAAACAAAAATAACATCTAAATTAAATCTCAGTTTCTCGCTTTAAAATCTTGTTTCTGGTGCTTCACATCCTCTTTTATTTCCTTTATTCTTTTTTTAGACTTTTATTTTCATTCAGCCCTTTTTGTATTTGTTGAGGGCTCTGTCAAGGTCTCATGCCCACAAGGCTGGATCTGGTGGGCAGCAAAGTAGAGCAGGTTATGTAAGAGGTAAATAATAAAAATGAGGTCTGTAAGAAGAAGAAAACAAATCTTGGTTATATTCATGTGAATCTAACAAAAGGATTTTAAAAGAAAAATTGTAAAAGTAAACCGTCTAGGAGCATTAGAAGATATAACATGGGCTCTTAAAACGTTGTAGTTTCATTTTCTGTGTTTGTGTACGATCAGATTTAGTATTTCTTTGTAACAAGTTTGCTCTCTTTTTAATTATTCAGGGACTGAAGCAAGGGTTGCCTGCCGAGTCCCCAACCATGATCTTCGCTACACCCACCAAGGTGTTGTCAGAAGCTGCAGTGGACCACATGGAAGGAAACAGGGTTCCTGAACTGCAGAGGATTTTCCAGGTACTGAGAAACATCTAACTATCTCTGAGTTTTAGGACAAATCCCATTTCCAGCATTAGCCCAACCTGTACTCCTGCACTAGGACTCAACTTCTTATTTCCACCAGAAGTTCATTTTGAATAAATTAAAGGAATTAAAGATCCAGTCAATAAACTTAAGCATGAGCACAGTGTGCTACTGGCATATGTGACACGTAAGATTAAAGTTTTACATAAAATTAGTTAATTAAACACATGACCCGAGAGATTCTTATTTATCCAATTCAATTCAGTTTATTTATATAGTGCCAAGTCATAACAGAAGTTATCTCAGGGCACTGAACAGATAATTTCACTTGTATAACAGAATGTAGCTCATCTTGGTTAATAAACTGTAGCTGAAAATATTCTGCAACATAGATATGTTGAAAAAATACTTTCAGTGCCATTTTTCCATTTTCTAATCCGGACATTTTTTTTCCCAGCCATTGTTAGTGTTCATCATTAAAACAGACATTTTTTGGTACACTAGTCCCTTGTTTATCATGGGTGTTAGGTTTGTTTTGCTGGTATTACAAAAAAAATACCTTTAGTAGAGCGTATCATTTAAAGTGTATGTTTTGTTTGTGTCTAATAAACCATTAACAAGCAGCCTTTTATTCTGAAAATTATTCTTTTACAATAAAACAGTGTTACAAGACTGAAAAATATGTTTTTCAAAATAAAATTAAAAGTCATTACCATATTTTTCAGACTATAAGGCGCATTAAGAGAAACAAAACAGTCAGATAAGTCAAACTTTATTCAACTCATTCACAATAACTCAACATTGTTCAGTTGTACCACATAAAATCGTTTCGAGGTCCGTAAGCACAACCAGAATTAATACATAAGGCGCACTGGATTATAAGGCTCACTGTCGATTTTTGTGAAAATTTAAGGATTTTAAGTGCGCCTTTATAGTCAGAAAAATACTGTAGTTGTGGTATTAAAAAGACTGTTTTAAAGGTTGATTAAAACATCCATTAGGTGAAACTAAACTGTCATACACAGTGAGTTGACTTTAGGGATTGTGTTTCTGAATTCTGTTTTATTTTTCTCAACTTCTCCTCCTGTTTCTTACCTCCTCAGAAAGACGGAAACCCCGTTCATTTAAAGCGGGGATACCCAGACAGGCTACTGTACCGCACCACCATGGCCCTCACGGTTGGAGGCGTGGCCTACTGCCTGGTGGCTCTTTACATTGCAGCCCAGCCAAAGAGAAATTGACCAACGCCGACCCAGACCTTCCTGTAATCCTTGTGACTTGTTGCTGCTGCAATTCTCCGAACATCCACAGCCTCAGTCTCTTTCCGTTGGACCACCTGTTGGGACTCTTTGTCTATGAGACTTTATCCTTTTTGCACAGTGGTTCTCAAAACAAGAGCGGGTGCTTGATGACCTCATAGGGAGGAAATGACCATCAAATTAAGTTGAAGGACTTAAATAATAATAATAAACAAAATTTTCTAATTCATCCAGCCTTTTTGTCTTTATCCAAATAAATTATGTTTAAATGTTTATAAATAATCTCTTTTTATTATCCCCAGTGATTCCTAAAAAACAGTGTTAATGGGGTTTTTTTTTGGATCCCTAAAATTTGAGAACCACTGCACTGTTTGAACATCAAACCGATAACGGTGTCCAAGTTAATAAATTTTAAGTAAAAATGCTTTAGTTCAAGTCTTTCTTTTTTCATGTCTGAAAAGTTCAGCAGAGGTGTTATTAATCCGAATGATTGACAGAAGCATGAACCGAATATGAAACCAGCTACTCTGTCACCACCAGCTCATCAGTAAGCTTGATGGAGACCCCCTGTCTGGAAAATGGCTGCTGCTCACTTGGCTGATGTACTATTCCCCGTGAGTCGATCCAGTCTATCACCTTTTCCTTTGTCTAGATATTTTTCTCATGTAAAATTTAAGAAGTCCTCAAAGCATTTTGGTCAAACTTTGGAAATACCGGTAACATGTCACGCTCAAACGTACCGGTAATTGTTGTGAATGACTACCTTGACTGTAAATAAATTAAAAAAAAAGGTTTAAACTGGACTTTACAGGACTTTATTTTGTAACCGAAGACGTTTTGTGTCTCAGCCGAGGAGCTTTCTCATTTCGCAGAGTTTGTTATAAGTTCAGGAGTTCTGTAAGCTACAAACCGGATTCCAAAAAAGTTGGGACACTAAACAAATTGTGAATAAAAACTGAATGCAATGATGTGGAGGTGCCAGCATCTAATATTTTATTCAGAATAGAACACAAATCACAGATCAAAAGTTTAAACTGAGAGAATGTATCATTTTAAGGGAAAAATCTGTTGTTTCCAAATTTCATGGCATCAACAAGTCCCAAAAAAGTTGGGACAAGTCCATTTTTACCACTGTGTGTTATCCCCACAATTTGTTTAGTGTCCCAACTTTTCTGGAATCCGGTTTGTAGATTCACATGCAGATTGCCCTCTCGCTCCTCACAACAGAGGTTCGTTAGTGCCTTTGTTTGACTCGTGGGCCACTCTGGTCACATGAATGGAGTTACTGATTGGAGTGAAAGTGATTGGGTATCAGGCCTAAGGTTTTTGACAGATCAAATCTGAGACCTCTGTTTAAAGATGTTTGCTCTTTTTACATCTATAGCGTGCTCGACTGCGTTAGAGCCGTTTTTGTGTTAGCTAAAGTTTATTAGCTGTGGCGGTCATGTTGAATGGGATTGACTTGAAGCTAATCAGCTGTAGATGTCAAACAAGTGATTACTTTTTGCAAGTTTAATTTAAAATTGATTGGTGATTTGTGTGATGTTCTGCTAACTCAAACATGAGCAAAACATTGCTTCGCCTTCGTGGTGGGCAATAAACTTAACATTAGTTAAAAATAACACTTTTTAATTGTGAGCAGAAAAGTTGTTCAGAGCAAACATGGTGAAGAGCTGACTTCCTCTTCCTGTGTGAGGGAGCAGCAAGGACTGGATCGTGGTCTGACAGACCTGTATTGTAATTGGAGATAGGGTGTCCTGCTCAGAGACACCACGAGATGACTGGGGATCGAACCTGGGACTTTAGGGTCCGAGTTGGTTGCCCTGCCTATACCCCACCCTGGCCCCCATTCAACCTGCCTTTATGACTACAATCTTATTTTTACTGCTTTCTACCAAAAGGCGGGCGATAATGTTTTAGTTTATTTTTTATTTTTTTGCGTATGTATGTCTGAGCGAAATATCCCAGCAGATTTAAATGAACTAATCAAAGTAATAATTGGAGGATGCACATCGACATTTGATTGATTTTTGGAGTTAACACAAATAAAGATGGCCGCCGCAGCTTATTGGCCAACAAAAAGTTTTTCTAAAAATTTGTCATGGCAGTAGCTGAGATTTATCTGTGTGTAATCTAGTGCTATTATTTGTTCAAGATCTTTGCTTTAATGTTGCCATTAACTATTGGAGTCAACTCAGTCTGTTAGCAAAATATCCAAAGAAACACTTGTTGGATTTTAATGAAACTTTCAGTTATCATTTGACGTACATCCACACCTGATTAACTTTTGGAATCAGTCCAAATGAAGATGGCCACCACATCTAATCGACTTAACTCCTCATAAGGATGGGCATAGCCAGGTCAGTTTTACAAATATTCAGCTTAGATCTGATGCAACAGCAGCTGAGCGTCTCAGCTCAGTGCGCTCCTGACCCTGGAAATGACAGAGCAAAGTATAAAAAATGCATGAATACAAAATACCACTCAGATGAATTTTTATGAAGTATTCTTTTTTTTCATGCGCATTTTTTAATGCATTTTCTTGGGGATATCAAGGGACCTTTTTTCCCTTGCAAGATCAGTGATGGAGATATTTAACAGACTCAAAGTCATTATCATCAGCTAGCTGCAGTGTGATATACTCTCATACCTTTAGTGCCTTTTTGTACTGATTGCAGCTGAAGAGCCGTCAAATAGTGATCGTTTCATTGGGGGATGCTGTTGTATTTTGTAGGCTTTATGAAGAAACGATCACTTTTTGAAGCTGCAGCAGGGCAATCTGAGACATGGACAAGAAAACCAATGAGGCAAACAGCTAATTTTCTGATGACATATTTCACTGTTGAAGAATGAAAGCGAACAAAAGAGAGCAGAGAGAAAATAAGCAAATATTTGGGACACATTTATGCTAATGTTTGGAACATTTATACAGCTACTACAACAAAAGATTTCTCATCTCCATGTTTGGCTCCAGTCCATAAATTATTTATTCCTGGCCAGGAAACCTCCATCCATTTTCTTTACTTGATTTATTTTTTATTTATTCTGCGTGGCTCGGAGCTGGTGCTTATTTCTAGCAGTCACCGTGCAAAAGTCTGTACAAACGGGACAACACTTTCACTCACAGGACCAGATAACAGGTTTTCCTGATTTGGTTTTGCACAGATGTCTTTCGGATTGTGTTTGTCTTGATGTTACCTTCAGACCTGTTTGCCTCAGAAGAAGTTTGCAAAAACGTTTAGCTCCAAACAACACATGAACACAAGCTTTTTCGTAGCAAAACCAACAGTAACAATGTGAACTATGGGTTTTACTTGTAGGATTGATTTGGTTGTTTTCTGAAACTAGGTTTTAAAATCTAAAAAATTGTCCAAATAGGACTCTTCATTTTTAAGAAGCCTGGTTTGAACACCTAAG
The DNA here is from genome assembly GCF_014905685.2 of Nematolebias whitei. Lineage (NCBI taxonomy): Eukaryota > Metazoa > Chordata > Actinopteri > Cyprinodontiformes > Rivulidae > Nematolebias > Nematolebias whitei. Next base: position 33,198,321 of record NC_056514.1, on the reverse strand, counting down.
AATAATACCCACCTCTCCCCCCATTAAGGAATGACCCAGGTCTTCAGTAGATCATTGGTGCATCCCCAATATTGAAATTGCAAAGTTTTAAGTCAGAAAAATCTACTGAAATATCATGTTGGAAATCAAAATTGAAAAGCTTGTGGCTTCTCACTACACCCAACATCAAAATCCAACATGGCTGCCTGGAGCTCCAACCCCAGCTGGACCTTCTTCCTCATCACGAGATTGTTGCATGTTGATCGTCCATTGTTCTAGATTCTGTGCTGTTTTCAACCCGTCTCCTTCTCTAATCATCATTCATGTCAATAATTGAACTTCTGTCTTATTTGTTCATCTAAAAAAATAAATTAGTCTCGTATTATTTACAACTTCTACCCAATAACATGTTGCCACAGAGTTTTTAATGCATTAAATGCAGCATAATTCACTGCTATTAGCTTGTCTTGATAGTATTTCCTCACATGATGGTCAATGAGTTTGAAAATCAGTGTATACTACTCTTCTACCACTCCTCTGAGTGAGTTCTTTGAAAATCGGAAGCATTTTGTGCTTTAATATTTTCATCAGAAACCCTTATTCCTGCTACCCCCAGGATTCCTGCGTCCCCCTTTACGTCATTACATCCCACAACAACAATGGATTCTTTTGTTTGTTTTCACTGAGCGGAGACATGGAATAACATGTTGACAACACAGCCCTCCTTCTGTTAATTGAAGCACATGGTTGAAGGGAGTGTGAACACAGGAAAGTGGGGTAAAAAGAGTCAAATCGCAGGAAGCACGTGGGCTGTGAGGAGCGGGAGGGGGGAATGAAGTGAGAAGAAGGCTGTTAAGGGAGGATGGGTGTAAGTTATCAGCAGAAAATTGAAAATTAATCATTTTATTGGAAGGAATCTCTGTGAGAAAGATGTTTTTAACACTTTCTCATGTGGTCACGACTGCAAGTTTAACTTTAGAGGAAGAATGTTTAGAAACTTCAGATTGGGACTATTGTAGAAATTAAAAGCTTTGTGGTTGCTGTTAAGGTTGAGAATGGTTTGAGAAGAACAACTCAAGACTCGTAGTAGAAAAAGGAACAGTGTTTATTATGTACAGTGAATAATAAGGTTCAGTTGCTGGAGGAACCCAGAACACTGGAGAACAAGGGGAGAGGTGAGTATGGTCTACTGAAGATGAGAGCGTGGGTCAATATCCAAAGGTTCCAAGAACACGAGAGACTAGTCAGAGGATAATCCAGGGAGTTGTTGGGCAGTGGTTGGATGGAGAAGAGACAGCTGAAGGAGAACAACAGGAGTTGAAACTGCAACACGTGAGAATTCAATATTAGTTCACTCAGTAATCTAGGAACAGGTAAGTCGGCCAGAAGCATACCCAAAGTGTGTAATGCAACAGCGTTCACTTTCTGAAAGGTTCACAAAAATTGGATTATTTGTTGATGAACAAATACACAGACACAGCAAACAATAGTATCCCTTTTTTACCTTTGGTGTGGGTCATAATTCAGACTTTTAACATTTAAACAGGATCATTTTCTGTTAGGCTCAGAAGTCACGAATCTGGAATTTGTTATTTTAAGATTTGCTGGATCGTGTGAGTGAGAGAGTGAATGGTTGTTTGTTTCTGGACTGTTGCAATGGTTTGTTATCCGGGTGTCCAAATACTTCTTTAAAAAGTCTTCAGTTGATCCAAAATGCTGTTGCCAGAGTCTTAACTGGAGTTAGATCACATCTCTCCAGTTTTATCTTCTCTCCAGTGGCTCCCTGTCAAATTCAGAATTTAATTCAAATTATTTCTTCTAACATACAAAGCCCTCAACAACCTAGCTCCATCTCATATTTGAGATCTTATTGTTCCATATTTTCCTAACAGAGCACTTCGATCTCAGACTGCAGGCTTACTCGTGGTCCCTAGAATTTCCAAAAGCAGAATGGGAGGAAGATCTTTCAGTTATCAGGCTCCAGTTTCTGTCCATGAGGCTGACATATTGTCCAGTTTTAAGACTTTCCTTTTTGATAAATCCTATATTTAGGGTTAGCTTGTTAAGGCTTAGTCTACTGGAGGACAAATTGACCAAATTTTCTTAAATGAATAGTTAAAATTAAATAGTTTTCATTTGATATTATTTCTATATTAACATGTGATTTTTGACCTGCCATTGTGTATCTGTTCTTACCAAACCCAGCCGGTCAAAGCAAATGGCCGCTTGTCCTGAGCCTGGTTCTGCTAAAGGTTTCTTCTTCACGAGCAAGTTTTTCCTTTCCACTGTCTCCTTCATGCTTGCTCAAGACGAGAGTTATGAGATGGAGTCAAACTCAAATCAGTCTGCTCCTCAGATAAATAATGTTCAGTTATTATTTTATATATAAATGTTTCTGTTAACTTATTTTTACATATGAATGCATCTGTTCAATGCCCTGAGATAACTTCTATTGTGACTTGGTGCTATATAAATAAATTGAATTAAATTGAAAACTGTGATGGACTGTCCCCGACCTCTCACACAGTGACTGGTGGATATGAGCACCAGTGACCCCCACAACCTGAAAATGAAGAAGCAAGTAAAAGGTAATGGATGGATCCACCGTCACATTTGTGCTTTGCTTGTGAGATTAAGCAAACATTGATTCTCTCTCCTGATGAATAACACACCTTTAAAAACACAAAGACTCGTTTATCCTGATTTTAATGACGGCCGACAAACAATTTAGATCATTATCTCAAGAGGGAGGATCATAGGTTTACATGTTTAAACACGACGGTGTCGTATTTGGTTTCAGGGTTCTGTCACAAACAAACAAGAAAAAAGTAAAAACAGATTTAATGAATTATTTAACACAATAAGTCAGATAATAATATAAACTATCAAGTGAATGATTTGAAGTTTTCCAAATAAAGTTCTGCACAGTGTTCCCTGAAGACATTTATGTATGATAAAATTTTACATGAACAGAGCTGAAAAACCCTGAATGTCTTATTAAAAGAAACTTTGAAACGTTCTGAACAGCCAAGATTTTGTGTTTCATAAACATTTAAAAAAACGTCACTTATGGTAAGATCAAGAATCAAAAGAATTTTGCCTTTTTGTGTTTTAATAGAAAAATGCTGCAGGTAAAAATTACATGAAAGGGAAAAATAAATCCTCTGTGTATTATTGCCTTAGAATGCCTAAATGAAAAAAAAAGGACTATAGAGCCACACTAATCAAAGTATCCAGTCCTTTTCTTTTTCATTTTAAACTCCTAACTCTGAGGTTCTGCTCATTTTTTATTTTTTCAAGTTTGGATGGAATATAAATGAAAAATTAAGGAAGTGTTTCGTTTTGGATTTAGTGGCAGCATCTGTTGCTTACAGTAATTCTCACAATCAAAATGCTAATAATTTTTTATTTTTTTTATCCGACTTCTTGAAATTTAAACCCAGTATTGCAGGGTGGCACGGTGGTGCCATTGGTAGAGCTCTCGCTTTTCAGCGAGAAGGTTGCCGGATCAAATCCTGGCCGGGGTGTGAGTGAGAGAGTGAATGGTTGTTTGTCTTGTTTGTTTCTGTGTCCCTGTGATGGACTGGAGACCAGTTCAGGGTGTTGTCCCCCACTTCTTGTACAATGATGGCTGGATATGTGCGTCAGTGACCCCCACGACCCGAAAAGGAAGAATCGGGTAAAAGATGATGGATGGATGAGTTTAAACCTAAAACAACTGAATATTCTCTGAAACAGGAAAGATAATGTCTGAAAGCAACTCAGAGGGAAATAAAGTCACTTTCATTTAAAGTGCGGACACCGGTTTTTATTTATTTATTAGTTATAGATTAATTCCAGACATGTCAAAACCATTGTGTGTATCAACATTAACACTATATTTGTGTATCTTTACATACATATTGTTATACAGGTATATAAATACAGTACACACATTTGAACATATAGAATCCCTTGTAAAATAAATGTATATCAGTAAATGCATCTGCTTTGATTGAATGCACACAAAATAAATAAATCTGTAAAATAAGTATATACCCAATGTACACACACCTATCTATGCATACATACCCATATACATGCACACACATAAATCCTATTTAACATGTCTGAAAAGTCAGCATTCACACATTTGATTTCATGCTTGCAGTACAGTTACTTCTGCATACTTTGATGATCATGAATCAAAATATTTTAAACATTTTTAACTTAATTTTAAAATTATTCCCTATAAAATTAATTTGATACAATTTGTTATTTTTAGCAAGGCTTTTACTACCTTTAGCTTTTAGCCAACCTTTTTCTACTTTTCACTTCAAACTAGCTTTTTGCTACGTTTAGCTGTCCTTGTGCTGTTTTCAATTTTAGTAAGGCTAATGTGTTTTTATCTTTTAGCTAAACTTTTGCTGCTTTAACTATTGTTTTATTACTTTTAACTTTTAGCTTGTATTTGGCTGCTTTCAGCAACCCTGTTGTAACGTAGCTTCAAGCTACCAATTTGCTACTTCTAACTTAAAGCTATCGTTTAGCTTCTTTCAGCTTTTAAACAAATTTTTGCTATTCGTAGCATTTGGTTACTTACTTGCTACTTTTAGCTTTTATCCAACATTTTACTACTTTTCACTTCAAACTAGCTTTTTGCTACCTTTAGCTGTCCTTGTGCTATTTTTGCTTTTAGTTGGTGTTATTTTTTAGCTAACATTTTGCTGCTTTTAGCTATACTTTTAGTTTTCAGCAAGCCTGTTGTAACTTAGCTTCAAGCTACCAATTTGCTACTTTTAACTTAAAGCTATTTTAGTTTTTAGCCAAATTTCTGCTATTCATAGCATTTGGTTAACTGCTATATTTAGCTTTTAGTTGGCTTCTTGCTAACTTACACGTTTAACTAGGGCTATGCCTTTTTTTTAGCTTTAACCACAGTTTCAGCTTCCTCATTAAATTTTAGCAAAATAATCCAGCTTTCAGCTTTTTTGCTGCGTATTATCATGTTTAGTGGAAAATCAGAACCCAAATGCAAAAACCAAAACTCAGAGAACTCAAAGGTAAAATAAAGAAACTAATTTATTAACAAAAGCAAAAACAAAAGGCTGATATAGCAGCAAATATACAAATGAACAAAAAATTCAGGCAAATCTGAAGGAAAGTGCTTACAAGCACAATGCCAGGACGAGGAACTGCAGACAGACTGAATATAACAGGACACTATGGAGGGAGAAATGACAAACACCTGGGGAGACGGTGAGGATCAGGTGAGAGGGAGGAGAGGGAGCTGAGTGAACCGATGAGGAGTAAAGCACAAGACAACCGAAAAGATCTCAAAAGACATGAAAATAAAACAAACCACAAAGGGAATTAAACTAAAAAATGAACTCAAGGAAAAAAACAAATATGACACATATTTGCAGAAAATGCCATGTCTCCGTTGTCCTAGTAAACACTTTTACCATACCATACCATACCAACTTTATTTATAAAGCACCTTAAAACAACCATAGCTGACATAAAGTGCTGTACATTAAAACACAACATAATAAAAATGGAAAATAAAAACAGTTTAAAAACAGAAAACATACAATTTAAAACTAGATCCTGCTGGTGTTAAAAACATACATTTTAAAAGCATACAAAATTTAAAAACTAGATCCCGCTGGTGTTAAAAGCCAAGTAGAATAAATGAGTTTTAAGACGAACTTTAAAAATGGACAGTGAAGGGGACTCTCTGACCTGCAAAGGCAAGTCGTTCCATAACTTAGGGCCCATGACAGAGAAAGCCCTGTCCCCTCTGAGCTTCCTTCTTGTTCTTGGTACCTCCAAGAGCAGCTGATCTGCTGACCTGAGAGACCGATAGGGTATGTAGGGATGAAGAAGCTCAGAGAGGTAAGCCGGGGCAAGATTATGCAGTGATTTAAAAACAAACATGAGAATTTTAAAATGAATCCTAAAATATACAGGCAGCCAGTGAAGTGAAGCCAGGACAGGGGTCACATGTTCCCTCTTTCGAGTTCCTGTTAAAAGTCGTGCAGCAGCATTCTGAACCAGCTGCAGACGTGAGAGCAGCAACTGACTGACTCCCAGATAAAGTGCATTACAGTAATCCAATCGAGTCAAAATAAAAGCGTGGATCACCATTTCAAAATGCTGTCTGGAAAGAAAAGACTTCACTGACGCCAATCGCCTTAAATGATAAAAGCTGGACTTAACCACGGCTTTGATTTGGCTGTCCAATTTAAAATCACTGTCCACCTTAAAACCAAGATCTGTAATAACAGGTTTAAAATATTTCTCCAAGGGTCCCAGGTCAATAGAGGAGGACTCACAGGAGCCACTGGGTCCAAACACCATCACCTCGGTTTTGTTTTCATTAAAATTAAAAAAGTTCAAGGCCAACCAAGCTTTAATATCTCCTAGACATTCCAGGAGATGTGTGAACGTATGTCCATCCTTCTGCTTTAGGGGTAAATAAATCTGACAATCATCAGCGTAACAATGGAATGAGATCCCATGTTTCCTAAGGATAGAACCCAGAGGCAGTAAGTACAACGAGAAGAGCATAGGGCCCAGAATTGAGCCCTGCGGGACACCATATTGCATTGGAACTGAAGATGATTCAGAGTCATTAATTTTCACTGAAAATGTTCTCTCCTCCAAGTAAGACTTAAACCATTTAAGAACAGTGCCATCAATACCAACAATATGTCGTAATCGTGATATTAAAATGTTGTGGTCCACTGTATCAAAAGCAGCAGTTAGGTCAAGTAAAATCAGAACAACATGATTACCAGAATCACAATCAAGAAGGATGTCGTTAAAAACGCTAATTAAAGCAGATTCTGTACTGTGGAGAGTTTTAAAACCTGACTGGAAAACCTCCAGAATGCCATTGTCATTTAAAAACTGTGTCAGCTGACAGTATACAAGTTTCTCTAAAACCTTAGAAAGAAAAGGCAGCTTTGAAATAGGCCGATAATTAGCCAGAACAGTTGGATCAAGGCCAGGTTTTTTAAGCAGGGGCTGCACCACTGCATGTTTAAAACTAGCAGGGACCACACCTAAGGACAGACTGCCATTTAAAATTGCAAGAACAGGCAGCCCTATACTAGATAAAATATCTTTAAAAAGTCGTGGAGGGACAGGATCACGTGGGGAACCTGATGGCTTAATGCGGCCAACTACGTCCTCTAAAAGTGAAACAGTCACAAGCTCAAACTGATTAAAAACAGCAGAGCAAGGGACTGAAACTGAGGGGTCAGAGTCAGGAGCTGTAATAAGAGCCCTGGTACTACCAACCTTTTCAATAAAGAAACGCAGAAAATTTTCACACATGCCAGGAGAAGCTTCCAAACAGGCATTTTGTGGAATATTAAGTACAGAGTCAATGGTGTCAAATAAAACACGTGGGTTATGGCTGTTTGAAGAAATAACACTAGCCAAATATTCCCTTTTTGCTTCTTTAACCGTGCTCTGGTAGAGACGCCAACAGTCTTTTAAAATCTGAAAAGTAGCCTGCAGTTTGTCCTTTTTCCATCTGCGTTCAATACGACGACATTCCTTCCTTACAGCACGAGTTCTGTCATTAAACCAAGGCTCAGGTTTAATCCTTGGCTGCCTAGTTTTTAACGGAGCAACCGAGTCCAGGATGGTCTGACAGGAAGAACAGAACCATGACCAGAGCTCTTCTGTATTGGAGTGGAGGAAGTCAGATGATCCACAGAGCTGAAGAAAAGCAGCAGAGAACTGAGTGGCAGTGGAAGGGTTAATAATCCGACAGCGCCGAACAGCAGCGCGAGTTTTAACTGTAGTAGGTGTCAAAGTGACACTGAATAAAACAGGCAGGTGATCCGAGAACACAGCGTCACAGATTTCCAGATTAGTCACTGGCAGACCACAGGAAATAACCAGGTCCAATGTGTGTCCATGTTCATGTGTAGGGCCGGATATGGCCTGTACCAGATTAAAAGAGTCCAGAAGGCTTAAAAAGTCCTTTACCAGAGGCTTATCAGGACAGCACACGTGCAAATTGAAGTCTCCAACAAAAAGAACTTTGTCATAATTAGTTAAAATCCCAGATAAAAAGTCAGAAAAGTCACTTAAAAAATCCTTATTATATTTGGGGGGCCGGTAGACGACAGCACAGAAAACTGGGTTTACGTGTCTCATCTCAAAAGACGTAAACTCAAAGCTGGGAAAAGACGTCTGTAGAAAACACTGCTTACATTTGTAGTCCTGTTTGTAAACAGTTGCTGTGCCTCCCCCTCTCCCCGAGGCCCGTGGTGAATTAAAATAAGCACAATTTGCTGGTAAGAGCTCAGATAGAGCGCTGTACTCACCAACACTCAGCCACGTCTCAGTCACAAACAAAAAATCCAGGTTTTGGCAGCTAAAAAAGTCCCGAAGAATAAAAGTTTTATTCCCAAGCGACCTGGCGTTTATCAGGCCAATCCTGACAGGAACTGGATCCTGGGCATCGACAGGTCGGGAAACCCGGCACAGCGGTCTCAGGTTTTGGAGACACCGTCGGCGCATGTTGATCCAAGAAGGGCGGGGACGGCGATGCAGAGGAGCTTGAAAGCCGACCACTGACACCAAGCAGACATGAGCGGGATCCAAGAAACGCCGAGGCACCCGAGTGCCCAGAAACGATCCATGTGATGATCGGTTAAAAGCAGAACAGTGCGTCATATAAAACTTCAGCTTCACCAGCCAGCCGCTTCGTCTACCGCGACGACGATGACGTCTCCGCCGTGTAAGCAGCGCAGGAACCCGGAACAGGTAGCTTGGAATCTCCGACAGAAGCGGGGGCAAGGATTGTTGGCCAGCAACATCCAATAATTCCATATCCTGGACCAGTGGCCGGAGGTCTAGTAATGTATTGCGATCGTACACCAGCAGAGACCCAGCTCCGCAGACAACCCAGGTCAGAAACAACACAAACAACAGCAAACGCGAGAGAGACAGACGAGCAGCCACATACACCGGCGCCATCTTTCCCAATTTTTCTCCGATATGATACGTCCCCATAGGTCTACATCGGCCTAAAATATCGGCCCTACCGATACATCGGTCAGGCTCTGTGCTTTTCACATCAAGCACACAGGAAAATAAAAATTAACATTCATTTAGTGTCACTTTTCCAGTCTCCAACTAAAGGTAAATCTGATGCCCTTTAACCGCGCCTGAATTTGCAACGTCTTCTATCATGTTGACCTTCTGCAGCTTTGCGTGCCGGAGGTTTTTGTGGCAGAGCTGATAATTTGAATCATAACTTATGGCTGAAATGAGCCGCCTGCTACAGTTGAACACAATCCATAACAAATGACACTCGACCTTGCATTAAACATAAAGGTTGTAAAACAGAAACTATCAAAGGTCTGCATGCAGATTATGAGATCTTCCTGTCAATGTCCCCTTTGAAAAAGGTGAGTTTAATGACAGGAAGGAGATGTAGGATAATGCAGAGTCTTGTACTCTTTCTCCTCAGCAGAAATCTGCAAAAAGCAAACACATGCATACAGACTCCTTGCAGAAAAGGCTTGACAAATCACTTCTTCCCACAATGCACTGCCACAATAGCTCTGCCTGAGAACAAATAATGAATAAATAAAGTTCTCTGAGATTGAAAAAGGAGAGCAATTTGTGAAGCCTTTGTGCATGAGGAGCTTTTTGCTCATCTAGTAGACGAAACAACCACGAGTTGAACTGAGCTCACGAACAAAGCAAGCACGAGTTTTCTGAGCACAAAGAAAAAATTAATAAAAAACTAAACTGTTTTTTTTTTTCTGTGAAAATCCATGGTGAGCAAAGTGCTGAATGACTTTGACTGAAGAAAGAAAACTGAGCTGTTACAAATGAAAGAAACAGAACACTTGCTACAAATATGCAACTCACCAGCTGAAAGCAAAAACAAAACTAAAAGCTAAAGGTAGCAAATGGCTAGTTAAAAGCCAAAAGTAGCAAAACGCTAGCTAAAAGTTAAAAAGCAAAAAGGTAGCTTCAAGCTGAAAGTAGCTAAAAACTAACTACAACTTAAAAATAGCTAAAAGATAGCTAAATCATTAAAAACTATCAAAATGCGCACAAAATGCTAAAAAAAGCAAACTGCTATAAAAGATAAAACAAACAAAAGGCATGAAAAGATTTAAATGTAGAAAAATACTAGATAAATGTGTTTTGATAAAAGTTACAGGATTTATTAAATGGACTGAACATTTTAATAAATAAATGGTTAAAATAGCACATCACAGACGCAGTTAGATTGTTTTAAGATGTGCAGAAAAACGAAAGCTTTACTTTTAGACAAGGATCATGTTTTGTGAGTGATCAAAAATCACTGTAATGCCACTTTAATTGGTGATATGTCACTTTATCTGTGCTGCTGATTATCCATGCTGCTGATCTCTTGCCTTTAAGCTGCTGCATTCATGCTCACAACAGGCTCATGTTCAGGCTGCTGTATACCATATTATTTTACATTTAATTGTTTAGTGCAGGGGTTCCCAAACTTTTCCATGCCATGGACCCCATTAGCTTCTGGTCGAGGCCCCCCTTGCAAACCCACGAACAATGCTACAAAATATGTAAAGAAACATCAACTTTTAGAATGTTTTAACTATTATTCACTATGTTCAATTAATTATTACAGCTGCTGAGCATAAAATTTTTATTAACTAACATGTTTTAAACATATTCCCACTGAAAAACAACAACTTTTCAACAAACGGTTGACCAGAAGAACAAAACAAAAGAAAAGTAACCTCTCTCTCAAACATGCTTATCTGGAAATGACAGATACAAATTGCCCTAGTGGGCAATTATTATTATTCTTTTTTATTTTTTGCCTTTTTTTAATCTTCTCTCCAGCAGCTTCACATACCCAATAGCTAAAAAAAAAAGCCAGTTCTATAATATTACTCTTATTATATACCTCGCCAAATGGCATTCACAAATGATGTTACACTAATCAAAAACCGCTTATCTCTATTTTAGAAAATGAGGTCAAACAATATATCAAAACTATTACATATTCCACCAATATGAAGGCCATTAAAACTTGCACCTTATGTGCTCTCTTTATGTTTATTGTAAAGTATTGTTTCAATGTTTGTAACCCCATGGCGGCTGTTATTTCATTACTGTGCACTGCATTTTATTGTATTGTTTTGTATTATTTCAATAAATATTAAAAAAAATTCTTCTCTCCAGCTTTCTGATTGCCATTTTATATTTGTTTTGTGATATTATTAGGTGTCATGCTTTAAGTATGTGTTGTGAATGACTCTCAGCTCCAACCAGACTAAATTTTAGGTCAATATTTGTAAAACTGATTCAGTTGTAGTAATTTTTTTGTTTTTTGTCATGTCAGTTGGCTTTTCAGCCATCTGAGCTATCTCAAACACAAAATATGGCCCTCACCTTAAAGGAAGAAAGCAGTTCAAGGAACTGATAAAAAACAATATCCCAAACAAATGTAACGAGTGTGACTCATCTTTTGCTGTCCTATGTTGACGTTGAGGTGCTGCTGGGGGGGTTGGGGGATGATCGAGGAGAGATTTGGTTCAGGCCAGAGCAGAACCAGCTGAGTGTCACATATAGGCTCTTCAAGAGGTCACACTCAGCAGCACTCTCCAGGAGTGACGACATCTCACAGCTGAGATGGAAAATAAAGAAGAGTGGGGGAAAAGAGCAGAGAGAACAAGGCTGCTGGAGTTAACAGCATGGGGTTGGATTGAATTTCATGACACGGATGACGAGACCGAAGCATGAGGAAAGGTGTTGATTGGTGTTTTAAGCAGATGCATGCTTGCTAATAAGACTCCCTTATTTTTTTTATTTATTTCTTCCTTCAGGCTGTTTTCCCCTGGCAACACTCTTATTTAAGAGTTCAAGTAAAGGGTAAAAGGAGCTTTGCCCCCCCTGGCTGAACACTGAAATGTCCAACACCAACCAGATCATTTCTTTGAAAATGATGCACTTTGCCCCCCTTTAAAACAATCCCTTAAATCATACAGAAGTGTCCAAACTGTCTGCAAGAAGTGTTTGTTTTACAACACTGCAGAAAATTTAAGTCTCATTCTGGCTGAAGGCTGCAAGGGAGAACAAGAGATGTGGGCGGCGTGAAAGGAAGGGGGGTGAAATTAATGTCCCTAAAAAGAAAGTGAATCAATATGGTAGCCTGAGGATGTGAAAGGTGGAATGAGAATAAGAGCCAGGGGTGGGTGGAGGGGGTATTGTAGTGTTGTAATGGGAGATGGAGCAAGATTAATGGCTGTTTAAGAAGAAACGGCGTTCAACAACAGACAGCTTTAGGAGCAGAGTAGCGTCGACATTTAGTTTATGTTTAAATGATCATCCCAGCACATTATTGATTGTAGTTCCTTGCAAATTACTAAGCTCCGTTTGATGCTTGGCTTTAATTTCAACTGGTGTGAATAAACACGCAGGTTGTGGTCCAACAGCACCGTCTACAGGTCTCAGAAAATTTGAGCTGCAAACCAAAACCTTTCTGAAAAGATTCTGCCCTAAATTACATCATCAATCTGCTATACTGTATTAGAAACTAAGAAACGACCAAGCTGCTGCCAGTGGCTCATCATGGTCACCTTGGGAACCACACACCTGTCTAACTTCCTGACATGTTCATAGAAACAGACTGAAAAGTAAGCCTCAGGTTAGCTTTATTTGTCATAGGCAAAATCAACACAAGGTCAACGATGCAATGAAATGCTTAGGACGAGAAGAACCGTCTCGACTCGCCAAAAAAACAACACCACCAAAGCATGCAGCAAAAATACTAAAAACTTACTAAAATACAAAAAAAAATACTATTAAAGTACTACAAAACAAGGCGCCAAAGTTGAAAAGAAATAAATCTAAAGTGTGATTCGGCTAGCAGTGAGGTTCAGCTGCGTGGTCTTGTTTGCAGGTCCGGTCAGCAACTTGATGGTAATAAGGACCGCAGCACCTGCCCTCACAGATCGCAGTCCAGAACCCGGTCCAGCAGACAGAAAACATCCAAGGTTTCCCCTTCGGAACCGAAAGGGTCTGTAGAGTTTGGTCTGTGTAGACAGACGGAGGATCTTGTTAGCAGCGTTAGCAGGCCCCGCTAGTCTCAAACGGACCTCAAACGGTCCCTGTGCAAAAACTACAAGCCAGTTATTACAAATTCTTGAACTAGTAGCAGGAAACTCTGAGGATCACATAGGTGAGCTTTTATTTTTCTACATGGTTTAATTTAAAAGTTATGACAGATTAAAAAAGACCTTTTACTTCAAGTCTGGACTAAAACATTTTAGGCTATAATAGAAGCTTGGAGTGAGCTCTCTGCATCTTGAGGGATTTGAAAAACAAAACAACTATAACTCCTGGAAACGTGTGAAACCAGGTTAAAGAAGAAGCAGATGGCCGCTCGTCCTGAGCCTGGTTCTGCTGGAGGTTTCTTCCTGTTATGAGGGAGTTTTTCCTTTCCACTGTTGCCCTCGTGCAAGCTCAAGATGGGAGACTGCGATGAAATGATGACTCAGCGCAATCTGCTGTCTTCCTTATAGATAACTTTACTAATTGACATTTATAATGTCTGTGAATGTTTCTGTTCAGTGCCCTGAGATGATTCTGTGACTTGGCACTATATATAAATAAACTGAACTGAATTGAAAACAAAAAAAGACTAAAATGCCTGTTTTGGTGTATAATTTGCATGCGTACAAAAAAGAGCTGTAGAAGAAAAATCAGTTAATTTGCAAAAGATTTGAATAATTTAGACAATTTAAAAGTGTGTGACAACAACTGTTAATGGACAAATCTGTAACAAATATAAAATTTTAAACCATTATTGTGTGAAAATCCTAAAAGATATCAAAATGCCAATTCAGACATGTGAAGTCCAGCGTTCTGTTTTAAACTCTGAATGTTTCAGCTGTGAAGCATGTCTGAGCTACGGAGCTCCAAAGGTGTCTGTGTTTTGCCGAAATCCCATTAAGCCCCATTATTTTTTTCACAGTTTGTTTTGGAATTTTACCTAGATTAGGCCTGTCACGATAACAAATTTTGCTGGGTGATTAATTGTCTCAGAAATTATTGCAATAAACAATACTTTTGTTGGAAATTAGAGAATAATTAGTAATTAGTGTCAAATTTTTAAAAATCTTGGTTAATTTTGTGTGTAGTACCTTTTTTGACCACTGGATGGCAGTATAAGACGGTTTGAACCTAAGGATGGATAGTGAGGGGGCGAGCAGCGTGTCTCTTTATGGGAGGAAGGCCATTGACGTGACATGGACTGTCTCTCTTCGGTTCTCAAAATGGCGGACGCTCGGTGTGGTTTGAACTCTTCAGCATAGCATTTTTCACACAAAGCTTTTATTAAAAATTTTAAAAAATCAGTAAACAAGTTCTCAGCTTCTTTTTGCAGAGAAAAACAACTTTTTACATGAAGGCACGGGTTTCAACCGTGAACTTTGGTGCTTCGACAAGACGGAGGATTTCCCCCCCAATGTTAGCCTGTTAGCTTAGCTCGTAGCTTAGCTGCTTTTAACCATCCAAAAACAGGATTTTGGATGGTTAAGAGATTTTAAATAGAAAAGAAGGGGTCAGTGAAGAGCACCGGAGTTGAGCATTTTGTCATCCAGTGTCTTCAGTAGAGAGAGAGAGACACGAAGAAACGATAAAGCCGATAAATGAAAACGAGGTAGATAATTTTCAATCATCAAGCGATTGATTTATTGTTTATCGTGACAGGCCTAATCTAGATTGTACAAGTCATTCCTAATTGAGCTGCATGTATGAAATAGTATAAGGAATGATTTGACGCTTATGAATTGACGCCCAGAATAAATGACCAACTTCACATCAACTTTTGTTATATAATGGTTTATTCTTGTAAAAAAAAAAAAAAAAAAAAAAACAACACGCCTGCACGTGTACAAAACCATGTCTTGTGTTGTTAAAAAATCTTTTTATAAATTGCAAATAGCACGACCGCTCCCCAATAAATAATCGGCAAAATATCCAAACGGACCTAAAGAACACATTCAGACTAACACAGACAGCCAGCCGCTCGTTCGTCTGTCACTTGCACTTGTATGTGAGCTGTTTACGATGATAATGGATCCACACGGGAGCAGCAACAAGCCCGGTCAGGTAACCAATCATAGCGCCCAGACTGCAGGAAACAGGCCAAACCTGCAGAAACAGAGGGCGAGTTACTTTCACCGAGTGTGATGAAACACTCTGATGGATCTATAGGAGCTGTCTTTTTAATCAGCCGTGCCCGGACTTGAGAGCTGATCATTTATCGGAAAACTTACTTTGGAAAAATACTTTTATTTTTACTCAAATTATTTTACATATACTTTTATTTTTACTCAAATTATTTTACATATCCTCTTCAATAAATACATTATTCTCCCTTTCATTTTCCATTTTACTTCAAAGGCAGTACAATGACAAATTAAAACAAAAACTAATAATCTGTTTGCTATATTTTCATCACAATTCCTGTCTGAATTACTGACAAATACAGTAC
>NC_056514.1:33180374-33182725 GCF_014905685.2 Nematolebias whitei | reverse complement strand
TATATATATATATATTTGACTTTGTTAATAAGAACATGTGGGCAGTCAATTTCAGCTTTAAATAATGTAAATCTGAATATGTTTAACAATACCTATATTTTATTTTGTTTCTTATTCTGTAACCATTAACCCTTTGTTAACCCTGTTTGTTCTACATTAGATTTATTAGGCCAATTTCAATGAGATTCAACCATCTGTGGCTTTGACACTGCACAGATCTCTAGAAGTTTGTTTTAAACAAAATAAATAAATAACCCTGAACCCCACTGAGGTGTGAAACTTGACCAGAACTTCGAGGACGTTCAGTGCCAGACATGCAGCACATTTCAATTGCCTTTAAAGGCCTTAAGCGTTCTCTCTCTATATATAAGATAAAACTTGTAAACTTGATCAAGCATCTATAAAAAGTCATATGACTTGACGTATTATATTTGGGATGGATGTCACAAGAATAAAAATTAGGATTAGAATAAAGCGGAATATGCTTCAGTTTGTGTTGGGATGTTCCCAGTGCAGTGAGCTGCTGACCTGCCACGGCCGGTCCCAGTCCAGAGGGATCGGGAATGCTCCCACCCAGGCTCCTATCAGGGTGCAGGCCACTGTGATCTGCAGGCAGGTGTCCCACACAGACATGGCTCTGAGGACAGAGGAGGAAAGGGAATATATTAATGTACATGCATGCAGTAGAACGACAGAGAGAGGACGAAAAATGAATTTACCCGTGTCGGCTGAACACTCGTATCCAGGCCTGAACGTTGGGACCGAGAACACAGAGGCACCTCAGAGTGGTGAGGGAAGTTAAGAAAACCGCCAGGGAAAATGTCTCCAAAGCAGATCTGAAATTCATCAGACGCAAAACAACTGATACTGATTGAGAGAAACTTCAAATATAACTAAAAAAAAAAAGCAAACACAAACCTTTAAACCACATTGATAAATAGTTGTATACTCACTCTATCAGCGGCGCTCCATAGAGAACAACCACCGTGTGGAAGAAGAGGCATGACAGGAAGAAGTACAGACACGAACGAAACAGCTTTGACAGCTGAGGAAAGAAAGAAAGAAAGACTTATAATACATATAAAGTATTTACATACTGTATAAGAAATATTAAGGGATCAAAATCAGTAAAACAGGACACATTAAGGCCTTTAAGATTCAAACATAAAGTTTAGGTTGGGTTTAAAATGTCATCGTTATTAGAATGCATCATGATTTAATGAGGAGTTAAAGATGGAAAAGACACCAATAAACTGCTGAAAAAAGTGTTTTACTTTAGTTTGATTTTGTAAAAGAAATATTAGTTTGTTCTCATTTGCAGAAACCTTATTACAGAAGAGCTTGCAGCATTTACTTTTATTTCAAATATCTAAACAGTTCACTGCGCTAATGGAAATGTAATGACAAAAACAAAAATAGGACTTCTTTTGGTAAATCTGTTTGCAATCGGTGCTAAGATCTACCAATATATGAGCGTTTAAACTTTTTTATTTTATTTCTCCACAGCAACTAAACAATTATTTAATTCATGAGATAATCAACAAAACGGAAACACCAGAATTAAAAAAAATAAAGAAAATATAAAGGATTCATTGATATCTCAATATTTACCTCAGCTCTTGTGACCTAATGTTATCTTGTGACTCATTAAGTTGAATAAAAGTAGGGGTGCAATGATTTATCGGCCCCGATTTCCTTAATTTTGGGAAATCGGAGATCGGCCGATACTTACATGAGAAACCAATTTTACAGATTTTTTTTTTTTTTGTAGTTTTAACAACAATTGTCTAAACTTCATTTATATTTCAGAGCACTGCCTCATGGCCAGTTAAAACCAGTTTGTATTGTTTCTAGGATATTGTTCAAGGGTATGTTTTTCATTAAAATAATATTGGAAAATTGAAGGTGCATTGTGACCTTATAACACCTGACAGTGTTATTTATATAATAAAACCAAATCAGAATCGGCAGGTCAGGCTTTTTAGAAATCGGTGATCGGGCAGAAAACTGCAATCAGTGCACCTCTATAAAAGAGATCACTTCTTTAACCCTTAGATTAAATAACTGAACTTAGACTTAGTGGTTTAAACTAATAAGTAAAAGTATGCGAAGATAAAGTTTGTTTGAATATTTAAATATAGAAAAAGAAAGAACTTCATTTGTCCTCGTACAATGAAATTACGTTTGACATCTCTCCATGTCAACACCTTGAAGTACAATAGACTACAGTAAAAAAAAAAGATGCATAAAAATAGAAAAACAAGATAAATAAGAGTAAAGTGGCTACGGTCTTGAAATATATAGATATAATGGAATTCAATCGATGACACAAATACAAAAAATAAGCAATA
>NC_056514.1:33173217-33175374 GCF_014905685.2 Nematolebias whitei | reverse complement strand
CTGTGGCTTTGACACTGCACAGATCTCTAGAAGTTTGTTTTAAACAAAATAAATAAATAACCCTGAACCCCACTGAGGTGTGAAACTTGACCAGAACTTCGAGGACGTTCAGTGCCAGACATGCAGCACATTTCAATTGCCTTTAAAGGCCTTAAGCGTTCTCTCTATATATATAAGATAAAACTTGTAAACTTGATCAAGCATCTATAAAAAGTCATATGACTTGACGTATTATATTTGGGATGGATGTCACAAGAATAAAAATTAGGATTAGAATAAAGCGGAATATGCTTCAGTTTGTGTTGGGATGTTCCCAGTGCAGTGAGCTGCTGACCTGCCACGGCCGGTCCCAGTCCAGAGGGATCGGGAATGCTCCCACCCAGGCTCCTATCAGGGTGCAGGCCACTGTGATCTGCAGGCAGGTGTCCCACACAGACATGGCTCTGAGGACAGAGGAGGAAAGGGAATATATTAATGTACATGCATGCAGTAGAACGACAGAGAGAGGACGAAAAATGAATTTACCCGTGTCGGCTGAACACTCGTATCCAGGCCTGAACGTTGGGACCGAGAACACAG
Organism: Nematolebias whitei; assembly: GCF_014905685.2. NCBI lineage: Eukaryota > Metazoa > Chordata > Actinopteri > Cyprinodontiformes > Rivulidae > Nematolebias > Nematolebias whitei. The sequence continues at coordinate 33,174,795 of NC_056514.1, read as the reverse complement.
AGGCACCTCAGAGTGGTGAGGGAAGTTAAGAAAACCGCCAGGGAAAATGTCTCCAAAGCAGATCTGAAATTCATCAGACGCAAAACAACTGATACTGATTGAGAGAAACTTCAAATATAACTAAAAAAAAAAAGCAAACACAAACCTTTAAACCACATTGATAAATAGTTGTATACTCACTCTATCAGCGGCGCTCCATAGAGAACAACCACCGTGTGGAAGAAGAGGCATGACAGGAAGAAGTACAGACACGAACGAAACAGCTTTGACAGCTGAGGAAAGAAAGAAAGAAAGACTTATAATACATATAAAGTATTTACATACTGTATAAGAAATATTAAGGGATCAAAATCAGTAAAACAGGACACATTAAGGCCTTTAAGATTCAAACATAAAGTTTAGGTTGGGTTTAAAATGTCATCGTTATTAGAATGCATCATGATTTAATGAGGAGTTAAAGATGGAAAAGACACCAATAAACTGCTGAAAAAAGTGTTTTACTTTAGTTTGATTTTGTAAAAGAAATATTAGTTTGTTCTCATTTGCAGAAACCTTATTACAGAAGAGCTTGCAGCATTTACTTTTATTTCAAATATCTAAACAGTTCACTGCGCTAATGGAAATGTAATGACAAAAACAAAAATAGGACTTCTTTTGGTAAATCTGTTTGCAATCGGTGCTAAGATCTACCAATATATGAGCGTTTAAACTTTTTTATTTTATTTCTCCACAGCAACTAAACAATTATTTAATTCATGAGATAATCAACAAAACGGAAACACCAGAATTAAAAAAAATAAAGAAAATATAAAGGATTCATTGATATCTCAATATTTACCTCAGCTCTTGTGACCTAATGTTATCTTGTGACTCATTAAGTTGAATAAAAGTAGGGGTGCAATGATTTATCGGCCCCGATTTCCTTAATTTTGGGAAATCGGAGATCGGCCGATACTTACATGAGAAACCAATTTTACAGATTTTTTTTTTTTTTGTAGTTTTAACAACAATTGTCTAAACTTCATTTATATTTCAGAGCACTGCCTCATGGCCAGTTAAAACCAGTTTGTATTGTTTCTAGGATATTGTTCAAGGGTATGTTTTTCATTAAAATAATATTGGAAAATTGAAGGTGCATTGTGACCTTATAACACCTGACAGTGTTATTTATATAATAAAACCAAATCAGAATCGGCAGGTCAGGCTTTTTAGAAATCGGTGATCGGGCAGAAAACTGCAATCAGTGCACCTCTATAAAAGAGATCACTTCTTTAACCCTTAGATTAAATAACTGAACTTAGACTTAGTGGTTTAAACTAATAAGTAAAAGTATGCGAAGATAAAGTTTGTTTGAATATTTAAATATAGAAAAAGAAAGAACTTCATTTGTCCTCGTACAATGAAATTACGTTTGACATCTCTCCATGTCAACACCTTGAAGTACAATAGACTACAGTAAAAAAAAAAGATGCATAAAAATAGAAAAACAAGATAAATAAGAGTAAAGTGGCTACGGTCTTGAAATATATAGATATAATGGAATTCAATCGATGACACAAATACAAAAAATAAGCAATA
>NC_056514.1:33161277-33173117 GCF_014905685.2 Nematolebias whitei | reverse complement strand
AGTCATGTTTTTTAACGTTTTGTTTCTAAGACAACAGGAGTTTTCTAGAAGATGGAGACTCGTCAAACTTTTGACCTTAGCAATAAATATTCCTGACCTTGAATCCTCAGGTTAGTCCAGGATATAATTTCACATATAAACATTCAACTTGACTAACAAAAGACAAATGTCGCATTAAACGTACGATTTTGTTCGCACCTTGTATCCCAGTGAGTGTTTCTTCGTGGGCGGTGAGATGCCGAGCAGCCAGAAGACGGCGACACTGACCGCAGCCACGGACCCGGACACCGAGTAGATCCACAGCAGGTGGGTTCCGAACACCGTGAAGCCCGGGACGAACACCGCGGGGATGACCGTGGCCATGAACACCGAGGCGGCGATGATGGCGTGAGTGGACGCCATGGCTCTGATTTCATGGTCCCACATGATGAGAAGTGTACCTGTCTGCAACACGAGGCCGACTAAACAGGAAAACAATCGACTAAAACAGCTCAACACCTACATGAACGTCGGACATACATGAATGAATTTCTTCTCTGCGTTTCCGTAAACATTAAGCGACACGGACTTCCGCTCGTGTTTCACAATAAAAGTACTGAGCAGAACACGAACCAAGTTTACGCAAAGAAAAGCGAAAAATACATTAGGGTAACTTGTATTATGTATTTATACATTTGGGGAAAAAAACTTACAAGTCACAGGAATACACTCAACGCAAAAGAAAATGCATGTACATTCACATGATATTCCTTCTGCTGCTACTGCAGATGATTGTATATCTAAAGAAACGTGCACTTGTTTTCGTAACAACAAACATACAGAACATCTAATAACCTCAGAGGGAAAAACGTGAAATTATTTTAAATAAGTCATATAAAATAAATCAGCCAGCAGGAAAATAAATGAAAAATTGTATATAAAACGACAGCTTTATATGTACAGTACTGTAAACAAAAGAGCTCAGATTTTATAGCTGATTATTACAAATACAACATTGTGATTGCATACTTTAAATATAAATATTCCTATTCTCTTCAAAAACTAATTAACTGTATTGATATTTTGGTAACACTTTACAATAAGGCTCCCCAGAATCCCCTTGTAAATGGCTAATAAATAGTTTATAGATACATTATTAATTCCTCTATAAACACTTTATAAATCATTAATAATTGTTTATTATGCATTAATTAAGGGTGACAGAGACAAAACTGAGCAGTTTATTGATAAATAGTGAGCCAATTCTGCCTATTTCATCTAGAGTTGTTAAACATTTCAGACTAAGTTACTACCTTGTGAGCACAATAAGTATTTGTAAACATATATTTTTAGCGTATAATATTGTACTTTATCACTGCATTATAAGTATCTACAACTAATATTGTATCCAAAAAAAAAATAGGTTCACAAATGCTTATTGTGCTTACAAGGTAGTAACTTAGTCTGAAATGTTTAATATAACAACTCTAGATGAAATATAAAGGTGGCAGATTTGACTCACTATTTGGCAAGAAACTGATCAATTTTGTGTCTCTGTCACCCTTAATTAATGCATAATAAATAATTATTAATGATTTATTTATAAAGTGTTTATAGCGGAATTAATAATGTATCTATAAACTATTTATTAGCCATCTATAAGTGGAGTCGTATTGTAAAGTGGTACCGATTTTTTTTATACTTAATTTAGTTTTCTTACCCTTTAGGGTAATAGATCGGTTTATAGATGCAACGCAATGATTTTTTTATATTTTTTACCAAATATATTGTGATTGCATTTCTGAATGATAATAAATAAATAAATAAATAAATAAATAAATAAAAGGCTATGGAAATGCGTGAGATGTAGAAAATGTCGTTATCTGATATTTACTTTGAAAGAACATTCCACGACAATACCGGAAGCGTTCTTTTGCAATTTTCCCTGCGCAGGAAGACTCGCTCCTTTATCCAATCACAGAACGTGTTACTTGGACCTTAAGTGACGTAAGCAGAGCCCACCAATGAAATCTGCGATTTGAAACAGCAACTGAACGGAAGTTTACGTTCTCGACGCTAGCTGAAGCTAACAACAGCTTTCTACTTTTTTGACCGGGTATTTAAACATAACGCAGAGATGGTTTGTGAAAAATGTATGTATAAAAGTTATCTCTGATCTTTAAACCATGTAATTTTCTAAATTTTAAACGTTTGTCCATGTCAGCGAAGTGTCAAGTGCTAACGTACGTTATGCTAACAAGTGCGTTTTTCCCGTATTGTACTGTAAAGACTTCAATCCAATGTCTTTTTTCCTCCAACATTGTTATGTTATGTGTCCTTTTAGGCGAGAAGAAGCTCGGGAAGGTGATCACTCCTGACACCTGGAAGGATGGAGCCCGGAATACCACAGGTGAACCGTGGATATAAATTCAGTGATAACTTGTCTCTGTTAATTTAGAATCTTCCCAACAGTATGCTATTGTATTTTTTAGTACTGCTTTAAATCCTATTAAAAGTTTTGTCACGTCTTAGGTTTGTTTTATGTAGTTGCGTGTAAAACAACTGTAACATTTCCTCAGAAATATAAACTAGCATTTTCAGCCCCACTTTGCTTTATTGTTCCTATATATATATTTTTTTTTTCATTTTAAATATAGTGTTTCATGAGTTGCTTTATTCATCCAGTTCTACTATGATTTGTCAGTACTATATGCCTTAAACTCAGGTTTTGACATTTTTTTTTGTATTTTGTTCTCCTATATTTGTTTTAGATTTTAATATAAATTTTGTGCCTCCTTTTATTTAATGGTTTCTGTCTCATTTTCTGGGTGTAGAGAGTGGAGGGCGTAAACTGAACGAAAACAAGATGTTGACATCTAAGAAAGCCAGGTGAGTGTTCTTTAGGAGGTAAAATAACTGCATTTTCTTTAGAAACTAGTCACACAAAAGTAGTTTATTTACTTTTGTTCTAATGATGGAACATTAATTTGATTTGGAAAAAACGCTGTCGAAGTGACTGAGCAATACTTACATTGTATTTATGTGTGTGATGGTTTCTTTTCTCAGATTTAACCCTTACAGCAAGACAGGATTTGCTATCTGCAGGATCTGCAAGAGCTCGGTCCATCAGGCTGGCTCTCACTACTGCCAGGGCTGCGCTTATAAGAAAGGTATGCCCCACACACACATACACACAAAATAATTACACTTCTAAATCTGCACTTTTCAGGGGCTGATGTAACTTTGGTTTGTGTGGTTGGCTGAAAAAAAAAATCAAAAGTTTACATTAAGACTTTTTTATGTTTAGTCCTAATCATAAGTTTTTGTTAAGCGCAATAGTAAAAAAAAAAAAAAAAAAGCTTATTTTTGTGTACCAGAAATGTAGAAGTAAATGAAAAATTTCAGGCTCTTCTTGCAACAGTTAGGTTCAGGTTTGGTTTATTTGTCAAATGCAAAATCAACACAAGGTCAACAATGCAATGAAACGCTTAGGATGAGAAGAACTGTCTCGCCATGCCTAGAAAACAACAACAAGAAATGCCAACGCATGCTGCAAAAATACTAAAAACAAGGCGCCAAAATTGAAAAAGAAATATATCTACAGTGTGATTCGGTTAGCAGTGAGGTTCTGTTCTGTTAGCAGTGTGGTCTTGTTAGTAGCTTAGCAGGTCTTGTTAGCAGGTCCGGTCAGCAGCTTGATGGTAATAAGGACCACGGCAGCTGCCCTCACAGACCGCAGTCCAGAACCGGGTCCAGCAGACACAGAACATCCCAGGTTTCCCCGTGGAACCGAACGGTTCCTAGTTACCTTTAGGATGGATGTTGACTACAAGTTTCTCACACGCTTGGATGGAAAATGCCACCAGTGTTTTGTTCTCTTCTTGTCAAATTAAAGTTTTTAGTACTGGAGAGTTGAAGTCAGCTGCTAGAATTCCACTGAGGGGTATGATATCAGGTTTTAGTGAGATCCTGCATGGGAAATAATTGGAATGTTTTGTGAAACAAAGTTTAGCAGCTTCTTGGTTTCCAGATTTCTTGTCTCCTTTTGAGGTCGTCACTTTACTTGGCAGTGACCTATTTTCATGTAGAAGCTGTAGGCTTTTTTTGTTTTGTTCTTCATTTTCATACTTGGTTAAATCAGTTCCTGCAACATTTTATTTAAGTTTTCAGATATAAAAAAATAATCATGCTGTCAACTTTATTCCTCTCTTGACAAATTAATTTCCATGCTTTAGGAAAACATGCGACAGCGTGACAAACTGCAAAGCAGTTGTATTTGTTGTTAAACAGTTCAACTTGTGACTCACATCTTCAAATCTTTTCGTCTTTCAATAGTGCCGGGGTCAGAAGGAATAAAAACAGACGTCTTTACAGGATTTAAAGCTGTTTAGATAGAATTGTTTGATCATGGTGTGTTTTTACAGTATTTAGAGTGAATGACGAAACGCAAACAGAAGCGCATCACAAAAGTCGTATCTCAGTGAACCTTGACATGAGCGTTTTCAGCTGTGGGAATTGAGGCCAGATAAAACTGCTGTGGTCACATACAATAAACAAGTCAGTCTAAGTGCAGAGTTTGATTGGCCTGTTTTCAGTTGCTTCAGTAAACACAGCAGTGGCTTTAATGGATCAAAATGTCTTTAATTTATGGCCAGAAATTTGTATTTTGGTTTATTTAAAATTGGAATATCCAATTGAAATGGAGGGATTTTTGTATTTTATTGACTGCTTGTGTATTCAAGTCTCACCCCTTGTTTGTGCACGGTTGTTTTAAATTCTAGTTGATGGACATTTTCTTTAAAAAGTTTATAAAACTCACTGAAACATTGAAAACCAACACAAACCACTGAGCCATGTGGTGTCAAAAATTATCAGTTTTTTTTATATTTACAACAAATATTCATGGATTTTAAACAATCAAGCAAATTAGTAAAGTAAATGCAGCAAAGTAAAAGGTTATCAGCCTGTTTCTGTTTGGTTTGCTTTTTTTCGTCTTTTTTTTTTTTTTATCTTCTTAGGAATCTGTGCAATGTGTGGAAAGAAAGTTTTGGACACCAAGAACTACAAGCAGACATCTGTGTGACAACATGTTGATCAGAGAGCAGCTCTACGAGTGTGAAACTGACTGTGAAGACGTTTAGTGATAACTTCAGTCTGCTTCATTGTAGTTAGTCCTGCTGGAACTATTCTACAACCAGAAGCAAAAAAATTGATTTCAAGTTATCCCCTGTTTCTAAAGTCTTGACTTACAGACACTTTGTATATATATATATATTAATTCAGTACCTAAACTTAGCTTATTGGCTGTTTAAAACCTGGTTGTCCTGCATTGTAATATATTCTGTGCTGAATTTAAGTGAATCAGAGCTTCAGATTTGAGCAGGTGTGGTAAGGTCAGTTTTTATTTATGCCTTCAGGCACAACAAAATATAATTTTAGCCTCTTACGCACAGCACATACACATTTCCGTTGTGCGTTGTAATAATCGGTTTACTCTGATATAATCGTGTTTGGAAACTGCCTGTCAGCTGTGATCCACCTCTCTCCAACCTGCTGTCAGAGGCGGAGGTTGTAGTTCACATGCTATTTGATGACACCTTTGATATTTAAAGGGCCTGTTCTGCCCCAGGCCTTTAACCACGTGTGTGCACACATTTCAATATTCTGTTTAGCTGGTACCATAACGCAGTACCAGTGCACAGTTTATGCAAGTGACATAATAGTTAAAACTGCTGTTGTAGTAAATGTCACAGCCTCAGGGCAGTTTGACGGAATCAGAAATATACTTTAATTTGCTCGGACTAAAGTAACTGGTTATAAAAGTTTGGAATTTTTTTTAAATCTCGTTTCCACTCTTTATTATTTTTCAGTTTTATGCTTAATTTATGCTAATATTTATTTTTTCCACAGATAATTGTTTTGCAGTAATTTTGCCTTCGTAACTTTTCTAATATAAACCACAGAATTAAATCCACCGTTTGGTAACAGTCATGCTGAGGCTTAGTTCACTACATCAGCAATAATCTCATTTTAAATCAGTTCCTGTTTTCTTTTTCTTTTTTCCACCAACAGGATGTGGATACTTTTCCAGTTTTACTGAATCCCATGTTTGCAACATGTGACCTATGTGCCAGAAGTGGCCCTTTGATTATCTCCATTTGACTGTCGGAACTGTCATCATAAACAAACTAAACATTGTGATATATATATAATTATAAAAACAATTATTCTTTTCTGATTCTTGAGGTGAATGACAAGAAGATATCAACCATTTTACCTGCTGTCAGCAGAGGGTGCAGTCTGTTTTGGACTAAAAAGACAGTTTTCATTGCAAGTTTATTAATGTTTGTGTTTTTACATGAAGAACCAGAATAAGGATAAATCATATGATTTACATAAACTAGTCTGTTCAATCAGAATGAAAGTTTGCTTCATGGTGAATCTGAACAAATCTTTGACTGTGAATTATTCTTTTGTTTGGTGTTGTCATGGCTGGACACAAACACCAGTGTTCATGTTTAAACTCAATGTATGGTCCTTCAGTTGCTGTAACTAGATCCAAATGGCTTCTACAATAAAATGTTACCAACCCTGTCTGGTACCAGTTCCAAAAACAATGAAACCTACCGTATTTTCCGCCATATAAGTGTCACCGCTGACAGCCCAGAAATGTGGTCCGGTGTTGATCGGCCGCGGGAGTGTGCACATGTGCACAGGAGGATTTTTTAAGAATTTAACAAGATTATTAAAAACAATTGTTTGCTTGAAATTATAACAAAGGTGTGTCTCAGATGAACTTTTCCTTAATAAATGCACTTTGACGGTCAAATCAGCTGCATTTCTAAAGCTGCTATGTGGGAGCGAGCAGAGGGCGACTCGCTGTGCATTTCTTCGAAATTTAACACAAATAACTACCGGTACCTAAAACAATTTGTTTGCTCGACATTATAACAAAGGTGTGTCTCAGATGAACTTTTACTTAATAAATGCACTTCAATGGTTAAATTAGCTGCATTTTGCCGGGGCGACGCAGCGAAATGAAGCTGATTTGACGTTTGCTCCAGGCATGATCCCGTAGCTGGACGAAGGTGGAACTCTATGGCAAGTCGATTGTGTCATTAATAGCCACTTTTACGTATTACATGACACAACGGCGTGCCATACTACTCTAGTGCCATCTAGCGTCTGAAAATGGTACTGTTCAATATTTTTAGTCAGAATGAATGAAAATGGTCATATCTCAGCCAAAAAATGGTTTATAAATATAGGAAAAAAATATAAAGCTTTGATGTATAAGTCAGAGGGCATGCAAATTATGCAAAAAAACTGACATACACTGGAAAATACAGTACTGGTTTTAATGGTGTTTTAAAGTGCTTTATAAATAAAGTTATATTGTATTGTAATGTTGGAAACATGCCAGTCGCTGCCCTGTAGATGGCACTACTGCATCCATAAACTTCCAAACTCCAACAACATATTGCAAAATAATGTTGGGTCACACTCATTTCTTAATCTTGTCTAAAGATGGGACTGGTTCTTCAAAGGGGCCTGGGAAGGACTGCGTTTTGACCAGGGTCTGCGATGCCAAACTTTACAAAGAAACCTAAAGTCAAATTAATTAAATGATGACCTCCAGCTAGAAGATTTTGTGCTGTCTTATTGAAAGTTTCTTTTCTGAGAAGAAAACATTTCATTCATATTCTATTCGCTTGCATTCATCATCACTTAGTAGCTGTGTAAAAACATTTTCCAGTGATAGTTCCACCAGCAGCATGCAGATTAAACTGAAATATCTCGTGAGTTTTGGTTAAAAGGGGATTCCAAGAAAATGAGTCCAGTGACGTTTGGCAGAGAGTTTTAGTTCAAAGGTCCCACTCAGAAGTAGAATAACCAGTTTATTGGTTAGACACTTCCATATTTGCACTAGCCAGTCAAACTACTATAAAAATGGTTGAAATCAAGTAATTATTTCATATTTTGGTGTCTGAAACGCATTTATTATTATCATAATGCATCCCCTGATCTTTAAGTAATGTAAATAAACCACCTTGAAACTAAAATTATCCTTCAAGTTCTTTCATATTGAGTTAAGGGTTTCAGAGCATTAAAGTTACAAGTAAAAACAACCGTTTTATTATGTTTATGCTCATCAATGTTAGTCACTTGAAAAACTGAAGAAGAAAATCTGTGCAACTTCATGCATTGTTGCAACATGTGACGTTTTCTACAACAATTGTATTCCAGCAAAGAAATGTAAATAAACTAGACTTATAAATAAAAAAATATGTATTTTGGTACAAAGGCAACAAAATCAGCCTCACCTGTAATTTAGTGTAATTAGAAAATGTTTCCATGGTAACACCATGATGATAGAAAACTGTTAAAAAACTTGTATCATGTATCAAAAGGGTTTCTTTAAAAAATAAAAAAAAGGAGAAAAAACCGAAGAATATTTGTATTTTATTTTTTATTTAAGCCTCTTTTGAATACACATCATCTTTTATCACAGATTTACAATAATTTGCTCCACTCTTTGGACTTGTGATATAACATTTCAACTCTGAAAATGCGACAAAATAAAAATAATTTAAAAAAAAAGTCTTTATTAATGATGCACTGTATAGCAGGGCTATTTAAGTGGGGGCCCAGGGGCCACATCTGGCCAGCGGGTGAGCTCAGTCCGGCCCACTGATGAGTACATTTAAAATAAAACTGTATCTTGAATTAGGAAGAAAAAAAAATATGTGAAAGCAACTTTTAAAACATCTGAAATGACAAAATAGTCCCATCAGAGATGTTTTATACATTACCTATGACAGAGCAATACAACTTGGCAAGTTAATTTAAAATAAATCTAAATTAAATTTATATAACAACAATAATTACGGATGTCCAGCCCCTGAACTGTTGGCTTTTATTAACGGTGGCCCCTTGAGCAATTTAGCTGAATAACCCTGCTGTACGGTTTGTTAAACTAAAGTCAGTGAATTCTAAATACAATATTTATTATATTATGTTAATAACACGTTTTGGAAAAGCACCAATAAAATTCCCATCAGGGGAAAAAAAAAAAAGCTCAACAGAAACATCAAATTTTAAGTATTTTCAGCTGTTTTTGTTACAGTAGTGCACTCAGCTTATACATTTTAATAACATTTCCATGTAAAACTAAAATATCTGTTTAAGGCACCAAATTATGTGCTTTTGTTGCAATCACAGTGATTTTATTCTGAAATCATTCAGTGTGTTGTTGAGGTCAGATCAAGAGCTGGAGGTCCTGCTGTGACTTTACAACCTGTTGTCCAGATCTAAGTGTTTTTAAATTGTCACATTTTGGACCTACGGCAACTCCAGATCTTCCTGTGTGCAAAGGGACGAGCGTTGAAGGTTTAGTTGTGCATGGAGAGAGCCAAGAACTCCTCCCGGGTCTTGGGGTCCTCCAGGTAAATTCCAAGCATGGTGCTCGTCACCGTGCGGCTGTTCATCTTCTGCACGCCACGCATCACCATGCACATGTGCCTGCAAACACACAGCAACACAAAGGAACTGCATTTTAAAGAGAGATGCCAACAATTTTTCCAAAAGAAGATTGAAGGTTTTGCAAAGTCAAGTTAGAAAGATTCAAAACGTAACAAAATCCACACAGTATTTGTCTTATATTGATGGGTAATGTGCCCTTAAATCAAAAATTTAGAAGCAAAATTTGTCAGCAGCTGCTGAGTACCACATGTGTTTGTTTACCTTCGAATTTAGCCATGATGATCGCAAGGTGACGTCCATAGGAGCAGTTTATGGTGAAAAGTTTTTTTTTTTTTCCTTTAGTGTTTAGCAGCTCCTCACTCCTATATCTCTTCCTAAATGTGTTTTGGGTTTAACCAAGTTGCAGCAACATAATGTAGGTCAATCCCTAACTCAGGCTTCCATGTGTTTTTGGCAGATTCACTAAATGTTTTGTTTACATTGACTGCATACACATTTCAGAATGGCACCACTTGAAATGGTTCAGGATAACCTTTTACATGTTTGATTTCAGACTTTGCAGCAAATAGCTTTAAAGTATTTTAAATATGAAATAAATACAGTGGTATAAAAATGGAGCCTTTTTTTGTTGGTTTACTTACGCTGCTTCAATAACCACAGCTACACCCCTTGGCTGGAGGGCCTCAGATATCCCCAAGGCAATCTGCTTGGTCAGACGCTCTTGAACTGAAATAATTAAAATAAGCTGAGCATCAAAAGCCTGCGCTCACTTCTTCATTCTCGGTCGCATTTTTTTTTTTTTTTAAACCGTCTACGTACCTTGAAGTCTCCGACTGTATATCTCCACAATCCTGCAGAAAACAGAGCAGAGAGAAGTGATTAGGATCAGGCGTAATATTGATTAATCTGTTGCTAAACACTGACGTCTGGCCCTCCAGCTATACAGACTCTGAATCATTCACCGTGCAGAATTCGCCAAATGCGTCGAGCAAGATGCAACGACTGCGAGTTCATGTAAAAAGCAAAACAGCAGGACTCTGCTGCAGCTGTGATTTTCAAGAAGGTGAGAGAGAGACAAAAGAGGCTGTGATAATAACTGATGATTCCCACAGGAATGAAAGGAGAGACGGACTCGTTTCTGTCACTGTGCTTGATGATGGGACTGGGTGATGGCCAGCGGGCTCAGACTCTAAGCCTCCAGGTCAAAGCACTGAGATAACAGAAGAATCCAGTCACCCGGCACTAACGCCAGAAGCACACAGCCTACAGTGAACAGCAGGAAGTTGTGTCGTGTTACCTTGCCAGCTTGCTCAGTCCCACCACTTTTTTGTTGGGGATGTAGCCGATGTGAACCTGCGGAGAGTTGAAAGCAAAAACAGAGGTCAGAGGTCACAAAGGGACAAGAGGCGTAGCAATCCACAGCTGGGCTTTGAGTAAAATGAGATTTACCTTTCCAAAAAAAGGCACCAAGTGATGCTCGCAGAGAGAAAACATGTCGATGTCCTTCACGATCACCATCTCATCATGGTCTTCATCAAAGATGGCGTTGTTTAAAATGTCTGTTGGGGTTATAAAATTTAAAAGTCAACAAGAAAGGACCTCGCATTGTTTTAACTTCTGCCACAAAATTATTCTCATCTCTTTCATCGGCTCCTTGTCACTGAATATAACTTAAAACAGTTTTTGCTCAATATCTTCATTAACTTGTAAAAGCAGTAAACAAAATGAAGGAGACCTAAAATGCCCAATTCTTGATACAAAACTTAAAAAATGTTTGATTAATTATTATTATTATTATTATTATTATTTTCTTCTATCGGCTGCTCCTTCTTCAGGGGTCGCCACAGTGAACCAACTCGCATGAAGACTTGACGATTGTTTCTACACCGGACGTCCTCCCTGATGCAGTCACAGACCACCGAGCTACCACAGCTCTCTGTGTGGAGCAGAGAGCGGCTATCTAGGGCACCCAGGAGAGAAGATGGTGGGGGTTAAGTGCCTTGCTCAAGGGCCCAGAGTTGGGCAAATAATAATGGAGACAGGTGTGGGTGTTTCACCTTTTCCATCCACATTTTGATGTTGTCAATCAAGGGAGTTGAACCGACGACCTTCCGATCACAAGCCCACCTTCTCTAACCTCTGAGCCACCACATCCTAATTTATATTTTAAACTGATTAATTATTAATTATTATTATTGAATGATTCCCCTCAATATTTTCATTTGTGAAGGTGAAAATTTGCTTGTGCAAGTAACTTTTAAGTTTAGGTTGGATGGATGGATGGATGGATGGATGGATGGATGGATGGATGGATGGATGGATGGATGGGTGGGTGGTTGGGTGGATGGATGGATGGATGGATGGATGGATGGATGGAT
>NC_056514.1:33154979-33160877 GCF_014905685.2 Nematolebias whitei | reverse complement strand
TAGATAGATAGATAGATAGATAGATAGATAGATAGATAGATGTGTTTTTCAGAAGAAGTTTTTAAGTCTTTTAAATTTAAAGATCTTATTTTAAGATTAAGTTAATCTGTTGGAGATTGGAACAAACTGATCTCCAGCTGCTTCCACAGATTGGGATTATAAATCCCTCCATCCATCACAGATTGGAGCAGAACGTGCAGAATTTACCGTCGATGGTCTCGTGGTAGCCCTTGGTGAGGAACTGGATGGCCTTGGCGGCGCGCAGCGGCGTGCGCAGCAGCCCCTCGCGGTCCGTGTCCTCCCCCAGGTGCCGCAGGATGCTGGTGTAGGCGGCCTCCAGCGCCGGGAGGCGGGACACGTCCTCGGACTCTTTGCGGGACGTCTCGTGCTTGCGGTGCGCGACGGCGGACTTCTTGGCGTCCATGATCTTGAGGTCGCCGAACGAGTTGTTGCAGAACTCCTCCACGGCCTCTGCGACCTTTCCGTTCATCATGATGCCTCTTTGGAGGAGAAGAAACAAAGTGAGGGTGAAGAAAGAGAAGACGATTGAAACAGATGAGTTTGAGGGACTGCTGTTTGTGCTTTCAACCTTTTATAAAGACAGCGGGAGCGCACCGACTTCTCATTGGCCAGAGGGCTTCTTACGTCACAACACCTTTCTCTCCTCCCCGCCCCTCGCTCCACGAGTTTGTGGCTGAGTCTGGCATCACTTGACACCTAATGCATTAGGCTCGACTCCGCTTCATTTGTTCTGGTTGTGTTCTGGGTTTTCATTTTAAAAAGGCTCAACAGGCTCATGACACTTCTTCTTCTTCTTCTTCTTTTGGTGGTGGGGGGACTTTGGCCTCAGCCAGGCCCTCCTGACTCAAACTTCTAGTCAGAAACCAAACATGGGATCCAGTTCCTACAGCTGAGATCAAATTCAGTGATCTTTAAGAGTTATAAGCAGCTGTTTCTTCAGCTCATTTTGTAATTAAAAGCCGAAGGTTTCTCGGAGGAATGCATATCGCCCGCTGCCTTTCATGCCAGGGTTTAAACTATAAACATGACAGAGTTACAGCTGTTTTGGTCAAACTTGTAACGAACATTTTGCACAGTCTCCTGTGATGGCGTTAGCACTCAGGGTATCTGTTATGAATGACTCTCAGCTGCTACCACACTAAACTTTAGCTCAATATTTGTAAAACTGATGGACTTATAAGCATTTTATGTTGGCTGCAGTTGATTAGCTGTTATGGCCATTTTGATTTTCACTTTACTTTAAAAGTTAATGAACTGTAAATCTACACCCATTCTGAAGGTTTTGTTATAATTGGTGCAGTAGTTCATCATATATATTTTGCTAACAGACACACTTTTCGCTCCTACAGTTAATGGCAACGTTTTAAAAACTGATCTTGAGCGACTCTCCACCACAAATAATTTTTAGCTCAATATCACAGCGAGGCGCCGCGTGAGGTGTAGCAGGAATTCACACACTCAAATGAACATGAACATTGTAAAATGATTCACCACCAGGCAGGCTCTTATTTTCTCTTTCAGAATTTCTCAACATTGTCATAGAAGAGCCCAATGCATTCTGGGAATCCTGAGAACAAATGTTGACCTGCAACATTTTGTTTCCTGTAAAAGAGATTTCAAAACATTTGGTAGCACAGACAAAAGATTTAATTACAGAAAAATCTAGCTGTTAGGCACGAGGGAGGATGCATTATGGTTTGGGTGTTAGTTGCAGCTGGTGGATGATGGGAAATTTCTCTGTTTTGGAGGAGATGAAGGAGCTTGTTGTGGTTTTAAGGGTAAACAAGCTTGAATTCAGCACATGGAGGAGATGAAATTGTAAAGTTGTGCAAGCGTTTAGGAACTGGATTTGATTCCAAATTAAAGTTTGATGGGAACACAGCGAGCCAAGCGAGGTCAGCAGAGAATCCACTAGCAACGAAGCTAAACTCCTTAAGGGCGTCTATGTTTCATTAGTCCATTTTACTTATTTAGTTTTCGGTTAGTTCTGTGGTCTGTCTTTAAAACATATGAACAGTCATTAGGGGTGACTGTGGTGCAGTGTTACGGCAGCTCTTTTAGGATGGAAAGGTTAGCCGTTTGATTCCCTGCCTTGTTTATGCATCCATGTGCTTGAGCAATGCACCTATTCTTTAACTGCTCCTATTCAATATAGCTAACCAGTGCTTCATTTGGGTGTATCTCGCATGGATGAAATGCAGAAAACAAATTTTGTCATTCACTGGAACATACATTGATGATGACGATACACAGCATCAGCAGCCATTTAGAAGGTCTGCTCCAAAATAATAGGAGTCTAGCAGAAAGATGTCCGATTGGTTTGTTGTTCTGCGTATCTGCCCTCACTACGGTTTGTTTTTGTTGTTTTGTGTGCATATGGGCGTGGGTGTTTGTTTATCTGTGTGGCAGCTGGATTCAATTGCCTAATGGGGATAAATAAAATTGTCGAACAGAATGAAATCCATTTGAGCAACTTGGAGACAAACACTTTCGTGAAAAAAGCTAAATCTGGAAAGAGGCTTCTTTTCTCAAAAAATAGTCAGCCTTAAAGTCTTTACAGTCGCCGTCATTAAAACCATCTTAAAGTTCAGTTAATAAACCTCTAAAAAGTGTGAAATCCATCCATCCAGCCATCCATCCGTTATCTTTACCCGCTTCTTCCTTTGTGGGTCGCGAGGATCACTGGTGGCCATGCCCGTGTGCGAGAGGTGGGGTACACCCTGGACAGGTCTCCAGTCCATCACAGAAACACATACAGGTTCTGAGCATGCATCAGGACATACAGGTTCTGGTCATAAAATTAGAATATCATGAAAAAGTTAATTTATTTCAGTAATTCCATTCAAAAAGTAAAACTTGTATATTATATTCATTCATTACACACAGACTGATATATTTCAAATATTTATTTCTTTTATTGTTGATGATTATAACTGACAACGTATAAAACCTCAAATTCAGTATCTCAGAAAATTAGAATATTGTGAAAAGGTTCAATACTGAAGAACCTGGTGCCACACTCTAATAAGCTCATTAACTCAAAACACCTGCAAAGCCCTTTAAATGGTCTCTGTCTAGTTCTGTAGGCTACACAATCATGGGGAAGACTGCCGACTTGACAGTTGTCTAAGACGACCACTGACACCTTGCACAAGAAGGGCAAGACACAAAAGGTCATTGCTAAAGAGGCTGGCTGTTCACAGAGCTCTGTGTCCAAGCACATTAATAGAGAAGCGAAGGGAAGGAAATGATATGATAGAAAGAAAGTGTACATGCAATAGAGATAACCGCACCTTTGAGAGGATTGTGAAACAAAACCCATTCCAAAATGTGGGGGAGATTCACAAAGAGTGAACTGCAGCTGGAGTCAGTGTTTCAAGAACCACCACGCTCAGACGTATGCAAGACAAGGGGTTCAGCAGTCGCATTCTTTGTGTCAAGCCACTCTTGAACAAGAGACGGCGTCCGAAGCATCTCGCCTTGGACTGCTGCTGAGTGGTCCAAAGTTATGTTCTCTGATGAAAGTAAATGTTGCACTTCCTTTGGAAATCAAGGTCCCAGAGTCTGGAGGAAGAGAGGAGAGACACGGAATCCACTTTGCTTGAGGTCCAGTGTCAAGTTTCCATAGTCAGTGAAAGTTTGGGGCGTCATGTCATCTGCTGGTGTTGGTCCATTGTGTTTTCTGAGGTCTAAGGTCGACACAGCTGTCTACCAGGAAGTTTTAAAGCACTTCATGCTTCCTGCTGCTGACCAACTTTATGGAGATGCAGATTTCATTTTCCAACAGGACGTGGCACCTGCACACAGTGCCAAAGCTACCAGTACCTGGTTTAAGAGCCATTGTATCCCTGTTCTTAATTGGCAAGCAAACTCTCCTGACCTTAAGTCTATGGGGTATTGTGAAGAGGAAGATGTGATACACCAGACCCAACAATTCAGAAGAGCTGAAGGCCAGAGCAACCTGGGCTCGTACATACTTTTCATGATCGTACTTTTCAGTTGGCCAACGTTTCTAAAAATCATTTTTTTTTAAATTGGTCTTAAGTAATATTCTTTTTTTTTCTTAGATACTGAATTTGGGGTTTTCATTAGTTGTCAGTTATAATGATCAACAATAAAAGAAATAAACATTTGAAATTCATCAGTCTGTGTATAATGAATGAATACAATGTACAAGTTGCACTTTTTGAATGGAATTACTGAAATTAAATAAACTTTTTCATGATATTCTAATTTTATGACCAGCACCTGCAGAGACAAACGAGACAAACAACATTCATTCTCTCACTCACACCTAGAGACAATTTAGAGTTACCAATCAGCCTAACATGCATATTTTGGTGTGTGGGAGGAAACCAGAGTACCTGGAGAAAACACGCATACACAGAGAAAACATCCAGAAAGGCCCTCGGACCAGGATTTGAACCAGGGTAACCTGCTCGCTGAGAGGCAGCAGCTCTACCAGTTATGCCACCATGCTGCCCGCTTTAAAATCTAGTCTTATTTAAAAATAAACCCACTGGTCGGCTGAACTGAGTTCATCCGTGGGCCTGATTTGGCCCCCGGGCCATCAGTTGAATAGCCCTGATCTATGGAATATTGATGATTCAATGAACTGCTAAAAGTGAACAGCACTGTTTTGCATTTTGAACTGACGAAAAAGAGTTTGACATTTTGAGAGGGGAGTGAAAGCAGCTGGTGTGAGTTAAACAGGAAAAAGCTTACACTGAACAGAAGCTGTGACCCCCTTCACCCCCTCCCTGTAGGCCAGGGTATCATCCTTCTTACACTGTAGCCTGGAACATGCTGGTCAGGCAGCAAATATTTATCATTTAACATAATTTTTTTCTTTTAAATTCTAGTTTCACCGAGAATTAATTTGGTTTACTCGTCATATTTTATTGTGTTTAGAAAATATAACCTTGTTTTGTGATCAAATAAAAGAACATTGTAATGAAGATGTATAGCAGCTTAACAAAAATGTACTTTGTATGAAAAAGGAAAAGTTCAAGTCAAATCTTGATGTCAGAGCAGGAGCTTACGTTTAGTCTGCTTTAACCTTACAGGGAATTTTTTCTAACTTTAGAAAGTTCAGGAATAACAAGTTAGCCTGCTGTTAAAAAAAAATGTGTGGTCAGTAATCAACTGCGTTTTAAATCGTTTTAAAGTTTTCAACTATAAACAAAGTTGTATTCTTTATTCAAGTATTGTAAAGGCAGAGTTGTGTTATGCTGAATTCTTCAAATAGTAAAAGTTTTCTTTATAAGTCTAATAAGACTGAGTCTTTTATCCAGAAGATTTCTTCAGTCTGAGGAGCTGTTTGTAAATAATTGGTCGTTATGCTGATGGGGCCTCCTTTCACACGTGAATAACCAATTTTGGCTGTCACAAGCAAAGTGGTTGATCCACTATGAGAATGTGCTTTTTGTGACTGTTTATCGCAGTGTGTCAGACTGAGTCTTTAGGAAAAGACAAAATGTTTCCACAGAGAAGAATCCGCCCAGAGGACCTGACTTAACCCTATTACCTGGATCATTCAGGACACCTGGCTTGATAAGAGTTCAGAACTGTTACTGCTTTAAAAAGTGAAATATCTTGGGTTCATAATTTATTGCAGTTACCAGGTTTGGTACATGTCAACCAGGCCTGTTATGGAGAGGTGTTAATAAATGTTTTCTTTCATAAAAAACTATGAAACTGTATAAAGCACAAAATAAATTATCTCTTTGTTTATCTCCACCCAGATTTAACTGATGTTTTATCACCATTTTGTTGGGATGAGATGATATGCAGCAGGTTGTTGTTCCATCCATCCATCCATCCATCCATCCATACATACATACATACATACATACATACATACATACATACATACAT
>NC_056514.1:33142853-33154969 GCF_014905685.2 Nematolebias whitei | reverse complement strand
CATACATACATACATACATACATACATACATACATACATACATACATACATGCATACATACATACATACATACATACATACATACATACATACATCATATTTATCCTCTGCTTCCTTTTCGGGTTTCAGGGGCCCCTGGTGTCCTTACCCAGCTATCACTGTACGAGAGGTGGGAGACACCCTGGAAAGATCCCAAGTCCATCAAAAGGACATAACATGAGAACATGTGAACATGTGAGCCCATGCAAACTCCAAAGGCCCCCAGCCGGGCTTTGATCCAGTGACCTTCTGGCTGAGAAGCAACAGGTCAACTGAGCCACTGTTGTTATATCATTTCTCTGAAATATACTTTTATTATAGCACATCAGTTTGTATCATTTCATTATCACCCCAGAAACTTTGAACTCATTTACAATTGAGGAAGTGAGCCATTATTTTTGAAAAGACTGTCTAATGATGTTAGTGAGGCAACAACGTTTTCACCACAAGACTCAGGGGAAAATGTATTGTGACCTTGATTTATGTGACCTTTGTGTGATTGTTGATATGTGCTGCTGACTATCCATGCTGCTGATCTTATGCTGCTGATTTATTATGAATTGTCTTCTTTAAAGTTACATTTGACTTTGATACTGTCTGGTGTTTTTCACACATTCACCATCCTTGGACACAGAGTCAGCTAAAGTCTGACTAATGTTTACCTTATTTTTCTTTTGCCTTTAAGAAAGGAAAACAAATCATACATTTTTAATTTTTTTATTGACGTAACAAGGATGAACATGAATAATTTTCCTTCAGAGACACCTGCTATAAGTGTTCTTTGAGCAGGAACTGTTTACTTCGGAGGGGAGTCATAGTGTTCCCTAGTTAGCAAAATCATCTTCTGAGTTCGTCATCGGCTCCTAACCAGAAACCAGTTCATCTTGGGTTCCTGAACCTGATGCAGTCCAAGGTCCACTCCTCCTCACTCCTGAGCAAATAAACATGTTGCTTAATTACAATTAATTAGAAGGACATCCATCCATCCATCCATTTTCTTTACCCGCTTGTTCCATTTTGGATTACGGGGGGTCGCCGGTGCCCATGTCCAGCAATCACTGCGCGAGGGGCGGGGTACACCCTGGACGGGTCGCAAGTCCATCACAGGGCCACATAGAGACAAACGAGACAAACAACCATTCACTTTCTCACTCACACCTATGGACAATTTAGAGTTACCAATCAGCCTAACATGCATGTTTTTGGACTGTGGGAGGAAACCAGAGTACCCGGTGAAAACCCACGCATGCACGGAGAGAACATGCAAACTCCACCCAGAAAGGCCCCTGTACCGGGGTTTGAACCAAGGACCTGCTCGCTGAGAGGCAGCAGCTCTACCAGTTGCGCCACCGTGCTGCCCAATTAGAAGGACATAGAAGTTAAATAACTAAAGAAGATGAAGCATTTTTCTTACTGCAAGACACGTTCTCTGCACCAGACAATATTAGAGTCCATTGTAACTTTAAAGAAAACAATTCAGGGTGAGGCTGGAAGACACCCAAGGTCAGGGGTCATAGTTAGAGGAGTGCACCTTCATGCTACACAAGTAAATCCAATAAAGAACACAAATCAAATATTTTAACAACTTTTTTGTTCTTACAGTCAGCGATGTGTACCATAATACTATTTGTATCTGTATTTCTATTTTATGTTTTCCTGTCTGCTGTGCATGTTTGGTTCTTTTGTACAGCACTTTGGTTGGCCTTGTTGCTGTTTTAAGTGCTATATAAATAAATTGGTATGGTATGGTATGGTATGGTATGGTATGGTATGGTATGGTATAATGTTCAGACTCCTTTTGGAATGCCAGAAAAGAGGGAATGGAGTGATTTAACTTAGATTTGTGTATGTGGTGTTTCCCAATGAGTATTATTAGATTCATAATCTATGGTTCTGTCTGTTTTTGGGTTTTTTTTGCTTTTGCCATCATGGACTCCAAACAGTACAACCTAAACAGAAAAAGTCAATCTTGGTTTGGATGAATCAGATTACTTCTTCCCAGAAGGTGGCACTAGTGAGCCAGGTTAGATGTGTGAACAGTACTGTATGTGTGTATATATATATATGTGTGTGTGTGTGTGTGTGTGTGTGTGTGTGTGTGTATTTAGTAAAGTGTAAGCTACCAAACTCAAAAACTCGCAGCATATCTCTCCTGAATAAAATGAACATTTTATTAGCACTAATGAAAGAAAAAATAGCTAGATTGCAATAAATAAAACAAATCAGTCAGAAAAAGCTAAACAAAACATGAAAACAAAAGTGTGAATGCTGAATCAGCATTTAAAACCTATGGGGACCCAAGATGTCTAAACAGAATTGAAAAAAAAGTTTGTTAACATTCATACCTTTTTGTTTAAAATTAATTAAATTTTTGTTTTAAATTAATACGTCAACCATTTACTTTGACGCCTTAGGTGGCGATAGTGCACACAATCCCTCCCACTTTCCTTTAATTTAAACTCACGAAGAAGACGCATAGCTCGGCTCCTTCGCTGTTTCCATGGGAACAGAACGTAATGAACGTAACTTCCTGTTTGACTTCGTCGGTGGCGGGAGATTCCGTCATGGCGGTGCAGCCGAAGCAGAACATGTCCATGGACAGTGCGGCCGAGCACGGCTTTTTAAACTTCATTTTCTCCATGCCGGAGAAACCGGACACGACTTTGAGAATATTTGACCGAAACGACTATTACACCGTTCACGGGAAGGACGCCATATTTGCTGCCAAGGAGGTTTTTAAGACGAATGGGGTCATCAAGTATTTGGGTTCAGGTAACCTCCGAGACTACTTTTAATTTTAGCTAGCTGTCTTATTTATATCTTATTATTACAATTAGGTATTTATAAGTATATTTATAAGTAGGTATTTTTTTATATAAACTATAGCCGAATGAACTATTAACTAAGGTTTGAAACCCGTTTCTCTCCTCAAACATGCATTTAAACAATCTCATCACAAATGTCCTGTCTATAACGTCCAATTTCTATTTATTTATTATTATTTCATTTTATTTTTTTTACCTTTATTTACAGCATTTACAACAAATATGGCATCGATATTAGAGATATTCGAATCTGAAAAAGCAAGCACCAAACACACAGAAATGATAATAATAATAAAAAATTTAAAAAAACAATAATAATACAAGAATCAAATAGAATAAAATAACAAAAAAAAAAGAGGGGGGGGGGGGGGTTTCCAGTAGTTTCAATTCGTTTATCATATGAAACAACTCCACACCTTGTTGTTTGCCCCAATTGTTGTTTGTCAACAGGAAGTCGCAAGCTGGAGAGTGTGATCCTGAGCAAGCTGAACTTTGAAGCCTTTGTGAAGGACTTGTTGTTGGTGAGGCAGTACAGAGTGGAGGTGTACAGGAACCACAGCAAGAGCAGCAAAGAGCACGACTGGAGGATTGAGTACAAGGTAACCAGGACCATTAGAGGCTTTTATTTGTCAGACAGAGTGAAAAGTGGCCTGTGCATCATTTGGGGTGGAGTTTCAACTGCAGAAGATTTCTGATTGAGTTATTCCAGATTTATTTCCATCTTTCTGTTTCAGTCATTGAAGGTTTCTACATTTAGTCTCAGTCTTTCATGCCCAGAATAAATGAAATCATGTAACAAAGTGGTTTTTAAACAGTAAGACATTCCCAACTTGTTGTTTTGTCCACTGTCTGTGACACCTCTAAAACTACAAGGACTGCTTGGGAGAACTGACACACTTTAAGCCAGATGAAGCACTCTAACCACGCTGTCTGCTTTTATTTTGGCCTCTAGTATTCAGAATAAACTAAAATAGATAAAAAAAAAAAATAGACCACAATAACATGACAGTAAAAAACTATAAATGCAAGCTCTTAATGCAGAGGAACAATTTGGAACACTTTCCAAAAAACAGTGTTTTTATTTCAGAAAGTAACAAAAACAAACGACGCTGAAACTAAGAACACGGTTTTATCAAATTTTTAAAATAATAATAAAAAAATAAAACGGAGAAAGCAACATTCGAGAGACAACCACACAAATACTAAGTGTTGTCTTCATTTTGTGTTTTGTTTTGTACTTTCTCTCGTGTTGTGTCGTGACCGTGTTTCCCTCTCACCCCGTTTCCTCTGGACTCAGGCGTCTCCGGGAAACTTGACTCAGTTTGAGGAGATTCTGTTTGGCGGTGGAACCGGAGCGGAGGGCTGCGCGGGGGTCGTTGCGGTGCGATTTGCGACAGGAGCCGACGGGCAGCGTGTGGTTGGGGTCGGCTACGTGGACGCTGCCCAGAGGAAAATGGGAGTGTGTGAGTTTCCAGACAATGAGATCTTCTCCAACCTGGAGTCCCTGCTTGTCCAGATCAGCCCCAAAGAGTGTCTCCTAGCTCAGGGTGAATCCAGCGCTGATGGGAACAAACTACGGGAGGTATGTGGTGCCATCTTTGCATCCTTGTATGTCCAGGAAGCCTCAAACCAACACAAAAATGTAGTTTCTGCTTTAACCCTCTTCATATTGAGCATTAGCAGAGGCATGTTCTGTTTCTGTGCAGGTGGTACAGCGTGGCGGCATGCTGGTTTCTGACAGAAAGAAAGCAGAGTTCAGCAGCAAGGACATCGTTCAGGATCTCAACAGGCTGCTGAGATCTAAGAGAGGGGAGACGGTAGTGAGCAACACACTACCTGAACTGGACAAGCAGGTATTTTATTTATTTTCATACCTGCATTTTAAGGTTTCCATGGGTGACAAACCATTACCAACCAGCTGATGATTTTCTAGCTTCATACAAAAATGTCTCGACACGTAACCCAGTGGGACAAACATTAGGTTGTACTGTATTTTTCAACCTATAAGTCCCAGGTTTTTTTGCGTAATTTGCATGCCCTGCGACTTATTTATGTTTCCCCCCCCCCCCCCCATATTTATAAACCAATTTTTGGCTGAGATATGACCATTTTCATTCATTCTGACTGAAAATATTGAACACTATCAAAACAGTCCATGCTCAATAATCCAGGTATACAATCCAACATTTTTCAGTCAGGTCATCTGGACAGTTTCTTTTTTTTTTCTGAAACGTTTCACCTTCCATCCAGAAGGCTTCATCAGTCAAGGAAACACGCAACAAAACTGATTCTTCCCCCAAACAGCTTACTCCAAAGTGGAACAAACCAGCTATGTTAGTGCTAAGATGGTGTCTTTGGCACGCCCCCTCCTCTGGAACCGGCCCTCTTCCTCGTCGACAGTCATGTCAAACTGGTTCAAAACCAAAACAGTCCATGCTCAACAATCCAGGTACACAATCCATTGAACACTACCATTTTCAGCCACTAGATGGCACTCAAGTAGTGTGGCACGCTGTTGTCATGTAATAGGTAAAAGTGGCTATTAATGACACAATCGGCTTGCCGTACATTTCCACCTTTGTGAAGGTCGCCTGGAGCAATCATCAAATCCGCTTCATATCGCTGTGCTGCCCCAGCGAAATTAAGCTGATTTGACCATTAAAGTGCATTTATTAAGTAAAATAATCAACTGAGACGCACCTTTACTATAAAGTTGAGCAAACAAATAATTGTTTTAGGTGATTATCTTGTTAAATTTTAAAGAAATGCACAGCGAGTCGTCTCTCTGCGCGCTCCTACTTCCGCATATCGGCTTTTGAAATGCAGCTGATTTGACGGTCAAAGTGCATTTATTAAGCAAAAGTTCAACTGAGACACACCTTTACTATAATTTCGAGCAAACAAATAATTGTTTTTAAGAGTTAATCTTGTTAAATTGTTGTTTAAAGTCCTTCTGTGCACGCTCCTGCGGCCGCCATTTGGCAGCCAATCAATTTTTGGCACAACACCGGCCCACATTTCCGGGTTGTCAGCGGTGACACACAATAAATGCAACTTATACAGCAAAGTGACGTATTTATGGATTTTTCCACTTTATTAGACATATTTGAACTGATGCGACTTATAAAGCGGTGCAACGTTTACGGCGGAAAATACGGTAAATGTGTGACGATCTTGTGAGCAGTCGTTTGGCAGCTACATAAAGGAGCATTGTGAACATTCATGAGTAAACAAAAGGTCTCCAGTCTTTCTAGGAAACCTGACTCAGTCTGAGGGTTTTATTATAATAGAGGAGAATAAAGTGCAAGTTATCTGAAGTGAATAAACGCTGACGTTGTAATGACTGTTTTTGTTCACGCAGACAGTGCCAGTATTGTACAAAAGTTAGTTCATAAAATAAAAAGAAGAAATCAAAGTTTGACTTCAGTTTTTATTTGTGCGTTCGTTCACAGGTGGCCATGTCTTGTTTGGCTGCTGTGGTGCGTTTCCTCGAGCTGCTTTCTGACGAGTCCAACTTTAACTCCTTTAGTCTCACCACTCTGGAGCTTGGTCAGTACATGAGGCTGGACCACGCCGCCGTCAGGGCTCTTAACCTCTTCCAGGTCAGTGACTGTGACCGATGCCCAACACTCAGTTGGGTTCTCTTGATAAAGTAGAGCAGGTCCGTCATGGCTGTTCCACAGTGAAAGATTCTCTGACCAGAAAATTCAACATTATTTTACAAGGTTCATCTTTTGCGTATTTGTGTATAGAATCATAAATTTATGGGGAGCAGCTGAGTTAGCTCGTCTCAAAAGTACTTGTGGGAAACTCAATCAGATTAAAAGCCTTTTTCAAAATGTCCTGCGTTTATATCCTGGACAAGCCCACAAATATTATTGTTCTTCAGTAGTCCCTCGTTTATATTATGGTGGATCCGTACCTGAAGCCCTGCGATAAGTGAGAAACACTAAGTAGGAATAGTAGTACAAGTAGTAAGTACCGGTATGCAAGCGCTCTTGGCCACGCCCACTTCTCAGCTTTGCATGCAGAGCAGCTGATCAGCTGCAGCAGGAAGTTTGTCCTGCAGTAAGGGCTGCACAATGGCGCAGGAGGTGCTAAATAATTAACAATAATTTATTTTAAATAAATATTCCATGCCAATCGTGCAGCTCATCCATCAATCGGCCAATTGTGTGTCATGTCCAATCTCATTTTTGAAAAACCGCGATAGAGTGAGTCTGCGACAAACAAACCGCAAAGTAGTGAGGGACTACTGTAATTAAATGGCTCCAAGAACAAATACCAGCATTGTGGAGCCTGGACAAGGGAGCCCCAACCAAAACAAATGTAAGAGAGAGAAAACCGCAAACCATCTCATTAATGGGCTTCAGATCTGTGGTGCTTTCCTAAAATTATAAACCTGTCAAAAGCAGTTGTTATCCAATTAATTCTTATTATAAAATCAATGTAAATATGTTTATTCAATGTCCTATAAAATATCCAAACCCAGTGAAATTGCCTCAAATGTTCAATCCATGCCTTGATTTTGTTTTGGGGACTGATTGCAGTTTTATGAGTTTGAATGGTTTCAGGGTTCACCTGACGACGCCAGCGGCGCTCACTCGTTGGCCGGTTTGCTGAACAAGTGCCGAACTCCGCAGGGTCAGAGGCTGGTCAACCAGTGGATCAAACAGCCACTCATGGACAAAACCAAAATAGAAGAAAGGTAAAAATGCAGCGCTCGGTTCAAACGATCAAGATGATTGTTGAACTTTCACTTCTTGATATTGAACGCGCGCACGCAGGCTGGACCTCGTGGAGAGCTTCGTGTGCGACGCCGAGCTCAGGCAGACTTGTCAGGAGGATTTGCTGCGCCGCTTTCCCGATCTTCACCGCCTGGCCAAAAAGTTTCACCGACACACTGCAACTCTGCAGGACTGCTACCGCGTCTACCAGGCTGTGAGCCAGCTCCCCACCCTCATCACAGCCCTGGAGAGATACTCAGGTACACACAAACCTGAGGCGAACCCGAACAAGAATCTTGTTCAAGTGTTTTAAGCCTCTGCACGTGTGTTTGTAGGCAGCTACCAGGTGCTGCTGCAGGCAGCGTTCACCTCTCCTCTCCGAGACCTGCAGAAAGATTTCACAAAGTACCAGGAGATGATCGAAACCACGCTGGACATGAACCAGGTGTTTTATCTGTAAATGTGTTTGTCTCTTTTAAAGTTTTTTTTGTGTTTGCTTGTTCTCTAAATGCATGCTTTGTGCCATGCGAATAGATTGAACACCACGAGTTCCTGGTGAAGGCATCGTTCGATCCGGTTCTGAGCGAGCTGAGAGAAAAGATGGACGCGCTGGAACAAAGCATGCAGACTGTGCTGAGCGGTGCAGCCAGAGAATTAGGTGACTGCAACACACAGCCGCGAACACACGGTTTATAAAAAGACTTCAGTTTTATATTTAAAAAAAAAAAAGATAATCAACTGTTTCATTCTCTTTTTATAGAGGATTGCTTGTCTAAAGTGACGTGAAGTGCTCTGTGACAAAAAGCCTCAGCTAATTGATCTCACCACGTGGTTGTCATGTGCAGTGTAATGTATCTACAGCTGGAAATTGGGCTCCTGTCTGTCTGACAAAAAGGCTGAAAGTCTTTTTTACAGAGAATACCTACTGGAACTGAATGAGAATGCAATGATTGTTAAAGCTATTATGTATGTGAATAAATTATGGATGCACGAAATTATCAGCATGGTATTGTATCGGCTGATATTTGCATTATATTTAAATATCGGATATTGGCCATTCCATCAAAATAACTCACCGAAATAAAAGGCACTTTTTTATACTTATACACGTGTGTGTGTGTAATAAGTAAAAGGCGCTGTTTTTGTCTGACAACCCAATGACAAAATTTGACATTAAACATAATCCAGACATCATTTTCAGCCCCTTTTTGGCATCTGCATTGGGTAGCAGGCCAAACTGACAGACCATGCAGAGTAATGTAGTATTTTAGTTCCACAGCAAAGAAAGCTATGTAGTCTCTGTAAGTAGGTCTAGGGGGGAAAATATCGGTATTGGTATTGGTTATCGGCCAAAAAAAAGTTTTAACATATCGGCGCATCGGTCAAAAATCCAATATCGTGCATCCCTAGAATAAATATTCCTGTTGGTGACAATTCTACCATTTGACTGGAAGAATAGAACAATCAACTGGGAGTAAAGAGTTACCGCACTCGCCGCCGTACACGTCGCATCAGTCCAAATATGTCTATTAAAGTGGGAAAAAAAAAAACCATAAATACGTTGCTTCACTGTATAAGTCGCATTTATTATGCATCACCGCTGACCACCCGGAAACGTGGGCCGGTGTTGTGATAAAATTCGATCGGCTGCCAAATGGCGGTCGTGGAAGCGTTAACGAGAGGACTTTAACAAGAATTTAACAAGATTAACACTTACAAACAATTATTTGTTTGCTTGAAATTATAGTAAAGGTGTCTCATTTGAACTTTTCCTTAATAAATGTTCTTTAATGGTCAAATCAGCTGCAATTCTCCTGGGCGGTGCAGAGAAATGCAGCTGATTTGACGTTTGCTCCAGGAGTTCTGGAGCGAGATGAAGGTGGGCTGTATGGCAAGCCAAATGTCTCCTTAATAGACACTTTTACCTATTAATAAGACATTTGGCTTGCCATAATACTCGATCGCCCTCTAGTGGCTGAAAATGGTAGTGTTCAGTATTTTCCATGTCAGAATGAATGAAATTGTCAGATCTCAGCCAAAAATTGGATCATAAATATGGAGGAAAAAACATAAATAAGTCGCTTCGCTGTATAAGTTGCAGGGCATGCTAATTTATGCAAAAAGGTGCAACTTATACAGCAAAAATACGTTATTTGCCCAAAGGTTGTAACAAAAAAAAGTCAATGTCTCCTTTCTAATTTGAGGATAATCAGCTGATTAAAAACTGAAGGAGCAGTTTTGATTCAGTCTTTCGATTTAGATTTACAGTTTTTTTGTTTTACGCTTGGCTTTATTAAAGCCCCACCAAGTTTTTCTTTCTTTCTTTCTTTTTCCAACCTTTTAAATGGCTGGACTTTGCCCATCTTCGTGCTTTTCTTTGTCTCACATCATGCTGTAGGTTTGCTGCTTTGTTTGGGATCATCTTCCTGCTTTAGTGTTCGGACAGATGGCCCCACATTTGTCTTGTTCAATATTTGATATAGAGGAGAGTTCATGGTCCGGTCGTAAAAAATGAAATCTTCTAACAGCAGGACAAACCAAACATGTAAATTTGTATTTCAAGCCCCTTTTATGGAAGTTGCATCTTTTTTTTATGTTTCAGGCCTGGAAGCTGGTAAGACGGTGAAGCTGGAGTCCAACGCCGTGCTGGGGTTCTACCTGAGAGTCACATGCAAAGAGGAGAAGAGTCTGAGGAACAATAAGAAGTTCACCACACTGGACGTGCAGAAGAACGGCGTGCGCTTCACAAACAGGTCCGTCTCGCCGAGTCACACGTCTTGCGTTCGGCACAAAACGAGCCCTCTTTGTCAGCTAATGACCTCTTGGGGGGGGGTTTCACATGTCTCCAGCAAGCTGAGCTCTCTGAACGAGGAGTACACCAAGAGCAGGGAGGAGTACGAAGAGGCCCAGAACGCCATCGTCAAGGAGATCATCAGCATCGCCTCAGGTACGGATTTTCATCACATGCTGCGCACGGCGTCTCCTCAGCATGGCATTGATTTAACTAACAGAAGAAGTATGGCGTCTTTACTACGCGGGAACGATGAATGCGCTTATGTGGCTTGTAAAGAATTGATTTAGTTCACATTTCCTCCAAAGGTCAAAAAACTGAGACATCTTTTAAACTTGTAATTGGAGTTAGCTTTGGTGAGGTTTCGGGTTTTCTGGTATTTTTAAAATTTTTTTTAAATCAAATCAAAAGGTTTTTGATGACACGCTCCTCTTTTCAGTAATCATTTATGGAATTATTTTTTAAAATATAATTCTACTACTCTAGGGTATGTGGATCCCCTCCAGACGCTAAATGACGTTGTAGCGCAGCTGGACGCAGTGGCGAGTTTTGCCGTGGCGTCCGTTTCCGCCCCCATCCCGTACGTTCGACCCCGAGTCTTAGATGGCGGCTGCAGGCGTCTGGAGCTGCTGCAGGCCAGACACCCCTGCATGGAGACGGACGCAGACACCGCCTTCATACCTAACGATATCACCTTTGTCCAGGGCGAGAACAGCTTCTACATTATAACAGGTGAAAGATGCCACAGGAGACGAGAGGCTAGATGGATTTAGAGCTAACTCTTCGTTGTGTCTCCAGGACCAAATATGGGCGGAAAGTCGACGTTTATCCGGCAGGTGGGTTTGATCGCTTTGATGGCGCAGATCGGCTGCTTTGTGCCATGTGAGAAGGCGGAGCTTAGTGTGACGGACAGCGTCCTGGCTCGAGTGGGAGCTGGAGACAGCCAGGTAAAAGGGGTGTCCACTTTTATGTCCGAGATGTTGGAGACCGCTGCCATCCTGCGGTAAGAACAAACGCACGTTCACCAAAGCCAGTGACGCACGAGCTTCTGTTCTCACACCGCGTGTTTCCGCAGCTCGGCCACGGAGAGCTCGCTCATCATCATCGACGAGCTCGGCAGAGGGACGTCCACGTACGACGGCTTCGGGCTGGCCTGGGCCATCAGCGAACACATCGCCGCCAAGATCGGCTGCTTCTGCCTCTTCGCCACGCACTTCCACGAGCTGACGGCTCTGGCGGCGCAGCAGCCCACCGTGCACAACCTGCACGTCACCGCCCTGACGTCACACAACACACTCACGATGCTGTACAGGGTCAGACCAGGTCAGCGTGCAAGAAAAGCCTCTGCTCTTTCCTCTCCAGACAGTTCACGTGCAGTATTTTCCGGAGTATAAAACCCTATTCGCACTGGATTATTTTACCTAGGGACCACATGCTATTTGTAATAATTACAGAGATCGTCTGTGTTGTTAATCCCGTGTGAATCGGCCATGTCAGTCATTTGTAAAGTAAAAACTCCCCCGCACGTTACCTACTACATTTTGCTGAACTCCGAGGTTCTGTGATAAAACTAATCTAATGGGAATAGACATCTCTCTGATTTGGACAAATATGTGCAGGATCTGATACGTAATGACGTGTTTTTTGTTTTTGTTTAAGCAAAATCATTTGGAAAAATATAGAACAAGCTTTTTAAATGAACGCGCTGCTCGATTCGGTTTTTTAAAGTGTATT
>NC_056514.1:33115386-33142453 GCF_014905685.2 Nematolebias whitei | reverse complement strand
TGTCCAGGAGCGTCGTGACAACGCAGCGCGTTAACATCATAACCGGAAGATGTCTGTAAATTTCAACTAAATATCAGTCTTTGGTTATCCCGTGCGAATGTGCCACATAAAAAACAGATGTTGGGAAGTAGTTTATTGATTACACGTGGTCCTTAGGTAAAACTAATCCCGTACAAATAGGGCTTAAGTCGCATCAGTCAAAAAAATCATCACGAAGAGAAAAAAAACATATGAATCGCATTTATTAGGCGCCACTGCTGCCCCCTGGGAAACGTGGACCGGTGTCGTGCCAAAAATCGATTGGCGGCTTCTGTAGCGCTCACGTGAGATCTCACTGTTGCATTTCTTCGAAATTTAACAACATGCTGGGAGTCTTATTTGACAGTGAAACTTGTTTTTGTTACATTTTTCTTAGCTCAGTAAAACGAGCTGCACTTGATTTGTGCTCATAAAAACAAATTTTGAAAAATAAATTTGGTCTGGGGTGGCCTGTTAGGGTAAGCTTGAGATTTTGCTTTGATGCTGAGCTGACAGAAAAGGGTTCAGTTAATAAATTATATATATATAAATAATGCTAAGATTCATCGAGGAAATGCATATTGCCAATTTCAGATAAGATCTCGATTCATTCTTCTCATCTACTACACCAAGCATCTGTAAAATTAACTGTTATGACCATTTTTGTGTTTGCTAAGCTTCATTAGTTGTGGCAGCCATCTTGTATCGGGCCGTCTCCAACAGTAAATACTTTGTAAATGTACATCCAAGTTCTCGTCAATAGGAAAAACAATGAATTTCTTCTCCTACTTGATAAATTAGGTCTGAATAAATGTTCCTGACAGTTATTTCTCTGGGGTAACTAACTGAACTGCGTCTTTAGGTGTGTGCGACCAGAGTTTTGGAATCCACGTCGCTGAGTTGGCGTGCTTCCCTGCGTCGGTGCTGGCGGTGGCAAAGGAGAAGGCGGAGGAGCTGGAGGAGTTCCAGGAGCCCGCAGGAGATCATCTGAAGCGGGAGGACGAGCCAGAGGCCAAGAGACGGCGGATGGACAAACAAGTAGGACTTAAGTTTGAATGAGCCGAGCTGTGAATCATGACCTCATGTTTTGTTGTGGTTGAGATCTCGAACATTAAATATTGACTGACGAGCAGCGTTTGTTCTTAATGTCCATGTGCTGACGTTTTTTCAGGCGGGAGAAAACCTGATCCAGGACTTTCTGCAAAAGGTGAAATCTCTCCCTGTTGCCACCATGACCGAGGAGGAGGTGAAGGAGGAGCTCAGGAGGATGAAGCAGGAGTTGATCACCAAAAATAACCCGTACGTCCGTGAGCTCCTCGCTCGCTGTGTTCCAGTGAAAACTGCGTAATTTTTACTCTCGTTGTTCTCGTAAAACTCGTGTACTGTACTAAACTGGAGCTCCTACACTGTATAGTTTTCCAATAAAGAATTGTTTCTTATTGTGACTCTGATTGAAGACTAAAGGACATTCTGGGGTTTCAAACGTGGTTTTATCATCTGAGCGGTGTCAAAACAAGCATGTCTTCATCTGACTGAGATTTCTAAGAACTTCATAATGTGAGAGCAGCCATGTTTGGCCGCTCGACCCACTTCTCTGCTCACTGTTACTGATGTATTCATGTCGGGTGTTCTGCTCCGAGGCTTGTGTTCTTGGCTCTGCTCGTCACATTTGATAAAACTGCAGCACGGGTTTTGCTGTGTGTAATTCAAGTTTTCCCCCAGAAGAAGTCATCTGGCGCACAGAAGAGATTTATTTGTGTCCAGTTCAACACAATGACTCCTGAGAAAGTGTTACACCTGGATTTAGGACTTAATCTAGTCTGATTCCCTCAACTTTGATATTTGATCATTTGTGGGGACTTCCTGAAGACAGCCCCCTGTTGTTATCCACCTGAAGAAGTTCTTACTCTTCCTTCAACTTTAATGCGGTCTGAACCACAACGTGTTCCCCCACAAACGTTATATCAAAACGACCGGCTCGGCACCGTGATGTGTGCTATTGCTTTCAATGGCGTTTCGAGTTACCATGGCGACATAATTTGCAAACAAAGACGCCATTTTTTCTCGTTGAAAATCACAGAATTAACGGCATCTGCCATGTTGAGGTCGCATGACCTGGAGGAGGGAGGTGTCTGAACAAAACCCCGATCAAGATGGCTGCAACAGCTAAATCAAAATTGTAGATAACTCAATCATATGAGATATTGGGAGAGTTCTACATTCCTAATGCAAATTAAGAATCAAAGATAGCCAACTTGACTAAAAGGGAAAAAATACCAAAAAAAAGCCATTTTAAAAGATGCTGAGCTGAAATTTGGTGTGGTGCCCGACAGCGTTGCACAACACACTCTGAAATCAAATGTAAAAGTGCAAGATGGCCGCCAAAGCTAATTTCAAATAGACAAAACTCTGCCATTTTTAGAGCCATTCGGCTGAATTTTGTATTGGTAGCTGAGAACGATCCCTAATAAACTGATGGCAAATCAAAAATCTGAGTTGGACACCCGAGCTAAAAAGGAAAAATACTACAGATCAGTCATTTTTACAGATAATAGTAATAACTGAGAGCAATGCCCAACACACTGTACCACTGTCGAATCAAAAAATAAAAAATGGCCGCCACGTGGCAGTCCTCATCAAAGTTTCTCCAGGAACTTTCTGTTTGTTTTTCTCTATTAAAGGCTGAACTTGGAGCAGACCAGAAGATGGCCAAATCTTGTCCTGGTTCCAGTTTTGCTGATAAATTACTGATCTTGTCCCAGGTGTCCACATAAATTCAAGATTTATTTAATTTTTTCCCCCTCAGGGTCATCTTTGTTGCTGGCTGCATTTGACACTGAAAACTAATCGACCTTAGAAAACAAACAAAAAAACTACAAGTCATTTTACAGATACTGGGCAGAAAAAGGATCTGTTTGTAGCTGAAAATTATTCGCAAGTCCAAGCATTACCCAGTGCACAAAATCAAATCTTAGGCATCAGTCCTGCTTGTCTGTTAGCAAAATTTCTCATAAAACAGTTGAAACTAATGGAGTGCACATCTAAAACTCAACTTTTGAAGTCAGCTCTGTCACAGCTAACAGACCAAACATAAAGGGCTCAGTTTTGCAGATATTTAGTGATAGTAGCAGAGAATCATTAAACGTTCTCTGAAAGCTAACATCTTGTGAGATCTCGCATTAGATTGTGCGTGACGTCTACAGGGTTTGACCAAGACGGCTACGACGCCCTCCCTTCTCAGAATCTTAATTTGAAACAGATATGCTAGGCCTTTAACTAATCCTGCTGCCTTTGGGTCAAAATGTTTCAGATTCATTCAAGTTTTGTGGTAAATCGGAGTCACACCTTGGATTTTAATAGCACACGCTGCACTCAAGCCGCTGAGAACTGAGGTTTACAGCTCGATGGAAAAAAAACTTGTTTAAAATGGTGCCGTTGACCGTGTCGGTGCAAACACGTGATCAGCTGATCGAGGTTTCCAAGAAACCCACCATTATAAAACGTTCTCAACTGGACCAGGC
Source organism: Nematolebias whitei (assembly GCF_014905685.2). Lineage (NCBI taxonomy): Eukaryota > Metazoa > Chordata > Actinopteri > Cyprinodontiformes > Rivulidae > Nematolebias > Nematolebias whitei. Next base: position 33,138,914 of record NC_056514.1, on the reverse strand, counting down.
GTGTCCGCAGGCAAAACCACCAGCATCATCTGGTCACGTCAAAGTCATTCATGTCGCGCTGGCTGGTGTCAAACTCGTGTTCTGCACAGATTCCTCTGCTGGTCACGTTAAAAACAAATTACAACACGAGTTTGACCTCGTGTGGAGGTCAACCCCTATAGATCGAGAACCACACCAACTTTTAGTTCTTCCGAGTTTGTGTGGCTTCTGTTTTTCTATTTAAAAAACAAACTACACTTTTACTGCCATTATAAATCAATCATGGTCAGTATTACTGGTAATTGGCCTTTTGTGACACTAAACCTTCCCAGTTCTGTTAAATCCATCGACCACCAAGAGCAGGCCGTCCTCACAAATGGAAACCGAGCAAGAAGGTGAATAGTGACACTCCTGTGGTTGCGCTGATGGAGTCACAAGCTTCAGCAGGTGAGACGGGAGAGACTGCGAACAACAACCGTTTCTCTCGTTCTTTACAAGTCAGCTTTATGGGAGAGTGGCGAAGAGGACGACAGCATGGAGGGGACTCCATGGTCAAGTGGAGGAAATTTGTGGTTTGAGACCAGAGTGAGGTCTATTTGGCCATCAGACACACAAAGTCAACTGTGAAGCACGGTGGTGGCAGCATCATGCTATGATGTTAATCAGTTACAAGGTAAAATGAATGCTGCAAAATATAAAGCTATCCTGGAGGATAATCTGATGTCTGCAGAAGAATTATGGCTTGGGAGGGTTCTTTTCCAGCAAACGAAAACCTAAAGCGCACAAGGATGATACATGGAAATGGTGAATGTTCTGGAGTGGCCCAAACCCAGATCCATTAAAGAATTTGTGTTTGTTCATGGCTGATCCCCCCACAACCTGAGCAATTTTGTAAAAATCAGACTTGCTCAATCAAACCAGGATTAGGCGCTTGTCTTAAATGACCTGACAGGACTGTGTAGTTATGCAGTCGTTGAAATCGATTTACTCTGTAGAAGTTTAATTTCCCTTTGATGATCAAGTTATTTATAAAATAAACTCGTTAAAAATGTGAATTTATATTGACCATGACTGGTTTATGACAGCAATAAAAGCATAAAACATCCAATGGGAGATCCATGACGTCAGGAAAAAGTGATGAAATGCTGCCACCTGCTGGTTTAAATTGAGCTCTGCTATAAACATTTTTTTTTTTAACAGTAATCTCATCAGCTGGTGGTGAATTCAGATGTAATTGGTACTATTCTAAAAAGTAACTGCATGAAACACATTTCATACACAATCCATACCACTTTGGAACATTTAACGCAAGTTCTCCGTTTTTGTTATTTTCAGCAGTTATCCATGTATGAAGCTCAAGTTGCTGTCCAACATTTTTTGTTGCACCGCCTTGGCGTGAAGCATCTTTTACACCAAAATGTACGGCTCGACTGGAAATCATTTGGCTTTTGGCAGCAAAGCGTTGCATAATGTTCGCAAAAAAACTGCAAACAGATAAAGAGATCTATGCGTTTTTAGTGAAATACTATAAAAAATAACTACTCAGCCTTTAGACACGAGTACCAGAAAGTTGGGCTTTACGCGTCTGAACGGACGTTTTATACGTTTTAAAGTTTGGACTCTATCATTTTTAGGATTTAATTTTTCTCCCCACAGAATGTGCAACACTTGATGTCACGCTATCTTTTGTTGTCTCAGCCTCGCATTAAAACGTGGGGATTTTTGTCTCGTTTGATCTAATGTGACTCTTCATGCCATAGGACCTACGGATTTCTCTCGAAGATCCAGTTATACTCGATATTTAACTCAAAATATCAAAACTAGATGTGAAGGATTCTCATCTACCGGTATATAAAACGTAAAGTCATGTAGGACTACTAGTCTTCTGTCACCGTTTAAGAAATTTAAGACAACTTTGTTTTCACGCAGCGATTGAGCCTCATTTTCTGTTCATTTGCTCTGCTCTTCATTAACTTGGCAGTCAGGGAGTAACAGTGGTTACCATGGTGATCATACTGAGCACCTTACAGATTTAACTTAAAAAAAAAAAAAGTTTCTTTAAACCTCTACCACTTTTAGCAAACAGAGGTTGCATTTCTTCAGAAATGTCCTTGCAACAGTGACATCTAAAATTTTCAATTAATTCAGCAAAATGACTCAATCCTATAGATTTCTGAAAACAATTAAATCTCTGAAAATTATAGTTTAGTGGTAAACAGTCTAGTTTTTAAGCTTGTACTTGTTATAACAGTCAAACTGAATCTTTTGTTCTTCAAATTAACCCCCCCCCCCCCTCCCCCCCACAAAACTGCATCTCATCAAGAGAAAATAAAAACACACACACCTTTGATCTAATAAAGTTTTATTTTCTTAGAAATGGCAAGTTTTCGTTTTTTTCTTTTGTCTTTCTAAGAAACTATACCCCTTTTTGAATTCCAACTAGCATCTACATAATGGTTATTGAATACTTCACAATATATTAAGTCTAGATGTTATGATACATGCATACGATTCAGGCTGCATGAGGAGCCAAAGTCACCACGATACACTGGAGGAGGGGAGGACAGGGGGACGACTGCAGACGGACTGTAGTTCCAGTTAAAAGGAGCTCGGTTGCCTCCTGTTTGAAACCCTCTCCACAAAACACTGACTGGATCAACATATAAACGCACTCTCACGCACACAACTTGCACTGTACACAACACACATTTACACATCTCTGTACAACCGTGGAGCCACTCCACCCGTCATTTAAACCAACACACAGGAGAGGGTTTATAGTGTTTAAACGAGTTTCTCTTTCACAGAAAGAATTTCAGCACTGGGACGTTGGGAGTTCCTGCAGTTCGACGAGGTGGGGGGGGTGGGGACGTTAAACCAAAGAAAAATAATAATAATTATAATAATATATAATAAAATAAAAGACATTCAAATACAGTCAGCTTTTTTGCTTTAAAATACAAAACTACATGAGAAAGAATTGAAATAATTTCAATATCAGAACATTTTTTTCTTTTCTTTTTTTTTAAAAAAGGCCCAAGTGCTCCATCAGTCACACAGTTATGTTTTTTTTGTTGGTTTTTTATCCACACAGCGTGACATTCACACATCCATTGCCAAGTTACAACTGTCTGAGCATCCGGTAGGGACGGCAGCTGCGAGGAAGCAGGAAGTCCCTTTTTTTTGACAGCAGTTGTCAAGAAGAACAAGAAGAAGAGGATAAACCGAGGGGAGATCTTCATACTTCAAGTACCAGCTGACTTCATCAGGCCCTCTCAATGAAGCCCTTCTATTCCCATCTTCTTAGTTTACAGACTGCAGTAAGAAATACTCCAGGGAGGAATCTCTTCAGGCCGTTCTGTCAGTTTATCTTCAGCTCCACCGCCTCCCTCTACTGACCTGCAGCAGCAAGTCCGGCTGCAGCCAGAGGAAGCTGCTTCCTCTGCAGCCTCTTCCACTGCGACACCGTCCGAGAGCGCCGCAATCGGAGTCTCTCTGGGCTCTTATAGCTGCAAGTGGATGCGTGCATGGTACTGTGTGTGTGTCTGTGTGCAACGTAACGTGTTTTGTATGCTTATCTGAGGGCGTTCACTCAACCGCACGCCTTCAGTTATGCTGCAGCGTGTTGGACTCGATGGGCGGCGCCGAGTCATACAGAGTGTCCGTGTCATGCGTGGGTTCTCCGGCCAGCGTGCACGGGTTGGACAACGTTCCCGCTCCGCAGTCACAGAAAAACCTGGAGCACATCACACATAAGGGTAAAAACATTTAGAACAAAACTAATTAAATACCTTTTTTTTTTTAAATGGCGACTGACTGAAAAAGGTATTACTGACCTCTCTCAAAAAAATTGTGTACGACATAAAACTTCTCGCTTCATCTTTTACTAAAAACAATAAAAAAAAAAAAATGTTCTTGTAATTTTGAAAGTGCTCATCCAGCAACTGATCCAACGCTTTTAGGAGTTTTGTTTGAACATTTGGTGAGTTTTTTTTTCTTTTAATTTTATTTACATATTTTACAAGAAATTAAATATTCCATATTACAAGCATCTTCCCATTTTCCAGTCTTTATCAACTGCGGCCATTTTTAAATTGGACAAATACTTATTTACTGTGGAACCCCCACACAAACTGATAGAACATTCTTGTTAGTTTTCACTTAACTCACAAGTATCGTAGCATCTCAATAACCTATATTAGTAAAGATGAGAACTATATTCATTAGAACCAGGGGAGCTTACAAGGAGAAAAAGTAAACAATAATAATAAAAACAGGGGAAGAGGGAAAAAGGAAAACAGTATTACATCATTCACCAGTTGGGGGAGAAGTCGTGACAGAAGTTATAAAAATCTGGCTCTAGTTGGGGTTACATGCTTTATCCACTTGTTGCAAAATCGATCAAATTGATCTCTTTGGATATTCAGGATATAAGTTAACTTTCCCATCTTGAATATTTCCAAAGTAATATCCAACCACCCTTCCACTGTAGGGGTTGGGTGGAGCCATTTTCTGGTAATATTTTTCTTGTTCACCACTAAGAGGGTCTGCAACAGTTTCCTGTTCCATGATAGCAACATCAGCAAAGTAAAGAGTCACAAAAGTCGATGGTATTTCAATTCCAAAAATAATAAATCAAATTTAAAGGTTTTATGAATGTCTCTCCAGTAAGTACTCAATTTAGGACACCCAGAACATTTGGTAACGACTGGCTTCTGAGCCATATCATCTCCAACATATCCATGTCTTATTCTTATATTTGTCCTGTGCTCGTGTCCTAAAGTATTTAGTGTTTCCATTGAGTTTTACTCCTTGAACTGGACTGTTTTCAGTTTCGTCTCCTTTACATCTTTTAAACCATGATTCCTCATAGCCTCAAATCAAAGGAACAAACATTATGTCAACACATAACTTGGAGCAGAAATAATCTAGTCATAAATACAGTTTGTAAATTTCTTATTACATTTATGATTGTGATGGGCATAAATGACTTTGTTTTATTAAATAGGCAATTCACAAATCAACAATTTTTCTTGTCTGAAAATACATTTCTAGAGCATCCCCCAAAACTCGTCCAGTTTCATCCAACAAAATAAAGTCCGGTCCTCTGGACGGATTCTTCTTGTTGAAACGTTTCGTCTTTTATCCAAAACACTTCAGTCAGTCTGAGGAGCTGCGACAAACCCAGTCTTATAAATAGCACCTTCTCATCCACAAAGTGTCCAGTTTCATGGCTCTTTATTTATTTATATTTTTTAGCAAACAGACTGTGTGCCATTTTAACTAAAATTGAGTTAACCCCAAAATATTCCTCATGGATAAGAAGAACTAATGTTTGAGACCCCTTTGACTCCCCCTTTAAAAGAATACAGCAGAGTTATTTTCTTTGAGGGCAAGCTCTAAGGAAACACGCAGTCATGTTTTGTTTCTAATGCGTGACAAAGAAGAAAAACAAGGCGGCGAAGCTTACCGGTCGTGCCGTATAAACTCTACATCATGTCCTTGGTGGCATTTTTTGATACAGTTAACACAGATGGCGTTCCTATCTGTTGTATTACAGGTGTGGCATCTAAAAGGACAACGGAAATCAACATTTTAAACACAGACAAACAGGAATTTGTGTGTATAACATTTTTAATTTATATGTCACTAAACTGGAAATTTATCCATTTGTTTTACATTTCTCACTTGTTTGAACTAGTTCATAGTTCATTCACAAACGTCTTAAAATATCTCTAAATTAGGAGGAAACAAACTATAAGCGACAACATCTAATTTTACAGCAAAATCTACTGTAAAGCTGTATATTATCAGCACAGTACCACAGTAAATCTTCAGCTTTTACATAAATGTTCAAAAGTTTACCTGTAGAAGTCGTGCATTGGGTAACTGGTGTAGCTTGAGATCTTGTAGAGACACTGTCCTCTGCTCACTGCCTTCTCAATGGCATCCTGATTATGTTGAATTTTGTTATCTGATACAAATCAGATGAAGGTGGTTAGTGAGCCGACGTGCGGCTGAGCCAACACTAAAGTCCACCAATCAGACGCTCACCTTTCATAGTGACGTTGACTCCTGAGGCCAGAAACAGGCCCCCAAAGCGGTTATTGAAGATCTGGTTGCCCTCCAGAGTCGCAGTGGCATGGTTAGTGATTTCAATACCTGGATTAAAAAAAGGCAAACGATCTGATAAAAGAGAAAAACTGAAACCTTATCGGTGCTCTTCAGTTTGTAAAGCTTACCCGCTGCGAAGCCGTCAAAAATACGGTTCTTGCGGAGTATTGGATGGCTGTTGGTGCTGATGAGCACACCAGCCTGAGCATTCCTGAAAATGTCATTCTCTTCCAACAGACCTGCAGGTAACAAGTTCATCATGAGCTTTACATGTACAGATGATCTTTCTGATAATAAGGATAAAAAAAGAGATGGCCATTGATTTTAGAAAAGACTTCAGTTGCCACTCCTGTGGTCATTAACGGTGAAGCTGCTGAGGCGGTGCATCAATAAAAATATCTGGCAATTGTTCTTGATGACAAACTGACCTTTGATGCACATGTGAACTCACTTTGTAAGAAGACCCAGCAGAGAATGTATTTTTACTGGAAGCTCTGTGGTTTTAATGTTGATTCTACTTTTATGAGAATGTTTGATTGTCTCTTTAACTTTTACCTTCATTTGTTGGTTTGGATTGTTAACGTGCAAGAACAGGAACAAACTCTCGGGATGTGCAGTAAAACTGCTGGTACAGCCCTACAGGACGTCACTGACCAACACAAGGCGAGGTCAGTGAACAAGGCCAGGCCGATTCTGGCAGATCCTGATCACCCACTCCATGGTGAGTTCAGGTTGACTCCACCTGGATGCAGATACCAGCTGCCCAGATGTTTGACGAACAGACTAAAAAACTCATTCATCCCTGTCGTGATCAGGCTTCTCAACAAACAGCGATGATTTCAGTAGTTATTTTAGCGTCTCAATGTTTTGTGCACCTACTACTGACTGCGAAACAAATTGACCCTTGGGGATAATAAAGATTCTTGAACTTGAATAGGCATTATTTGTTAAAGTACCTCTGCCTCCGTTAAAAATGCAGATGCCCCCGTCTCTTCCATCGTGGATCTTATTTCTTCGCAGGGTGGGGTTGCTGTCCGTCTTGATCCACACACCAGCCATGGCATTGTCGAAGATCTCGTTGTCCTCGATTAGGCCCAGACCTGCGAGGCGACATCAGGAGTAGACAAGGAGCTAACTACATAACCACCAAAATAATGCAGAGTCAAAGGGAGATACAAACCTGAGTTGTAGACTAAAATCCCCCCGTTCTGGCCTCCCCATATCTTGTTGCGTCTGATCTTTGGGTTGCTCCCCGTTCTGTGAAAATTAAAATCCTTCATAAATGTTCATCCTAAGGTTTTTTTAAGCAAAAGATTCTGTTTTAAAATGTTTGCCTTTCATTAAGTTTGGAAATGGTTATTACCTTATTTGGACACCAGAGTACATATGATTGTAAATATCATTGTCTTCCAGCACACCGTGACCGTTGTCATAGAAATATACACCAACCTGCAATGGACAAGAAAAGAAGATATTTTAATAAGATGACAAAGAAACATTAAAACTGATTTAAGATGTGTGATCACAATAATGTAAATCCATGTCATTTTCCCCTAAGGTTATCATGTTAAGATGATAAAGTAGTTGTAATTGGTTTGAAAAAACATGGCATCGGTGTGTCCCTAATGCCCCATTTACACTGCTCCTAATCAGCCCCAACTCTGCTCAGCCCTGCACACCTCTGCTCAGCTCAGCCTGGATTTGCACCTGCACTTTAGGACCAATTCTGGAGGCGTGTCCAGAATCCAAGTCCTGCTAATGAGAGTTCTGCGATGAGTTACTCAAAGCAGTCTGCCCCTCAGATAAATAATATTAAATTATCTTTATATATGAATGTTTCTGTTCAGTGCCCTGAGAGCTTCTGTTGTGACTTGGCGCTGTATAAATAAACTGAATTGAATTAAATCTGATGAACCAGATCCTACAAAAACATTTATATTTGAATCTCAAAAAGTTAAGTTTGGTCCTCTGGACGTTCAAAAAACAAAACAAAAAAATGCAGAAACGTTTCTTCTCTCATCCGAAAGACTTCTTCAGTCTGAGGTGCTGTATTCAGCTCATAAAAAGCTATTTATAAAAGACTGAGGCTTATTAGGGGCAGTGCAAATGGGGCACAACTGTACCTGTTTGCCACTGTGGATGCGGTTCTTGCGGAGGACAGGAGTGCTGCCTGTGGTCACCCAGACTCCAGCCAACGTGTTGCTGTAAACTTCATTTTCCTCAATCACTCCCTGGCCTTTCTCGTGCTAAAAGAACAAAAGAGAATATTTAACAGGGCTGTAAAAGAAGGTGTTTAAGCTTTCTGTAGCACTGAAAATGTATTGATTCCAACTACATAGTAGATCACATGTTCCAGTCTACCTGGAGGATCGTTTTTGGAAAGTATGAACAGAAAAAGTGTATTTACCACATAGATGCCGCCATGCTGCCCATCGTGGATTTTGTTATGCCTTACAATGGGACAGCTGTTGGTTCGGATCTGGATTCCAGCCAAGGCGTTACCATATATGTCGTTACTCTCTATTAAACCTCGCCCGTCACCAAATATGTACACTCCTCCTTGGTTACCGTTGAATATAGCGTTTCCCCTGAATACAAAAACAAAAATATTGAGCTTTTAAAATGACATGGTTCGCTGTCATCTTGTAAAGGATATAATGAGTTATGTTATTGAACGAGTTATTTGAATAACAGGAGACAGTTTGTACAGGTAAACGATGTAAGATCTGAATTTTGTGTTAATAGATGGAGTCCCTCAAGGCTCTGTGTTGGGACAAAGTTGTTTAATTTGTATGTGAATGATCTGGTTGATGTGTCAGGGCTTTTTTCAAGTGCGTTTTATTTGTAGATGATACCACATTTTTTTGTTTGGGTGAAGATATTGAACGGATGTTAGAAATGATACAGGCAGAATTCGTAAAAACACAAACTTGGTTCCAACTTAAGTTGTCATTACATGCGGAAAAAACTACATGATAATTAGTACTAAAAATAAAATGATCAAAGTCCCATTTAAAATTGACAGTATTGAAATTCATAGTTATTGAAATAAAATGTTTGGGTGTCGTTATTGATGAGAAGCTGACATGGAAATCTCATGGAATAAAGAATTAAGAATAAAAATAGCAAAATCAATTGCATTACTGTATAAAGTAAAACTTTTGAATGACAAAGCTTTGCATATATTGTATAATGTAATGATTGTCCCATATTTAATCTGTTGTATTGAAGTTTAGGGAAAAGCATGCAAAACAATTACAAATCCTATTTTTATTTTACAAAAAAAGAGCTATAAGAATTATTAGTAGGAAATGCTATGGTCACTCAACAATTATATTATTTCATCAATTGAAATTATTAAAAAACATTACTCCCAAATATTCAATTAAAATTTGTAAAAAAAAAAAAAAAAAAAGGTCATTCTAACCTTATGTGAATGGAAATGTTTGTAAAACCTCAATTTAGAACTAGTCTGAAGGAGCTGCGTTGTAATTCAGGGAACAGGATTGTGGAATTGCCTCGATATCACCATAAAAATTTATAAAACAATTTATATGTTTAAAAAGATAATTAAGTTAAAATTGTTAGGAAAGTATGGTGCCATGTGAAGGATGCCTGATGTTTTTTGCTTTCGCTTTGGGGATTGTTCAAGCCTGAGTTGTTTATTTTATATTTTTTAAATAAGGGGAAGATATAATAATATTCTTCTTTCTGCACCATTTTCATTCAATGTTTTTTCCTTTTTGATGAATTTGTTTCTTTTAAATGAATGAATAAGTAAATAAATAAATCTTGTGAGAAGTGTCCTTACCGTATCGTCGGGTCACTGTTGGATGTGATCCACACACCAGCAAAGTTATTGGCATAGATTTTATTCTCTATAAACTGGCCCCGCCCCTTCTCATGGACGTAAATGCCTCCCGTTTGGCCGTGGTGGATCTCACAGCGGACAACCGTGGGGTTAGCGTATGCTTTCACCTCAAAGCCAGCTATGCGATTTCTATGGATGTTGCAGTTCTCAAAGTAACCCTGAAATACAGAATAGACTGATTAGATAAACTGAGGCGTTTCAAGAGACATTTAAGATTTGACAGAGATGGCAGTCGTTACCATGCCATGATCGAACGTGAACACCCCTACATCTCGTCCGTGGTGAATGTGGTTACGTCTAATGATGGGATTCCCATGGTTTTTCACCCAAATTCCTGCTAGCGCATTGTTGCTGATTTCATTATCTTCATAAATGCCCTGCAGGAAAACGAACAGATAGAAGCAAAGAGAATGTAAGTAAGTTTGATTAAATGTGTATTTGTTGCAAATACAAGATAAACTGTGTTTAATCTTACCTGTGCATGGTCTGTAATGTACAGACCTACATTCTCACAGTCACTGATGTTGCAGTGTTTGATCGTTGGACAGGCACCCTGTCCACTCACACACACAGCTGAACCCACTGAACACAAAAATACAAACAAGTGTCACACAAAAGTGAGGCACAAACTGTAAAAATAATCCATTTACAAAAATAAACCGCATGATATGAATGTCAGCTTATATAAGAACCTAACATCGGCAGCTTTTTCTTTCTTTTTCGAGGACCAATATTTTAGGCCAATTTAGCTGTCTGGGGACATATCGGTGATAATTGTCCCATCATGTGCTGATATAAGATAAGAAAATAACTTTATTGATCCCACAGGAAATTGTTGTGCCAGAGTTTCAATACAAAGGAACATACACAAGGAATCACACAAGATATAAAGACAAAGATATAAACACTGGGAACGAGCCATGTCCTTTCTTGCAAAAAGTGTAATCGTACAATGTATCCAGCAGAGGGCGCATGTGAACTATTTCAAGTCATGGCTGTTCACTTTAACTTTCACTTTCAGCACAGCCGAATCAGGGAGCAATACTGCGTAGTGTATTTGGCTGAACAGAGCATGGTAAGTAAAATAAATCAACAATAATAAATTCTCTTCAATCCTCCAACCCGCATGTCATTAGCTATGTGCCTCTCAAGTTAGCAAGCTAACGTTTAGATAACCTAGCATAGGCCATTGACTTGTAAAACTTTAGTCAGAACAATAAATCTAACATAGAGGTAAAATATATCGGTGTTAGTAACGTTATCTTTGTCGTCCTCAATGAAATACATTGTCTTAAATCTTTAATTCTCTGCAAAGAAAAAATAAACGCTGCTGCGGTCGATAGTCACGTATGATGAAGGCCTAATTGCTGTGTAAACAACAAACAGGGAAGAGCGTTTAATTTATATTTATGTAACACACTTAACTTTTATGGTGAATAGTGGAGGAAAGAAAATGTGAATACACATTAGGAAGACTATTTCAAGACTTCAAATGTTAAAACAGATTTAAAAAGTAGCCGTTTACTTAGAATCGTGGGGGTGGACAAAAGTGAAAAAATTTCAGCCATCATATCGGTTATCTGCATTTGCGTTCACCTCACAATGACGATATAATTTAAGTATTTGTTTTTTAGAGCAGTGGTAATCTACACTGCACTGTTGGGTGTAGGAAAAGACCTGACTTTCACCTCCATTTAGTGACAATTTGTCTTGTTATACACCAGGATCTTTATAGAAATCCTTTTGCAGCATTCCTCAGTTTTGTGCATAAGATGCAAGGCTGGCACCAACTAATCCACATGGTGATATTTAGTCCAACTTTCTTTGCTTATACTTGCAATTGGAGAAAATTTTTGACAAAAGATACTGAAAAAGGACTGCAAACATTTTTATACATCAGATTGATCAACTGCTTTTCAAGAATGACATAATTGGAATTGGAGCCGTCTAGGATTTTCTTCAAAAAGGCAAATAAGCCAAAGTTAAATGTGAAATATTTTTTTAGGTGGGTATAGACCAACTTGAAAACTATGTACATAAATTGCAAAACAAGACATCTCAAATGAAAAATACAATGATAGGCACCATGCAATAATCTAGTATTGTAGTAATTTAATTAATTATATCTAAATACACCAAATAAATTGAATAAAACTCAGGTTTCAGGGCTAAAGGAAAACATCTGACAATAGAAAGTTCAAATCCCCCTACAAAATTGTGTTTGACAAAAAGTGACCGAACAACAAGAGCTATGCGTGTTATGTTAAACCGTTTAGGATTTATTTGTGTAAATACTGCTTTTGTAAAGTCTGAGTTTAAAGAAAGGCATTCATGTACATATTCACATTAAAACGAGGGTTAGTGTGCAGTACCTGTGCATGTGGAGCGGATGGTACAGTGGTCGATGTTTGGGCTGCAGTTGACTGTGATCTCCAGACAGTGGTGAGCGTTATGATGCTGCGCCGATTTATCATCTGGATTAAACTGAAGAAATAAGGAGTTCAGACAGAGACTAAGCTTGTTGACAACACTGTCTTTCCACCACATCCATAAAGCGTCGATCAGGGGTGACGTCACTAGAATTGTGGGGAATTCCCAAAGTCCTGGATGTCGGGCAAACCGCACGACAGACCTCATGTATAATGGACACCTCCAATGCTTATGTCTATGTCAATTTAAACGAAAACAACATCCAAAATTGACGTGGAATATATTGAAGGACAGAGCAACACACAGCTCAAGCTACGGCTACAATGCAGGGGACTAGCAGTGTCTGGCAACTGGCTCCAATTGATGAAAAGATACGTGTGGCGTTTCCTGCGTTTCCGTGCTGATTCGTGCTCTTTTGCCTTGGTGACGGAGCGTGAAGATGACAGAAGATTTCGTGTATGACATATGCCATTGATTAGCCATGTATTGCATAAGCTTTTGATGGCAGGATGAATGATTTTGCCAGTCGCTGCTTCCATTTTTCTTTGTTAGTAGGTGTTCACTGTTATCTATCAATTACTGTGTTTTACTCTATATTTCAAGTGAAAATGTCCTTTAAAAATTGATCAGATCCAAGTTCTTTTATTACCACAATTGATTTTTTTTTTGGTCTTGGAAAGAGAGGAAATTTAAGTTTTCTCCATTTTTTTTTTTTTGCTGATTTTAGAAATAAACCACTTTGACTGCTTTTATAATACTCCAGGTAGAGAATGCTAGGATTTATGATGGTGTCTTTTCTCTCTAGTGTTTTTAAAAATATGATCCTGCCATTTAGTATTCTTGTTTACATTCGTCTAGTCGAAGTCACTACGGCCACAGAGTCGAATCCAACAATCACGTCTCTCTCCGAGTAATCGGCTTTGGAAGCTGCATGAACCATGTAACTTACACGAGGTTGCCAGCACATCGGTTGTTATCATTGCAAGTCCCGTAGCAACAAAGCTTCTTACTCACCATTTTTATGCAGTTTTTAAAAAAAATTTTATCAACGCAAACCACGACTACAGCACTAACTGCATTATACTCCAAGTTCTGTTTGGCCAAAATCCTGGTACTTTCTGATGTTACATTTTGTGTAGAGTTATTATTTTAGTAAACCTGATCTATTAGCTAGCTATTGGGCTCTTTCTACTGGAAGCTGTGATGCCACCATCAATACATCAAGCTAACAATGTCAGGAAATCGCAGTGATAGTTGAACACAGACGGATTTCGTTCAGGTGATGATATAAGAACATTACTATACGTAGTGATATTAAACTTAAATGTAGAAAGTAAGCACACTTTTTAAAATTAAAATGTGAAAAGTTATAAATATGCAGCTGATCTGACAATATAAAAATAAAGTTGGGTGGACATTTTGAGTTATTTTCCCCTGACATTAAAACATGTTGCTTTTTTTCCTATGTTTATAGGTGCATAACAGCATAAAAAAAAAAATATTGAATTAAACAAATAAAACAATTATCCTGTAGAATTGATGGCAGTTTTGTCATCGTGTTCACTGCTCTGCTAACCGAGCAGAAACTTCACTACAATCCTTTTATTTTGACCAGGGGTCGACATAAGAGGTTTGTTTGTACGAGACAACCTATTTTCGTATCGGACAACGGGCGGCTGTGGCTGAGTGGTAAGAGCTATCGTCCTCCAATGCAAGAGTTGGGGGTTTGAATCCACCAGCAGTCACATGCCGAAGTATCTCAGGGCAAGACAATGAACCCCTCGATGCCTCCGATGTGTGTCCCATCCGTGTATGAATGTGATCTTAAGCACCGATTAGTCTCTTTAGAATGATTTGTTCAGTTAGCTTTGTAGAGATCTAGTAGAGTGCTGTATGAATGGGTAAATGAGGACACAGATTCTAGTTTAAAGCGCTTTGAGTATCTTGATAAGATAAAAAGGCGCTATATAAGTACAGTCCATCCATTTACAACCAGATCTCACCTCGAGGTTGTCCGATGGTCAACCAGGTGAAAGACACGTAGACCAAAGTTGTTAAGCGAGAGTGAGGTTGCTGCAATAAGCCTGATAACTGTAAAGTGAAAGTTCTCAGCTTTCAGAAACAGAATTTTTATACTAGCACAAACGATCGCAGTTACAGTAATGCAAAGCGAGCTTTAAAATAAATAACAAAAAGTGATTGTTAAGATGCTCAGAATAAAAGATAAACATTTAGTTGTTAAAGTTCGGGTAAGTTTTTATGTTTACTAATTGATTCAGCCATCAACCATAATTTATTAAGTTGAAAATCTTTGCTTATTAGATTAAATATTGCTATGGGGATTGTTTGTGTGTGTGCTTGTATTGGTGGTTAATTTAAACATTTAAAAGGTTTGCTCTGGACATTAGTGGACAAAGGGTGGACTCATGATTTGTGAAAACAAATGTTTGTACGGAAGCTTGTATTTTGTATTTGTTTGTGTACTTGTTCCATTTTACCTACCTGCTGCTTTATATAGCCCAGATTATAACAAAAACGTGTGTCTCTGTTTAACTTTAATTTCACCCCCAAACTCATGAAGTTTTCTCTGTGAGACGGTCAATTTCAGGTGTTTGTAGTTTATCATAAATATCTGCAAAATTCAATTCTATACTGTGTTTTTAAAAATAACAAGAGGTTGAGCTAAACTTGATTATATTTAGAATCACACAGAGAGGCAAGATCAAATATGAAAAATAAAAAGTATTAAAAGGAGCTGACGTCCTGTAAATATAATCCCCTTGAACTAAACCATTTTAGGGGGAAAATCCATGTCTGGTAAAAAAATAAAAATAAAAACTGCAAAGGACTTCCTGTGTTATAATTTTTAAAACATATCTGACAACTCAATTGAAAATGAAATGAAAGTAAACTACAGAAAAATTGTTAAAACCTGTCTCTTCCTTCAAAATACAGTTGGTCTTGATGGTGCAGGTTAATTTTCTTACAACCTCAACACTTCATTAGAAAACACTATATACTGTGTACATATACTAAGGTCATGTACACAGCACACTCGTCTTTATGTGAAAACCTTTGAGAAGTAACATGTATGCAGTTAAAAAAGGAGCAGGGCAATCGGCAGGTGGAGAAAAATTTTCAGTCAAAAGATTTTTTTCTGCTTTAATCCCTGCTTTAAATATGCTGCGAAGTCTGATGACAAGGAGAATGAGGAAGTTCCACTCCAGCAGCTCCTGAAACAGTCTGCAACTCAGCAGCTTGGACACTCCAAGCAGTCCACAAGATGGCCGACTGAGAACATTTGTATATAACTAAACTTTGTATATAGTGCAATATACTTATTACATTTTTTGCCTTCTTTATTGCAAATGTTGCGGACAACCAAAAATATTGAGGAATGAGACTCTGTCTAGAGGTTGTCCGCTGGACAACCTGGAAAATTTCCTTATGTCAACCCCTGGGTACTAAACCTTTAATAGTAAACCAACTATATTACATTTACCTTATATAGACATAAGTGTTACAGTTTTAGTTGTAAAGCCAAACAACACTACTGTGAGCACATTTTAGTTTTTAGAAATGTAGAAGTTTCTAAATAAGAGTAATGGTTCTTGCTGAATAAATATTAATCACCAGTTAGGTTGGGCTTTTCTACTATATTAATGTTTTTTTTTTTTTCATAAAAGATAATTGTCATTAAACAATTGAAACAACAAATATGCTTGTGAAGTTTGTTTAAAAAAAGAATGCAGAGATTACCTTAATGGTCATGTATCCCACATACGCATCCTCTGATCCCTCCATGAAGACAAACGTTGAATCTCTGGTATTCTCTATTACGACCTTGTCTGCTACTTTACCAGGAGCTGAGGGCAAAGCAGAAACCATTCATTAAATCTCCTTGTACATACGCAGCTGAGTGTGTATCAACCTTCTTAAAAGAGCTATTGATTGCACACAGCAGAGGCATCAAATCTTCAGTATCCCTCAATGACAGAAAGCAACATGCTTACCGGCACCAATCATGGTGATGGGGGACTCTATATAAATCCACTCGTCAGTATAGATGCCAGAATGAACAAAGATGAGACCATCGAAGTGCGCTTCTTGAACGCCACCCAGTGCATCCTCAATGGTGTCATAATACTAAGAGGAAAGAACGCAAACGCTTTGAGATGGAACAAACACACTTGAAATTCATCAGAGAGCAATTTGGAAAAGCAAATTCATGCTTAAAAAAAAAATACTTGATGCAAAATGCCAATAATGAAGGACTTTCTCTTACCAGCATATTATCCCTGCCTTTGTATCTGCCAGGGTTACTGTAAAAATGCTCTGCAAAGCCTGGCTTTACATGGGCACCTTTATACTGCAACACATAAGATATAAAGATTAAGTTGCTGCAGGTTAACAAGCTCTTTATCCAATCTGGCTATCAAACCAATCCTTCTGTCAAAGACAAAACAGCCTAATTCAAAAACTACAAATGATTTAGATGCATTGCCAAGTTTCTGTACACACAGTGTATACATATAACATGTGACTACAAAACCCCCAAATTCCTTAATTATTCCCAAACAAAGGCTTGAAAACTAACTAAAAGCATTATGTAACAGATATATTCTCAGCATTTTTGTTTCCTGTGTTTAACCAGCAGATTTATCAGATGACTTTAAACCAACCATGACACAATACACAGAAACAGGTGCCAAATAAAACACAGATAATGATGTTTTACAACACATTTTGCATTTGTAGGTGTCTTTTGATACTACAGTCTGCTCTTGTCAACCATGAGCCAGTTAGCAAAATGTAGCATAATAAGCTAAACACATCAATGAGTGTTTCTTCTGTATGCAGCTATAACAATGAAAAGGCTTTTTGCCTAATTAACCTCACAAAACCAAACGTATCTTATGTACCTACACAGACTAGTCAAAGTCGAGCTCATTTGCATGGCTCTGTTGAATGTCTAGGTGTAAACTCACAATGAGGAGAAGCATAGATCTTTTAAATCACTGATTAAATTACATATTTTAACCTGAAATTACACCCCAACACCCAATATTACTAATGATAATGGTTCTGCCAGACTATGTATTGCTTTTCAAAACTCAATATTGCTTTTAATGGTTTACTTGCAAATTAAAAACATAAAAGATTAACATGAAAGACCAACTGACCAGCTGCTGGAAGCTCTCCTTCCAAGGGTTTGGATGTTCGTGATCCTCGGGGCTGACCTGGAAGAACCTGCCTGGCTCAGGATGCATCATGGGACGTGTATACTCAAACACCTCCATGTAGAGCCGTTTCCTAGATTGATGAAGAACAATAACAAAATGTTAAGACACGCTGCCGCTCTATTCTTTAATGGTTGTAAGATATGAGCATAAAGCAGCACCCACCATAGGATTGGGTCGTTCGCTAGCTGGCTGAATCTCTTGCACACACAAGCTGCCTGGCAAAGGTCTTGCTCCAGTAAGTAGGAGAAAATCTTCAAAACGACCTCATCTGGAAGCTTTTGCTGCAGATATTGTTCTGCTGGGGCTGCTAAAACACACAACACACAAAACTATTACATAATTCAGACACAAATCATAACGCTTCAAGCACAATAAAGTGTAGAAAATAAAGTAATGATCTAATTAAGGAACTTTAACACACCTGGCAGGTCGTGGGTCTTACCGGACACTCGTGCTCGCTTGGCTCGATGGCCAAAGGCATCTGTTGATGAAGTGGAAGCTCCCTAAAAATGAGGATAAGGAGGACATCAACGTCAAGCCAAGGGAACTATGTGCTTTGTTATTCTAACATCTGTTTAAAAGAGGATCCTTAAAACAAGAAAATCCTGACACACATTTCCACCAGTCAGCCTGCAGACACACAACCTGCAGTGACATTCACATGAAATGCAAACAAGGGCTTCAGTCTAACCTCCATTGGGCCCTTGCTGGGGCAGGCAGAGGCGGTGGCAGAGGCAGCAGCGGTTCTCTTGGGAAGCAGGGTCTTGCGGCGAAGCTGGTAGGGACTGTTCTGAGCACCTGGACCGGACTCCTCAATAGCCATTTCTGCTGCAGCGGCTGCAGGAGCCTCCTCATCTAATAAGGGATTAAAAAAAATAAAAATCTTATGCATAAAATCTATTCAACAGAAACACTAACAAAGCTGCAATTAAAAATGTATTAAAAACACCCTTTTCAGTACATCATACATAGAGTGCTTGCAGAGAAAGGCACAAATAACTGCTTGGCTGTTTTACATTAAGCTCACATGCTCTGTGTGCACACTGCGCATACACTGAGTCTAATAGTTTGTAAGGCAGACAAAGGTTGGTGATTGATAATAGCAGATGCGCTCTCTGCAGCCAAACAGCCTTTCTTCATGGTTAGTTTCTCGCAACACGTATTGGTCAGCATGCATTCGTCTCCTAACCACGCTCGTATGAGGTGCTGTCAAATATGGGACAGCGGATGAAGTCGATTAGACGTGCGGCTAAAGGCTAAAAACTGAACTGCGTAGCTGCTAAATCCGCCGTGTAAACAAATCAAGCCGCGACTAGCACCGGTAGTAAGGGCGCAAAATTAGCTTAAAACTGCAAAGACGAGCACACCGAAATGATCACCCAAATGACACAGCTGATCTGCGTGTGGCCTCTTGAAGCCAGAGCCGCTAAATGCTGGAGCTGCCGATATGTTTTTGTTAACGTTACACCCCAAAAATGGCAGTCCGCAGATTCACGCCCGCAGAACGGGGTTGTGACAGTTGGGAATGCAGCAGCCGAGCGGGCAAGAAGCTTGTGATTAGCGTGTGTTAAGTCGCCCCTTTTGCCTCCAGTTGAGAAATACGAGCCATATATGATGTCCCTGTAGCCACATACGACATTACGAAGACAACCCCCAACCTCCTCCTAACCTCCGATTACTCAAGCCAAACAAAGCGCGGCCTGGCCTGAGCCACGGAGCAAGAAGCCTCGGGTTTTCCTACTAAACCCGCCGCCTTTGGTTCAGCTAAACAAGCTATGGTTACGTAAAGACTGGAATCGCCCGACAAACGGGGCTTTGTGTGAAACCATTAGCTGACCGTGGCCTAGCTTACCTCTGTCCCCGTTGTTTCGTTCGAGCTGCACCGGGCGCGGCCTCGATACTCGCCTCGGTCTCCTGTTGGTGGCTCTGAGGGAGTTCATCTGGGGAGTTGGTTGTCGAAAAATAGACCGCTATCCTCGACCGCCCGCTGCTAAATGTTGTCCTCGACCGAAACTAGCAGCGAGACGACCCTATTCCCAGAGACCCCTAAAACAATTGTGATAAAACCACACCGGTATTCGAGGTGTAATTGTATTTTTTTTTTTCTACGTGGTCTCTCAACTACCCCGTTCCACCGCTCGGTGCCAGCTCTATCTCTCTCTTCGTAGCAGGAGGAGCCATTAACCCACACACAGGAAACAATCGCGAGAGGAATGAAAAAAAGAACAGAACGTCGGCTCGTCCAATCATATTCAGCGTTTCAAAACGTCTCCCTGCTGCAACCAATCAGAATCGTCGTAACAAACGACTCGTCAAACTCTGTCTGTTGGGGTTGGAGTCGGTCAAGCGGTGATTTGATCAATAGTGAGCGTCAGCGGCGCAAATAATTAATTAAATCCCCAAGTTCATATTTAAAATACATGCCTGTGTAAAAAAAATATAATGTGTTCATTGTACAAAAACAAGACAATGAAAGAGTGAAAAAACTGCTAAAATCCAAATAAAAACAATAAAAACTCTTCAGAAAGCCTGAGGATGGATTCTAGAATTTACACAGATAAAGAATTACTTTAATCTAATGCAATTTAGGACATGTAAAGCGTATAAGGTCGTTTAAAGGCAATTTGTAACAGTTTGTATGGAAAAAAACAAAACGTATTTCCCATACTTTGTAAGTAACTTATTACAGTTTGCCATGTTTTGTAAATATACAATTAATAAAGTTGAATGAAGGTGTGCAATTATAGATTTAAAAAAATATATACACTTTAGTGAAGGAGAGATGCAAAGAGGCTTTTAAAGTTTTTCTTAAATTAGTTAGTTTTGTTCTTCATTGTGAAGGGTTGTTTTTCTTTTAATAGGTCCTAAAATTGCAAAGGAATTTTAATTTGTTTTAGCTTAAAAATATATAGATACATGTTTATTTGTTTAAAAAAATAATGTTTCTTGGGCGAGCGTTGTATAAAACTGAAGATTTTTGTGTCATACTTTTGGTGCTGGTGTTGTTACTCCTAAAATAACCACAAGGGGGCGCTATTAAACAGTAAATAATCAGCCAGAATTAGAAAATGAAGGAAATTACATTTCTTTTTTTTAATTTTTTTTTATTTTATCATTGCTGTACAGTCTGAAGAGGTTAAGTAAAATTAAGATTTTTTTTTTGCATCAAGAACTTATGCATTAAATACATCTTATTCTCATCAATTTTTTGTTTTGTGTACATATATTTTCTGACAAAAGATGCTTATTAACCTTTTACACACATATGCACTTTTGTATGAACAATTTTTGAAGTAAACTTGATTAATTCTCTAAATTTATTTTATTTGTTACATTTTAGGAATTATGTCAGGAAGGATATTCATATTTGCCTTATGCTGGGCTTTGTTGTCATAACCATTGTCATGAATGGTGATGATTAAAGTGAATAATGACTTAAAACAATGTTGTTCTATTTCGTATAGGCTTCGCCCTTTAAGGCTATCGCTAGTGGGTTTATCCCTTCGTGCAGCACAGCACTGAAAACTTTAGTCCACGCCCACCTGCTGTGTGGGCCTCACCCCCGGTCCGTATAAATTAGGGTGAGACCGGGTAATCGACTCCCATATTTTCTTCAGCCAGCTAGCTAACACTGTCAGAAGAACAAAGAAGGAAAAGTTGTCCAGCTTTGACCGGCACAACCTTTGCTAAGGATGCCTGGGTCTCCGCCACGCCAACCTCCTGCCGTCCCGGTGAGCTCTTCCTCCCCGAGGAGAAACAGAGACGTGCAGCCTTGTTCAAGGTAAGCGCCGAGGAGTGCTTTTCTGTGACAGGCTGCTACCCGCTGGACGACGCCGTCGTCTTTTCTAACGTGTTTTCCTCGCGGTGAATCGGATGATTCCCTCGTAAAGGGCGATGTTAGCAGCAGCTCCGCTGAATGTTTTTTCTGTGGAGGGCAGTTACTCGCTGGACGACGCCACCACCATTTCTAACGTGTTTTCCTTGCGGTGAATCGGATGATTCCCTCGAAAAAGGCGATGCGGGCAGTAGCTCCACTGAGTGTTTTTTTTCCGTGGCGGGACGCTACGCGCGGGACAACGCCACCGCCTTTCTTTGACGCAGAGTCACGCAGTGAATCGGATGACTCCTCAGAGAAAGACGATGCTGGAAACAACCTCGCTGCCCCTTCCCTCCTGGAGAGCGTAGTGACGGAAGAAGAGCAGTCGAACGGATGTTCAGCCACCTCGGGTCTTCCCATGTCAGCAAACACACCGCTCCCAGCCGTTGCCCGGCATAATCCAGGAGGCTGCTAACACAAGGGACTTTCCGTCTTTCGCCTCCCTCCGCCCTGATTGGATGATCTGGCGGGATGGTTTGGCTCCGCCCCGGCTTGTCGCCCTGATCCCATCTGGCCTCGCTGTCCAGCTGTGACGTCACATTGGAACGAGGCTGCAGCTGGGCCCGGCAAGCTGAAGACATCCATCTCTACCTTCACCTCCATCTCCAGAGTGGAGGGCTTTTTACCGATCTGCGTTTTTTTTCCCCCTCGGTTCTCCCCCCTGGAGCCAAGCCTGGCTAAGATGCTTGGGGGAAAAGCTTCCAGGATGGACCGGCAACCTAACCCTCCAGGAAAGCATGACCAGAGGGTGGCAAAGCTCTTCAACCGAGCTCACCAGTGCACATCCCAGGCGGTCGCGGCGAACAACAACATCGCTCTGCTGGCCTACAGCATCTCAAAGAGGCTGGAGGAAGCAGACCTGCTGGAGGAGACAAAGAGCTCTCTCTGTAAAGCCGCTGACGTCATCTTAGACATGTGCACCACCTCTGCAGTCTGCCTGTCCCGCATCTCCACCTGGATGACCATGATCCAGAGGACCACCTGGCTCCTCCTTTTGCCATCCTTGTCCGAGAGGCTGCAGAAAGACCTGCTGGAGGGCCCCATCACCCCAGAGGTGCTGTTCTGGGCCAACTTCAGTACCATCCTTGAGAAATCGCAGAGGTCCAAGGAGGTCTCAGAGACTGTACACCATCTGGTGATGTCACAGTCCTCCTCCCGCCTCTCCGGCCGCTGGAGGGACCGCCTTGGCCAGCAACAGCAGCAGAGGCACTCCACAGCTGCGGCAGTGACTTCACGCTCCGCTCGTCTGCCGGCCCCCTCCACCAGGTAACAGATCCTTGAGGGGAAGGTATGTGCTTTTTGATGATGTATGTTTTGATATAAAACAGAAACACCTCTGAAAGTAAAGTTTCATCTGAGACGGTCAGATCAGCTGATCTCACAGCTGCCTCTCTTCACACATTCCCCACACAGAACGAGCCAGTAACCTCTAAACAGCGTTTTACATGTCTCAGAATTCAAGTTGACAGCAGTTCAGCTGCACTGCGTTTTAACCCTGCTCTGAAAAGTATCACAAACTCATTCAGATCGAGAGTGATAACCTTGGATGGGTTTTTATCCTCTTCCTCATAATTCTGAGGAGGAAGCAACATCTCACCTCCTTCTGTCCCATGCGCGCATTTTCATGTTACGTGGCGCACACGGCCGCACTGCGCCGCTTTCAGCGTATGTTCGTGCATTACTGGGACAGCTCTTCAGGACGTCCTCTATCCACCCAGCGCCTCTCACACTGGTTGTGTGAGGCTATTTCTGAAGTTTACAGTTCATCTGGTCTGGATCCTCCAGAGAATCTCAGCGCATTCCACCAGAGGGTTTTCATCCTCCATGGCTCTGCATGGAGGGATGACAGTGGAAGATATTTGTATGGCGGCTGCCTGGTCATCGCCATGTTCAATCATTTGTTTTTATCTACGTGATGTTTCTACTTTCTTCATGACACATTCTGTTCTCAGGGCTCTGACAGAATGATTATTATTTGTTTCATGGAGCCTCACTTTTGAGCTCACACCTGCCT
>NC_056514.1:33057436-33110386 GCF_014905685.2 Nematolebias whitei | reverse complement strand
TTCCTGAGGTGTTGAATCTCTTGCCACACTGGTCACAGGTGTAAGGCTTTTCTCCAGTGTGGATCCGTTCGTGAACTTTCAGATCTCCTGAGGTGTTGAATCTCTTGCCACACTGGTCACAGGTGTAAGGCTTTTCTCCAGTGTGGATCCGCTGATGGTGTTTCAGATTTCCTGAGAAGTTGAATCTCTTGCCACACTGGTCACAGATAAAACATTTTTTGCCAGTGTGTTTGGGTTCATGTTGTTTTAAATCCCTAAGGTCCTCAAGCTTCTCTTCACTCTGGTCCATGCATGGTGGTTTATCTGTAGTTTTCATCGACTTGATCAGCTGCTCCTCACCATCTCCATCCTTGTCTTCAGTTTCTTCTGGGACTGTGCAGATCTTTTTCAGTGACACACAAACAAAACAAACAAACAAAAAAGAAAATTAATAAATGAATAAATAAAAAGAGAGAGATGAAGGTGACAGTCAATACCAGTTCCAGAAAACCTGATATGCCATTTGCTTGAGACTGGTATAAGAAATACACTGGCTCGTGCTCCCTAGTGGCTGGTTTATCATTTTAAGCAAATGATGAGAAAAAAATATGAAAGAAACTAGGGTATTTTTAGTTTTACAAAGTTCCTACAATAGCATTAATCCCGATATGTGCTTTCAATCATGACACACTTTTGTAACGTGTGTAACTATCTCCTTCATCATTTTGATATGCCTGGATTTCACCATGCTCAGCAGATGACTGGGAATTGAGGGATATAATTGCACATTATTAACTTGCAGACATGAAATCCTTTTCCAGTAAGTGAGCAGAGCAACTACTGTATCAGCTTCATAAACACCAGTACCTTAGTAGTGAAGCCTGCCACAAACAGGAAATACAATATTACTAATAATTAGTACAGATTGAACAAATTAACATTTAGAATGTAGTTCAATTGTAATAATAATAATAGTAGTAATTGAAGCAGTAGAATTTATGATGTAAAAAATCTTAATTATGTGTTTTGAATGCTTTTTCTGTTACCTAGCAACCAGTTTAAACTTTCTTTTGGGTGGCTAAACCTTATGGTGGCTTACCGTTGATAACGACATGATGCTGGTGTTGCTCGGGTCCATGAGCAGAGTCGCCTTCAGCTTTGAAATCAGCTCTGAAAAATAAAAACAGTGTGAAGAATCACACAAACAATAAGATTTAACATCCAAGTACAGGAATAAGTTCAAAGACTTTCTAAAGTAGAAAATGTTAAATTTTATTTAAAGTTGAACGAACTCGCATGCTTGACAAGAAGACAGTGGAGTGGTAGAAAATATACAAACACGATAGTCTTTCCTCTGTATTTAAATAACTAGCTTACTTTGAAGAATTCAACAAATAGTTTATAAATTATGATAATGTTACATAATATAAGTTATTCAACCTATTATTGGTCAGTAAATTGACCTGGTGGTCCAATTTTTACAACAGCAACAATGTAATTAAGTGGGGAAAAAGTGTCACCCTTCTTGACCCACTCACTACCACATACATCAGACTATTAAAAATCGTTTTCTCTTTAACTAAAACCTTTCTGTGGTTTAAATTGTGTGAAATAAATAAAATAGGAATAGTTAAAGAAATGTAATAGAAAGATTGCTTTACTTAGTAGTTTATCCACTGGCGTGGTGCCAAAATCCTTTAAACATGCTGCTGTCCAGCCTCTCCTGAAAAAAACAAACCTTGACCCCTCAGTCGTTTCCAACTTCCGGCCTGTCTCCAGACTCCCATTTCTTACTTAACTACTGGAGAAAATAGTCGAGTCCCAGTTGAAGTGCTTCCTGGAGGATCATGCCATCTTAGAGCTTTTCCAATCTGGCTTTAAACCTCTCCATAGAACAGAAACTGCCCTGCAGAAGGTCTTTAATGACATCTTCATATCCACAGATACCGGTGATTCTGTGCTGCTTGTCCTGTTGGACCTCACAACCGCCTTTGACACCATCGACCATGAGATCCTCATTGCTAGGTTGGAGCAGTGCGTGGGCACCACAGGGTCAGCCCTCATTTGGTTCAGATCTTACCTCACTGACAGATCCTTTTGTGTCTCCATCAAGGATTTTAGTTCTGCAGCAACAGAGCTTAACTGGGAGGCTCCACAGGGGTCCATCCAGGGTCCACTCCTATTCTCTCTATACCTGCTGCCGCTTGGTGCTATTTTCCGGAAACACAACATGCCCTTTCACTTCTACGCCGATGACTGTCAAATTTACTTCCCCCTAAGACACAATGGTACATGCTCTATTCAACCTCTGCTCGACTGCCTGGCTGACATCAGGGACTGGACGGCTTTAAACTTCTTAAGTTTCAATGAAAAGAAGTCTGAATTCATGTTGTTCCCTCCCAATGACACGATCACAAACCACTGCATCGACCTCTCCGCTCTAACCCTGTCAGAAAAACAAAAAGTCACTAATCTGGGAGTGATAATTCAAATTCAAATTTACTTTATTAATCCCAGAGGGAAATTATTTAATGATAAATAAATAATGGACCCTTCTCTGAAACTTAACAATCATGTAAACATGATTGTTAAATCATGTTTCTTCCAACTGAGGCGGCTGTCTAAACTGAAGTCCATATTGTCCAAAAATAACCCGGAGACAGTAATACATGCATTCATTACATCTAGGCTTGATTACTGCAATTCACTCCTGTTTGGTATCAGTCAGACCTCCATTGCACAACTACAAATGATCTAGAATACAGCAGTCCGATTTTTAACCAGTACAGGCAAAAGAGAGCACATTACTCCAGTTTTGGCTTCACTGCACTGGTTACCGGTTCACCTTCGAATCCAGTTCAAAATACTCCTGTACAGTATGTCCACAAATCGCTGAACAGTTTCACCCCCCATCGCTCTGATCTGCTACAACCATATGTCCCACCACGCTCCCCGAGGTCAGCGGACCAGTTGCTCCTCACAGTTCCAGGAACTCGTCTTAAGCGCAGAGGGGACAGGGCCTTCTCTGTAGCAGGACCAAGACTTTGGAACGAGTTACCTCTGCTTGTCAGACAGGCCCCCTCCCTCTCGGTTTTCAAATCCCGTTTAAAAACTCACTACTATTCAGTAGCTTTCAACACCAGAGGATCTGTTTTGAACCTGTACGCTCCACACTGGTTTGTCGTCATATTTATTATCTGCATCGTTTTTATGTCTATATTCTGATTTACTTCATTTTGTATATTGCTTTGTGTGTTGTCTGTTGTTCTGTCTGTACAGCATTTTGGTTGGCCTTGTCGCTGTTTTAAGTGCTCTATAAATAAAATGGTATGGTATGGTACTTACTGCGTAGGGTATACTCCTTGTGCAGGTTCAGAGGTGTTTTGAAATGAATCAGCCACTGAAATTTGACTGATGCACTTGTGACTTCCATGGTAACCAAATTCCAGTTCAAAAGGGTCTGATTTCAAGTGGTTTAAATAAAAACACTTACACCTACAACTAAACCACAAAATAGTTGTATGACACTAATATGAATGTGAACACTGACGAAAGTGCTCATTGACTCAGCTTATGAATAATGAAGAGCTTTGGATTCAAGAATAACAACAAAATGATGTGGATTTGCCAAATATCACAGAAACATTTAGATGCACTGTGAATCGTTTATTCTACAGCTGCATTCAGAGGTTTGCAGTCACTCATCATAGGTATCAATGTCATTGCAATTTTGTGGTCAAATAGGGCCAACATTATACAAATGGGAGTAAATATATAT
Organism: Nematolebias whitei; assembly: GCF_014905685.2. Classification (NCBI taxonomy): domain Eukaryota; kingdom Metazoa; phylum Chordata; class Actinopteri; order Cyprinodontiformes; family Rivulidae; genus Nematolebias; species Nematolebias whitei. The sequence continues at coordinate 33,106,629 of NC_056514.1, read as the reverse complement.
ATACATACATTCACCTAAATATTTTGATAAGTGGTGATAAAGGTTAAAGATTTTCATTTGTATTTATTTTTACAAGACCACTGTAAACACATGGGTCTTATCTTTTTGACTTCCAGGGAAGAAAGGTCTCCAAAACACCAAATAACCTACATCTGTGAGATAATTCAATTCAATTAAAAAACTATTAATCCCAAGAGGAAATTAAATGTTGTTGTAACTCATCATAATGGTTTCATTAAAGAGTTGTTATAGATGCTGATGGGTGTAGGCAGGAGGGATCTTTTGTAGCGGTCTGTCTTACAGCGGATCTGAAGAAACCGGTTGCAGATGTTGATTCATCTACTTGGACTTTGTGGTTTTCTGTCTGTTAAAAGGCTGCTCCTATACTCATAGAATCTAGGGTTACAGTGCGTAACCAACGTTCTCATACCAGAAATCACTGGGATCACCCAGTGGTACTGGTGTAGAATTGCATCCACATATTAAGCATGTAGGAGGCAGCTCGTCCATATCAATGAGACAGATTCACATTCCTTTCTGCAGCTGCAGCCTTGAAACACTGTTGAGCGTTTCTGTAAGCCTTATCTTGCTGATGTATCCATCCTTCTGTAATAAGTAAATCGAGCAGATGTCTTTCCTCTTGCACCACCCAACTTACTGCACAGTGCAAAGGTTGGTGGGGGGTGTCGCTTTGTCCTTGAAAGCCGTGGATGAGCTGAAGGACAGCTTCATCATTTTTATTATGCATTGCTTTTTTCTATGTGGGAGAATTTATTTCCAACTAAAAACACTCAGACAGGGAGGCTTATGTATGAAAAACTTTACAAAACAATACAGAAATTATACTTTTGGTGCAAAACAAATATAAAATATAAATATAATTACATTTCAAAGATGAAAACATAACCTTCATTTAGAAAAAGAGAAACTGGGAGACAAGAAATCAGGAGGGCCCTGCAGTGTTTTGTTTTATTATCAGCAGGGTGATGTTTCTGCTTGTCTGTGTGTTTTTTTGTTAGCAAAATATCTCATGAACCACTGCACATACTTTAATTAAGCTCTCTTGAAGTAATTTATTGCACATCTACAACTAATGAACTTTTGCCCCAATTTAAGATGGCCGCCAGTTAATTAACATTAACAAACAGAAAAATGGTTAAACCATTACAATTTTATAGATGTTGAACTATAATTTGGTGAAGCATTTATTGAGAGTCCTTCACAACTCAGATCTCATATTCTGAGCACTAACAAATCTCCTAATGACTCACAATATTGCATGAGATTGTGCACATTTACAAGTGGTGATAACGCCAACCCTTCTCATTATCTTAGTTTGAAACTCTGGTGTAAAAGGCGCCAGGCAATATGGATTCTTTTCAGGAATGCTAGGCCATTAATTTAATAAATGTCATTCAATGATGACATTAAAAATTAAAGGTGTTGAATTTTTGATGTGCATCCACCGCTGCTCCCCACGCTCCAGCGTCTAGCATATTCTTGAGACACCAGGACGACATTTGTTACATAAGACGACAGATGAAGACACAGGTTTACTTTTACTTTTAAACTCAGTCTTGTTGCTTGAAAGTCCTCCCATCTGGTGCTGTAATCAAGTTACAACAAAAACAACTATATCTAGGACAGCTTCATGGCCCAGATTTGTACTAATTATCTGCAGTTGTTGCGTCTTTACTTTGAGTGCTGCAGTTTTTACAATTTTACAGCGTTTTGTAGGAATTATGAGGCCACAGAAAGAAACTGGAAACTGCTTGTTAAACTTGTTGCTGGTTGGAGTTTAAACATTCGCATAATCTGAGAAAACAGGCTAAATCAGTGCGACGTATGTACTGAATTAAAGTAGGTTCCTGAAATGTTTGAAGACTGAAGATGTAAGTCAAGAACGATGAGCGTGAGAAGGATTTAGTTCTTGATGATGCATCTCTTGAAATCATTATTTAAACTGCATTATCATCCACAAGCAGTTCTGATTAAGTGAAATGAGGCTCCTCAGGGAGGACAATTAGGGCCCTTTTACACGAGAACAACCTCTGGAAACGTTCGTGTTTTTCCAATGTTTATTTGGGGTAATAAACAAAAAAAGAGCGAGTTTACACAAAAACGCTGTAGTTTCCACATCAGTAGGGTTGCCAGATAATAAATCATGAACTATAGTACTGTCGCTGTAAAATGATAGCATTTTGACCTAAACTGTCATATGTGCTGAATAAAGGTACCGTATTTTTCGGACTATAAGGCACACTTAAAATCTTTTAATTTTCTTAAAAATCAACAGTGAGCCTTATAATCAGTTGCACCTTATGTATTAATTCTACTGACCTTGAACCGATTTTATGTGGTTTTGGTGAATGAGTTGAATAAAGTTTGACTTATCTGACTGCTTTGTTTCGCTTAATGCACCTTATAATCTGGTGCACCTTATAGTCCGAAAATTACGGTATACTAAAATGAGGTGTGTGCTGTGTTTGTTGAACACGTGCACAGAAAAAGAGGGGGTAAATAAGCCATTTTAAATTTATCTGGCAACCCTGATGCAGGGTTCAGCAGTATTCATCGCGCATGATCACACTGGTGAATACACTAACGTCTCTTTGGACCCTGGATTTGATTAGTTTTGCTCCTATATGCTTAAAAAGGGTGGGTAACACAAAAACACTCTGCTCTCTGCCGTTTATTATAACTGTTGTTAGTGCAGAGAAATTTTGCACTGCAGCCGCCTGTAGTGCGCATGTGCAACCACACTTGTGGAGCATTTCACACATTGGTGGGGGATTCCCCTGAAAATCTCCACTCTGAGACCTGGATTCAGAAATGTTAGGTTGCAGAGAGAACAAAGGTTGTTGTTGTGTAAATGAATGGCTGAACCACAGCAGAAAAGCTGTGATTCCACACAAAAAAAACGTGTTGTGTAAACGGGGCCTTAAACAATCCAGTCAAAATCTACATCTGTAAATACTCTGGAGGCTATCAGGACTCTTGTTTCCCGTCTAGGCTCAGTGTGTTGGCTAAGGAGCACATCCCTCGGCTGCTCTTTGGCGAGGTCCATGTCGGCTGCTGACATGAAGAAGTCTCGGTTCTGTAAATCTGAGCCTGAGTCTTAAATAGGCCAAAGCGAGCTGCGAGAAGGAAGAAGTCCCGTCGGAAGGTACGGGTGAAGAAGGCGTACAGGAATGGGTTTGAGCACGAGTTGATGGGGTAGAAAAGGACCAGAAGGAGTTTGGAGTCCGAGACGGTAATGAGAGGGAGCTTCAGGGCCGCCGAGACGGCAAAGAAAGAGATCGGAGCCATGCAGATGAAGTCGGTGAAGATGAGGATGGCCATGCGTTGAGCCACCCGGGTGTCGGCGTGGGCTGGCGCTGATGAAGGCTTCCGGTAAGTTAAGTAGATACTGAGGTAACAGCCACACACACAGACAAAAGCCAGGATGTTGAGAAGAAGTAGAAAAACCACGTACGCCTGGGACACCAGGGACTCCACATCCATGGGTAGGCAGATACTCACCTGCATAGGGAGACACACATTCAAACATCAGAATGATCATATGTCATTGATGATGATCATTGCAGTAAATATTCCCATCGTATCACTGACTGGGTGTCACGATTTGAGTCGTTGTCTGGGTTTTTGGTTTTATGTTGAATTGATCTTTGGTATTTTATGCTTTCCTGAGTTTATTTTTAATAATTCTGCTATGATGTTTTTATCACAGCCACCAGACGCTCTCAGGTGACCTTTCTTCCAGCTCCTCACATGCCACCTGTCTCCCATTAGTAATCAGCACACTTGTTACACTTTAACCAGTCATCCCTCTGGTTTCCTCAGTCCATTGTCAGATCCTGTTTATTGTCGTCATATAGCCTGGTCTGTAAGTATTGTGACACTGTTCAGTTATTAACAAAAACCTATTCAGGCAGACTCAATGCTTTTAGGCATCTAGATATGGTAAAGACTACTTGCTGAAGTTCAGACAACAGATTTGGGAAGAAAGGGGAGTTAAGTAAACGTAACTTGGCTGTTGGTGCCCATTCGAGCTGGTCTGAGTGTTTCAGTCACTGTTGATCCACTGGGATTTTCACACACAACCATATCTAGGGTTTACAGAGAATGGTCCAAAATATGTGTTGATGGTCAGAGGAAAGGCAACCGTGGCTCAAATAACCACTTGGTCTGTAGAATACCATCTCTGAACATACACCACGTTGAACCCTGAACCTAATGGGCTCTAGCAGCAGAAGGGTGCCACTTCTGTTAGCTAAAAACAGGAAACTGGGGCTACAATTCACAGAGTGCACCAAAATTGGACAATAAGAGATTGGAAAAACATTCATCGAGCACCTTTAGGACGTAGTGGAATGGAAATAAAAAATAATGTGGCTGACAGACTATCTAAGGAGAAACACTGGGTAAAAAAAAGGAGCTTTGTGATAAATAACATTATAAGCTGCATTTTTTGACAACTTTAGTGCTGTGCAGCTTTTTTCTCTTTCTATCATCTGATGCTACAATAACTAGTTGGTACCTACCTGCCCAACTAAAAACTAATGCCAGATGCCAAACTAATGCAGTCTTCAACCATTTAAAACATAAAACATGTCTTGTTTTTCAGTTTTCAGGGAATGCGTGATTAAACAAATACTCATGAAGGAAAAAAACAAAACATCAAATAAAACTGAGGGAACATTTAAACATCTTACTTTGCCATAACTGCTGACGCCAACTGTGGGCAGCAGAGCAGCCAGTAAGGAGAAGATCCATCCCACCGTCATGATGGTGCAGGCGTGCCTCAGGCGAAGCTTGCGGTCGAGCCGCAGGGCGTGTGTGATGGTGTGCCAGCGCTCTACGGTGATGGCTGTTAATGTGAACACTGACAGCTCGCTGGCGAACACCTGGAAGTCATACCGATGAACTATTCAAGCAGGTGAGAGTAGTCCGTTCGATCAACTCCAGCGTGTGGATACACACCGTGAAAAATCCTGCTGCGTTGCAGCCGAGGCCTGTCTGCCAGTCGATGGCATGGTTGTAGTACTGACCATGAGTGAGCAGGTCTACGGTTGCTATGACGACCAGGTAGATACCCATGCAGAGGTCAGCGAAGGCCAAGTGGCACATGAGAAAACGGGGAACCGTCAGCTTGGAGCGGCCACCTGATCACACAGAGAAGGGAAGAAAAAAACATTTTGTGCATAAAAATAAACAAATATTAGTTTTAATACAGACATATACAGCAATATTGAAGGTATTTAATGTGGAACAGATTATTGCACAGGTCTTTGTTGTTTGAAAATATGAAAAAAAAAAAGACAAAATAAGCCCCACCTCTTCGTTAGTAATCAGCACACTGATTAAAATATAGATATAATAACAATGCCATAGTTTAGGCTATGTCTTTTTGGTTTTAACCTTTGTTTGGTTTTCTTTTTCTTAGAGTGTGGATAGTTTTTGCAATTCTGTTGAGCTGTATGCTGGTATTTTTGTTTTTACCCTCTTGATACCCTTAGTTCTGATTTCCAGCTTCTTTGTCACCATCTGTTTCATTTTCCTAATCAGCTCATCTGTTGCCCATCACAATTCTTGTTCCTGTCATGTTGCCAGTCCTTGAGACAGTTTAGTCACTAAAACTGGTTTAAATCCTGAACCTGCCCACCTTCTTGACTGCATTTGTGTCCTTTCAACCACTGCCTGTGACAAGAGGTCTAACACAAAATTAAAATGTGAGCAGAAAGCTAAAGAATCCTTAAATGTGAGACATCAAAACAACCTCGTAGAGCATTTCAACTTGAAGGTGAAATGTTGACGGGACTTCTGAAGGTTTTACCTAACAATACAAGGAGAACTACAACGTTGCCAAACAGAGCAAGGACAGAGATGATCCAGATGAGGATCCGCAGGACGACGGGAGACATGATGTCCTCGCACGGGTTGAAGTTGTCGGGTTTTGGGGTGCAGTTGAAGGAGGTGGAGTTGGAACAGTGCTCCCTGATGAAGGCCGGGATGCCTCTCAGCTCAGGCTGGTTGCACTGAGGATGCCACCTGGATGAAAACACACACAAAGTGCAGCCATGTGAACAAAATAACACATTCTAATGTTAGCAGCAACTTAGTTAATTACTTAAATAATTACTTAACTAGTAGTTATATTATTATTTTTATTATTGAAAACTTGTGGAAGTGCAAGAAAACTTTGTTAAAATTTGCCAAAGAAGATAAAACTAACTTGTTAAAAATAAAATAATAGTTAGTACATTAATTAAAAGTTAAAACAAGAAAAACACTAGCTAACAGCAAAAAGAAGCTAAGCCAAAGGCTAAAATTGGCAATAGTCGTTAAAAGCTAAAAGCGGTAATTAAAAGCTCAAAGTAGCAAAATGATAGTTAGTTTATTGTTTATTTGTCATATGAAGGTCAACACAAGGTCAACACAAGGTCAACAATGCAATGAAATGCTCAGGACGAGAAGAACCGTCTCGACTAGCCAAAACAAACAAACAAAAAAGACGAGAAATACCAAAGCATGCAACAAAAGTACAAAGCAAAGCACCAAAAAGTGCAAAAGAAATAAAGCATCTGCAAGTCCAAAAGTTAGAAGTGAAAATTAGTCGAAGGCTAGCTAAGAGTTGCAGAATACTAGCTAAAAGCAGCGTAAGAAGGTAAAGTCAGTTCAAAGCGTATTTAAAAGTGAATAATGTTTTTTAAAGTAACCGAAAGGATCTCAAAGTACTTTTATGGGGATTATGTTTGTAAATAAAGTTAAATATTTGGAAGAGTATAAAAGTAAAAGAGAAAAAGTAATAAAACAGTAGTCATAATTTAATTTAATAACTTTTTGAGGCTCTTTGTTAAATGACATATAATCAATGTTTGTAGTCATAAAACCAGCAACAGGTCACGAGCCTGTGGGTTGAGTTCAAGAGTCTTCCTCAGTCGGTGATCTGTACCTGTTCCTGCGCATGTTGATGAAGGCGCAGCAGTGTGACGGGTACGTCAGGCTGGCCGTGCGCAGTGCGGTGAACTTCTGCACGGGAGGAAGTTTCTTTAGCTGATAGGCCGATTCTGCAACCAGCTTCTTGAGACCGCCGAGGATGGAGTCTGGCAGTGAGCTGACGGCGGTTTGAGAGACGTCTCTGCAAAAACAAAAAAGGAGGGATTTAATAAGAAAGCGTTATGTTATATATTTGCTACTGGTTCTCCCTTTTTTCTTCTTCTTTCGGCTGCTCCCTTCTTCAGTAGTCACAGCGAACTAAGTCGCACAAAGACTTTGCAATTGATTTTACGCCGGATGCCCTTCCTGACACAGCCACAGACCACCGAGCTACCCCAGCCCTCTGTGTGGAACAGAGAGCTGCCATCTAGGGTGCCTAGTGGAGCAGATGGTTAAGTGCCTTGCTCAAAGACCCAGAGTGGTGCAAATGATGGTGGAGGCAGGTGTGGGTGTTTCACCTTTCCCACTCACATTTTGATGATGTTGGTACGTGGAGTTGAACCGGCGACCTTCCGATCACAGGCCCACCTCCTCTAACCTCTGCGCCACCACTCCCACAACTGGTTTTCCTGTCCCCCAATTTGTCAAATTGGTTCTGATTTATTTACAAGTTGTTTTATTAATCTGTTTCCTCTCCACTTTTTTTTTTTTTGTTAAAGTAAACACCAAGTTGAAATAATTTACCAGTCATATTCTGGTTTTATCAAATGCCAGGAAACTACAAAACAAAACAAAGAAGAAAGAAACTACACTGAGGCGGAGTTGATGTCTGGTTGCCAAGTTGGAAGAAATAAAAAGACAGCAACCTAAAAATAATTCAGCTGGATGAGGCGCCTCTTCGTTTGAGGAATAAACACACAAAATAAAAACCTTCTCATTAAAACTCACTCTCTATTATTTTTTTAAGCATCACATTAAAAAAGATCAGTTTTTTATAAAAAAAAAAAAAAATTGCAAGTGTTACATCTTGAGTCTAACAAATGACAATGACGATGAAGATGAGGGTGAATCATGCTTACAGTACCACCAACTCACTGGAACCCACAAAAGCACTGGGACTGATGTGAGTGAGCTGTTTGTTTCCTCTCAGGAGCCTGCAAGAGAGCAGGAATGAGAGAAATTCATAAAATTAATAAACAAATGTCTGTAATTGTGCGTCTGTTTGTGACTCACAATCTGTACATCTTCGTTTTGTCGAAGGCGTCACTCGCCACCTCCTTGATGCCATTTCTGGTGAGCCGTCTGTCGTTAGAAAGAGAAGCCAAAAATTAAAATAAACAAATAAATAAATAAAAAAACGGTCACGTGTCTCCTACGCACAACAGTTCCAGCTGAACCTATCTGAGCTGCTGATGCCAAATTTAGTGTTTGCACCTCTTTTTGTTCCCAAACCTGTGGGAACAGGTTGAATATCCACCTACATGTTTGAGAGTATTTACTTGCAGCATCTTACAATCATTTAAACTTTTTATGGTTGATTTTCCAAGATTTTAATCACGTTATTCTTCTTTTGTGCCTGTTTTCTTGCCCTGTTTTGATTATTTTACATCTCACTACATGTTATGTCTGAATTTGTGTCTTTATTATTGTTTTGTGTTTCTTATCTGCTTTGTGGCTACTTTTGGTTAAATTTCACACATTCTTTTGTGCCAGGTGGAATCACTCTCTCAAGGTCTGTGTCTTTCTGGGACTTGAACCAAAACAAGACAGTAAAACTCACTACGTCGGTTTTTAACCTCTATCGTTTGATGCAGACATTTTTTTTAGGGTTGGTTAGACCCGCAAAAAATGCAATTGTACAAGAAATTAGTCAATTGTGTGCCAGTCTGTTTATTGGTTAAGCATGTGTCTCGAAACTTTTTGAGCCAAGAAAAAGTCAGAAGATTATTTTGATTATTATTATTATTTTTTAATCCACATTCTTTGTACCAGGGTTATTCAACTAAACTGCTCAGGGGGCCACAGTTACTGAAAGCCAAGCGCTCAGGGGCCAGACATCCAGCAGTTATTGTCATTAAGTAAGTTTATTTTATGGTTTAATAGTTTTGTTTAAAATTGAACTCACTGGTGGGCTGAACTGAGCTCACCTGTGGGCCTGATTTGGCCCCTGGGCCACCAGTTGAATAGCCCTCGTTTAAACAAAGAAAAGATCGAGTTCTGGAGCCGCTAAGTGGATTTAGCTGCATTTTACCGGTTCCAGGGATTGACATGTTTAAATTATTACTTTATTTCTACATCATGCAACTACAAAACAGAGCAATTTTAAGCTACTTTATTTTCTATTTAGTCGTTTAGTCGTTAAAATGCAAAGTAGAAATAAATTACATCGAAGCTCAGATGCAACAAAGCTCACTTGAATGTTTGCATTTGTACTCAATTTTAAATGTGGATGAAGTACTCAGCTGGTGTTACCCATACACTTTTGTTATAGAAACATAATGTTCTGAACATGTGTCAAAGTTGTCTATAAAAGTAAAAGAAATAATAAAAAAAAAAGAGATGAAGTACATTTCTGTGATGGGCTGTGTGCAGAGGCCATTGAAGGCGTTGCCAGGGATCGTCTCTATGCCGCTGTTGTCCTGCATGTCGCTGTGCAACACAAACACCAAACAGGGAACAAATCAAAGTAGCGTCGGGACATGTTGTGAATTGAAAAGCAGCAGGGCATGCTTTGTTCTGGATCCTACTATATAGAAATGACACTTTTTCTTTCTGAAGCCTATAGATGTCAGATAAGAAACATGCATGACTGATTTCTTCTTGAAGCTGAAGAAATTGTGCTCCAGTTGAGTTGATCTCCATAGATCATGCGATAGGTGCACGTTATGACTGCATCATGTGTCTGATGTTCTCTAGGCATGTTTAATTTAACCCCTGGTTTGTGTGTGTGTGTGTGTGTTTTCTGTGCTGACACTTACAACAGGAAACCTCTGGTCGTAGAGTGGATCTTGGAGAAGTTTGGAAATATTTTCAGGCCCGTGTTCGTGATGATCCTGCGAAGAGTCAACTATTGAACGTGTGAATCAAGAAGGAATTTCACAGCAACGTCTGGCAACATGGGTCGTTTTTTTCTTCGACCTGTTGGGTGGAAATCATCCATCCATCCATCCATCCATCCATCCATCCATCCATCCATCCATCCATCCATCCATCCATCCATCCATCCATCCATCCATCCATCCATCCTCTTTACCCACATCTTCTTTTTCAGGTTGCGTGGGTCACTGGTGCCCAGTGGAATTGATTGCTTATGAAAACTACCAAATGCAACTCTTATCTGATGTACTGTATTTAAACTCATGTAATCAGCATCCTCTTGCTGAAACAGGACATACACGGTGGACATTATGAAAAGGGTGCAGTAGTTATTCAATTAGTGACTATTTTAAGTCTAAACTTACTTTAAAAAAATCCCCAGTTAGCATCATAACTAAGCGAAATGGAAAAAATATTATTTTTCTCTTGTTTATGCACATATGTTGTCTCGGTGTTTAATTCACATTAGCCATGAATACCTCCAGAAAAAAAATTCACAGGGGTGTCAGATGAGACTACTTCCTGGAGTTTTATTTTTCAATTGGTATTTGGAATGGAATGAAATGCCTTTATTGTCATTATACACAAGTACAATGAGATTGAGAGCCACTCCCTTTTCAGTGCAATCACGTTTAAAATTCACAACTAAAAAAAGGGAAAAAATGCAATATAGATATAGCACTATGAAAGTAAAAAATAAAAGTTATTTCACAATTATATACATTTGAATATTGCACATTATGGATATTAGTAATGTAATTAAGAGGTAAGGTAATTAAGAGTATGAAATGTCAGTAGTATTGCACAATAGAAGTCCATGTTATTATAGTTATTATATACGGGCTATTTGAAAGATACTGAAATATTGGAGTAAACAAATGTTTTGACAAATGTTAAAAACTGGACTGTTAAGAAGCTACAATATACCGTATTTTTCAGACTATAAAGTGCACTTAAAAGCCTTTAATTTTCTCAAAAAGCAACAGTGAGCCTTATAATTCGGTGCGCCTTATGTATTAATTCTGGTTGTGCTTACTGACCTCGAACCGATTTTATGTGGTACACGGCGCTCAAAAATCGGTCAAAATGTTTTAGTTTTGCTTAATGCGCCTTATTATCCGGTGTGCCTTATAGTCCGAAAAATACGGTAATCTGGATTTAAAGGATTAACTTGTTCTGATGTTTAATTTCTGTTTATGAATCTCAAGAACTATTCTTTGTCATTTTGGTACCACTTTACATTAAGACTCCCCTTATAGATGCTAATAAATAGTTTATAGATAATTATTAATTACTCTATAAACACTTTACAAATCATTAATAATTGTTTATTATGCATTGATTAAGGGTGACAGAGACAAAACTGACCAGTTTCTTGCCAAATAGTGAGCCACATCTGTTCATCTATATAGAGTTGTTATATTAAACATTTCAGACTAAGTTACTATCTTGTAAGCACAATAAGCATTTGTAAACCTATTTCTTTAGGATATAATATTGTACTTTATCACTGCATTATAAGTATCTACAACTAATATTATATCCTAAGAAAAATTAGATTTACAAATGTTTATTGTGCTTACAAAGTAGTAACTAGTCTGAAATGTTTAATATAACAACTCTAGATGAAATATATAGGTGAACAGATTTGGCTCAGTATTTGGCAAGAAACTGGTCAGTTTTGTCCATTTCTCACCATTAAATAATGCATAATAAGCAGGTATTAATGATTTATAAAGTGTTTATAGAGGATTTTTCTATAAACTATCTATTAGCATCTGTATAAGGGGAGCCTTATTGTAAATTGGTACCGTAATTTCTGCATATTTCTTGTGACATACAGTGGGAACTCTAATGTTTTTGGGGAAAATGTATTTTCTTCTCATGTAAACTTATAAAATGAACCCACAACCAAAATACTAAAAATATATACAGCATGGGTCGCTAACTGTGGTTCTTGGAAAACATAAGAACTGGAAATCAGAAGTGACTGTGAAAATTTGAACAGGTTTATCTGTTTAATGAGTGTGTCCGTTTGAAAGCAAGTCGTGATTTTCTCATAATTGACAAGTTTTTAACGCTTAAACGTGACAAATTGGATTTATTTTACAATAAAACCTCACCAAACAGAGCAAAACATTGCTTTTTTGTGTCAAACAGGAGACAAACTTGTTATTAAATTATAAATCAAGAATGTGCTCATCCTGGCTCTAAAATACAATATTTTCTTCTTCTGGTAAAATCAGTAAATTCTTTTGTGCCATGAGTGTGTATTTATATTTGCGTCTACTTGGACGAACAATGTTCAATGTTATATTTTGGTGTCCAATCACACAAATATAAAAAATAAAAGTCTGAATACTTTGAGTAACACATTTTTGTAATATTAGCTGTATTCATTTTTTAAAATTAAATAACTCATCGCTTCAATATTCTAAAATTACAAAACAAAAACTTTAATTTAATAAACTGAATTTGGTCTTTTTTCTCAACTAATCTGCTTCTGATGGAAGAGAGATTAATTTAAGATTTGTATGAGCTTTAAAAAAAATTAAATTTAATTTAATTTAGGAAGAAATCTGTTCCTCTTTTGTGTAAAATTTCCAAAAGTAACATATTTTGTTTTGTCTTCAGACCTGCTCACCCTAAAAAAAAAAAAGTTTCTGGGCTGTGATTTATTCCTTGTTGCCACACTAAGGTGCCCTTGTTTTAACAAATAGTATTAAAAATATATTTTGTCGCCACGCAGTGCCGAGTTTATGTGTCCCAGTTTCTCACAAATTGGGCCAAGCCTAACAGGACTGACGACGGCGCTCCTGAGGGAGTTCAGCGATGCTCCAAGTCTCAGAAATAGTTTATTTGAGAATGTTTCAAAAGATAGAAACAATTATATTATTTGGAATATATAAATGTTACAAGAAGGAACACTGGGTGATAACAACTGTGGGAAAATGTTTTTTATTTTTTTGTGATTGGATATGTTATTTCCCATCAAGGGGGTTCAGGCTATTTAAAAATTATGTTGTTTGGGGTTGTTTCACCCACAACCTATTTTAGAATCACAATTAGAAACCAAAGGAGAAACTCACAAACGTTGAAGGTTCACGATGTTCGTGAACGCATCAGGATGGATGGACTTCAGACTCTTTGACTTGGTTATCTCTCTGGAAGAAACACACGACAGGTTTTGCAGCTTCAGGGTTTCCCCGCTGCCGTTATCCTGCTGCTTATACTCACATCTCAGTGAGTTCTGGGAGATTAGAGAAAGCAAAAGCTCCGATAGTCTCCAACGCCATGTTTTCAGATATGGAGCTGAAGACAGAAAAACATGACACGGATTGAAGCGTACGACCCTCAGGCCTTCAGCCACACCTTCAGTCATGTTTAGTCTCCGTTGTTTTGCCACGCTCGCTCAGCACGAGCCTTCTTTGAGGTTTCAGCTCTACTTGTACCAAGACAAAGACTAAACACGAGTGTTCTGGAGAAAATGCAGCAGGTGCGGTGGTTGTGGAAATCTGTACACTCACACTTCAGTGAGATGAGGGAGGTCGGCGAAGGCATACTGACTGATACGCTGCAGCATGCTGTTCTCCCGGATGATGCTGAAATGCGAAGGAGAGTCAATTATATGAAAGTTGGGTATAATATCTCAGTATTAATAAAAGAAAACTCAAAAATGGGGCCCAACTGTGTACTAATATGCAAGTTTAATTAAGGATGCCAGTGTATTAAATACTCAAGCACTCCTATTACTACCCTTGTTCACAGTTTCTGTCCTGCATCTCGACACACAACTTTGAAAATACATACATATTATACAGGGAAACGTGCAATTTGACTGTAAATAATGTGTTTTGATGTCGAGTGGCCGTGAGGTGTAAATGAACAACATTTGAAAAAACAGAATTACATTATAGCCAAAGTGGAAGTGGCCGAAGCAGAAAAGGTCTTTTGTCGCTCTTGGTTCAATAATTTTTAAGTAGTTTTTAAACACTGACTTTTATAGTTGAGGCTTACTTTTCAGTCTGTTTATTTCTGCCTCTCATGCACTTGTCAGTCAGGGAGTGAGGGATACAGGTGTGTAGTGACCATGGCAACCAAAATGAGCCGCTGAGTGCAGATTTAATGTTTCCGTTTGTCTTGGTTCTCATCATGTAGGTATTTTATTTTAGCTTTGATTTTTATGAAGTTATGTAGAGATTTTTGGCAGTAGCTGCGTCGTCATCATTTAAAAGTTAGAAATTCTCGACTGTAAATACGCTGGCATGCTTGATTATCCTTTCTGAGCTCAAATATTGATGTTTAGAGTTTGAAAAACACAAAATGAACTTTTTGACACAATTCCCTTTCTGAAATATAACAATGTAAACAAAGTCATCCAAAATATTTCTAAATATTTTTATCTGCTAAAAAAAAAACCCGGTAAGACACTTATGTTTTAAAGCAGAAAAAGAAATGGAAAAAACACAAACACTGTTTTATTTACTCTCACATAACATACAGGAAGCATTAATGGAGGGGACAATAGTAGGTATAAACATTTAAAAATTCAACTGTTTTAAGAAAAATAACAGAAATAAATTGTCTTTAATTATCTGTGCTGTGATTTTATGTTTGTAACGAAGCAGAAAACACGTACAGTTTCCTGAGGTTCTGAAGGCTGCTGAAGGCGTGCTGGGGAACCTCTGTGATGTGCGATTGATTAACCTTCCTGTGCAGGGAGAAACAATCGCTCACGTTAGCTTCAGCAACACTCATCACTGTGAGTAAATAAATAAGTTCTGATTTTCATGGATATATGAGTCAGACTGCATCTGAACTGTGATCAGATTTATTTTCCATCCAACAGACAAACTATTTTGTTCTAAGAAGAACTCGAGGATAATTCAGAGTAATTTTTGCTGTAGAGTTTCACTGAAACAACCATCCATTGCTGCATTCTTGTTAAAAACCCAACAGTTCTCGAGCCTTGACCTTTGAGCAGAACGGATCAGAACACACGTGTCGCTGCCCGAGAGTTCACCTTAACGTACGTCTGAGTAAGATCTGGTCCTGATAAAATGTTTATGTTTATATCAACACTTTACATCTTTAGGTTAAAGACCTTGAGATTTATAAAAAGTGTTTGTGGGAGAAATAATTTGTAACGCAGCTCTCCCTGATTTTCTCTGAAGTGGGTCAACTTGTGAGTCAGCGTTCACATTAATGTTTTCTTCTTTTGTTTCTTGTTAGGTTTATTTATTTATTTTTTGCTGTCAAGCTACAGTTGTGTATTTTGTGCTAGGCATTCACTGATTAAAAAGTTTGGTTCCATTATGAATAACTTTTACTAATTATAACTTTTATACTTTTTGAATTAACAATTTTCACTGAAATATTCTTCATAACTTTACATCCAGAGCTCTGCAATTCCTTCAAACAAGTTGTTCTCAGAAATCTTCAGCATGCTAGCTTTGTGTATTGTAACGCTTTTAGCTTGTAGCTAATATCTTGCTATAGATTTTAGACCCGTATTTATTTATTTATTTATTTACAATTTTTTTTAGTTTTGATACATTTACTGGCAGATTAAAAAAAAAAAAAAAAATATATATATATATATATTTTTTTTCATGATTTGCTTGTTCTTTCATTTTGTTAATGTTTTATAAAATTTTAGCAATTTTGCTACATTTAACTCATTTTAGTTTTTAGCTGCTATTTTAGTATTTTTTGTTTTTAACTGCTGTTTAACTATTTTGGGGGTTTAGTCTGTTTTGCTACAATTAGCTTTTAGCTACAGTTTTGTTGATTTTTGTTTTACGGTTTTGTCAATTTTTGTTTTTAGCTATAGTTTGGCTACATTTAGTTAATTTTAGCTTTTAGCTGCTATTTCAGTATTTTTTGTTTTAAACTGCTGTTTAATTATTTTGGGGTTTTAGTTCATTTTGCTACAATTAGCTTTTAGCTACAGTTTTGTTGATTTTTGTTTTTAGCTACGGTTTTGCTACATTTAGCTTATTTTAGCTTTTAGCTGCTATTTCAATATTTTTTGTTTTTAACAGCTGATTAACTATTTTGGGCTTTTAGTCCATTTTGCTACAATTAGCTTTTAGCTACAGTTTTATTGATTTTTGTTTTTAGCTACAGTTTTGATACTTTTAGCTTCAAGCAAATGCATTTTTTTACATTTAGCATTTACCTATTGTTTCACAATTTTTAAATTTATCAAGTAGTTAGCTAATTTTAGCAGTTAGCTATGGTTCTGCTAGTTTAAGCTTTAACCTACTGTTTTGCTACATTTAGCTTGCAAATGCTAGCCTTTGCTCTGTTTGTTTTATTTCTGACAATTCAGGTAAAAAAATAATTTTCAACTTATTACTGTTCAAACAAGACATGAGTTGTTCTTCATTTTTATTTCATTTTTTTAATAAATTTCTTCAGTTCCCTATGACATCTTAAATTTTTCTAAATAAAGAAATATTTTCTAACGTCATTGAAGATGATAAAACTGGCACTTGTGTTCTGCAAATCATTTTGTTTGCTTTAATGACAACATATTGACACTTTTCTCTTTTTAGAAATAACAGGGAGACGATAAAGTCGGAATGTTTTTATGTCATTTTTGCTCATTAATATGAATATAAATATATATCTTTAGCTGCCTACATTTTCCCACAGTTAACACAACTGACTTCAAATAAAAGAACAGCAAGATATCTTATTTCTGCCAACAGATGGCAACAACACACCCAAGAGAATTTAGATCACCTGTTTGTCTGGACGTAAACATGAAGTCACTTAATGCTGCCAGTAAAAATCATTAAAACATAAAGCAGTTAAATTAACCGCACAAAGCTAAATTACGCTGTTGAACTAAAATCACTAGAAATGTTGAAATACCGTTATTTCAACTGTATTAAAAATAAACCAAAAACGAACAAAGTTAGTTATATGTTTTTTTCTGTATTTTTAAAGTATTTATAGTATTTCAGGTAACAGCTGGTTAATTCTTGC
The DNA here is from genome assembly GCF_014905685.2 of Nematolebias whitei. Classification (NCBI taxonomy): domain Eukaryota; kingdom Metazoa; phylum Chordata; class Actinopteri; order Cyprinodontiformes; family Rivulidae; genus Nematolebias; species Nematolebias whitei. The sequence continues at coordinate 33,089,598 of NC_056514.1, read as the reverse complement.
TAGCTGGACGTATAAAATCTAAAGGGATGGTTCAGATCTTTTGAAGTGGAGTTTTGTACAATTAATATCTTACCTGCTATAGATAAAATGATGTCTGACTGGACGGATGAGCTAATGGCTAGTCTGAGCAGAAACAAACAGACCAAAGTGGACTGTGTCCATAGTAAAACAACTCCAGTCTTAAAACTTTCATGAAGTTTCGAGTAAACAACCCTTTTTAAATGTTTATCATCGTCAACTTTGCATGACACAATTGTTCCAGCACAAATGTTAAAACCTAAACGTGTATTTAAGTAAGTTTTTAGTTGGAAAGGTTTGTGTCTATTTACCACTTTTATTGGTCTGTTTATTTAAATTCGCTTCTATTGTATTCTACTGTAAGACCTTTGTGATATTTCCTTTGTGAAAGTTGGTTTATAAAACTTTTCTTAATTAATATTCCTACTGGAAGTGTTACAGCTAGCTGCTGCCGTCACCATTTGAGTTTGAGAACAACAACAGAATTCCATGTTCTTAACTGTGTGAAGCAAAGCTGATGGCACACTTACAGAAGAAAATGATGTTTGCATGAAATATTTGAGACGGCAGCAGACCATTTTTAACTTGGCCTGACTAGTCATTAGCTCATCAGTACAGTTTGGGGCAGCTGTGGATGAGTGATTAGAGCCGTCGTCATAATGGGAGAGTTGGGGGTTTGATTCCACCAGCAGTCACATGTTGAAGTATCCCTGGGCAAGACAGTGAACCCCTCATTGCCTCTCATGTGTGTCCCATCGATGTATGAATGTGATAAAGCATTGATTAATCTCTTAAGAATGATTTGGTCGATTAGCTAAAGAGATGCAGTAGAGTGGTGTATGGAGGTAAACGAGGGCACAAATTGTGTTGTAGAGCGCTTTGAGTATCTTGATTAGATAGAAAGGTTCTATATAAGTACAGTCCATTTACCATTTACAGTATGAAATAAATTATTTCTCCAAATTGAGGTCGTTCAACAAGCTATCTGCAGCAGGTAAGATATTTGTTCCACAAAACTGCACTTAAACGTTTCTGAATTGACCCTTAAAGGTCAATTCAACTTGTACTTTTTTTTAAAGCTAATTTTGGACACTCATATGGGATGTAACCAAGACATTGCAGACCTTCCTCCTCCTCCTCCTCCTCTGGTTTATCACAGAATATTTCTGACTGATCGTTGATACGTCAAACATACAAAGAAGCGGTGGACTCCCCAATGCACGAAGACAAACTGTAAATGCAGAGTAAGGCAGCTCACGTGGTGAAACTCAGATTTTAATCCTTACATTTGTTAGTTTACAGTAAAAACAAATATCATTGGATGTTTTTAACCTGTGGCTTCACCAAAATGCTGAGGATAAGCAGCAGAAGCGTTTTGCATTTATTCCCTGAGTTTGTGAATGTTTTACAAAAGCAGTAACGGGGAACAAGATTTAGCCCAGAGGAGATGAGTGAGGATTAGATGGGATTTTGTAAACATCGCATAACCCATGCTTACTTATTAAAGATGGTGAATAGAGGGGTTATGGTGAGATGTTTTTATTAATATAATTCAGTTAGGAGTTATGAATTTAAAGTCATTGTTTGTTATCATTAGGGCCACAAAAAAGCTGTAGCTTTGATGATTTGTTGTCTTTAGAGAACGATTTTAAATGTCCCCGAGGTAAAAACGCACTCAAGTTGTCACATTTTAAATGTAGCATACCATAGCATTAATTTATTGTTTGTATAAGCTTTAAAAGTCACAATATTTTGGGGTAATAATGCTTTGGGATTCTGAATTATTTCATGCAGCCAACCATAAATCCCAAACAAGGTGCACTATACAGATTAGTCCAAATTAGGACAATTCTCTAAGAACTAATGCAAAAAAAAAAGAAAAAAGATTTTGACATGTTTAGTTTTAAATGCTTTTAAAAATAAAAAATTGTAGAATAGTTTGTCAAATTGTATAAATGCTTTAAGAGTGACAAAAAAAGAGTCAAAAACAACTTTTTGCTTGCTTTTTGATGCAGCTGCAGGCACGACTATTGCAGCTAAATGTCTTGATCTTGCATCAGAAATTTAGGCAATCTAAATAGCATCAATTGTTAAAACACCTCATTTAATCCAGATAATAATTTACATCCACGTGAGTTTCTCCGAGCATGTTCATGTGTATACTCACAGGCACCAGATGTTGCTGGAGCTGTTGAAGGGAATCATTTCGACCTGATGGCACAAGTCTTCACTTTGTTTAGGAAAACCAGTTCCATGTCCACGTTTAGGGTCCATTTCAGAGCCAGGAACAGAAGCTGCTGCCATCTTTATCAGCAGCATTATCTGCATCAATGACACCATCCTTTCTTGGTCCAGAGTTTTATTATTACTATTCGTTTTTGCCTTTTCTTCTTCTTTATGGCCTTTTCACTCAGCAGTTTCTGCTCACATGCATGCAGACCATAAAGATGGAGCCCAAAGTCCAGTTTGATGTGGAAGTTTGTGCTCGTTTCTTTGTCCGTCTGCACAGAATTAGAAGAAAGAAGAAATGTGAGCGGTTTTCCTGGATGTTGGGGGCGTGTGAAAAGCTTCAAGGGTGTATGAGGGTGTAGGAGGTCTCTTCTTGGTTGTGTCTATGTGAGCTAAGTTTGGACTGTGCAGGGCATGCAACTCAAAGTGTGCAAATTACTCCGGTGCTCTAATCTGTCCACAAATCTATTGTTGCACTGCGACTTTAAAAAGTGGGTCCCCGTCAAATGAAAATGCACCAGGAAGCAATTTGAGTTCAGTCACTGAACTCCCCTCAGTTGCACTCTTTACACTTTATTTGTTTCTTATCGTAACCACGGTTCCACCTTAGTTTACACATTTGTTTCCCAAAATATTTATGCACTTGTTACAAAAAACTGAAATAGCAAATACAAATTAAAAGCAGCTTATAGAATTACTCAACCAAAGTTAAAAATAAAAAACATTTCTTGACACAAAAATATGTCTTTAATTCACTCAGTCAGTCAGTTTTTCACTTGCAAATATCTCAATCTGTAAGACGCTTGCTAAATTCAAATTAGAATAAATAAAATTAATACAATAGGGAGAGTAAATTTGTTCATGAATAAAGACTTTAGTGAAGACCAGGCTTATGGCCAAACATTGTCAAGAGTTTCAGACTCAAAATGCATAAGGAGCTAAAAAATTAACTTTATTTTATTTTTCTAAACAAAAAGGCTGACGTGGCAGAACACGAGGAGAACCAGAACATAGCTTTATCCACAATCTGCCAGATTACTAAACTCTCAATAAAGGTTGAATAAAAAAAAAAAAACACTGAACAACCAGCAATAACATTGCACCAGACCACATCTGTGACAACTAATATGACTAATATTAGCTGTGACAGTTAATATGTTTGTTGTTTATTGCTGCTGCACTATGTGGCTGTATCATATATGATACAATATCTATGTATCTACCATACCATCATAATTCAGTCTCACTGTCGCTCACTACCTGCACATAACCTGTCACACAACATGTGTAGTTTATGTTAATGTGCATTTTCGCTTATGTTACTACCTTGAAATACTTGTTCATACAAATTCATCCTGCTTGCACCGTTTAAATTCTACCATGTTGTTGTTTGCTATTTTCTCTTTAGGACCTTGTAAATATAATTAATTAGTCACTTTTTGGCACTTTATTTTGTACCCTTATTGCATGTTTTTGTAGGGGTTCTGGGTTTTGTCCTGTCTTTCTCTGTTTCCTCATGTTTTCATTCATCCCTCAGTGCTCCTCCTTGCGTCTGCCCTTGTCTCACCTGCGTTCAACGTTAATCACCGCAGGTGCCTGTTGTTTGTCTTAATCAGTATATGCTAGTCAGCTCCTTTCTGTCTTGTCACTTGTCTCCAGATTGTCCTGACATGGTATTGTGCTCTATCTCCCGTCCTGTTCTCCTGTTTGTAAGTAAGCTGCCCTGTCAGCGTTTTTGTTTTGTTATTAGAAAATAAATGTGTTTAACTTTTACCTGGAGTCTCCTTCTGCCTTCCTGCATGCGGGTTCAACACACCCGATGACAGATCCTGATAGCTTTAGTATTTCTTGTTTGTTTGTTCTTTGTTTTTAGTGAGTCAAATCCGTTCTGCTCATCCTGAGCATTTCATTGTACTGTTAACCTTGTGTTAATCTAGCATATGACAAATATACATATGCATGTTTTTGGTCTGTGGGAGCAAACCGGAGTACCCGGAGAAGAACTCATGCACGGAGAGAACATGCAAACTCCACCCAGAAAGGCTCCCGGTTGGGATTTGAGCCGGATACCTTCTTGCTGAGAGGCAGCAGCTCTACCAGTTGCGCCACAATCCATTATCTTTACCGTTTCTTCCTTTTCGGGTCACAGGGGTCACTGGTGTCCATATCCTGCAGTCACTGTGTGAGAGGCGCGGACACCCTGGACAAGTCACAAGTCCTGGTTATTAGTACCTCTGTGCTGTCCTTCAGTCCAGCCCTTTCTACCCACTGGAAGGATTCAGTCACTTCCCTTATCAGTGGTACGGTACATCCACGATGGCTTCTCTTGTTCCGCCTCTTCCACACTGGGTTTCTGTTGCTGCCTGAGACATTCACTCATCAGTTCATCATTGGGCCTTCTTCTTGATGTACTCCAGGATCTTAGTTGTTTCATCCTGTATAGTGGCTCAGATGCTCACTAGTCCTCTGCCTTCCTCCTTTCTCTATGTTTATAGTCTCAGGGTGCTGGACTTGGGTGAAACCTGCCATACCTTGTGAGGAGCTTTCAGGTCTTGATGTCAGTGACTTCTATCGCCTTCTTTGGCCAGGTTATTATACCAGCTGGGTGTCTGATGACTGGCACTGCAAACATGTTGATGGCTTTGACTTTGTTCATTGCCATTCAGTTGGCTTGTCAGGACCTGCGTTACTCTCTGTAGGTTGTGGCCTTATCATGCATACCATTCTACTGCATTAATCCAGTCATCAATGTCAAGGACATTCCAATGTCCTTGTTATATTTCCTGGTGTGGTGGATCAGTGAGTCAATGTTGCAGTCAGTTTTGGCACACAGCTTGATGTCATCCATGTCCATCCACCTTGGAACCAGTATCCAAAGCCACTCTTTGCAAAGATCTGGCTGCTTGGCTGCCCTGGTGTTGGTGCCAATTTACTTCTTCTTTAGGTACTGACCACATGTTTTATATTATATATTATTATATATTCAGCTAATTCTGATGCATTTATAGTCTATGTAATTCTGAAATACTGATCAATGTGCTTCAAAGGACAAAGGACTTTTAAATTGCTGCTTTGACAGCATGTTTTAGCAGCTGTTGTAAAAGCTTAGCTTAGCAACACATACTGACCGAGAAAACAGCAACGATCTAAACATAACGGCGTGTAAAAAGGCCTCGCATGGCTTTTCTTCAAAGTGCTAAGAAAAAAGTTGGAACTCTAGCTGTTTTAGATTAAATTAGCTTTAAAAGTGCCCCTGATGTATAGCTGTTAGCTTGCAAACTTTTCTCCAATTGTTTTCTAATGCAGGTAAGACAGTATTTATTCACATGTATTCCACAGCAGTCCTTCCACAGTAAACCTGAACTACTAATTACCAGGTGTGTCTGTGTCTAGTTTTTCAACATTTGATCAAAAACAGCTACAACTCCATCTTTCCTCAACATAAGAAGATCTTAGTCCAAATCTCTGGCATGAAAGACGGCGGGTGATATGCATTCTATCAAGGAATTGTCAGATTTTAAATGTTGTTTTACTTTATATTAACTTTAGAGCTCTTTACTCTTCACTGAAAGCTGCATTTCAGTCTCTTTTCCCTCTAAACTCAGGATAGAGTCTGAGTAAATAGAGAGTGAAATCTTTTTCTCTGTTTTGGGCGACCAGGTGTAGCTCTGAGTTATCTCCTGCCTCGTTTTCGAGTTTAATGACGAGCAGAGTTTTTACATTTTTGGCTGCTACTGTCCATGCGTATCTAAGAATGATACGTGTTGTGTTGTGGGAACAGCATTTGGAAGAAGAAGCCGGTTGTGATTTATTCCACAGCAGGAGGGGGAAAAAAAAATGCAGCCTTGAGCTTCTGACCCGACACACACAAACACACACATATTCTCCCACAGTTGCGCACACACACATAAGAGCAAAAAATAAAAGAAAAAAGAAACAGAAGAAAGAGATGAAAGATGAGGGACAAGCTCAGAGGAGTGTGTTGATGTGTGTGTTCTGATAATCTGATGACTCCATTGTTGTACACCTGTGCAGGGGAGCAGGAGGAAAAATACAGCTCTGCTCCCCGTTCTCCCCCCACAAATTAAATACATAACAATAATTCTGAGAATGCACAAAAGTAGGTCTGCTTTACAAACATATTTCGACTATGAAACAAGTAGACAGAAATCAGGATTCAAGATGGCTGCCACATTAAATAAACCTCAAAAACCATAAAACGGGTGTAACTTGGTTAGTATTACAGATATCATGCTAAAATATAATATTGTAGTAGCTAAGAGTCATCCCTAAAACACATTTTAAGCTCTAACAAATTGCTTCAAGCTTTTATATAAAATTTTGCTAATAACTTTTAGAAAGAACTCTGTCAGTCTGTTAGCAAAATATCTCATGAACCACTGGATGGATTTTAATCAAACTTTCTAGAAAAATGCATTAGATGTACGTCTACAAATGATTAGCTTTTGAATTTTATTTGGTTGCATATGACTGCCACAGCTAATTGATCTTGGCAAACACAAAAAGGCTACAATTGAGTCATTTATACATATTGAGCTAAAATTAGACGTGGTAGTAGTTGAGAGTCACTCCTAACACTCTGAGCATGAGATCTCTGAATAATCATGAGATTGCGCATAACAATATTTTCAACATCTAATACGGTATAATTTCTCAACACAAGATGATCTTAGTCAAAAAGTCTGGTATGAAAGGCAGCGGGTGATATGCATTCTGTCAAGAAACGAAAGGCCTAGAATCGTTTTTAACGATTAATGTAATCTTAATGGCTCGCGATTGGTTCCATCATCGTATTGCTTAATTAATACCATCAGAAATAGATGGCAAAAAGATTTCCCCAAGTTTTATTAAGAGATGTTTTTGAACTTTTATACAAATCTGTGTGAATGTAGAAATCTGCATTAATGTTCGCAGTGTCTTTGTCCTCGTGTGAAAACTGAATATTTTCAGTGTTTTTCACAAAGATCACAAAATCTGTTTGCTACATGTTAAAATGTATCCATGCGGAAAACTGACCGACTGACCACCGATGAGCCACAAATCAGTTCTTTTTTGTGTTTTCTAGTGAAACAAAGCAGCACAATCTCTATCTGGGTGCTGGCAGGCTGGTCAAGGACAGCACTGCAGCAGATGTCTACAGCCAAACACAAACCTTTTTGTTGAGCACAGCCTGTTCATGGAGGACGGAAAGGAAAGTTGTAGAAAAACAAGCTGCGAGAGAACAAGATAGGGAGGTGTTTGTTGAAAAAGCGAGTCCTTGCAGCCGCTCTCACCTGAGGATGCGAGCTCAGCTGTGCAGTCTCTCTTTCATCCGGCAGAAAGGAGCTCTGTTGAGGCTTCCACCATTTACTTCAAAGCTTGTTGTGCAAGGCAGTATTTATACATCTACCGTCCCAGAGCGCGGCTAAGCAGGAAAGAATGTCACTTTTTAGAATTTCTGAATCAGAAGATGAAGAGAAAAACACAGGGAATGCAGTTTCTTTTAATAAACGTGCGATTACTACATAAAACGTTTGCTTGTAAGGAGCTGAAGTGAGGATTGTGAACAGAAAATAAAGCTTAGTTCTTTCAGGCTCCAAATGACAGTAATTAATGTCTTCAGAGAATGCTTTGAATATTTTCTTTTTATTTTCTGGTGCAGCAAACATTTAAATGCTCCTTTTGAAAGAGCCCAAGGTCTAACAGGACAGCTTCTAATAAGGCCGAGCGTTCTCTGAAGGAAAACATGTCACCCACTGCCTTTTATGCCAGAGATTATTTATAATCAGAAATGATGAAGTCGTAGCCGTTTGGGTCAAACCTTGAAAATATCATTATGCACAATCTTAAGTGACTTTGCGAGACACTACTCACAGTGAACGACTCCCAGTTACTACTGCATCAAATGTTAGCTTGCTCTCTCTCCTTCAGGCTGAGGGTCAGCCACATGGATTCTTCTTCTCCATTTTGCTGTTTTGTGTATCGGCTGTTGTGTCTTCATATTTCGCTGGATCATCTTCTGCCATCCCCTGCTTCATTGACCAAAAACTTCTGTGTTTAATAGCCTTTTTACCTTGTTGTCATCTTCCATTCGCTGCACATGCCCATACCATCTCATTCTTGATTCCTGTATCTTACCCGTGATGCATGCCATGCCAAGTGTTTTTCTTATATCATCATTTCGCCGTCTGCATTTCTATTCTTTCCAGGTGTTCCTCTTCCTTTCTCTTTAATGTCCATACCTCGGCTCCACAAAGCAAGACTGGGCCCACCATCATCTTGCACTTTCCCTTTAATACGAATCAGCACCTGTTGTCACAAAGCACTCCTGTCAGCTCCCTCCATTTGTTGCCACACCGCACCAATTCTGCATTTAATGTCATCTTCACAGCTTCCTTTGGCATTTATCACCGACCCCAGATATTTGAACGTTTCGACCTGCTTCAGTACATTTCCTCTATCAATAATTGTTAATGTCTCGTTAGCTTTTGAGCAGATCATGGTCTGTTATTGCTGCGTTTATTTTCAGACCTTGCTCTCAAGTACCTGTTGCCACCATCTGAAACTATCTTGGAGATTAACTTCCAGCCACAACTATCTGCATACAACAGACCCCACGGCACTTCACTCCTAATAAGCTCAGTAACTGTGTCCATCACCACAATAAACAACAGTGGGCTGAGAAACGAACCCTGATGAACGCCAACTTTAATCTCCAATGCTGTACTGCATCAAATGTTAGCTCAACACCTGTAAAACTGAGAGTTATACTATGGTTTAATTCTTATGTTTTGATATTTTCATTAAAATATTGTTCCATGAAACAAACCCAAAGCAAATTCTAATAAAATTTAATTTATATATCAAGTGGAGCATTAAGGCCAGCCATAATGCTCATGCTCTGCTTGTGAAAGTAAATCTGTTGGGCATCACTTTGACACTCAGACATTAATTCTAAATGTCACAATGCCGGACAGGATGGGGGGGATATATATATATATATATATATATATATATTGTTCCATGAGATATTTTGCTAACTAACGAAACAAATAAATACAGACACAGGCAAAAACACTGTTGCCTTAATGCAATAAAACGTATACATTTTATAATGCTTAATACTAAGTTCTTATGCGAGTTATGGATAATTTATTTTCATTAGATATGTTTAAAGGAGCCTCATTTTTCCCGGCACTGACTGCAGCAGTTTTTTTTTTATAACAAATACATGAAAGTGGCATCAATCTTCAAATGCAGCTCTCTGTCAGAAGTCTCCCCTTCAAGACACGCTCTGAAGCTTTATGCAAACCATGACTACTCCGTCTTAATTTGACAGCTCTTTACTTTCATGGCTGCGGGTGATGAGATCACGCACACATTTCTGACTGCGAGGGAAAGCCGAACAAACACACCCGTAGGCTCACTTGGGTAATATTTTATTTACTCATTAATCTTCAAAACTATTTTTTTATAATAAATTTCCACTTTATGTTCATCAAAGAACCGTAACAATAAAAATAAAAGTAAAATACTGTAGAAAAATTGTACATATAGAAAATAAACATGGTTAATGAAACACCTAAAATGTGGAATCCCATCGGTTGAGACGCCTCCTTTTTATTTTAACACAACAGATGGGCAGAAAGCCAGAGACGTGGATGAACCCAAAGCGAGGGGACATACCGAACAAGAAGAGAAAAAGAGGGCAGGAAACAGAGGTCCAAAAGGCCAGTTAGAGATGATAGAATAATGGGAACGTTAATTTTGACAAAACACGTCTCACAGTCAGTTTCAGGCTCTTCCTCGCCCTGGTCCATGTTTGCATGCATCTGCCTGGTTAGTTATCTTGCTGGAAGAACTGGAGGGGCTTGCTTGAGTCATGGCACTGTTTGTATTATTTATTAGTTCATGGGGCGGGGTGGGGGCTACAGTTCATGAGCTGTAAAGGGCTCACACACTTTGAAGAGAGAATTATACTGAACAAGAAATCCATCCTAGTGTGTCGGGAGGGTTGATTAATCAGTCGACTGGCAGAATGGAGGCAAAGTGAAAGAGGATAAAAGAAAAGCAACTTAAGCTGAACAGCTGATGGCGTCAACTGGACTTTTCTATCTATTAGCAACACACGGTAACTTTTACTTTCTTTTCCTCTGCTGTTTTTTGTCTATAAAAGGCGGTTTGTTAGAGCAAGTATGGTGGGCGTGGCTTATAGGACATCAGAATAAAAAGCAGGACATCACCTGTGGTTAGGCACACAAATCCAGGTGTTACACTGTGACCTGCTACAACCCCCCCCCCCATCCCCCACAGGAGAAAAAAAACCTGGACACACCACCACTCCACAGCACAGCTCAGAGACTCAGGCATGCAGCACACTCGAGATGGTCACACTTTTAACGATTCGAACTGAGAGTTGATTCTGAAGATTTAAAATCATTGTCGAAAACCGAAAAAACCCTTACAGAGCGTGAGCGTGTGTGTGTTTACTTCAAGCCAAAAAGTTAGCGATGGCGGTGTTATCTGGAGTTTGTTTGCTTTTTTTTTTAAACGCAGTATAAATCACACGGAGTAAGATAATTCACGTGCATTAAGATTCCCCCCTCCCTCCCATCCCCAGAGTCTGTACTGCCCGATATTCATCATTATCATTGTCATAACAATTATCATAGTGGTCACTTTCACCTCCATCTTCTCTGATGGTCTTCAGAGTCAGTCACACAGGTATTGTGGATCTTTAAATTTAACTCTGTATGTGTTTGTATACGTTTGTGTGTGCGACACTGCAATCATGCACGACTGGTGTCTGTAGGTAGCATCTGAAGTCTCAAGTATCTTGTCCAGGAAAAAAAACACCTCTCAGTCTGATTCCACCTTTGTGATTTACAGGGCGCCGTTAAAGACATCAGCTCTGCGGTGTAACAACCACATCTCATCCGTTACATTGACTAACACCGGCTCCGTCTTTGCCCGTTTTACTCGTAACTCACTGTCTTTATGGCTACACATTGAATTCCTGTCCTGTTCCTCGAGGCTAGGCTCAAACCACTTGTGTGCTCGTCTCCTCAGCATCCTCTGTGCTTTGTCGAGTCCCATCTGCTAACAGGGAGGAAGGCCAAGAAGCTTGGAAGAGACACTTAGTGCTTTTACATCCTCTTTGTTCTTGTGTGCCGCCTCTCACTCAGCCCACTCAATCTGCCATGTGCTTCACTCAAAGTCTTCCTCGGCCTCGCTCATTCCAGAGGTCCGGCTGGCAGAGAAGTGTGTGGTCTGGCCCCAAAATGGTTTGTAGCTGGGAGATGAACTGGTGCTTTCTAACTCATTTGGAATGGTGTTTATGCTCATAAAACAAGCCTCTGATAGAGGCTTTGCTCATTGGTAAATACTGTACACAGTAAGGGCCGGGGCCTCCAGGCGTGTCTGTGTGTATGTTTAAATGTGTGCGTGTGGGCTGCTTAGTGTATGTCTGTGTGCAAGTGTGAACGTTGGGGAGTAAACATTAAAATCATCAAGTCTATGTTCCTGTGTATGACATTTTTTTTCTTGGAGAATATATCTATTTATGTACATATAGCGTTATATATAAAGGTGTAAGTGTCTGTGTCTCGGGGACATTGCGTCTCAGACATAATACTCCTTGTCTTTGTTCTTTTTGTTTTTAGAGATCTTGGCGATGCCCAGCGGCTTGTCCTTGGTGCTGCCGTTGGGCTGCGTGGCTGAGTTGCTGATGTAGTTGCGGCTCTCGTCCACGTGGTAGGAGCCTTCGTCGCGGTTGCGATACTTGTACATGGCATAGAGGAGGATGAGGATGCAGAGGGCGGCGGCTGCCACGATGCCCACCACCATGCCTGTTGTGCTACTGCTCTCCCGCACCACTTCGGACGGACCCGGGAACACCTTGATTTCTGGCAGAGGAGGACCAGCTGTAAGCGGGGAGGAAGAGGTGAGGAAAATGATCTCTTCATTCATTATTAATTTGAACTGCATGTGATGGGGGTGGGTGGAGAGCAAGAAGACATGATGCATCATTGTGATGAACTATTGGATAAGCATTTTTCTAATGGTGTGCTGGCAGGTGTAATCTGCAGCTTAGAGCCAAAGTTGTTTACATATCATCTGGTTATGGATTACATGTCAGTGCTGAGAGGAGGGTCAGAGCAAAGGTACCTATATTAATTCTGACACTTCCTGATAAATGCAGGTGGTGAAGGCTGCAGCAGCTGACAGAAAATTAAATGATGGTTGGTGGAACAATTTACATTCTTTTGTTTTGTGAGCTGATGAAGAAAAAAAAACAGTGAGGAAAATAAATAATGGAAAATAATAAATACTAGTGATGCACTGATACCAGTATCAGGTATTCAATAGTGATGCACTGATACCAGTATCAGGTATTCAATAATTTTTGCCTGCCCTCATACTTGTATTCAATTTCATAAAAATATTTACTGATACATCTTTAAGGCAGCGTGTCGTTGATCTTTTAGTTGAGCAGTCTGGTGGTAGAGGAGAATTTATTTATTTATATTTTTCCCCAAGTTGGCTGTCCTGATCCACACTCTTAATCAGTTAGTTGGTCACGGTAATGCACCATAAACTTCTTTGTTAACTGGCAATAAACACCAGGAGAAGAGGGGGGAAAATCTGAAGCTGTGTGGCGTGAACAAAGTGAACAACTGAGCAGATAAGGGAACACGGTAGTCCCTTGCTACTTCGCGGTTCGACTTTTGCAGACTTTCTTTTTTGCGGTTTTTCAAAGTAAGATTGTAAACGACAAAAAAAAAGAAAAGAAAAAAGATTGTACATGATATACGATTGTCAACTTTACTATTACTCATGTAATTGGGACAGTACGGGATACAATAACAAGTTAACGAAAAATACTTCGGACAGGTGCTGCCATTTTATAGTTTTCTCAATCATCCTACACTGTATCGCCAGTCAAAAGGACTACATTACCCAGAAGCCAACAGTGCTTCCAGCCGTTGCTTGCTGCTGAAATGGAGGGAAAGTTTTGATCCGATCCGAAAAAGTTTGGTCCTTATTCATAGTGACTTCAGCGCTCAGTGGATGCAGAGAGCCGTACGGAACTGACCGGGAATTGGACCAGGACTACTTCCAGCCTCATCGGTCAATCCGAGTGCTGCTTGCTGGCCCATGAGGTCTCTCAAATGGGGAGGTGTTGCTTAGAGGTCCAGTGTCTTCTTCGGAGCTCACCAGGACTTTTTTCATCCAGATTCGGACTTGATCAGGACCATTGTGTGGTTTTGTGTTGTCTATCCGAAGGTTCGGTTCTCTCTAAAAGCATCTTGATGCTCAAGGGCTGCAGAGAGCCGATCAGAACCGGATCAAAACTAGACCAAGGCTGGTGAGCCCCTATATAAAATTTTGCAGTATGTAATTACTGTACAGTACATATACGTTTGGTATGTTGTTAAATTTATGTAGGTTTAAGAGTTTAGAACATTGCAAGTGTGGGAAAGATTCAGAAAGCCTTAAAATATATATATATAAATACTAAAATAAATATAGCATTCCTACTTTGTGGATTTTCACTTATTGTGGAGGGGTCCAGAATGCAACCCCTGCAATAAACGAGGGACTACTGTATAAGGATTTGAAAGTCCTATTCCTGAGTGTGTCACTGCTCAGTCCCTGGTAAGAGGACAAAAGCCTCCGTTATCATCTTTGAGGTGAAAAAAGACATTGTTGAAAAGCACGATGGCAGCGAAAGTTATGGTTCAGAAAAACCTCGTTGACGAGCTGTTTATCAGCCACCCGACGAGTCAGCAGCGAGCTGACCCCACCAGGCTGGCCATCTTCATCAATTCACACCATTCTGAGGAGAGTGGATGTGATCAAATCTTGTCAGAGTTGTCTACGACAGGTCGTTCATGAGTCTGTAGCTGCTGAAATCTCAGAGGAAAGCGCTAAACTCATGCTAGTCTAACGCTGCTTTAAAGTAGCTGTTTTTGCCGTCTCTACACTTGTACGGCTGCGAGCAGGACGTCTTTGCCTCATTGCCTTATTTTTTTAAAATTATTATTGTATATTTTTCAGATTTTAGCAATGTTACCGGGCAGGAATAGTGCCTCTGCTGTGCAGTGAGGATGACCGTTAAATGTTTTATGAGGGGAGTATTTTTTTTAACTGATTATTTTATTGTCAATGTATTCTAAAATGTATTAAAAATGTAAAATTTCAACATGTACATCACCTGTTAGAATGTATTAAATATGTTAGAGGTTTGACTAACTGTAAGAAGTGTGATGGCATTTAGTGCTCAAATATAAGTAAATGTACTTGCTCTTGGTTTAGAAAAATGTGGTATTGGTGCATCCCTATTAAATTCTCTAAGATTAAATATAACAAATGATAACAGAAAGGTGAGGGGAAGGAGCAAAAAGCAAAGCATGAAGATATGAGGTGGTGCCCAGACACAGCAACCAAAGTGAAAATGAAAAATTCATAAGAGCAAGTGACCATGGGAAAGAAAACTGAGCAATGGTGAATATGCATAAAACAAGCTAAAACATCAACAGATGGGTCTCACCTGAGCTGAGGTCACAGGGTTCAATGTCTTCATCGTCGCTTGAACATTCAGCTGACGCCACTAGCAGGTCGTCCACCGACTGCGGGGAAACAAAATCAAGATTTGAATAAAACATATATACAGTTTATGAAGGCCCACAGCCTGCGCTCCACACCTCTTCTGTTTATTTTCTACATGTGTGAGCACACAGCATCCACCCTTCGCCCACACGTTATCCAGTTTGCACTCCAGCCCCCAGCAATGGCTCATGGCCAAAACCAGAACACGAGAGGAGAAGGAGAAGAAAGAAAACGGGAGGAGAGAAACAATGAATCCTGTTTAAATCCACGAGGGAACTACCACTTATCTCCTACTCTTTTAACCCTCCCCCTCTTGTTTGCTCAAACCTTTTCATTATCCTGCTTCGTCTGATATTGGGAAGCGTTCCAGTTTGGACCAGGAATGTGCAGCGTGTGGATAAAAATAAAACATAAAACACAACAATTAGCTGTTTTATTCAGCACCTCTCCGTGAACGCCCGTATTTTACCGAGTATCTGAACAGCAGCTCTTCCTCTCTGTCTTGTCTCCTCTCAATGGAAAAGGCGCCCTTTTTTCTCTCCGTCCCTGCACCTCCTGTTGCCATGGCAACTCTTAAGTTCAGGCAGTTAAAAATGAAGGGGAATAAAATAAAAAAATAAAAAAACAGGGAGTGTGCACCCTCATCGGGGACCTGTGCATTGATTTGCTATTCCTGCCAGGATGTGTGGGGAGAGGAGAGAAAAGAGGGAGTCGCTAAAAGATAGATGGATGGATAAAACCGAGTTTTAGGTGGAGAAAGAAGAAGACGGACCAGAAGGAGGGCTTCAAAGTGCTGCTGTCTTTGCTTAACACCGCGCTAATGTGCGCCGCATATTCATGAACTACTGTTGAACATCGCCTGCCTTGACGCTTTGGCATGTGAGATTTTACTGTGTGCACGTGCATGTATTTTAACCACTCTGGGCGCTCAGTGAAATTAAAATTGAATTGTGATGCATTGCAGTGGATGTTAGTAACCCAGCGAATAAAGGCGAGGGTAGAGAGCAGCAGAGTTACACAACGAGAAGAGCTCACACACAAACTGATGGAAAATTTGGGCCTAATCAAAGCACTAACTGAGTATCGATGTCTTCGGTGAAATTTACACAAAACTAATTGCTTTTTTGCCACCATGTCTTTGTAGGGGCACAGATTGTGCATGTAGTCAAGAAGCAGGTCATATTAAATCGCCTGCTCTGGCCTTGTAAGGCAGGATGCTACCCCTAACAAGTCTAATGTGGTTTAGGATGGCCTGAAACATGCATTAGGTCATTGATGCTTGACTTTGTCTCTTCCCTCCGCTGCCTTTTCAATCAGTTCAGCCCACTGGCCTGTCAAATGCTGCAAGGGTGAGCTTAGCCCCTGGCATCCAGCCAGTCAATAAACCTCTGTGCCTTTGCCAGGATCCAAATAACACTTGAACCAGTCAGCCAGTGGGAAACACATTGCCTATGACATCTGCCACCAATCAATGTTAAACCACCATGCTTGACCATCAGAAGCACCTGTCTGGAATCCTGATTTCCAGCTCTAATAAAAATTTACAAGGTGCCTCCTCTGATTTGTGACATCACGTAACCAGCTGACCGCCCCATTCAAACAGGAAAGTGTTAATTGGAGTATTGATCCACCTTTTGTGACGGGACAAAGTGAACACGAGGAAAACCAGGAACATAAAGGCTATAAAAACCGCGTTAATAACTCGCCGAAGTTTATCAGATGTGCATGAACAATGTAGACCCAAGAGACATCCGCGCCTTAATCTTAACCCACTGCTGCTCAGCTTTTCCCTTAGAGAGCATGCTGGCATAATGACAGACAGGCTGTCAACAATAGTGAGGGTAAGAATAAACACAAGAGGAAACATTAAAAAGAATCTGCATGCTGAAAGAGCAAAATCTCTACCTGAGCAGCCGAACAGTGCCAGCGGCCGTCCACGCCTCCCTGACTGCCTAGTTCACACATACCTGCTCTACGTCCTCACACACTCTTGAAGAAGATTCAACAGCTTGCCTGCTACTTTCACAACAAAAAACCACTCACGCACACACAAACTCCATCAGCCCAAAGATGCTTCATCGGTCTACTTCTAGCAAAACGTGAACAAGCACACAGGATGAAGTTGGAAGGCTGCTGAATAGATCCTGACGAGAGAGGAGCGAGCTCCACTACTGCAGATGGTGAGATAGACTCATACAACGCCTGCATTAACAGCCTATCACTGGAGCTCAACCACAGACAGAAAGGGAGGGAGGACGGGACAAGAGGAGGCGGTGGAGGAGCGGGGTGGAGAGTAAATATGGAAAGATATGGAGGCTGGGAGAGAGAAAGAAGGAAGTGAGCAGGGAGATTCAGAAGTTTAGGGAAAAAAAAGCAAGATTTGAAGCAAAGAAACGACAGAGGATGGGAGGGAGCGATGCACAATGAAAACTCTAAGAGTTTAAAGAAGTGTCAGTTGATTCCTGATGGCCAATTGGGCTCCACAAGTTTCCTCTGTCAATCATTGCATCAAACACACACACATGAACCATGCGCGCAAAATCACATCCACAGACAGCCACCAAGCATCAAACCTAAGTGACTGCGAGCATGCCTCTAGCATAAACACTCACACAGTCCCTCTTTCTCTTTTCCTTGCTGATGCTCAGCTGTCATGCATTATTAATACCTTCCACTTTTCAACACGCGCGCCAAAAAAAAAAAATCAACTCACTGTGGACGTCAGGAGGCAGCACTGACTGAACTCCCTCTGCACAAAAAGCACTCATGGAACAGCTAAACCCACTGGCGATTCAAGCAGATCCACTTCCGCACACACTAAAGCTTAAACTGCTCAATTACTTGGACTCGTCGAACCTCAGTTAGACGTCGCTCACCGCCCGTCCTGTGATGCAACGCGCTGCAATTCAGGTCTATTGTTCTTAATCCACCTGAGTGTGCGACTGGATTTTATCTCCACTTCATATGTGTGCTGGTTAAGGCCAGGTTGGTTGCCAAGCAACACACGGGAGCCTCAACAGAGAAGCTGTAGATTCAGCTTTAACAAGACAAACGCACACGTACAAACAGAATGTGAGAGTTGACAGGAGACTTGACTTATGTGGAGCTTTCTGCGGTACGTTGAGCATAATATAGCAGGTCTGACCCAGTTCACACATGGTGCTTCTGATTGCACGTCACGCGTGTCAGATTTAACTCTTGACATCGATATATCACAGGAGCGCGAGAAGTTCACTTAACTCGCGCATGCACGATCTGGGAGATTACCGAGAGGTGAGGTGTTAAAAGAAGCCCCCGTGACGGCAGTGTCACTCTGCAGCAGCATCCATCCAGCTCACGTATCCATTATTGATGCCTGAGGCTTAGCTCGCAGCTATCAGTGTTCTATTATTTACATCTGGAACAGCTGGTGGTTTATACACAGAGGAATGACTCTCTGTGGGAGCCTGGACGGGAGAGAGCGAGAGAGAGCAAGCTGCGGGTAGCGGGGCTCACTATTTCCATGGCAACTTATTTCATGGAGAGACAGAGGGGAAAAAAAAGACAGTAAAAAGAAATATATTTTTCAGTGCGGCACTTTTATAACACAGAACTGCAGCAGAAAGAGCCCGACAACACCTCTGTGGTGATCCGAACAATCAAGAATAAAAAGGAGCTTCTGAAAATGTGTCCCCGTACAATAACTTCAATTCTCTCTAATTATGTCTCAATAACAATGATGTCTTTCTCTTGTCCCATTTTTATTAGTTTACTGAATACTCATTATGTAAAAGCTATTAAGTCCTTCATTAGGGCAAACATTTATTGTACTGTAGTTGCAGGGAGGAACCTCTTAGTTGAGAAATTGCCATCTAATCCATTTAAGAGGATGTGTTGTAGAAGAAAAATAAAGTCCTGCAAAGCCCTGCAACAAAAACACAGTTGAGTTTATTATACAGCTGCATGCTCTTTACTGGTTTTGTCTTTCATCCTATTTACTAAAGGACTGCAGCACTGGAAACTTTAAATAATAAATATAGCGCCACATTTTCAATAATGGTTGTGTTATTATCAAAACGGTTTTAATTTTGCAGAAGATTTATTGTAACATTCAGATTGTCCTTTTGTACAGTTATTTTTATCCATCTTTTATCATATTACAGTTTTCAGTGTAATAACTATGAATATTACCGTAATTTCCGGACTATTGAATGCGCATGAATATAAGCCACGCCCACTAAATTAAAAAAGAAGAACAGTTTTTTTACATATATTGGCCACAATTGTGTATAAGCCGCAAGTGTTCATGAGATATTTACACAGAAAGATTTTTTAAAATTTGAATTAAATACGTACTGGTAACATACACAAATAAGTACAATAAATGTTTTTTTTTTTCTGAGCAGTGCCTGTAACACGACTGGTAAAAAAAAATAAAAAAATACAGTAGCCTACCAGGAAGTCACTGATCGCTATTGTGCACTAAAACTATTAAAGTCGTCTTCAGTGTCAGAATTGAACAGCCTCTGAATTACTTCATCACACACGTCCCACGTCTCTCTTTCACTGTCGCTCTCGACGTCACTTTCGTCTTGAGGTAAATTCATGATTTGATTTCATTTACGATTCACACATATTTCAAGTGGCTACAAATACTTTGTTTCATACAACGAGGGGGAAAACTCCTGCAAGGGGTGGGGAGGAGAGAGCGGGACAGTGGACCAATGAAACGCTCACTGTGACCTGTTTGGTAATTTCACAGCTCAGTTTTTTTAACCCTTCTTTATACAGGTAATCTCATTGAGTCTCGAGGACCCTCCCCCCCAAGAGAGATGTGTATTGGGCAGCTACAGTATATAAGCGTCTGGGCGTGACGAGGCTAAATGTTTTGGTGGCATGAAGCTCGTTAGCCTGTCAAAAAAATGTATTCCATAATTTAGCTGCAGCATTGTATAAAATGTGGTGTTCAAAGCCTGTGAAAAAAGTAGTGGCTTATATACTGGAAATTACGGTACTGTGCCTTTCTTTTTATTTTTTGCTCTTTTTACTTTGTTCTTATCATTTACCAACAACCTCATTAATGAAACTCATCTCAATCTTCCATATATAACCAATATTTTAAGGCTTTGTTTTTTCTGAGTGTTTGTCCTGTTAGAGTTTTGGGGGAATTGTCATAATTATTTTAAATCCTTTTAGCATTCTGTTAAAAATAGCTTAAAAATAAGATCAGAAGTAGGATTTTTTCCCCCCATAAACGGGACATATATTTTTACAGGTCATGCTTATTATTAAAAAGGCCACTTTCCAGTCAATGCTCTGTTATAGGGATATTACTTACATGAATGTGTCATTACAAGTCTTACCATGTATTGTACACAATAAACAACAGAGCTCTGAGGATTATTCCTGATATAAAACTCTTGCACATCACTGTTTCTCGTTACCTTGACTACATTTAAATTCTAACACTGGCAATTCACATCCTTTTCAAAGCCACAATAGCTGTTCAAATATGAAATATTTCAATGTTTTTTATTGCATTTTTTTGTATATGTGTACCATCTATAATAAAAATAACAACTAAATAGACGTGGGTTCAACAACATCGACACGTCCGAGCATGTTTCGAGTCCAGAGTCGTGCTGACTTTGATTGTTGAGGAAGAAGCCGAGACAGAAGTACAGAAGGCAGTCAAACAGCTGATATGTGGACATTGGAAAATATGGAGGCATACCTGGCTGGAGATAGCCACTACACTGATGAGAGCCATAAAATGTGTATACCGTTGTTGGGACTGCAACACTTCCCACGGAGCCATACCACTGAAAATATGGCACAAGTGAAAAAGGACCTGATGGTGGAGTGGGCTATAGCTGACAGTAAGATGTTTCGTCACAGACGTGGCACCAAATAGGATTGCATCTGCTAGAATTCTTCAGTTTAGGCACTGACTGCATTGCACATGCTTTAATTGTGAAAAAGTCAATCACAGATCAAGAATCTCCTTTTTCAGACCAGGCTCCACAGCTAAAGAGAAGGAGGTTCAAGTGCAGCAGCAGATGGGAACTGAAACTGATCAGTGAGGTCCCAACAAGATGGAACAGCAGATCACTGGGTCTTTCTAGCCTCCTTAAAAACAGATCACACTCCACTTTCTGCGGAAGACTATAGCACCATTCAAGAAACACTCATTGTGTTCGCTCCTTTCAGTGGAGCTGAAGAGAAGCCGTCTAAAGAGAATGTGTCTGGTCATTCCAGTGCTGAAAATGTTGGACGATGAGCTTTCGCGCAACGCCTCAAATGTGAGCACACAGCCTGCAACGTAGCTCCTGGAAACCATCAAAAGAAGAGTCACAAATACTCAGTCTGGAGTCTGTGAGTGTGATGGCACTTGCAGCTATGCTTGACCCGAGATACAAAATTCAAGAAGTTCATCCAAAGCTTAAGGAAGCTGTGAAATGCCTCAAAGCAGAGTGTGAAGCTGAAAGAAGGAGCTTTGAGCTGTCCCCATCAGCTGCTGGTGGAGCAAGAAACACAGCCTGGACCTTGAACTCAACATTTAACATCAGGCATGATGTTAATTCAATATAATTGTATTTCATGTTTTATTAAGTCACATGATTTGTAGTTAATTACCAACAATGAAGTACTGTTTTCAGAAAGCAGATTAATTCCACCAACCTATCAGGAACTTAGGAATATCGGAAGAATCAGAAACACACTTATATCTGCACATCTACAACCCCGTAATAAAATATGTATGTAATTCCTCCTCTTCTGCGCAATGTGATAGAATTTTCTCCAGCGCAGGAGAACTGGTCTCAAAGAAAAGAAATCACCGTGGGCCCAACATGCTGCCAAAACGTCTGCTCCTCATAGAAAAATGAGTAAACCCCGCCTTGTCCCCTCACATAATCGCTCCAGTGTTCACAAGCACGTTCATGTCCAACATGATTTTTACACAACACATTTTCATTTATCTTTCCTTACAAACAAAATGCCGTAGATTCTATGTTTGAGACACTGTTTTTCTGGTTATATTCAAATCAACTGGACTAGATGCTGGTACTGGACTCTTTCATTTATTATTTAATCATTTGGTGTCAGACCGAGTGAACGTAGTTCAGTCAACACGATCTCTATCCAGGTTGCCTGCGATGATGTTTAAGTCCAGCAGATGTTGCCATCAGGTGAGACAACACAGTGTCAGCACAGTGCTAACAATTTATTTATTTTATTTTATTTACCCTTTATTTATGCAAGTAGTCTCACTGAGTCACGAGGACTCATTTTCAAGAGAGACCTGTTTGGGAGCAGATGGTGGGGGTTAAGGGCCTTTCAAGGGCCCAGAGAGCAAATGAGGGTGGCGGCAGGTGTGGGTGTTTCACCTTTTCCACCCACATTTTGATGTTGTCAGTCCGGGGAGTTGAACCTATGACTTTCCAATTACAGGCCCACCTCCTCTAGCCTCTGCACCACCACTCCCCTGATTAATTGATTAATTAATTGACAATTAGAGGAATGTGCCCACACACAGGCGTCATTTACTCATCGCTACAAACACCCATCATTCGCTACCATAAGTCTTACATAATTTGTAATAAATAAGCGAAATCAACAGATTCACATTTTGTTGCTAGCCGTTTGCTTACGTTTGAACAAGCACACTTCAGACAGTCTCGGTGCTTGACCGGTATGGAGTCGTTAAAAGAAGCCCCAGATGTAAATAGAGTCAGAGGGAGAGCAATGGAATCAGAGACAACAAGTCAAATGCAAAAAGGTAAAGAAACGGGTAAAAGCTGTAAGGAAGAGAGTTGGCAGGAGGAGAGGAACTCAAGCGGTGGAAAGCGTTAAAGCAGATGTTGGGACTGAGAGCAGATGCGAACGAGCTGTGCTGAGAACGGGAGGAATTTTGTAACTGATTGAATTCAGTTGTAAACAAAGACGAAGAACATTTTTGCCGTTTTCTAACTCGATATTTACTAAAACCCTGACGAGTTTAAGTTACGCTAACGCCCAAACAATCATTTACAACATAGATATTGTGCTAGAAGCATAAATATTCAAATCAAAATCATAGAAGAATTGAGTACTTTGACAACTTTTATGGCTTTTAATTTTTAGTTTTAGTCTGATTTTTCCTCTGCTTAACCGAAGCTATAGTTTTAGATTTTTAATCATCCATTAAATACAGATCATTGCTGGCTGTTGATGTTGGAATATAACATCCTCTTTAAACAGACTTAAAAGCTTAAAAATATACTTCAAAGACTTAAAACGATCCTCTGCTTTTCATTGTATCTTGAGCATTCATCATCACCAGCATCGATTTCAACTCTATAGTTATTTCAGATCTGTCATCCATAATGTTTAATGTCGCTCGCTGTACTTTTTATTTAATGCAAGTGATTTGCTTCGTGTAACGGTTTAATTTGCCTCAGCGTATGAACTGCGTGACACATAGATAAAATTGCCTTGCTACTTACAGCGGGAAAAAGTACCCCCCCCCCCCCCGTCATGTCTCTGCCTTTCATAAGTGGGCTGTGTGCATACTAATCCTCATAAGTTCAGGAAGAAAATTATCAAAGCAAACTGCCACTTTTTAACAGTGTGAATGTTGATGAAGCATTCACACTGTTGTGATCCATTTTTCTTCCATACATTTTTAGGCACAATTCTCACCGTGCAGTTTTCAAGCTATTTCAACAAATCATAGATCAAAACGTTCATCTCTTTCAGGACAATCCTTCTATGACTTTTGGTATTGATGCAACTTTAGCTTTTTGACATATTTAGCCTTTTCTGCCATTTTTTTTCTCAGAGAAAATGAATCGAGCTCACTTTCCATCCTTCAAATCTCCTCCTTCCACATTTTGTTCTGTTCAGCTACTTTCAGCTTCCTTGTGCAAATTTAAACTTTTTCAGCTACTTTCAACTAATTTCAGCAGTTTTTTCAGCTGTTTTGTGCTAATTTCAGATTATTTCTGCTAACTACATTTTTGTGCTTCTTCTAACTTCTTTCTGTGAATTTCAATTTATTGTGCTCCTTTCAGCTTATTTATACAAGTTTCAGCATTTTCTGCTATTTCAGCTACTATATAGCTGTTTTTGTGCTAATTAAGCTTTTTCAGTCAATTCCACATTTTTTGCACTCATTTCAACTTTTTTCAGCCTAATGGAGCAAAAATGAGCTCTCTCCACTTCTCTCTTGGAATTTCAGCTTCTTTCTGTTTTTAAAGCGACTTTTCAGCTGTTATTATTTTTTTTTGCTTATTTCAGCTATTTTCAGATAATTTCCACTTTTTAGTGCTAATTTTTGCTTCTTTCAGTCTAATTGGGCAGTCAGGTGTTTTTTCTGCTTTCTTATGCTAATTTAAGCTTGTTCTACCTTTTTGAATGACCTTTTAAGCATTTTTAGCTACTTTCAGCTGTTTTCAGCTTCATTAAAGTATTTTGAGGTAATTTCTGCTACTTTCAGCCTAATTAATTTCTTTCTGTTAATTTTAGCTTGTTATCCTCCATTCATTTTTTTCAGCTAGGCTCATCTTTTTCTACTATTTCAGCTACTTTTTAGCTGTTTTTGTGCTAAATTTAGCTTTTTAAGTTAATTCCACATTTTTTTTTAGCTCATTTCAGTTACTTCCACTTCCTTCTGGGAGTTTAAACTTCTTTCTGCCTTGTCAGCTACTCTTAAGCTATTTTTTTTATACATATTTCAGCTTTGTTTTTAGCTAAATTCCTAAATTTTGTGCTCATCTTTGCTTATTGAAACCTAATTCAGCAAATATGTATTTCTGCTTCCTTCTGCTAACTTAGGCTTGTTACTCCATTTCAGTTACATTTCAGCATGTTAGCTAATTTCAGCTGTTTTTCAGCAAGTTATTCAGCATTAAGCATTCGCACTGCATTTTCGCAGGAAATGCAATTCCTCTAGTAATCTGTTGTGACACTGAGGGATGATTACAGTGTAGTGATATTTATGCGTTTGAGAGGAAAATCATTTGACCACACACAGCAAAGGTTTATATATATAATAATAATAATAATAATGTCATCACAATGTCAGCACTGTATGTTTCCATACAATGACAATATATATATATATATATATATATATATATATATATATATATATATATATATATATATATATATAATCAGGACTGCACTGACCTGTGGCGTCCCGCCTGGCTTCCTGTTCGTGGCTGTAGTGGTTGTGATGTCACTAATGGAGGGGGAGGAGCCTGAACGGTTGCCACCGGCTGCAGCGCTGGACTGCGGGGTGATGGAGGAGGACGGCATGTCGCCGACCAGCCGCGCGCTGCCCTCTACTCTGATGTGCGGGTGGCCCTCAGCAGCCATGTTGAGGATGCGGAGGCCGTTGTAATAAAGGCCAGACAGCTGCCCCTGGAACATGGGTGCACCGTCTTCGCCTCCGCCAACACGCACCGTCGTCTGGCTGTTGAAAATGGTGAGCTGGCGGCCTACACGGACACACACACACCAGACACGCCGCACAGAGAAGGAAAGTGGACAAACGCACACATGCCAGCAGTCACATAAACGCACACAAACGCACACAAACGCACACAAACACACACACACACACACACACACACACACACACACACACACACATACAAGAGTGTTTGAGTGTTACACAATCCACCCCCCTAATGCATGGTGAGAGGATGGGATAGGTTAAGCATGGCAGAGCAAATCGAAGCCGTGGAGAACCATGGAGGAGACTGAGGAAGATAAGTGTGGGAGAAGAGACTGAGGATGAAGATGCAGAGAACAGAAATAAAGGAGAACAAGAAGAAGAAGGCAGCGGATAAGAGGAGTCAGGGCCCGGAGAAGACAGGGCTGACAGATGGTTGCTATGGTGATGGCTATGCAGCACAACATTGTATCTGAAGGAGCAACAGACAGGCAGACAGAGAAACAGATCTAGAAAACTGTTGCCCTATAAAGCATGCACTGGTTATAAGCTCTAGCACTGCTCACTGTTAAAGGGACTAGAGGCTAATTTAAGAAGCTCTATTAAGTTTAGGAGGAAAACTTTTACATATTTTTTCAAAAAGCATTGCTCTTTTAGTTCAAATTTACATAAAACATTTTTACATGTCACAATACTTTGCATGTACTTTAATTTGATAACAATTTTTTCAATATAATCTTTAATAAATGCTTTATTATTTACAATTTGATAATAAAATTAATTTACCAGACTTAATAAAGCATATTTTATCAGCACTTCTATTTTCTGATTTATTCACATTTAAATCTCTCCATCGTCCCTTTAACCTGATATTATCAGATACACACTAACAAGATACGTTCACAGGCACTAGAGTTTACACAGTATTACACACTACAGCTGCCCAACTTTTAATTACTTAGTTATGGATTTAGATTTTTTTTTAATGTTAGTTGATGGTGCACAATATAATAAACTGTCTTCAAGTTGTATTTTTAAGCTCAAAGTTTTAAGGAATTTTAATCAGGGTTTTTACCTTTGTCGAGTAGCCATTCGTCAACTACTCGACCGAGCCGATAGGGGATTCGCTGTCTGGCGAGGGCCAGGCGCTCGTTATCATTGTTGCCTTTAATTTAGAGATGAAAACACAGTAGTAATTACGCACATCCATACGTGGTACAGGAGCTGGATACACAAAGAACAGCAATGAAAAGAAAGTAATGGTCTGCTCATTGTTTGCATGTGGCTGCGTTACGGTAAAGTTGCGTTTCCACGAGGAGAGAAGTTGCATTGACTATGTTTCCAGTGAGCGGACTCTTACTCTCTGTTCATTGGACTTAATTTAAGAAAAAAAAACATTTCAGGGGTTAACATCTGCAAGAGCACAGGGAAATAACGTTTCACATTCTGTATCTGACTGAGTTTAGAGTTACATACAGGAATAAGCCTCACACACACCTCACAACAACTACCATTTATCATTTTTAGCTACCTGCGTTTACCACTTTTAAATATAAAACAAACAAATGTATAAAAACAAAAAACTATATTCAACATAGTACACCTTTTTTCTTATTTTTTCTCTCTAGTTAAACATTTATCTCAAAATATGACAAGTTTTTAAATTATTATTTGCCCAGAATTGCACCAACTATTATTATTTTCTTTTATGTGAGGAAAAATATCTAAAACCTGAATTTACTATTTACAGAAAATTACCTTTAACACTATTTAACAGGCCTAGCATAATACAGCTGGCTAGTATACATCGCTATTGTAATTGCTATCTCATTTTATGGTTTAAAAAGTCATGTTTCATATCAGATCAAACATATTTCATTTCAAACACAGTAACAAAAACAAAGTTGCAATTATATATCTCAAAGTCAGTGTTAAAATAAACATGGAAAGAACAATATTTTATTTCATCAGTCCGTTGAGGTGGCTGCATTTGGACTGAGGTGTAGGTCGGGCTGCCTCAGAACAGGCAGTGCAGGCATGAGTCAGTAGGGTGGGGTTATGTGGGCGGAAGGGCCTACCTGAGGGGTACCGCTCTATGACTGGCAGGTCGTCCAGTTGGAGAGTTGCATTGCCACCACTTCGGGTGAACCGAACTATGTGGTACTTCCCATCATTGACAAACTTGGAGCTTTCCTCGATGTTGATATCGTCGGTGCCAACATTGAATACCACTCTAATGTTGCCCTTGTCCTGAGGAGGAGACAAGATCATTCATTAGAAATGTAGGGGTTCTTTCCTGTCTCTCCTTATTAAAGCTCTTACAACGAAATATACAAGTTTTTCAGTTTGTTTGTTGAGCGGCTGGTATTTAAGAGAAAGAGCAGCACAAAGCTTTCCCGCCCCTCCTGTCTTCGTGTCTTTGGATGAGACACTGAACCTCACCCTGTCAGAGTATGTGTTGGGGATGACTCAGCTTCTGTCACACCATACTTTAGCTCAATATTTGCAAAACCGACTGTTCTAGACATTTTTGTGTTTGCTAATGTCACTTAGCTGTGTTAGACAAATGAATACACACATACAGACAAGAGCAAAACATTAGTTTGATGTCTTTTATGGGAGGCTGCACTTTGGGGGTGCCACAAGGATGAATTTTAGGATCATTGCCATTCAACTTGTACATCAGTAATTTTCCATTAGTGTGAGTGATGCAATATTTTATTGCATGCAGATAAGGGCTGGCCAATAATTCAATATTGGTATACAGTATATAGCACAATATAATTTTATTCAATAATGGTGATATGAGTTTTAAGCACATTTTTGATATTTTGATATACATTATGCTATGATTACAGCATTTCACTGACACGTTTCTTTTTCTGTTCAGGTTGAAGTGGCTGCTTCAGTTTCAACCTGAACAGAAAAAGCCGTGACACAACTACGTAAGTGTGTTGTGATGTACACCACAGCTCTAAGGAGTCAGTGGTAGCGGGCTAGGCTAGACTAAGCTTCAACGCACCGTAAGTTTTTGATTTAAAATGAGTGCCCAGGACCGTCAGACTGTGACTGAACAAGCTTTCACAAGCGAAGAGAAAGCAGATGACACAATTTATAAGAGAGGAAAGACGAATTCGGTGGTGTGAAAGTGGTTCGGCTAACGTGTCAACGTGTCCCTGAAACAACACCCCCCAACTGTATCAAAAGAGAAGCACATGCAGCAAACGCAGACATTTACTGCATGGGTTGTTTAGGTTATGTTGTTGTTTAAACTTAAAACTATTAATATTGACAAAGTTGAGAGTTTTATGTTTATTTGACAGTGATTTCAAATTTCTTTGAAGGCTAAATACAAATAAAAGGTGAACATTAATTTATTTGTACGGTTTGTACAGTTTTTCTGAGGCTTTTATATTATTTATATCGTTATCGGAATTATATCGTAATCGACCGAAATTAAGAAATATATCGTGATAAAAGTTTTGGCCATATCGTCCAGCGTAATGCAGATGACAGTCATAAATGTGAAATCTTCATGTTACACACTAAAGTTTGAGAAGTCCATCACTATGTATTTTACAAGGAAATACAATCAGTGCGGCTTTTGCCTAGTAGTCCACAGTTTGTCGTTTCATTGGATGATCAAGGGTTCAATCCCCAAGGAAGTGTCCTTGGCAAGATACTGAATCCCACCTTCCCCCTTTGACTCTAAATATTCTTATTAATATATGCGTGAGAATGTAAAAGTGTTGTCTAATGTGAGTGGAAACATATAAAAGACGGTGCTTCATGGAGGAATGAGAAACATTGCAGATGTGAAGGTGACTGTTGCAAAAATTAAGATACAAGGTTTCTGCCCTACATCGACAAAATGTTTGCCATAATGTTTTTAAAAAAATCAACATTGCAGGCGCAGCTAATTACTTACAGAACTAATTCCTAGATTCAAAAAGCAAGTCAGGACGATCATAAATGCTATGAAGTACTGCTTTTGTCAGGCACATTAAAAATGTACTTACCTGTCAGAGACTATGGATGGAAATAGGCCAGTGGCTAAATCTGGCACAGTACATCTTTTCTCTCACGGATTTAACGCTTAAGTTTATTCTAAATAAGATACACTGAAAAACATGATGTAAATCCAAGTCTCACTTTTTAAGGCTTCGAACTGATTTGTATATTTACAAACGATAAATTAAGGAACACATAAAACTGACACTATGAATGTTCTTCTGGGGGTCTTTTGTGCTAATAAACCCAATCGACACTGTTTCACAAACAACTAAAAATGAAATAATTAGCCACACACAGTTACGTGCATGAAGCGGATTCAGAAGAGGTTTCTAATCAGTCTTGATGAAATGCAGTTTTCTACCACACAAGCATTTGTTATATGCTTTAAAAGGCATGCTAGAATACAAATGCATACTGACTGAAGCATTTGAGAACGAAGTAGCGTAACTTTCAATGCAAAATGTTTCTAAAATGTGCTTATTAATAGTGATGATAATTTTAGCCTGTGAGAATGCCTGTTTCGCGTCAAGTACCAATTTGTGCAACATTTTCAGTAATTGCCAATAAATAAATGTGCCTGTTGTGACTGAAAAACACACGAGAGCTCTCTGAAATGAGGTTGATTAATGACTCTGTCAAAAAACTCAAATGCAAATACATGTCTGAGTGCAGCTCAGCTGCTTTGTTTGTTCCTGTTTTCCCATAATGAGCAAATAAGAAACATAAAACATCAAGCACTGCAGCTACAATCACAGGCTGAAAGAAGTAATGCGAGTAATGAACCAATTAAATCAAGGAATGCAAATATGTAAGAGAAAGAAGCACAAACCAGACATAACAAGATAATTTTCAATGTTTTTTTAAAGGGAATATTT
Source organism: Nematolebias whitei (assembly GCF_014905685.2). Lineage (NCBI taxonomy): Eukaryota > Metazoa > Chordata > Actinopteri > Cyprinodontiformes > Rivulidae > Nematolebias > Nematolebias whitei. The sequence continues at coordinate 33,059,430 of NC_056514.1, read as the reverse complement.
GTTATGCGTCTATAAAATGAATTAATTTTAATTACAGAGAGTAGAACAGAGCCTCGTCACAAAAATACTTTTTTCAGCACAGCCACTGACTTGTCTGTTTCTGTGACAGAGTTGTTTTGTACTGTAAGTGCAAAATCCTTTCTTAAGTCTAAGTTTACCACAATCTGATGATGCTGCATCTGAATTTACCAGCTGGACCAATTCAATGTGTCGAGTAACGAAACACTTGTCAGTGAAGCAATATTAGAATAAACGTGAACCTTTGTGGGCGAGCAACATGGATGAATGACTCAAATACAATTAAAACACACATTGTTGTCTAAAAGTGATCATGTGGACTTACAACTTGGAGCTGAAGGTAGTCTCCAAGACCAGACGCACTGTCGACTCGAAGCAGGATGGCATGTTTCTGTTGGGTGCTGAAGCCGAGTGCGAGTCGGTCTGCCCTGGTGCTCGGACGTTCATTGGGGGGCCACGTATAAACCACCAATCCTCCATCACGACCAAATATATAAGTGGTCCCAGCTGAGCAAGATAGACAAATAAAGACAATCCAGACATGTCTTATCTCACAGTTTCCTCGGCCTTCACGTTTTTAATAAATCTTTTGCCTATTTAGTGAAAAAACGTTCACAAATGTTGAACATTTGGCAGAATAAAACTGTGGCTTAAGCTTTAAATGTCACAACTCAACTGTTCCTCCCACAGGCTTAAAAAAAACTGGTTTCCAAGTTCCTGCTGGAGGCTGAAGTGACTCATACAAAAAGCAACTCATACATTTGTTTGACTCACAGGGTGATAAAACCATTTTGTATTACTTCTAAATGAGACTATAGAGATTCATTCAACATTGAGCTGATCTTGTCAAAACTGCATATTTTAACATCTAGGTGCACCTTTACAGAAATAGTTCAATTCAATTAAATGCAGTTTATTTATATAATGCCAAATCACAACAAAGTTGTCTCAGGACACTTTACAGAAGCATTCACATACACAGTGCCCTCCTGTGGAGGCTTTAATAAATGCACACCCACTTAGATATTGTTTCAAAACTAGAACTGTAGTTTAATATCTGTAGATTTAAAACAAGACATAATTTATCTTGCTGTATTTTTTAGAGTCTAGGGATGATAAGGGAAAAGATTCTCCCTACTATGTAAATGAGTCTTGTAAATGAGTCTTTTCTAAAATGAGTCTTTACAACCCAACCTCTTGTAAATAAGTCATGTAAATGAGTCTTTTCTAAAATGAGTATTAATAACCCCAACCTCTTGTAAATGAGTCTTGTAAATTAGTATTTTCTAAAATGAGTCTCTACAACCCAACCTCTTGTAAATGAGTCTTGTAAATGAGTCTTTTCTAAAATGAGTCTTTACAACCCAACCTCTTGTAAATGAGTCTTGTAAATGAGTATTTTCTAAAATGAGTCTCTACAACCCAACATCTTGTAAATGAGTCTTGTAAATGAGTCTTTTCTAAAATGAGTATTTACAACCCAAACCTCTTGTAAATGAGTCTTGTAAATGAGGCTTTTCTAAAATGAGTATTTACAATCCCAACCTCTTGTAAATGAGTCTTTTCTAAAATGAGTCTTTACAACCCAACCTCTTGTAAATGAGTTTTGTAAATGAGTATTTTCTAAAACAAGTCTTTACAACCCAGCCTCTTGTATATTCGTATTTTCTAAAATGAGTCTCTACAACCCAACCTCTTGTAAATGAGTCTTTTCTAAAAATTTGTCTTTACAACCCAACCTCTTGTAAATGAGTCTTTTCTAAAATTTGTCTTTACAACCCAGCCTCTTGTAAATGAATCTTGTTAATGAGTCTTTTCTAAAATGAGTCGTTACAACCCAGCCTCTTGTAAATGAGTCATGTAAATGAGTCTTTTCTAAAATTTGTCTTTAAAACCCAGCCTCTTGTAAATGAATCTTGTTAATGAGTATTTTCTAAAATGAGTCGTTACAACCCAACTTCTTGTAAATGAGTCAT